>NC_137897.1:13976356-14576356 GCF_963455335.1 Martes martes
GCTTTGTGTATCATTTGTCATAGCACAAGGTCAGGTCAACGGGGAACCATCCAGCATGATGGAAATATGAAGCTTTCATGTCTCTGGAAGCAAATGGAAGGACCTGATTTGTTTGGTCTTTGCAGGGCAAAATGATTTTCTTAATAAGCATTAAGTGCTTTCTAATGCAGGGGTGGGGAAAGCTTTATTCAATAAAACAAGAGAATCAATATCAGATGTGCAAGATTAGAAATAAATCGTGCACTTAAAGTAAACAAATACTCACAAAACTCTGTGGAAGGTCTAGTATTTTCCAACTCCATCACTCATGTCCAAACTCCTCTCCTGTCCTACCTGTAATCGACCAGCCTCTTAATTCCCCAGTGTGTGAATACTCAAGGCCAAGCGAAAGCCCGTCTCTCCCCTCATTCTCCAGGCTCCTTTCCCAGTGCATGGTAAATATGTTGGATAAGAACACACCTGAGAGCCATCTGCCTGCCTTCCGAACCCAGGCTCTACCACTTACAGTGTAACCTTCATCTGTTCCTATCCCTCTCTGGATCATCTAAAAATTGGAGGTCATGATAGCATCTACCTTATAGGGTTCTGCAGAAATGAAAGGAAGTACTATAATAAAGGTCTTAGTATAGTCAGCAAGTGTTAGGTGTTCTTACAAGCAGAATTATAAGACAAGTTTACAGTATACTCTGGTGCTAAATGTAAACAGATTTGGAATTATTTCCCACATTCATTCACCTAGTTGACGAAACTGTGTTGAGGTTCTGTCACATGCAAGGTACTATGCTTGGGACTTAGGATACAATGAACAAGACAGGTATCTTTCCTGCCCTCGAGAACTTACAGCCACTATGTCCTTAGATTCATTGGTCACTGGTGTAGCCAATAAATAGTGACTTTTTTTAACTTTTAACTTCATGGTCCCATGAGACTCAACTCAGCCTAAAAACAAAACCAAGGCACAGGAACACAGTATCCTCGCCTCTATGGACTTGGTCTCCGCCTCACCCCAAGCCCAGCAGCATGCAACTCCACCCACAGCAGGCACTCAAAAAAGATTTTTTTTAATTGATTTGGTCTGGAATCTGTTGCTGCAGGGTAATTCCATCAATATGTAGAGGAGAAAAATAGGAAACTCCTTAAAAGCATCCTCAAGATGGTGATCTACACTGGGGGATGGGGACAGGGATGGGGCAGAAGAACATGGTTTGTGAAATTAGAAGATCATATTTGATTAAAAGTGAGGTATAAAGAAAAGCAAACTGCCCACCAATATTCTGTGCCCTTCCTTGCTTTTGTCATTGCATCATGTCAACTCTTTTTTTTTTTTAAGATTTTATTTATTTATTTGACAGAGAGAGGGAGAGATCACAAGTAGGCAGAGAGGCAGGCAGAGAGAGGGGAAGCAGGCTCCCCGCTGAGCAGAGTGCCCGATGCGGGGCTCGATCCCAGGACCCTGAGATCATGACCTGAGCCGAAGGCAGAGGCTTTAACCCACTGAGCCACCGAGGTGCCCGCACCATGTCAACTCTTGCTTCAAGTCCCAGTTTGGCCATTTACTAGCTGCGTGACACTGCTCTGATATTTTAACCTTACCTATAATAATAACGTATGGACATTTAACATAATAACTATGTTGTTACTTATCATTTAAATTATGATAGGATTCTTATAATTTGTATTAACTGCAATCACTCCTTGCACTGGTTATAAGATTTCTATTGTTTATACCAGTGAAGTCCAGAAATAGCCAATATTTATGAGTCTCAAAGGAAAGAGGAAGTGTAAGTTAGTAGTGGTTTAAAAATTTCTGTGTAGAAGAACAGTTGGGAGCAGAAATCTGGTTAGGAGCAGCCTTTGGAAGCTGCACAGGCACAGCATCTTTAGGTAAAAAAGAGACCGTTCAGGGGTGCTGGGTGGCTCAGTCAATTAAGCATCTGCCTTTGGCTCAGGTAATGATCCCAGGGTCCTTGGGATTGAGCCCCACATCGGTCCCCTGCTCAGCAGGGAGCCTGCTTTTCCCTCTTCCCCTGTCTGCCACTCCCCTGCTTGTGCTCTCTCTCTCTCTCTCAAATGAATAAATAAAATCTTTAAAAAAAAGAACCCAAATGTGTTTAAAAAAAAAAAAGAAAGAAAGAAAGAAAGAGAGAGTATGTGTTAAATAGTCCATTTCAAAGCATGAGAAAAGCTGTTGGAGACAGGGAAGCCAGTCGAGGGAGAAAGAAGGAAACAGGAAGAGTGAAAACCAAATCCCAAAGAGTTCTCTGGAAACGATCACTTTCCTTCCCCAGATTTTACCGCACTTCAAAATCTGTAACCATTTCTGAAAGTTCTTAAACAATTGGATTAGCAAGAAGAAATGGGTCCACGATAGAATCGCCAAGGAAAAGAAAATGTCTAAAGAAGAAAGAAGTCCCCAATAGTTGTGAGGAGTTCAACACAAAACAAAACGAAACATACAGTGGTTCAGGGGATAGGGATCTGAAAGGAAGAGACATCATGGGGGCGGGGGGCAACCAAACATGTTATTGCTACATTACCATGTTAAAAAAAGCCTCACTCGGGGCGCCTGGGTGGCTCAGTGGGTTAAAGCCTCTGCCTTCGGCTCAGGTCATGATCCCAGGGTCCTGGGATCGAGCCCCACATCGGGCTCTCTGCTCAGTGGGGAGCCTGCTTCCCCCTCTCTCTCTGCCTGCCTCTCTGCCTACTTGTGATCTCTGTCTGCCAAATAAATGAATAAAATCTTAAAAAAAAAAAAAAAAAAAAGCCTCACTCACCTGCAGCAGGAAATTCAAAAGAGAAGATGGAGAGACTCTGTACAAATCTGAAAATGAGAAAAAGAAAATGAGATTAATGGAAAGTGGGCCTTCTTGGTACCATAATGCTTCAAGCTACTGTCAGCCTGTTGACTGGGGCCCGCAGACCCCCCCCCCCCCCCGGCTAGATACGAGACTTGAACGTGGAAGCAGAGATAAGAAAAGAAATGGAGGAAGCAAACCCTGTTCCTCAGGAACTCATTTTAAACCGGAAGGCCAGTCTGAAGCGGGTGTCAGGGCTGACGGTGTTCGTGTTTTAGGAGCGTGTACCACTGCTCAGTCTCAGGGCGCGTTCACAGCACGGCAGTGGCACTGGACAGTGCAATGATCAGATCTGGGGACAAGGTAGACCATTTGAGAAGCCATGCTTTGTTAGACACTTCTACATGGTTTTTAGGACTTAACTACCCTAGAACCTAAACTCCTTGATAGCAACAATCGGGTCATTTATGTCTCTTATGCCCCTAAAACCAGAGGCAGAATTCTTTCTCCACAGAGGGGACAAATAAATAACTCTAATGAGTGTTAACTTTGGCTCAGAGTTGGAAGGGGATGGTGGGGGTACCGGCATGACAAGAGTGAGGGGCAAGGTGGATGCAAACCGGTGAAAGGGAAGACCACGCCCACCAGAGGAGGAGCACATTGCTGACAACCGACTTGGATCTTTCAGAATATTCCACTGTGCTTTACTTCAAAACCAAAACACTGGCATAGCTATTAACTTGAAGAGGACAGTCCCGTCACACAATGGTATCCCCTAATGTGAAATACAGGCATAACGATTTTCAAATCAAGACTTGCGAAAAAAAAAAAACAGTCCATAGGTGATTTTGGAACCAAATGACCTACTTCTGGCTTCAGTCAATAGAGTTCATAGTCATATGAACATAATCTAACATATGAATTCAAAGAAGAAATAAGTCATGATGAGTTTCCATTGATCATGATAGGTCCTTTTTTTTTTTTTTTTTTAAGATTATTTATTTCAGGGGCGCCTGGGTGGCTCAGTGGGTTAAAGCCTCTGCCTTTGGCTCAGGTCATGATCCCAGAGTCCTGGGATCGAGCCCCGCATCGGGCTCTCTGCTCAGCGGGGAGCCTGCTTCTCTCCCGGCCTCTCTGCCTGCTTGTGATCTCTGTCTGTCAAATAAATAAATAAAATCTTTAAAAAAAAAAAAGATTATTTATTTCAGAGACAGCACGAGACAGAACATAAGGAGGGAGGCAGAGGGACAGGCAGGAGCTGACTCCCTGCTGAGCAGGGAGCTGGGGCATAGGGTTCGATCCCAGGACCCTGGGACCATGACCTGAGAGGAAGGCAGACGCTCAACCCACTGAGCCACCCAGACACCCTGATATGTTCTTTACCAAAAAAAAAAAAAAAAAAAGTTCTTGGGGCATCTGAGTGGCTCAGTTGAACATGTGACTCTTGATCTTGGGGTTGTGAGCTTAAGCCCCACACTAGGTGTAGAAAGTACTTAAACATAAAATCTTTTTTAAAAGTTCTTAATAAAGACTGATACGTCAGAAAAACTTCATTAACCAATGTTTAAAGAAGACAAAAATGAAGGCCAACCAAGTTGTCCTGTCCTAGGATGAACAAATCACAAACAATGGCCCAAAGCTCAATGTGGAATGAATGTAGGATTAACAACTGAAAAACATCCAAATAATCAAAGATACAAATTGATTGTGACTTGAGTATGGAAATAATTTCAGTTCATATTTGTGCAAACAAAGATTTTCTACCTAGGGATTTTTTATGAAATTTCACACCTCAAACACATTACTTTTTTAAAACCTGACAGCCACAATGAAGCACACTTCATGGTTCCTGGTCACCAAGCTTATTAATAAACAACATGAGGCTCTCTTTGCTCCTTTGGAGTACTTTCAGGTAGAAAAGAAGTCAAACCACAATAAAATTTGTTTTGCCCACTGGATAAAGAAATGTAAAAGGCTACTAATACCCAAAGCTGTAGAGCATGTGGGGAAATGAACACTCACATACACTGTTGGTGGAAACATCAGCTTTGGGGTACCCGAGCGGGTCAGTTGGTTAAGCATATGCCTTCAGCTCAGGTCATGATTCCAGGGTTCTGGGACAAGACCCACATCAGGCTCCCTGCTCAGTGGGGAATCCGTTTCTCCCTCTCCCTCTGCTTGTGCTCTCACACTTGCTCTGTCAAATAAATAAATAAAAATCTTAAAAAGAAAAAGAAGAAGAAGAAGAAGAAGAAGAAGAAGAAGGAGGAGGAGGAGGAGGAGGAGGAGGAGGAGGAGAAAAGAAAAGAAAAGAAAAAGAATGGAAACCTCAACCTTGAGAGAATAGTTTAGGTTTTGAAATGGTTAGGTGTGCATACCTTTTGATCCAGAAATTATCATTCCAGAAGTTGTCCCTACAGAAATACACACCAAAAAAGCTATCATTGCAGCTTTGTATGACTGGGGAAAAAAGCCCAAGTCTCCATCAGTAGATGAATAGTTAAATAAATGATGGTCCATCCATATTATGGACCATTATGCAATGCTTAAGAAAATGAAGTTGATCTACATGTACTGACATAGAGATTGTGAATACATGTAAGCCAAAAGAAAAAATCAAGTTTCTTAATAATACATATACTAAGATCTGTTAAGAAACAAGCAAAGCTATACATATGCATGCCGATGTATATAGTGACAAGTAAGAATGCACACAAAAAAACCTGGAAGGAAATCCACAAGTCTCCACAAAAAGCGAGGGGTGGGGGGCAGTGGTTGGAGGTTGGGGGGGTTGGATATGAAGCCCAAGAGAACACAAGACACATCTCTGTGTATTTACTTATGCAATTAAATATATTTGTTCTAGCAAAAAAAAGCAGAAGTCAGAAAGAGGGCCAAGCCATCCAGGTTCTCCAAAAAGAGCTCCCAAGTTGAGGTCAGAAGGAAACTAACTAGGAGGTAAAGCAGTCCCTGGCTCAGCGGGAGGCCATCTCCCCTGGTCCTGCCCTAATCCAATTAGAAAGGCCCCAGTGAAAGCACAAAGCCTTCCGGTCACAGAGCCAAGAAACCAGCTTCCCGGTGGGGGAGCAGGAACTCACTTGAGCAAGTTGTGGAAAAGAATGTCAAAAGCAATGATGTGCAATTCCTGATGGACAGAGAGGCCTACACTTCATGAAAGAGCTCCAGCCCCTGGGCACTGTCACCACACACGCACCATCCTTTATCTCCCACAGAAATTAAACAGGAATCAGGACCCAAAGAGCGCCGGCCTCCAGGAACAAAACATTAGTGACTCCAATGTTTGGGCTTCTTACATCATTGAAAGGAAAGAGCAAGTCACAAAAGGAACTGTATCGACTTGTGTAAGACATGGCACAGAACAGAGAAATTGCTCAGAGGAGAACAGCAAATTCACCAACTGCTAGGATTAACTGAAACCTCCCCCAGTTGCAGACTGCCCCAAACCATGACATCAGGGAAGCTGGAAATGCATCCAACTTCCTCTCTCTATCGAGCTGGCTAAAAGCCAGGGTAATACCAGAGTGAGCGGAGGGGGGAAAAAGGGCAAGCAGACTGTACAAGTGGTTTGGGTGGGAAGTAAATGGTCTCTGTGTGCAGTTCAAGCCTTGCTCCCCAAGAACCAGGACTCTTGTGCTTGGACACTCCTCAGAGGCCCCGGTGCTGGCCACAGGGCCCAAGCATCCTGGGGATAATCAGCAACACAGGCCAAGTACACAGGTAATGGCCAGCCAGCCCCAGGCAGTTGTACCCCTGCCCTCTGGGGTAATACAATGCTAGTCCAAGGATCAATTAAAAAAAAAAAGACAAAAAAATCAAAAAAAATAAAACAAAAAGAAAATGCTGATGACATACAGCATCCTGAAAGACTCGGCACTTCATCTGAAACCTAATGATTAACGAGTGGCCCAGACTGAGGGGCAGAGTGGCTGACAGTTCCTGGTGTTCACACCACCATGGAAGAAACAACCAGAGAACAAAGAGGCTTTGATAATTTGGGAACAAGGGCAGAAAGAAACAAAGAGAACCTTCTGCATGCTAGTAGGAAAAGCAAATTGCGTGGACAGAGATGATGGTGAAGGTTAGGCTTGCGGGCATATACAGGAGAAAGTCAGGGATATGCAGGTTCTTGACTGTAGAGTAGTACGTATTACCCTTAAGGAACAAACAGGAGTGATTCTAGAACTTTCTGGTGGCCCCATTGCTAGTCAGACCCAACCTAATAAGATCTTTACCTACACAGACTGATGTGTTCCATTCTGGATGCCACCATTTGGCTTTGGGAAATTCTAAAGATACTTCATTCAGTGAACATTTACTGAACGCCTACTACATGCCCATAACAGGGCCAGTCCATATGGTTGTGCAGCCTGCACCCTGGCCAAGAGAATCAACAGAGCCTGAATCCAGAATGTCGAGTTTTCTGGAAGTGCCATATGAACAGCTGTGGGCTCTGTCACAGACGCTGCAGGAGCTCTGAGGAAGGGCAGTAAACCAGTGCAGGGAAATGGATCCAGGAGCATTTCCTCAAGGAGGTAACAGTCATGCTGCATCCCAAAGGATGCACAATGCCCTTTACGTGAAGAAATGGGAAAGAGCATTCCAGAGAAAAAATAGCTTAAACCAAGACACAGAGCCAACAACCGGCATGGAGTGGGCAGGACTTGGAATCCATTGGATGTGGCTGGAGCATGAAGAGCGAAGCAGAGAGGATGGCCAGGAAGGACCAGGAGAGATGGAACAGAAAAGCAATGGAACATATTAAAAATATAATCCGGCCAGGCTGGGGAAAAGTCATACTGCACATCCACGTGGAGGTTGTGGTGGATTATGAAAACAGCTGCTAAGTACACAGGGCTCTCACAGAAAGAAAATGGCGGCGAGGTGTTCTCCAGCTCTATCACGGGCAGAGAGGATGTCGAAAAGGTGGCTTAAACCATAGCCCCAGACGTAAGATAATGAGGAGGAAGAATGTCCTCATATTGATCATTGTTCTACTGTAGAAGTGACTATGAGAGCACTTTTGGAATTGCTTTCTGAAACATCTAAAAAGATGGATGACCTCATAGTCCCTGCGGTGAGGCCTCATGCTGAGACAGAACAAACCAGGCCAGGAAAAGTAGCTGGTGGGCCTCCTGCAACCGTTAGCACTGGGCCACTTTTCTCTGCAGCGCTAGAGCTTTCTTTTCTCTCCTCCCCTCTCCCCCACTGTTCTCTTCTGCTCGTCCCTTCTACCCACGTAACTCGTTTTATTGCACTTCCCTTTATTGTACTTCAGAGATACAATGGCGTTTGGTGGGAGTCTTTTGTGGTTTTTTGGTTTTGTTTTTTGTTTTTTGTTTTTTTAACACATGGAAGGGTTGTGGCAACCCAGCAGCAAGCAGGTCTCTCGGCATCATTTTCCCAACTGCGTCTGCTCACTTTGTGTCTTTATGTCCCATTTTGCTAATTTCCATAATATTTCAAACTTGTTCACTATTATTGTATTTTTTATAGTGATCAGTGATTACAAGTTGCTGAAAGCTCACATGATGGTTAGCATTTTTTGCAATAAAGTATTGTGGAATTAGGTATATACATTGTTTCTTAAGACATAACGCTAATGTATACTTAATAGAATACACTGTAGTAGAAACATAACGTCCGTATGTGCTGGGAAACCAAAAACTTCATTTGACTTGCTTTGTTGTGGGGGTCTGGAACCAAACCCACAGCATCTCCGATGTATACCCGTACTCTCTCTCTCCTAAATCCTACGGTTTTGCCTCTTTTCCTTCTCTCCCCTTACCTAGCTTGACACTTGCCCAACTATCCCAGGGCCTAGAATGTGGATGGTTACCTCTGTCCAGAGCTGGAGAAACAGTACTGAAGACCACATGATGAGAGACCCACCTTGGAATGACTCCCCGATAACCAGACTCAACCTGCTGAGGGACGCGCCCGCAGACCTCCACCAGACATGGTGGAGTAAAGGTGTTTCAAAAAGGGCACAACTTGGTAAGACGCAAGATGGCGGAGGAGTAGAAGATTGAAATAACATCGGGTCCCAGGAGGTCAGCTAGTTATCAAACCATTCTGAACACCTCCAAACTCAACAGGAGATAGAAGAGAAGAAGAGCAGCAACTATAGGAACAGAAAATTGACCACCTTCCAGAAGGTAGGATATGCAGAGAAGTGAATCCAAAGCCACAGGAAGATAGACTGTGGGGGGAGCGGCCGGATCCTGGCAAGCGGTAGAGCAGCAGAGCACAAAATCCGAACTTTTAGAAGTCAGCTCCACTGAGGGACATCACTCCAGAGGCTAAGCAGGAGTGGAGCCCTCACGGGGACAGTGTAGTCTCAGGACCCGTGGGGTCACAGAAGGATCGGGGGTGTCTGAGTGTGGCAGAGCTGCCAGGTATCAGAGTGGGGAAGCCAACTACAGAGATGGAGCCGAGGAGTGAGCTCTCAGCTTGGGGTACCTTAAACCGTGATCTAAGGCACAGCCAGGCCACTGCTCTTTGAGCAGGGAACCCACAAGTGGCAGATCTGGGGTGACTCACCGTCCATCTCCAGGAGGAGCAGCACGGCAAGAAACTGCTGGGCTTGGAGACTCCAAACGGGGCTGTGCGCCAGAGATAGAAATGCTCGGTCACAGGCCGGGTGAGCTTGGAGTGCGGCCGGAATCCAGGGAGACAGGAGGGACTGACTGCTTTTCTCTGAGGGCGCACTGCAGAGTGGGGCCCCAAGCCCTTGGTTCCTCTGGCCGGAGACTGGAAGGCCACCATCTTCATTCCCATCCTCCAAAGCCATAGGGAAAGCTTTTGTTCAGGGAACAAAAGCTCCCCAAGAGCGAACCTGAGCAGATTACTTAGTCTGGCCCCTGGCAAGGGTGGCACAATTTTGCCTCGGGCAAAGACATTTGAGAATCACGCCAACAGACCCTACCCCAGAAGATAAACAAGAACATCCAGCTAAGACCAACCTCACCAATCAAGGAAAACAGTGGTACTCCAGAGCTAGGGGAAAGCAACGCATAGAATTCATGGCTTTTCCCCCAGGATCCTTTAGTCTTGCAAAGTTAAATTTTTTTTAATTTAATTTTTTTCTTATTCTACTTTTTTTAACTTTCCCTCTTTCCTCTTTTAACATTTTCTAACTAGTTTATCTTAACAACACCTTTCTAAAAAAAAAAAAACAAGAACAAAAACTTTTTTAACCTTTATTGTTATAGTCATATTTTATCCCTTCATTGTATTTAACCTTGTTTTTTATATGCATATAGTTTTTTTTTTCCTAAAAAATTTTGGGATAAAATTTCTTCTAATAGATCAAAATATACCCTAAATCTGGCACATGACTTTCTTCTACTCTCCAGCCTGAGCACATTCTCCCGTCTTTTTTTTTTCTTTTTCCAACCAACTTATCAATTCCTTTTTCAAAGTTTCTTTTTAATTTTCATCTTTACAGTCATATTCCATCCCTTTATCATGTTTACCCTTGTTTTTGTATATATATAAGTTTTTCCTTCTTTAAAATTTTGTGTATATATATATTTTGTGTATATATTTTTGTATATATTTTGTGTATATATATATGTATATATATGTGTGTATATATATATACACACACACACACACACACACATACACATACACTATAAATTTTTTTTTAATTTCTTCTCCCCTCCTTTTTTCTCTCCCGGTTTTGGGTCTCTTCTGATTTGGTTAGCGTATGTTTTTCTGGGGTCTTTGCCACCCTTTTAGTATTTTATTCTCTCTTTCATATATTCTTATCTGGATAAAATGACAAGGCAGAAAAACTCAACACAAAAAAAAGAACAAGAGGCAGTACCAACGGCTAGGGACCTAATCAATATGGACATAGGTAATATGTCAGAACTAGAGTTCAGAATGATGATTCTCAAGGTGCTAGCTAGGGTCGTAAAAGGCATGGAAGATATTAGAGAAATGCTTTCTGGAGAAATAAAATCCCTTTATGGAGAAATAAAAGAACTAAAATCTAACCAAGCTGAAACCAAAAAAGCTATTAATGAGGTCCAATAAAAAAATGGAGGCTCTTACTGCTAGGACAAATGAAGCAGAAGAGTGAATTAGTAATATAGAAGACCACATGACAGAGAATAAGGAAGCTGAGCAAAAGAGAGACGAACAACTACGGGGCCATGAGGGGAGAATTCGAGAGATAAGTGATACCATAAGAGAAAACAATATTTAGAATAATTGGGATCCCAGTAGAAGAAAGAGAAAGAGGGGCAGAAGGTACTGGAGCAAATTCTAGTAGAGAATTTCCCTAATATGGCACAGGGAACAAGGAACAGAGAAACCCCCCTCAAAAATCAATAAAAGTAGTTCCACACCCCGTTATCTAACAGTAAAACTTACAAGTCTTCGTGACAAAGAGAAAATCCTGAAAGCAGCTCAGGACAAGAAGTCTGTATCATACAATGGTAGAAATATTAGATTGACAGCAGACTTATCCGCAGACCTGGCAGGCCAGAAATAACTAGCATGATATATTCAGAGCACTAAATGAGAAAAATATGCAACCAAGAATACTATATCCAGCTAGGCAATCACTGAAAATAGAAGGAGAGATAAAAAACAAAAATTAAAAGAATTTGCAAACACCAAACCAGCCCAATAGGAAATATTGCACCCTCTAAGCAAGGAGAAAGGGGTCCTTTAAGCAAGGACAAAGCCTAAAAGTAGTAGACCAGAAAGGAACAGAGACAATATGCAGTAACAGTCACCTTACAGGCAATACAATGGCACTAGATTCGTATCTTTTCAATAGTTACCCTGAATGTAAATGGGCTAAATACCCCAATCAAAAGACACAAGGTTTTAGAATGGATAAAAAAATAAAATCCATCAATATGCTGTCTACAAGGAACTCATTTTAGACCCAAAGACACCTCCAGATTTAAAGTGAGGGGGGTGGAAAATAATTTACCATGCTAATGGACATCAAAAGAAAGCTGGGGTGGCAATCCTTGTATCAGATAAATTAGATTTTAAGCCAAAGACTATAATAAGAGATAAGGAAGGACACTATATCAGACTTAAAGGGTCTGTCCAAAAAGATCTAACCATTTTAAATATCTATGCCCCTAACATGGGAGCAGCCAACCATATAAACCAATTAATAATAAAATCAAAGAAACACATTGACAATAATACAATAATAGTAGGGAACTTTAACACCCCCTCACTGAAATGGACAGATCATCCAAGCAAATGATCAACAAGAAAATAAAGGCCTTAAATGACACACTGGACCAGATGGACATCACAGATACATTCAGAACATTCCATCCCAAAGCAACAGAATACACATTCTTCTCTAGTGCACATGGAACATTCTCCAAAATAGATCACATCCTGGGTCACAAATCAGGTCTCAACCGGTACCCAAAGACTGGGATCATTCCCTGCATATTTTCAGACCACAATGCTCTGAAGCTAGAACTCAATCACAAGAGGAAAGTTGGAAAGAACTCAAATACATGGAGGCTAAAGAGCATCCTACTAAAGAATGAATGGGTCAAATTAAATTAAAGAAATTAAAGAAGAATTGAAAAAATTCATGGAAACAAATGATAATGAAAACACAACTGTTCAAAATCTGTGGGACACAGCAAAGGCAGTCCTGAGGAAAGTACATAGCAATGCAAGCTTTTCTCAAGAAACAAGAAAGGTCTCAAGTACACAACCTATCCCTATACCTAAAGGAGCTGGAGAAAGAACAGCAAAGAAAGCCTAAACCCAGCAGAAGAAGAGAAATAATACAGATCAGAGCAGAAATCAATGAAATAGAAACCAAAAGAACAGTAGAATAAATCAACGAAAATAGGAGCTGGTTCTTTGAAAGAATTAGTGAGATTGATAAACCCCTGGCCAGACTTTCAAAAAGAAAAGAGAAAGGACCCAAATAAATAAAATCATTAATGAAAGAGGAGATATTACAACCAACACCAAAGAAATACAAACAATTATTAAAAACATATTATGCGCAACCACACGCCAGTAAATTTGACAATCTGGAAGAAATGGATGCATTCCTAGAGACGTATAAACTACCAAAACTGAACCAGGAAGAAATAGAAAACCTGAACAGACCCATAACCAGTAAGGAGACTGAAGCAGTCATCAAAAATGTTCCAACAAACAAGAGCCCAGGGCCAGACGGCTTCCCAGGGGAATTCTACCAAACATTTAAAGAAGAATTAATACCTATTCTCCTGAAACTGTTCCAAAACATAGAAATGGAAGGAAAATTTCCAAACTCATTTCTATGAGGCAAGCATTACATTGATCCCAAAACCAAAGATCCCACCAAAAAGGAGAATTACAGACCAATATCCTTGATGAACACAGATGCGAAAATTCTCACCAAAATACTAGCCAATAGGATCCAACAGTACATTAAAAGGATTATTTGGGGCACCTGGGTGGCTCAGTGGGTTAAGCCTCTGCCTTCAGCTCAGGTCATGATCTCAAGGTCCTGGGATTGAGTCCCACATCATGCTCTCTGCTCAGCGGGGAGCCTGCTTTCCCCCCACTCTCTCTGTCTGCCTTTCTGCCTACTTGTGATCTCTGCCTGTCATATAAATAAATAAAATCTTAAAAACAAAAAAAAAAAGGATTATTCACCATAACCAAGTGGGATTTATTCCTGGACTGCAAGGTTGGTTCGACACCTGCAAATCAATCAATGTGATATAATACATTAATAAAAGAAAGAACAAGAACCATATGATACTCTCAATAGATGCTGAAAAAGCATTTGATGAAAGTACAGCATCCTTTCTTGATCAAAACTGTTCAAAGTGTAGGGATGGAGGGTACATATCTCAATATCATCAAAGCCATCTATGAAAAAACTACAGCGAGTATCATTCTCAATGGGGGGAAAACTGACAGCTTTTCCCCTAAGGTCAGGAACACAGCAGGGATGTCCACTATCACCACTGCTATTCAACATAGTACCAGAAGTCCTAGCCTCAGCAATCGAACAACAAAAAAGAAATAAAAGGCATCCGAATCAGCAAAGAAGTCAAACTCTCACTCTCTGCAGATGATATGATACTTTATGTGGAAAACTCAAAAGACTCCACTCCAAAACTGCTAAAACTCATACAGGAATTCAGTAAAGTGTCAGGATATAAAATCAATGCACAGAGATCAGTTGCATTTCTACAAACCAACAGCAAGACAGAAGAAAGAGAAATTAAGGAGTCGATCCCATTTACAATTGCACCAAAAACCATAAGATACCTAGGAATAAACCTAACCAAAGAGGCAAAGAATCTATACTCAGAGAACTATAGAATACTCATGAAAGAAACTGAGGAAGACCCAAGTAAATAGAAAAATATTTGATGCTCATGGATTGCAAGAACAAATATTGTGAAAATGTCTACGCCACCTAGAGCAACCTACACATTCAATGCAATCCCTTTCTTTGAAAACATGTCACCATGAAAACTAAATTTAGGTAACTCTCACAGCCTTAAATCATCAATCCCAGTTGTCATACCTGATATTTTCTCTTAACTTCTCTTCCCACTGGGTAGTGACAAATGCTGGGCATTTTTCTCTACTTAAACTATGTTTTGATATTGTATTTTCAGTAATGAAATAAAATACAACAAAAACATACATAAATGAGGATAAAAACGAAATAATTGTGCCTGTAGGAGGGATTCCACCAAGCAACTAAGAAAACTATCACATCAATTTCTCCTTTGTTAAGTTGTTGTACACTTGACACTACATTGGGGCTAGAAATAAAGTCTAGTGCATTAAAATCTTTCTGTTTCCAAAAATATCTGCCACATGAGATGCACTGAACACTTAACAGTTCCTTAGTCCAATTTCGGGGAGTAAAAGACAAAGAAACTTTTGCCCATAAAGATTTCATTGTTCCCACTGGAAATGAGTAAGAATTTACATTATCATCCAGCCCTAATTGACATATAAAGTGTGGAAAATAGGAACCTGGTGATTCATTAATACCATTTTTCAATCCAGTGCGAGAGCCTCACACTCAACCTCTATGCTGTTGTGTCTCTGCCAACTATGGCCACAAAAGAAATTTCTAGTCCTTCCCTTTGGTGGTAGGTTACAAAACTACACATGCATTCTTGCTATCCCAGTATTCTTGTCGATTTGCAAAGTGACTTCACAGGTCCAGCTATCAAAAGGTGGAGTCTTTTGCTTCAGCCCCTGAACGTGGGCAGGCCTTGCCACTTGCTATGCCCAATGGGACATTAGCAAATGTGATACAAGCAAGAGCTTGAAAAGTGCTTAAGCATGGAAGTTTGCGCTGTCTTGCTGCTCTTGAAACCTGGCTCTATTGAGCCACCAAATTTGGGGGCATTTTGTTACACAGGAAAAGCTAATTTATGTACCTATCCTCTCTTCCTCTCCTTCCTCTTCATTCTTTCTTTCTTTCCTCTACCCTTCCTTCCTTTCATTATTTCCCCCCACGCTTCTTGCTTTCTTCTTTTCCTGATACAAGTACTACAAAGTACCCATTTCGGACCCATTGGTACTATCCACTGGCCTGGACTAGTTCTAATTCACAGCCTGCCCCCTTTTTCCCTCTAACTCACTCCTTTTGAAGTCCACCAAGCCGACTCCACAAACCCTGCAAGGTTGATGGCCCCATTCTCTCAGAAACTGATTCAGCAAGATGTTTCTAGGGACCAGCAGGCCATAAGGCAGACCCTTGGCAGAGTCTCCAGCCCATCTCTGAACATTTGCTGATGATCATCTCCCTGCAGGCATCACCTGTCACTGTGATCTGTTGAGTGGGCTATGGAGGTTCAGTTCTAGCCCTCCCCTCTACCCACCAGAGGGGAAGTGTCATAAGAAACTGGACATTTCAGGGCGCTGGGGTGGCTCAGTGTGTTGGGCATCCGACTCTTGGTTTCGGCTCAGGTCATGATCTTAGGGTCGTGGGATCGAGCCCCACGTTGGGCTCCACAGATCAGCATGGAGTCTGCTTGTCCCTCTCCTTCCCCCTCTGCCCCTCCCCTTGCTCTCTAATAAATTCATGAATATCTTTAAGGATAAAAAGAAAAAGAAAGAAAGAAAGAGGGAAGGAAGGAAGGAAGGAAAGAAAGAAAAATGGACCTTTCAAGCCAGACACGCAAAGGTTACAGGGCATAGCCCAAGACCCCTTCTCCCAAATGGCTGCTCAGGCTAAGTAAGCAGAAAATATATTTATAACTACAGGAAACACCGCATTGTGAGTGGTAAAATGCTTAGATTTCCATTTGTTTACTACAAGAATAAAAGACAATCAATAGGATCATCTTGCTAATGACATCAAAGCACTCAGTACAACCCAGAAGCCAGAAGGTCATTTCTTAAAATGCTTTTTTTTTCCACTTCCATATTTCTAGTGTGCACTTTATTCCCTTTCTAACTTATTTTTCCCCTGAATGATGTTTTTTCAGACTTTTTAAAAGCTTATTTTTCCCTGTGGGCCTGGAACCTACCATTTGTTTGTGGTTACAACATTAATGTTTAGAAAGGTCAAATTAGATGTCAGGTTGGATGAATATTCGTGTGTGTGCGTGTGTGTATGTGTGTTTGAGAGAGAGAGAGAGAGAGAGACGTTTTCAATGGAACTCTCTCCCGTAGGGTTCCCTGGATTCTTTTCTTCTCTAGGTGCATGCGTGAATGTACTTCTAAATCGAGCACCAAAATGTCAGGCGGATGGGAATTTTAACGGTTTCCATCAATGGGTGTAAATTGGAAGCAGACCCTCCGGTACACATTTCTAAGATTTTTCTTAATTGCTTAATGCCGCTGTTGGCAGAGCAGAGGAATACTGCTGCCTCAAACATCTTGCAGTATTTCCCTTCCTATGTTCTAAAACTGTCTATAGAGCCTTCCCGTTTAGAGAGAATTCGTTTTGCTCCTTCGCATCTGCTAATAGTAATAACCCCTTCCACCTGTATGGTGGTTCGTGATAAGGAAGCTGCTTTTATATACATTATTCCAACTGACCCATTGATGTTTATGGAGTAGATGCCAGGCAGACTCCTAGCCCCATGCTAGGTAGTGGGGGTACACTGCAAAGCGAAGTTAAGTCCTGCCTTCAAGTTTACTGTCCTGTAGGGAAACATAGATGTGATACCAAAAATTAACACCAAGGGGGCGCCTGGGTGGCTCAGTGGGTTAAAGCCTCTGCCTTCAGCTCAGGTCATGATTCCAGGCTCCTGGGATCGAGCCCCGCACTGGGGCTCAGTGGGGAGCCTGCTTCCCCCTCTCTTTCTCTGTCTGCCTCTCTGCCTACTTGTGCTCTCTGTCAAATAAACAAACAAACTTTAAAAAAAAATTAACACCAAGAAATGCAAAACTGCAATTGTGGTAACTGCCACCAAGAAAAGCCTGTGGCTCTCTGAGTGAAGACAGTGGGATTTGACCTAGGGGGTCAGGAAGGCTTCCCTGAGGAAGTGATGCTAAAACCCGAAGGATAAGTGGGAGAACTTAACCCAGAAAAGAGGCAGGAAATGAACATTTAAGTAAAAGCAGTGTGTGCAAAGGCACTGCGGCAGGAGAGAATACACCCCATGCGAGGAACTAAGACCATGTCAGAGAGGCCAGGACACAGAGGGCCGAGGGCACACTCAGGGATGAGGCTGAAGGAGCAGGCAGGACTCAGCTTAGAGTGGCTCTTGGTGGCCAAGGTAAGAATTCGTGTCTTGTTCTCAGGGCAATGGAAAGACACTTAAGGATTTTAAACTGAGGATGCTACGGTCACATTTTGACAAGATTGTTGTGGCTTTTGAGTGTAAAATGGATTAGAGGGGGGCAGAGTGGAAGTGGGGGTTCCAGTTTGGGATTTCTGCTCTCCCTCTCAAACACTGTTCTGAAGGTCTGAACAATCCAATAAAACAAAAGTCCAAAGTAAGATGTATAATCAAGGAAATGGAAACTACAGATTTATGTCATAAACACACACACACACACACACACACACACAAATGGAATTAAGAGATCAGAAAAGGAGGAAGATTCAAAATAATTACACAAATATTTAGTTTCAAAATCAAGGGACTAGTGGGATCTGGCCCAGGGGCGGTAGTTGGTCCGGCTCTATACCGATGAGGAAGGGATGGTTGTATCTGAGAAGAGAGATGCTAGTTTGGCTGAGGAAGGTGGTGGTGGTGATGAAACTGACATATTTGAGAAGTATCTGGAAAGGAGCACTGACGGGCCTCACGTCTGGACTGGCTATTAAGCATGAGCCAGTGGAAGGCACAGGCTCGGTTTCAGTTGAGGCAAGAGCGGCTCAGAGTTAGTAAGCGGCCAAGTGTGGACTAGAACCCAGTTCCTCGGCCTTCTGTACACCTGGCCCAGTGTGCCCTCCTGCCCCAGCCCCTCTCGTAGTCCCATCCACAGCTCCCCTACCAGCTCCATCGTTGCTAGCTTACAAGGGTACAGGAGGCTTCCTCCAAGTGCTTTTGGCTTCTGCACTCACATACAACTTCTACAGGGTTAACATCAACCCCCAGCCTTTCCCCTCACATCCGTCCCTGTGAAATGAGTTAAGGTATCAGTAATAACAAAAAACAGCATAGTAGACAGTCAAGGCCTAATTGGGGGCAGGGGCACAGAGTGAAGAAAACCAGAGTGGGTAGAATTAACCAGCAACCAGCACTAAAAAGATGAGCTTAGGGGCACCTGGGTGGCTCAGCTGGTGAAGCATCTGACTCTTGGTTTAAACTCGGGTCGTGATCTCAGGGTCCTGAGATCAGGCCCCTCACTGGGCTCCACGCAGTGGGGAGTCTGCTTCCCGTCTCCTTCTGCCCCACCCCCCACTCATGCACGCACTCGCGTGCACGCTCTCTCTCTCTAAAATAAATAATAAATCTTAAAAAAAAAAAATGAGCTTACAGTCAAGCGACAGGTGAGGATGAGGAGGGGCAAAGGCAGGGGGAGGAAGGGCAAGCCCAAATGTGAGGGGCAGATTTGAGAACCAACACTTCCTAATGCCACCAGGGAAGGCGCATACACTGATGGGGGAAGAGCAGGAAACCAGTTCCGGAGCCCTTCTTTTCTGCTCTTGCCTTCTGGCCTTGCCCCCGACCCCTGGCATCTTAAAATTCTGTCCTTGCACCTGTCCTCCGGGGTTACACAAACCCAGGAGGTCTCTGGAGAGGTAGAGATAGAATTTCACATTGGGCTTGTGTCTTAGAATCTCTAGTAATATTTTTATTTAGAGACCCTACTTGTGCCAGAGGCCAAGAGGTAAGTAACAACCAAGACCACAGATGACAAAATGGCACTCTGTATGCCCCACCCCCCACAAAGAGCAGCTTCAAGGAGAATATATGAATCAGAGAAGGAGGGGGTACCTGTGTGGCTCGAATGATTGGGCATCCAACTCTTGATTTCAGGTTGGGTCATGATCTCAGCGTCCTGGGATAGAGCCCCTCTTTGGGCTTCGTGCTCATTGCAGAGTCTGTTTGTCCCTCTCCCTCCCCCGCTTGCTCTCCGGCTTGCTCCCTCTTTCTCAATAAATAAAGTCTTAAAAAAAATCAGAGAAGGAGGTCAACCAAGGAGGGGAACTAGAAAACAGATAATTAGGTCCTAAGCCCTTCCTCTTTGTATTATCAAACTGCAAATGGTGGCTCTTTGGTGCCCAGACAGAAAAAAAGAAATCAATCATATTCCACTCTGACTTCTTATCCATGAAGAGAAGAAAACAAAAGAATCCTTCAAGGTCGGGGAGCCTGGCTGACTCAGTCGGTAGAGCATGGAACTCTTGATCTCAGAGTTGTGAGTTCGAGCCCCACACTGGGTATAGAGATTATTCAAAAAAAATTTTTTTTTTTTAATCCTTCGAGGAAGCAAAGATTTTCCTAAGCTAGTCCTTAAACAGAACTCACTTAGGGGCCATACTCAAGTCTCTCCACTTCTCTCCTCCAGCCTCTCTTGAATGGATTTCAGTCAGGCTTCTGGGCCGCTCCTATGAAGGTCACCCATGACTTCCACCTCACCAAACCCAGCCGTCCCTTCTCAGTCCTCCACTTGTCCTTTCGGCAGCCTTGGACAGCTGATCACATCATCTGCAGTTAGTTGTGGCTTCCAATTAAGACTCTTCAAAATGGAGGCTAGTGTGTGTTGGCACAGGGAAAGGACAGAGGGACATGTTCTGAGAAGGGAAGAAACATCTCCAGTCAGCTCCTCCGCATGGATCAATGGTGTCGTATCACATGCTCACAGTCATAGGAACACTGCTGTGAGGACGCCAAGATGTACATATCAGAGAGACTGAAGATGATGGTGACCTGGAAGGCGTGTAAAATACTGCCTAGAGCAGGACTCCTCTCCTACCCTAAAAGTTCTTAGTTTTTAACTGCTGTCTCAAACACCACCTCTCAAGGACTCTTTTGTAAGGCCTTGCAACCCATGACAGAACACTAATCTCAACTACTACGGTCACCAACAGGTAAGTGTGACTCACCTGATCAGGTCAGCTTCGATGGTGACTAGGGATACCACAGGCACCAATGATTGGGGAGGGCCCAGCGAGGTTAGGCATGGACAACACAGGAGCATTGAAATGGGAACATCCTGTTGACGTGGAGAGGGCAAAAGGAGAGGGATGGGGAAGAGATTCCCAAGGAGGGGCCTTGCCTATAGTACAGGTCTGCTCGGCTGCTCCTTAGAAACTGGAAGTCGGGGCACCTGGGTGGCTCAGTGGGTTAAAGCTCTCTGCCTTCGGCTCAGGTCATGGTCCCAGGGTCCTGGGATCGAGCCCCGTATCGGGCTCTCTGCTCAGCGGGGAGCCTGCTTCCCTTCCTCTCTCTCTGCCTACCTGTGATCTCTGTCTGTCAAATAAATAAATAAATAAAATCTTTAAAAAAAAAAAAGAAAAAGAAAAAGAAACTGGAAGTCAATGCCATTCCAAGCAGCTCTTGTCCATCCAGGAAAATCTCCCATTTGAGACTGGCCTTCTAGTTTTATTTTGTTTCCTCCCTCATCAGGATGTCTCTCAAAAGCATCAACACTACCTTTTGCTCATGGGGCCTTCCAATGACTACTTGGCCCCTCCGGAAGTGGAGTTATTTTTGCAGACTGGATGGTGTAAGATAGGGTGGGGAAAGCTGGCGCTGGTGGAAACTCCTCTTTCACCAGTGAACTTGGCTGTGGCACCAAGCCCTGGCCTCACACCAGAGCAGGCCATCCATTTTCTTCTTTTTTTAGTACTATCCTCTTTGACCCACCCAGTGCTGTGATTTGTCGGTGTGTTTTTCCAGGAGAGCTGGCAAACAACTTGACAGGTTCAATGGTTTTCATTGACAGCCCCAATGGAGTCCTCTCGAGACTGCAAAACTGGACACACAAATAGCCCATAAAAATCCTACCTCCCACAAGTGTCTGAACACTGCCTTTTCCCAAATGACCCTCCAGCACTGATGCAGCATGGGTGGCTTCACAGTATTTTTTTAATGATTTTTCCAAAACTGAGGTGTTCCAAGTGGGAGTATTACTTTTTTTCCCTTGCAGTACAAGTCTAAACTCCCCAGATATTTGGGGAAAATGGGAGCCTAAGTCATGAATGAAGTGACTTTCAAAGCTAATCACCTACCTCCAGAGAGACCCCAAAGTCTCCATGAACTGTGAGATGCACTGAGCCCACGGGTTAAAAGGTCTGTAAGTCACTTTAATACACTGCAGAGAAAGCAGTGTGGTAACAGATGTGCCATCTAGTTTGACCTCGAACTCCCTTTTTTTTTTTTAAGATTTTATTTATTTATTTGACAGAGACCGCGAGAGAAGGAACACAAGCAGGGGGACTGGGAGAGGAAGAAGCAGGTTCCCCAGAGAGCAGGGAGCCTGATGTAGGGCTCGATCCCAGGACCCCAGGATCATGACCTGAGCTGAAGGCAGATGCTTAACAACTGAGCCACCCAGGCTCCCCAATTGACCTTGAACTCTTAGGAGGGGTCAGTAAACTTGACTGCAGAAAGGCCACTCTCCAAAGGAAGCAACTCCATGTCCTTCTGCATCCAGACATTGACCAATAATCCACACTTCGCTCGTCAGCGTATGGAATGCCAAAAACCTTCTACTGGTAAAAGTAGTGACTCAACAAGAGTGATGAATACGATGCAGAGGGGAAAAGCAAACATTATTTCCCTCATCTGAAGTGTAACAGTCACACAGGTTAGTCTCGGAGGTGGATGGAAAATCTTACAGTAAAAATAGTTCAGGGTGAATACAAAACAGTATTTCAGACAGTCTCCCAGGTTCTTCTTGGAAAGGGTCAGGTTGAAAGGAAATGGACCAAAATGGCAAAGTCAGGTTATAGCTGGTGGGCTTCATCAGGAATATTCACTAACTTACTAACTCCCTGTAAACTGTCAAGAAATGTTAACCATAGTGAAGAGGGGTCACCATGCCCACTCATGAAGTAAATGGCAGTCGTTTCAAGGGACATGAGCCCCTGCCTTTGAATTCTCGAGATGCCACTTGCTGCCCCTAGAACAGGCAAGTCAGTCAGTCTCTCTGTACACCTCAGTTTCTACATCTGTAAAATGGAGAGACTACCAGTAGTGCCCATCTCACAATTGTTGGGACACATAAATGTGTAAACACATAAACAACGGCTAGGGGTTTCCTGGTTCCACTCTTCTCAGGTCCTGATTTCAGGGTGGTGAGGCCAAGCGCTGCATCTGCTTGAGGGTCTCCTTCCCTCTCCCTCTGCACTCCTGCTCCTGTGCTCACGTTCTAAGTACATACGTCTTAAAAAAAAAAAAAACAGCTAAAACATAACAATTGTTCAATAAAGAGTAGTTACCGTCATTATAGTTAGCACATAACAATTGTTCAATAAAGAGTAGTTACCGTCATTATAGTTAGAAATATAGATTGAGGGGTACCTGGGTGGCTCAGTCATTAAGTGTCTGCCTTTGGCTCAGGTCATGATCCCAGGGTCCTGGGATCGAGCCCCACGTTGGGCTCCCTGCTCATCAGCGAGTCTGCTTCTCCCTCTCACTCTATTCCTACCCTCCCCCTGCTCATTCTCTCTCTAAAATAAATAAATAAAATCTTTCCCAAAAAAAGATGGATTGAAAAGTAACACTTGATATGAAAATGACCTTGCCTGAATAAAGAGGTAGTATGCTCATGCAAGTAAAGCATGTGTACGCTGTTAAAACTCACGTTCAGCAGTATTATAAACTGCCTTTAGTTATTCTATACTAATAATCCCAAATTACAGACAAACTTGACAAAGCATTTTCACATGCAGGATATTGAAGAAAAAAAGGAGGTACAGGGAGACAGCAAGATGCTTTCGCTGCGTCATGAGAAGAATGGTCAGTATTTAATGTCAGCCTATCTCAAGTCGCAGGACGCAGTGGTCACGGATATGCAACGCCTCTCTACCTCGGATTCCTCACCCATAAACCAGGGATAATCACTGTATTTGTGTCTTGAAGTCCTCGTATGCAAGAGTGAGTAAGTACAGGAAAAGCGCTCAGCGTAGAACCCGGCTCACAGCACGTGCTCAAGAATATCAGCTCTCAGTGTACAAACGGGCTGTTAACTGCTGGGGTGTGTCGGCACCCCGCAAATTGCGTCACACGCCTGGGCTTGGGGGAAACCACATGTGCTTCTCCATAAGAGACTGTCAGCGGAGGGCCCGCTGCCCTGTCTGCACGCTTTCCTCCCGGACCATCCCACCCCACCCAGCCCCTCCGCTCCAGCCACCCCCAGAACCTAGCCGACATCCACTCTCCACCCCGAGTGTGAAAACCTAATGAGCTGCCCGGCTCCAAAGGCACTGACACTTTAAACCCACTCTGATGGTCAAATTGTGGACTTTGTCGTTCGCTAAAGACATTCAGAGACTAGAAGAGAAGTGTATTTGAGGGGCCAGGGCCACTGTGGGGGGCTTCACTCTCTCGCAGCCCATGGGGTCGTCCCCACCCTGATGCTGGTGGAGGACAGCCGCACCGCACGGAGGGCAAGTGGGCTAGGCCCTCCTCGGGAGCCTTCCCATTGAACAAATATTTAGTGAGTAAGTATCACATGCCAGGCACTCCCTGAAACACTAGGAACACACCAGTAAGCGAGACAGATACAACTGTGCCCTGCTGGAACTTACATGCCAGTGGGGCACTCAAACAAATAAAAATGGAAATAGACAAATATATGAAACAATAACAGGTTTTAAAGAGCACTGCGAACCAACACAGCAGAAGGATCACAGTCCTAGAGGAGACGGGGACAGCAAGAGAATGTGCAACTTGCTCCATATTATAAAGAAAGTCAGAGCAGCTGGGTGGCTCTACCTTTGACTCGGGTCATGATCCCAGGGTCCTGGGATCAAGTCCCGCACCAGGCTCCTTGCTCAGCCGGAAGTCTGCTTCTCCCTCTCCCACTCCCACTCCTTGTGTTCCCTCTCTCTCTGTCTCCCTCTCTCTCTCTCTCTCTCTCTCTCTGTCAAATAAATAAATAAAATCTTAAAAAACAAAAACAAAAACAGGAACAGTGTATTTCGGGGGGGGGGGGTCTTATCCCAGTAACAGCAAAACGAAACTACACTAAAAACATTATTAACTGTTCATTTAAACCTGCAAGTTATTAGGAGTAAGTCTCAAGTAGAAAATCAAAGCCAGGGAGTGGGTATAAAGTGGATGCGACAGGGGAAGACAGTTTTTGAGAGGTGGCCTGCAAAAGATGCCTGGAGGCCCGCCGGGGGCTGAGCGCTGCAGGCAGAATTCCCAGGGCCCTGGGAGCAGGCTCCCTGCATGGTGATCTCCCCAGACACGCAGGATTACTTCTGACGCGAATCAGCCTGGACCTAAGGGAGCCAAGCGGGTCAGAGGAAAATGAAGTGAGGGGTTGGCATGGCACTGAGATAAACGGCAGCCGACGTCTAGTGAATGCAGGATCCTAAGTGTTGTGTCCGTACTAACTCAATCCCCGCAGCAATCCTAGTAAGGGAACATACATTAATTTACTGTCCAGACTGGGGTGCTGACGAGGAAAAGGAGATGCTATTCGTGCAGAGAAAACGGGCCTAAATCAGGGCTGCTTCAGGCAAACCGGGAGGTATCACCGCGACACCCAGAAGGCCTACAATTAATTATAACTGCTTTATAGAAAAGGAAACTGAGGCAAAGCACAGAGAAGTTAAATAACTTGCCTGAGGGGCGCCTGGGTGGCTCAGTTGGTTAAGCGTCTGCCTTCGGCTCAGGTCATGTTCCTGGGACCCTGGGATCGAGCCCGCACCGGGCTCCCCGCTCAGTGGGGAGCCTGCTTCTCCCTCTTCCACTCCCCCTGCTTGTGCTCTCAAGCTCTGTCAAATAACTAAAATCTAAAAAAGGTAAGTAACGGCCACAGAGGTAAGTTGTAGAGTGAGGATTTGAATCTGGATGGCCAGTCTGCAGAGCCCCCACTCTTCATGCCCTTTCTGTATCGCCCTTCTGTGTTTTGTAAGCTAAGAAGCTCCTGGTGTTGAAAACCTAGGTCGTGTTTATCATCAGGAGTAGGAAATTAAGCCGGAAAAAGCACCAGCTTTTAGAGTCAAACACCACCACCTGACAAGGTCTGAGGCCCCAGACAACCGCAGTAACCTCCCCAAGCACGGGTCAGTCACCCATAAAACAAAGCTACTGACACCAGTGCAACGCGCAGATGAGGCAGCGTTTGTGGAAATGTTTGGAAACTAAAGAGCACACCATGGACATGAATTCTAAAAAGTTGTAACATATAAAAATAGCATCTTTTCTGCAAAGGGCCACATAGTAAATATTTTCTCTAAAAGGCCAGATAGTAAATATTTTCAGCTTTGCAGTCCATCTGGTCTCTATTTGCAACTACTGAACTCTACTCCTGTAGCAAGAGAGCAGTCATGACAAGCCGTAAATGAATGGGTGTGGCTGGTGCCAATAAAACTTTATTTACAGAAACACGTAGAGGGCCACAGGGCATTATAATTAGCCAACCCCTGATCTAGAGAAATGCTATTTAAAATTACAATCCCTCACGCTCCTTGTGCCTCTTTTCTGATTCATTTTCCTCCACCATGTAACATAATGTCTATTTTACTTATTTATTATCTGCTTCCCCCACTAGAAAATAAGCTTTGTGGAAGGCAGAGGTTTTGTCTGCTTGGCTCACTGTTGAGTCCCCAGTGCCTGGCACATAGCAGGAACTTTATCAGTCTTTGTTGAAAGAAGGCATGGATGAAGGAAGGAACAGCGATTTTGAAGAAGTTGGACATATTATTGGGGGAAAGGGCAAATCCACGGCAATTGAAAAAAAGGAAACAAAGAATATCTGAAAGCCTAGGGGAAGAAAAACTACTGCAACTCAACTCCAACTCATTTGCTGTTCCTCGCAGGCAAAAGGAAGTAACAGGATTCCGGCTTCCGAGAAGGTTCCACCACTACACTTTCTGTCGCGCTAGCTGCTTCTCCCCTTTCGGCTTTACACCACTTCGACGTATAAAAGGTTTCACAGGGATGCTCTGCGTTCGGGCAGCACGGGAAACCTGTACTTCCAAAACCAATTTTGTGGGTTGTGAACATGTGGAGGAACTGAAGCCTTCCAGAAGGATCTCCAAAATGGCTCGTTAAAATCTGAATGAATTCTTGGCTTGATTTAGGTTAAGAGAATAGCTGGAGGTTTGCTGGAGCTCAACTGACTGTGAGTGTGAGTGTGATTGTGTGTGTGTGTGTGTGTGTGTGTAAACCCTCCTCTCCCCCAACCCTAGCAAATGCACGTCAGTTGCTCACGGGGAGCCGTCTCGGGAGCAGTGAGCAATCGCTTCAGCGGACCGTGCAGGGAAACACACACATTCGTCCTTAGCTTGGCTCAGGTCTTGGCAAGTGGTGCTGTCATCTGTTCTGCTTGTTCTTCATAGTTCAGTTCAAGCTCATGGTTCCACTTAACAGCAAAATGCCGCTTCACTGAACAGGCACGTTTCTACAGAGAGGATTCTTCTTTTATTTTTTTTTAAATATTTTATTTTTTTTAAGATTTTATTTATTTATTTGACAGAGATCACAAGTAGGCAGAGGCAGGCAGAGAGGGAAAGGGAAGCAGGCTCCCCGCTGAGCAGAGAGCCCGAATCGGGACTCAATCCCAGGACCCTGAGATCATGCCCCGAGCGGAAGGCAGAGGCTTAACCCACTGAGCCACCCAGGCGCCCCCCACAGAGAGGATTCTCTGCATGAGGCGCTTCACGCCTGAATTTCGAACCAAGCTCTACGGCAGCACTGAAGGCGCTACCCGATGTTCGAGGGAAGAAAGTGCTACTGCGCAGCGCCCAAAGCAAGTGTGCGTGTCTCGTGCACAGCTCACGACCCGAACAGTATTCAGCTGCCCAGACACGCTGTTTAGCGAAAGTCTGGCCTGGCAAAGAGCAAACAAACTGGCAAGATGCTTCTAAAAGAACTCTGCCGCTGATCCCCTACTCTGGCGCACCCTGCAAGCAAACGGGGAGGCTAAAGGACTCTGCTGTTCGGCTCATGAGTAATCACTTCACTGTGGCCTTTAACTTCTTGAAGAAATAAATTTCCACTTACTGATTGGTTTAATATGGCAACTGTGAAAGGAGCTGCACCCAGAGTCAAAAGACTTGGCTGAAGGGCTGAAGGAATGAAGGAAAGGAATAGAAAGAAAAAGGAAAGAAGATGAGAATGAGATGGGGCGCCTGGGTGGCTCAGTGGGTTGAAGCCTCTGCCTTCAGCTCGGGTCGTGATCCCGGGGTCCTGGGATCGAGTCCCGCATCGGGCTCTCTGCTCAGCAGGGGGCCTGCTTCCTCCTCTCTCTCTGCCTGCCTCTCTGCCTACTTGTGATCTCTTCCTGTCAAATAAATAAATAAAATCTTTAAAAAAAAAAAAAAAAAGAAAAAGAAGAAGAAGATGATGATGAGAATGAGGAAAGGAAAAACTGAGGAAGACCAAGGAATGAAGTTCTGATTCATGACAGGGAGGACCCTCGAAAACATGCCGCGAAGCGAAAGAAGCCAGACACAGAAGGCCGTACGCTGCATGACTCCACTGATCTGAAATGTCCAGAATAGGCAAATCCTTAGAGACAGAAAGTAAATGAGTGATTGCCAGGGACTGAGGCGGGGGAAAGGGGGGGTGGGCGATGGAGAGTGCCTGCTAATGAGTCAGGGCTTCTCTTTAAGGTAATGAAAATGTTCTGGAATTAGATGGTGGTGATAGTTACACAACCCTGTGAATACACTTAAAAAACACTGAATTGCAGGGACCTGGCTGGCTCAGTCGGAACAGCATGCGACTCGATCTCAGAGCTGTGAGTTCGAGCCCCGTGCTGGGTGTAGAAATTACTTTCAAAACAGAACTTTAAGAAATACACATTGAATGATACACTTTAAAAGGGTGAATTTTATAGTATATGAATTATTTCTCAACCAAAAAAGGGGAGACAAAAAGAAAAAGTTAAAAAAAAAAAAGGCCTGGCTCTGCTGTTCACAACCTTTGTGAGCTGTGGGCAAGGCATTTAATTTCGTAGTATGGTTCATCTTCTCAGAAATGGGGGTAATATTAACCTACCTCCCAAGTGCTTGTAAGGTGCAGATGAGATTACCTATGTCAAAGTAATGGTGGAAAAAATGTCTAATGCCACAGAGGCATGTGGCCGGCTCAGTCAGAAGGACGTGTGACTCTTTTTTTTTTTTTTTTTAAATTATGTGGGAGGGTAGAGAGAAAGGAAGTAAATTTAATACAGTAGACTGTAAGCAGAATTGATTTATCTAATATATTTATTTATTTATTTTTAATTTTTTTTTTAATTTCTTTATTTGACAGACATAGATCACAAGTAGGCAGAGAGGCAGGCAGAGAGAGAGAGGGGAGGAAGCAGGCTCCCCACCGAGCAGAGAGCCCGATGACGGGGCTCGATCCCAGGACCCTGGGATCATGACTTGAGCCGAAGGCAGAGGCTTTAACCCACTGAGCCACCCAGGCTCCCCAGGACGTGTGACTCTTGATCTCAGGGTTTTAAGTTTGAGCCCCAAGTTGGGTGTGGAGACAACTTAAAGATAAAATCTTGGGCGCCTGAGTGGCTCAGTATCTGCCTTCAGCTCAGGTCATGATCCCAGGGTCCTGGGATCAAGCCCCATGTCGGGCTCCCTGGAAGGCGGGAAGCCTGCTTCTCCCTCTCCCTCTGCTGCTCCCATGCTTGTGTTCCCTCTCTCACTGTGTCTCTCTCTGTCAAATAAATGAATAAAATCTTTTTAAAAAAAAAAGATTAAAAAAAAAAGATAAAAAAAGATAAAATCTTTTTTTAAAATGTATAATGCTACAAATTCAAGGCAGTTTCACTCACATCTTAATGAGGTTCTTCATGGAACTCTACGGTGATTCTAAGGTGTATACATAAAAGCATGCCCAAGACGACTTAACAAAGAAGAACAAGAAAGGAAGCCTTCACCTACCAGACACCAAGACTCATTAGAAAGCTGTAGCAGTCAAGGCAGTGTAGTATTCTCTCACAATTAGACAAATACAGCAGGGAAGGCAAATTTGGGCAAACCCAGAAACAGATTCACACATATAAGGGCACTTGGTTAATAAAGGATGTGCGAGGGTAAAAGCAGCTCAGAAGGGCAAGGATCCTGGGACAACTGGTTTTCCAAATGAAGAACAATCCAGATTCATCCCTCAATTTCAATCAGACAATGCAGTGTAAAAGCCAACATTTAAAACTTTTAGTAGACAATACAGAACAATATCTTCAGATATTCAGGAGAGGAACACAGAAAGAGCAAATCATAAAAGAAAAAAAAAGCAGGAACTACATTAAAAGTAAGAACTTTAGGGGCGCCTGGGTGGCTCAGTGGGTTAAGCCTCTGTCTTCGGCTCAGGTTATGGTCTCAGGGTCCTGGGATCGAGCCCCACATCGGGCTCTCTGCTCAGCGGGAATCCTGCTTCCCCCTCTCTCTCTGCCTGCCTCTCTGCCTGTGATCTCTATCTCTCTCTCTGTCAAATAAATAAATAAAATCTTTAAAAAAAAAAAGGGTAAGAACTTTATCAGAACACACCATAAAAAGTGACAAAATAAGCCACAGCCTGGGGGTCACTGTCAATTACACATATCACAAAAAATTAATTTCCAGAATAAAGACCGTCTACAGATCAATACAAAGAATACTAACAACCTGATAGAACATAGGCAAAAAACTGGAACCAGAATTTCATAAAGATGAACCTGAAACAGCCAGTGAACAATGGTACTCAAGAAATGCAAATCACGGGGCACCTGAGTGGTTCAGTTGGCTAAGCGTCTACCTTCAGCTCAGGTCATGATCCCAGGGTTCTGGGATCGAGCCCCATATCAGACTCCATCTCCCTCTGCTTGTTCTCTCTCTCTCTCTTTCTCTCTCTCTCTGTCAAATAAATAAATAAAATATTTAGAAAAAAGAAATGCAAATCAAAGCCAAAAGACATACAATATCATACATAGCATCTTAGCAATATTCAAAAGTCTAACTATGCTAAGTGTTGGCAAGAATTCTGTTGCTTAGGAACGTAATCTGGCAATATCTAGTACAGGTGAAGAGGCATATATCCTACCATCCAGCACTTCCATTTCTAAATATAATGCCTAGAGAAACATTCATATCAATACAAGGAAATATGTTCAAGGCTGTTCATAGTAGCTTCATTTTTTTTTTAAGATTTCATTCATTTATTTGTAAGAGAGAGATCACAAGTAGGTAGAGAGGCAGGCAGAGAGAGAGGAGGAAGCAGGTTCCCCGACAAGCAGAGAGCCTGACGTGGGGCTCGATCCCAAGACCCCAAGATCATGACCTGACCCGAAGGCAGAGGCCCAACCCACTGAGCCACCCAGGTGCCCCAGCAGCTTCATTTTTAATAACAAAATCTGAAACAACCTAAATGACCATCAATAGAAGAATGTATAAATACATATTTACATAACGGAATAACACAGAGCAGAGAAACAGAAATGACCTAGAGCTACACGTAACAACAAGGATATAGCTCACAAAACATGTTGTTTGAAAATGAAAACTGCAGAGAATGGGACAGTAAAAAGATACCAGTCATATAAAGTTTAAAAGTGGGGCGCCTGGGGCGCCTGGGTGGCTCAGTGGGTTAAAGCCTCTGCCTTCGGCTCAGGTCCTGATCCCAGGGTCCTGGGATCGAGCCCCGCATCGGGCTCTCTGCTCGGCAGGGAGCCTGCTTCCTCCTCTCTCTGCCTGCCTCTCTGCCTACTTGTGATTTCTGTCTGTCAAATAAATAAATAAAATCTTAAAAAAAAAAAAAAAAGTGGGGCGCCTGGGTGGCTCATTTGTTAAGCATCTGCCTTCGGATCAGGTCCTAATCCTGGGGTCTTGGGATCGAGCCCTGTGTCAGGTTCCCTGCTCAGCGAGAGGCTTGCTTCTCCCTCTCCCACCCCACCCCCCACTTGTGTTCCTTCTCTTGCTGTGCCTCTATCAAATAAATAAATAAAACATTTTTTAAAAAATAAAGCTTAAGGGGCACCTGGGTGGCTCAGTGGGTTAGGGCCTCTGCCTTCAGCTCAGGTCATGATCTCAGGGTCCTGGGATCGAGTCCCACATCGGGCTCTCTGCTCGGCGGGGAGCCTGCTTCCCTCCCTCTCTCTGCCTGCCTCTCTGCCTACTTGTGATCTCTCTCTCTCTGTCAAATGAATAAATAAATAAAATCTTAAAAAAAAATAAAATAAAATAAAATAAAGCTTAAAAGCACACAAGTAGCATTCTCTTTTGTTTAGGGATTATAGCTATGTAGGATAAGTGTGAGGAAATATATGAGAAGATAAATAAAATAAAATAAAATAAAGCTTAAAAGCACACAAGTAGCATTCTCTTTTGTTTAGGGATTATAGCTATGTAGGATAAGTGTGAGGAAATATATGAGAAGATAAACACCAATTTCAGGATAGTGCTGACCTCTGTGCACTTTTTTAAGACAAGTGGTTGGCCAGGGTTGAGGACCTCCTGATGACACTATTGACGGAGCAGGTCCAAAGGAGAGAGAATTCTCTGCAGTTTCCTCAGCAGAACTGAACCAGCACTGACCCGCCCTCAGTGGGTCCCCAAAGGAGCAAAGGCCACATAGCAGTCACAGCCATGTGCCTGACTGATAGACACAGTGTTCTGAGGACCTGAGCCAATTTTCCACAAGCAGCTGACCCCAGCAATAACCCACAAGAAGGGCTCAGTTCACCTCAGGTACCATTTTGGTTCTAGCCAGGGAGGAAACCAAACTATGGAAGTGGAAATATCCTGGTTAATAAAGGGTTACCATTTAGGGCCGCCTGGGTGGCTCAGTGGGTTAACTGTCTGCCTTCAGCTCAGGTCATGATCCCAGGGTCCTGGGATCGATCCCCACATTGGGCCCCCTGTTCTGCGGGGAGTCTGCCTCTCCCTCTGCTCTCATGCTTTCTCACTCTCTTAAATAAATAAATAAATAAATAAATAAATAAATAAATAAAATCTTTTTAAAAATATATAAAGGATTACCATTTAGTAACAAACATTAACAAAGACCATCAAAACCACAGTTAATATGACAATCATCCCATACATAATTTTCTGGCTAATAGAACACCCGTGTTGATAGAAGGCTGGATAAGCCAATACCAAGTTGTACTTCCACCTCTCCCTTTGCACAGAGTCAATAGAACTCCTTCTTTAAAAGACAGTGTCTTTTGGGGTGCCTGAGTAGCTCAGTCAGTTAGGTGACTGATGCTCGACTTTGGCTCAGGTCATGATCTCAAGGTCGTGAGATCGAGCCCTGTGTTGAGCCCCAAGTCTAGCTCCACACTGGGGAAGTAGACTACTTAACATTCTCTTTCTCTCTCTCTCCCTGTGCTTCTCAGGCCCCTCCTCACACACATACTCTCTCTCTCTCTCTCTAAATTAAAAAATAATAATATATAAATAAATAAATAAAAGGCAGTATCTTATCAAATCACTCACACATCCAAGAAAGAAGGGTCAAATACTCAATTCTCTTATTTGAAGGTTATTCTACAGGAACTGGTAAGAAAATAATTCTGAGGACTTGAACAAGCCTTGGCAAAAATCAACGGACAGACACTGCTTGGAGAAAACCAACTTCGTTTTTAGGACCCTTTCTGTCCTCTCGGTGGGGCCCATCCCTAGTCTACAGGTGTCCAGTGACCTCATACTTTTTGAACCCCTACCTGCTCTTAGAAGACTTCACAGCAAAGCACATACATCAAATGCTATGTCCATTTACATTTTAACAATTCTTTAAACCAAAGAAAGACTCCCTAATTGTGGAATTTCAGGATCCTTTGAGCTGAATAGGAGAAATGCTGAGGTGGCGGGGATGGGTGGAGCTGGGCACAGTTTTTGCTACAGACCGGACTGTGTACCTTCAAAATTCTTATGTTGAAGCCCTAACCGCCCCCCCCCCCCCCCCCCCCCCCGCCACTGTATCTGAAGACAGGCTCTTTAGGAGATAATAACGTTAAATGAACTCATAAGGGTGGGGCCCTAACCCAGTTGGGTGTGGCTTTATAAGAGAAAGATCTCTCTTTCTCTCAAACTTCACCCTCCCCCACCACCATGTTAGGGCACAGCAGGAAGGTAGCAGTTGGCAAGCCAGGAAGAGAGCCTAAAGTCACAGGGAAGTAGTCGCCTAGCCACCCTTCCTTGATGTTTTTACAAATGTTTACATTAAAGGGAGCCCTGCTCCCGAGTGGCTCAGTTAGGCGTCTGTCTGCTTTGGCTCAGGTCATGATGCCAAGGTCCCGGGATCGAGCCCCACGTCAGGTTCCCTGCTCCTGAGGAGCCTGCTTCTTCCTCTCCTCCCCCTGTTCATGTTCTTCTCTATCTCTCTCTCAAATAAATAAAAATCTTAAAAATAGATAGACATCAGAGAGGGAGAGAAACCATGAGAGACTCTAGACTCCAGGAAACAAACTGAGGGTTACAGAAGGGGGTGGGTGGGATGGGACAACTGGGGGATGGGCATTAAGGAGGGCACAGTGTGGTGATGAGCACTGGGTGTTACAGGCAACTCATGAATCACTGAACACTACATCAAAAACTAATGATGCTATGTTGGCTACCCAAACGTAAAAAAATGTTTTTAAATTTTTAATTAAAAAAATCTTAAAAATTACTTAAACAAAGCTAGCCCTGTTGATGTAGCATGTACCCTTAAAATATCAAATCTAAAGGACAAAGGGAACCCCAAGAAGCCCAAACAAATACATGGGTGTTCCCCTGGTAGGCAGCAGCCCCTGGCAGAGGTACAGCGAGACTGTGAGAAATCCAGTCCAGAGCGGCAGTCAGGCTACCCTCCCGAGCATCCCTGCACGTTGTGAGATCCAACCAGGCAAGGAGCCACAGAAAGGATGATTCTGCTTACAAGGTCTTGAGGGGGAAAGGCCGGGTCATCGCATACCTTGTGGGCTTGAATTACACCAAGGCTCAGACCCAAATGCAGTTTGGGGAAGGCGGGGGCAGCTGAAGGCGTGGCTAGGAGGAACACGGATCCTTGATGCAAAGCTTGGGAAACAGGTGTGGGTACATCCTTGAAATTTAACATCGGGGGCCCTCATGGTAAAAGGAAGGTCCAAGAAAGAGTTTCTTGTCCAAGGGACTGGAGAGAGAGCCCACAACAGAAAATCGCAGGAAGAGGAACATGGAGGAGGATACAGCCAGGATGAGGTTTGTGGGGGCCACAAGATGTGGTCAAGAGCTCTGCGGACATGACCCCCAACCAGCCCAGAAACACAGACGCATTCTCTCCATGATCGGGTGTATTTCCAGCCATGGAAATGGTTAGTGTCGGGCCAACAAAAGAACTAGACCCTGGTGAAACCTCCTTGAGTGAACCCCATGGGGCTCCCATGCTGTCTTCTTGTAATGGGAGTTTTATTAAAACAAACGAAAGTACTTCCTGACTGCTGGCCTCGAAAAACCTTGCCATAGTTGGGGTTCCTCCAGGAGGTGACTGCGGAAGGATTCGAGGACATGTAGTTAGTTGACTTAGGATGTGATCCCAGTGAACAGGAGAATGGGGAAGTGAGCCGAGCAGGAATCCAGCGAATACAGGTACATTACCCACCCTGTTACCGCCTGGGGCCAACTGAACCTCAATCCTGGCAAACTCGGGGCGGGGGGGGGGGGGGGGTGGGGGGGTGGAGACCAGTGGAGAACGCCCTTCTGTCTCCGTTATCCCACCTATGGGCAAAGGAGCTGGGCTGTTTACCTACGACTGTCATCAGGCATGGGTGGAGGGTGGCTCGAGGGGTGGGATGGGGAGTGTTAATTCCCTGGCTCTCCCAACACCCCCCACCCCAGGGGCAGGCAGAGTGCACTCGGGGCAGGGAGATGCACAGCTGCTGCCTGGAAGGGGGCTGCTGTGTACCAAAGCAGTTGGGGGGCCGGGGATGTCGACACAGACACCCGGTCTCTGGGGAACGAATGAGGAAGTGGGAGATGTTGAAGCCAGGAGAGAAGAGCTTGGTTTTATGCCTGCCCTGCTTCACACCTTTCTTCAGGTCCGTAGCTGGGATTTCGAGTGTGCGTGCGGGTGTGTGTGTGTGTGTGTGTGTGTGTGTGTGTGTGTGTGTGTTTTGGTTTGGCGTGTGTTTGAGGCATTCAGCAGTTTCTCTTCAGGTGTTTGGAACGTTTGAGAAGAGACTAGATGAGGGAGGTTAATTTCTACCGGAGGATAAAAGAAGCATTCAAAGAGCACTGGCTTTGTCTGCCCCTCTGAAAGGGACTGCGCAGAGCTAGTTCTCGGGCCAGCGCTTGGGAGGACTAGCCGAGAGGCACTTGGGCCAGGATGTTCATCATCTGCAAATGGGCAATGGACAAAGGTTCCACATAATCCCCAACTGTGCTCCAAAGCCTCACTATTCAAAGCGTGGTCCTCTTTCCCCCAAATCTCCTGCCCCATCCCAAAGCTACAGAATCAGCATCTGCAGGTGGTTAGTTTGTACATTTGGAAAGCACTGCTACAGATTAACACTGTTCGCTAACTGTTCTCCGTACAGAGCTCATTCAATGTCTGTGTCTCCCATCAAAATCAAGTGGAAGGTAAGTGCCTTCAGTCTATATTCGTTCTCTCCAATTTGTGGAATAAACTTCAGATCTGCGGAAGGGAGGAAGTTAATGCAACTTGGGATAGTGGAATAAACTAGGGGCAAAACCTGCCGACCTGGGTGTAATCACAACAAAATAAAGCAAACTTTCGTTTTTCAAAAACTTTCAATTACTTCTTTCTGCTCTTCCTTCCTTTTTTATTCTTGGCAAAATTAGGAATCAGGGCTTAATAAGCCTGTACCATTCCAAGTCTATTCAGGTGGGTAAACCTTTGCCTCAACATCTGCAAAAACATGTTCAACAGTTCCAGGAGTGTTTTCCATTTCAAAATGTGTGTGTGTGTGTGTGTTAGGAAAAGAAAGAGCACACCAAAAATTCTTAGGATATTTTTTTAAATGACATTGCATATAGATAGTAAGGGAATAAGTGAGCATAGAAACAGGCTTCTTAGAAAAAAAAAAAGAAGAAAAACAACTGATGCTAAAACTGAATTCAAGTTACAAATAAAAAGCTTCAATATTGTATACGGATACAGACATGTATGTCCAAAGGTGGCTACTAATCCTAACAGCATGCAAAAGAAAAAAAAATTGACAGCTGTGAAAATGATTAGAAATGGTTGCCCCTTGAATAATGCCTGGCTTAGCGGTATTTGGCCCTCCCCGCCTCCCCACGCACACAGCTGATAGTCTGCATATAATTTTTGACTCTCCCGAAATTTAATGACTAATAGCTAGCAGTTGATCCAAAACTTTACCAATAACATAAGCGGTCAATTAACACATATTTTGTATGCTATACTGTATTATATACTGTATTCTTACAATAAAGTGGACTGAGAAAAAAAATTAAGAAAATGATAAGGGGGTGGTGGCGTGCCTGGGTGGCTCAGTTGGTTAAGCATCCAGGTCTTGATTTCAGTCCAGATCATGAGCTCAGGGTTGTGGGATCGAGCCCTGTGTCAGACTGTGAGCCCAGCCAGCAGTCTGCTGGAAATTCTCTCTCTCTCTCTTTTCCCCAGGGCACCCCTCCCCCTGCTACCGCTTTCTCAAATAAATAAATCAATCTTTAAAAAAAAAAAAAAAAGCAAAGAAAAGAAAATCAGGGCACCTGGGAGACCCAGCAAGTTAAGCATCTGCCTTCAGCTGGGGTCATGATCCCAGGATCCTGGGACTGAGCCCATGTTGGGCTCCCTGCTCGGTGAGGAGCCTGCTTCTCCTTCTCCCTCTACCTCTCCCCCTGTTCATGCTCTCTCACTCTCTCTTTCTCAAATAAATAAATAAAATCTTTGAAAAAAAAAATCATAAGGAAAACACATTTGCAGTACTATATTGTAAAAAACCCAAATATTAAGTGGACATGCACAGTTCAAAACCCACATTGTTCAAGGATTAACTATGTATTTAAAGCATTCTTTTATGTATTTAAGGGAAGCAGAATAGGACACCCCAAAATGTGCCTGTTTGGCATAAGGATTACCTTGAGGCTGATTATTTTTAAGAAAGAGCAGACACAGGAGGAGTTACCCTTTTGTAAGACACATCTACATTTATAAAGGCAATATCAATTTGTAAGGGAGCTTCCCTTCGAGTACCAGGAATATACCCCAATCTCTAGAAACTCTTATCAATGGAGAAGGTAAGGACTTAGAGCTGCATAACAACCTGACCCTTGTCTATTGCGGTTTTCCTGGTAACCCCCCATAACTGACTCCCCACCACCCCAACATCTTCTTTTGTCTTTAGCTGGAGATGGCATTTAAGATGATGTCTTGTACAATTTGGGGGAGTTACTCAGTTTTCCTGTGTCTCTGCCACGCAGGCAGGAGGTATACATGTTACTAAATTTGTTTTTCTCCTGTTAATCTTTTATTCCAGGGGAGCAGGGGAGGTCTCAGCCAAGAATCTGAAAGTGTAGACAGGAAATTATTTTCCTCCCCTACGGTATTTACTAGATAGTAATGCACACATGTGTTCATCAAAAGATATGTCCAAGAGTGTTTCTCACAGCACTATTTATAAAAGCCTAAGACCAAACAAGCCAACGGTCCACTGACCGCAGAAAGGATAAATCGCGGTACAGTCATAAACAGAATATGGCAACCTGAGTGCACACAACAATACAGATGAATCTCACAATCACTGAGTGAAGACAGTCAGATGTTCTGTGTGGTAGCATATATATGAAATTCAAGAGCGGGCAAAATCAATCTGTAACATCTGAATGAGAAGAGCAGTTAATTTGGGGATGTAGTGACCAGAGGGAGACATGGAAGGGGGCTTTCGGTTGCTGCTCATGTACTAATTCTTCATGTGGGGGGGGGCTGGTAGCAGGTGTGTGCGGTTTGTGAAAAGTCACTGAGCTGCTCATTTATAATACGTATAATGTGTATTTCAATTAAAAGTTGAATTTTAAAAATATACGTAAGGGTGCCTGGGTGGCTCAGTCAGTTAAGCGGCCAACTCTTGATTTCGGTTCAGGTTATGATCTCAGGGCTGTGCGATCAAATCCCGCATCCAGCTCTATGCTCAGCGGGAGTCTGCTTGAGATTCTCTCTCTCTGGCCCTCCCCCTGTTTGTGTCCTCTCTTGTTCTCTCTCTCTAAAATAAATAAATCTTTAAAAATAATAATAAATTAAAAATATATGTATATACACTTAATCCATTTTCACAAATGAGTCAAAAAAAAAAAAGACCCTATATATCCATATCCATGAAATGGTACCTGACACACTTGTCTCCTCTCACTAAAGATGGATGCTGATTAGTCAAAGAAAATGACTAATAATGATGCATAGGTGACAAATATCACAAGAGTGACTAACGGTACACAGCTGCAGACTCATGTATGAACAATGAGTACAATGAGCATTGATTCACTTAAAGAATGTAAATCCTACTGGGTCAAGGGTAATGGTTTCTCCAAATAGCCTAAAATATGTGATACATTCTATCAAAAATTGAATCATCTGTATAACAAAGTCACTAGTAGAGTTCATTTGTACTGACTTTTCCTAGAACCTTTAGAACCACACAGAACTACAAGAGTTTACAAACTACAAGAGTTTACAAAAGACCCACAGCTAATCTTCAAACAATGCCTAGAAGGGAAACTACTTCAGCACATACCCTCCCAATCTTTCTCTCCCTCTCCCACATATTCAATTCACGAATATCCAGAGGGTTTAGAAAATTCACAGGTCTAAATGCCAAGGTAAACATGTCAATTCTTCAAAGATCTGTTTTATTTATTATTTGAGAGAGAGAAAGAGGAGGGGGGAGGGAGAGGGAGAATCTCCAGCAGATTCCACACTGAGCGCAGAGCCCAACATGGGGCTCTGTCTCACCACCCTGAGATCATGACCTGAGCTAAAATCAAGAGTCAGATGCTTAACTGATTGGGCTACTGAGGTACCCCAAACATGTCAACTTAAAAATCTGAGACCCAGTCTTACAGTGAGGAAGGCCAGGAAAGTCCCACACTGAAAAATGTGACACTGTTGATTCCTGGAATTCTAGCACTGTCTTGCCCCCCACCCCTTGGTAAAATGTAATTCCCCTTTGTCTGGAATCTCTAATAATTAGGATCCCAACACATATGCATCTGTTTATCAAATCACTGTTCTCTCCAGAAGCTTCTGGACTTAGCCCCAGAAGGAGATGGACACTCATGTTAAAAAAAGAACATTTTGTGTCTTCAAAGCGCTGGAAATTATGTTAGGCAATTTAAATGTATCATTCATGCATCAAATATTTATTGAATACCTACTATATACCAAATACTGTTCTAGGCACTACAGATAAAGTGTCGTTCCTGCTCACATTCTAGCTGAAGGAGAGAAGGAGAAGGAAGGGGGAACAATAAATACACAAATAAGAAAACAAATACAGGGCGCCTGGGTGGCTCAGTGGGTTAAGCCGCTGCCTTCGGCTCAGGTCATGATCTCAGAGTCCTGGGATCGAGTCCCGCATCGGGCTCTCTGCTCAGCAGAGAGCCTGCTTCTCTCTCTGCCTCTCTGTCTACTGTGATCTCTCTCTGTCAAATAAATAAATAAAATATTTAAAAAAAAAAAAAAAAAAAAAAAGAAAACAAATACAACGATAAAGTGCAATGTTGAGAATTAAAGTAAGATGAGAAGGATATAGAGGGTAACATGTTGGCTATTCTAGATCAAGTGATCATAGGTGATATTTAAACTGAGATATAAATGATGAGAAAGCAGCCACAGAAAGATTGGGGAGGGGACAAAGAGAACATTCCAGGGCCAACAGTTAGTACAAAAGACCAAAAGGAGCTTGATGGGCTGGAAGAATGAAAAGGAGGATAGTGGTCCTCAACAGAGACAGGTGAACAGTAGGGGAGTGACATCCAATTAATGCTTCTAAAAAGATTCTCTAGATGCTGTATGGAAAATGGATTATAGGAGGCCACTGCAATTATCCAAGAACGAGATGGTGGCAGACTGACACAGAGTGAAGGCAGAGAGAAGTAGGAACACCTGGGATATACTCTGGGAGCCAAATTGACAAGATTTGCTGATGAGCTTTGGATGTGGGGCGTGAAATTTGCAGGCTTGGGGCTTGGGCAAGTGGGTGGATGGTGATGCCATAGACAGACATGGGGAGAGAATCAGGTTTGGCCTGGGGCGCTGGGGGTGGCAGAGATTCAGGATTTTGCTTCGGAAAGGCGGAGTTAGAGGAAACATGGAGTTCGGGACTCCAATTAGATATCCATGTGGATTAGTAAGTCTTTTTGTTTCAAGATTTTTTCTCAATTTTAATATTTTAAAAACACAAGGTGTTTAAGGCATGACTTTTTCTGTGCTTTCTTCCCCATTTTTCATTTCTACAGCTCCCATTTCTCATTTCTGAGCCTTTTTGTGTTTTAAGTTACCCCCAAAACTTTCAACATTCTTAGAACTGGTTAATTTATCACCATTGTTTTGTAATATTTCTCAATGATATTTTTGAGCCAGTATAAAAATCTCAGATATTTTCTGAGACAATGAGATCGACTCTACATTTTAATCTCACAGAGGTTAGTGCGGGATGAATGCCATGCTAAGGAGGCTGGAGTTCACGTTCTAAAATCAGTGCAAATGAATGAGTTCTGGAATCCAATGTATAGCGTGGTGACTCCAGATAACACTACATATTGTATACTTGAAGTCTGCTAAAAGGGTAGATCCTAACTGTTCACACACACACTAAAACAAAGGTGTGCGGTGGTGGATGTTAACTTGAGTGTGGTGATTACTTCACAACGTATACCTACAACAAAACAGCAAATTATACACCTTAAACACGCACAATTCCTATTCGGCAATTACACGTCAATGAAGTTGGGAGGGGGGAAGAGTATATACAACGTTTTTAAAAGTATGGATCAGTGAATCTTGAGTGGTAGGAAAGGTCATGGCTGCAGGTACTGGCACCTGGATGAAATGCAAAGCCATGAGACTGGTGGGGTCATCTAAGGAGAGGCTGTAAAGAGAAGAAAAGGAGTCCCCGTCCCTGGAGGGACACCAGCCTTTGTAGGTTGAGCAGAGGAGGAGGAGTCTGAAATGAAGGCTTAGAATAAGTCACCAGATAGAGTAGAAAGTGTAGTACAAGACAGCCACAAGGAGGAGGTGTTCATGGAAGGAGGGGATGACCGACTTGTCAAATGCCACTGCAGAGTCAAGCACAGTCAGTCAGAGAAATGGCGGCTGCCGTTTTTGGCAACATGGCGTCCACTGAGAATCAGGACAGGACCCTGATTAGATCAGACAGGGGATGAATGTGTGGTGATGAAGTATGTACAGTCTTTTAAGAGGCTCCTCTGAGAAGGGGTGACTAGTAATGGGGAGACGACAGGAGGGGGCTGCGGAGACAAACAAGATATTCTATATTAGAACATGACTGTGAGCTAATGGAAATGATCCAGACAAGAGAGAGGGGTGCACTGATGCAGGAAAGAAGGAGGGGGACAGGATTAAGAATTACGTCCTTCACAACATGAGAACAAAAACAATTAAGTACAGTAATGGATTACAAATCACTGAAAAAATAGGAATGCTGGAGTCCATACCAATAATAAATACATGAATAAAAAAATAAATGCGGAAGGGAGGAAGGGGTCTTGGTGAGGGCCAACTGGTAAATGTGGAGACAATATCGGAGTTGGAAACTCATTATTTTCAGGCATCATATTAAGGATCGGATCAGGCAAAAATCACCACTGAATGCTAAATCTAGGGAGAAATACTGTTGAGAAGCGGGCTATCTGTGTCTTCCCCCAGATGACTCACTAAGAGTAACCACACACTGGAGAAATTAGACAACACCTTGACCAGCTGATCAAAATTAACATCGCCAACGAGGAAGAGGGACATCGGCATGGAGGCCACTTTTAGGCAAAGAGGCTTGAGCAACAAGATGCAGACGGGGCCACAGTGACGCCCTGGCTGCATACAACAGGCCCACTGGGTCACGCACCTCAAAATACCCCTAGGCCCTAACTAGCCAATGGGCTACTTACAACTAGGCACAGTTCCCAGAAGAAGGGAAGGTTCCATATGTCACATACCTCCTCATCTTCCTCCTTTAAAAACAGCCACCACCCGGGGGACGCCTGGGTGGCTCAGTTGGTTGAGCGGCTGCCTTCGGCTCAGGTCATGATCCCAGCGTCCTGGGATCAAGTCCCACATCGGGCTCCTTGCTCGGCGGGGAGCCTGCTTCTCCCTTTGCCTCTGCCTGCCACTCTGTCTGCCTGTGCTAGCTCGCTCTCTCTCTCTAACAAATAAATAAATTTAAAAAAACAAAAACAAAAAAAACAGCCACCACCCACTGCCTCACTGCAGACAGCCTCCCCTCTGCTGTCCTGCCCACCACCCCCTGGGTGTAGCCAGTAAACTTCTCCTTCATTCTGCCTCAGGTGAATCCTTTCACCTCCTGCACCATTGGCCTCCACCTGACTGTGGCCCCACATTGGCCAGCCCCCATTCAATCGAGATACCCCATTTAGGCACCAAATTCTGGGGATTGTGGGCCTCCAGATGTGATACCCTAAGAACACAATATCATCTATGCAGTATTCTGACCCAAGATGCATAATCTGTATCTAATCACAAGAAACATCAAACAAACCCAAAGCGACCGATGTTTCTTAAAAAGACAGGGAGACAGTCTGCACGCATCCTAAATGCTGAAGGGGAGAAGCATTTGCCACCCCAAAACGGGCTTCTTTGGCCTAAGGATTATTTTAAACTGATTATTTCTAAGAAAAGCAGACGCAAGAGAAGCTCAGAAAACTCACAAACATTACCCTTTTGTAGGAGACATTTACATGTATAAGGGAAATGTCCATCTTTAAGGGTGTCTTCCTCTCTGCCCCAGAAGAGGGGGGTGACTCTAAATCTCCAGGATCTCTCCCCAACAGAGAAGGCAGGACTTAAATCTGCATCACAGTCCTACTCCTGTTTACTGGGCTTTGCCTGCTCACCTCCCACAACCGCCTCTCCACCCTCCGCCCCCAAATTTCCTCTGGGCCTTAGTTGGAGATGGTGCTTAAGATGGTGACTTGGGCCATTTCACAGAGTTACTCAGCTGTCCCAGGTGTACATGTTATTCAAGTTCTTTGTTTTTCTCTTGTTAATCTGTCTTGTATTGGGGGGGGGGGTTTGTAGAGGAAAAATTACTTTTCCTTCCCCACACTGCCAATGTCATAAAAGACAAAGAAAGGCTGTGGAAACATTCCAGACTAAAGGATGCTAAAAGAGGAGACCACTGTCAACACCCCTCGGGCAAATCCTGTGCCAGAAGGAAAAAAAATGCTGTAAAGGATGTTATCCTGTCTATTGTCTAACTTGGAAAACAAATAGCAGATTAGGTAAACAAACAGACAAAAACAAATAGCAGATTAGGTAACAGCATAATATCAATGTTAAATTTACCGAAGTTGACAGCAGCGCTGTGCTTATGTAAGCAAATATTCTTATTCTTCAGAAACCCATTCCGAAGGGCTTAGGAGTAGAGGCTACACTGCATTTAACACCCTCAAACAGCTCAGACAGGGGATGTGGGCGCACAGGAGTGCAGAAGAGAGAGCAACTGGGTAAGAGAGGAATCTGGACAAGGAGCATATGGGTGTTCGCTGTACAATTTTTATTTTTGCAACTGACTTACAAGGTTTGAAATTATTTCCAAATAAAAAGCTTTGATTTATTTGTTTTAAGTAGGTGCCACACTCAAAGTGGGGCTTGAACTCATGACCTTGAGATTAAGAGTGCTCTACGCTACTGACTCAGCCAGCCCTGTGCCCTTCCACATAAAAAGCTTTTAAAAGGGGGGAGGGGAAGAATATGTCCTTGAGAAGGCAAAGAGGATAAGAGGTACAGAGCGCAGAAAAGCAGCCAGTCTCCGACACACCAGGCACGTTTCATTGGGTTTCACAGCACAGTGGGGAGCACCATGAGTTGGGTGGAGGATCTAAGGAGGCTGGGTCAGCAGCTGGTGTAGGAGGACTGACACAATAAAAGGGGCCAAACAGCTGTTTTGGCGAAGAGACAAGGAAACCTACCACCCAGGCAGAGTAGGCTTGCTGGGCAATGCTGAAAGTGCCGTCGAGGTTTGCTAAGGTCGGGACCTGGACCTAGAGGTCCGTATGGATTCTGAAAACTCCCCAAATGATTTGAGCTGTCAGCCAGCTTTCAGAACTACTGTGCTAAGGCAGGATTTCTCAAGTCCAATACTGTGGGCTTTGGGGCCAGATCATTCTCGGTGGGGGAGTATGGGGGGCGAGGGTTCCGTGCATCACAGGATGTTTAACAACATCCTGGCCTTTACCCACTAGATGTCGGTAGCACCCCCACCTCTGCCAGTCACAACAGGCAAAATCGGCCCTGGTGAAGAACCACTCCGTAATGGGGCGCCTGGGTGGCTCAGTGGGTTAAAGCCTCTGCCTTCGGCTCAGGTCATGATCCCAGAGTCCTGGGATCAAGCCCCCCATCGGGCTCTCTGTTCAGCAGGGAGTCTGCTTCCCCCACCCCTCTCTGCCTACTTGTGATCTCTGTCTGTCAAATAAATAAATAAAAATCTTTGGGGGGGGGGGACCACTCCGTAAGAGAATAAAGGCCATAAACATGACGTGTTGATAAAAGTTAGGAACTGTATATGCTCCCTGTTGCCATGAGCACTGTGTCGGCTATGAAATCACATGGTCTGTGTTCAAAGCCTAGATCCATTAGTTACTTTTCATATGACCTTGGCCAAATTACTTAACCTCTTGTGCCTCGGTTTCCTCATCTGTAAAATGATAGCAGCACATGCCTCAAGAAGTTGGAAGGATTAAATGAGTGAATATGTGTAAAGCAGGAAAACCAGTGTCTGCTCATTAAATATTAGCTATTAGCTATCATTATCACCATCGAAGAATCAGAAATGCAGTAGACACCAGATGTCTGTTGATTAATGAACAGCTTACATTAGAATATACTCCATCCTTAACCAACAGAAAGTGCTATACTAAAATGGAACAGAGGGCGCCTGGGTGCCTCAGTGGGTTAAGCCTCTGCCTTCGTCTCAGGTCATGGTCTCAGGGTCCTGGGATCGAGTCCCGCATCAGGCTCTCTGCTCAGCAGGGAGCCTGCTTCTTAGTCCTCTCTCTCTCTACACCTGCCTCTCTGCCTACTTGTGATCTGTCAAATAAATAAATAAAATCTTTAAAAAATAATAATAAAAAAATAAAATAAAATGGAACAGAAAAGCAGAGAGTACACTGAAATTCTCTTAGGATTAGTGGCCTGATTTCTTCTAGATTCCAGGCACCCTCCTTCATCCGGTTGACCAATACTTACTGAGCACCTACCATATCCCCCACTCTAGGTCCTGAGAACACAACACTGAGCAAGACACACAAAATCCTCGCTCTCTGGGAATTTATATTCCAGCAGGAGAAAGAAGACAAGGAATCCGTGAACCAATAATTAAATGATACAATTGCAGATAACGAGTCATTAGGCAGAAAACAAAAGCAGGATGTGGGGACGGCCACTCACAGCCCATTCACAGCGGTTAGCGGGGAATGTCGTTTGGGAAGGATGGCAACAAGTTGTGTGAACATTTGAAATGGTGCTCCGTAAGGGCAGCAGAGCAAACGCCCGCGTGTTTGGGGAAAGTGTGAGAATGGGGGTGAAGGCCACATAGGGCCTCAGAGGCTACAGTGAGGAACTGGGTCTTATTTGAAGTGTGGTAGAGGTTATTAGAGGGTTCGGGGCAGTGGGTTTCCAGGGACTGCATTTCCAAGCTGTTCTTTGGGGTCAAGGGTGGATGCTGGTTTAGAGGCCACGCAGTAATCCGAGAGTGAAATGCCTCACTTTGCAGCATAGCCAGGACCTGATATGAAATAAATCTGTCTAGGACACCGGGTAGCAGTCGGGGGGGCTTAGAAACTAAAGGGACAGGTTTATAAAACAACGTTTTATGAAAGAGTGGTTGCATCCATTTACAGGGTAATGATCATCATTTTTAGATGAAATAGAACAGACGGGAGGAAAATGAAACTATCAGAGTACACTGCACAAAGCCAAAATGCATGAGACTTTGTAAGATCCTATTTCTATCTTATATAGGTAGGTTCATACTAGGCTGAGATGTAAAATGTACTTCTCACTATGGATGGCAGGCAAGAAAGTTTGAAAACGCTACCAAAAGTTAGCTTATTTATTCATAAGTCAGTTATATAATCTGTCCCTTTATTTTCTTCCTTTCTTGCTGTCCCTGGCATCCTCCCAAATGAGGACATTATTAAAAGCTCCAAAGGTAGTATCTTCATAGTCTAAATGAAACAACTGACTTGTATTACACTTTAACCTTCTCCTCCAGGGAGATCAAAATATGACCCTCCGTAGAAGCTGGGAAGAGTGACTCACCTCTAAACTGTTAGGCTTTTTCAATGGAAAAAAAAGAATCTAAGCAGAACACGAAATTTTAAAATTAAACTTGAGACATTTAGAAGCTCCAAATGCAAAGAAACTTCCTGAAGATAGTAATAAGAATAACGACCAGAATGTTAGAGCAAGCACAATACCCGTTAGGAAAGTGTCAGACTCATTCCCACCCAAATCAGATACTCCTCAACAGTGCCCTAGAAGGAAGCCTAACCACTAAGGCAAGCAAGTAAAACGAGAGAAAATATGGGGAGTGGGGAGGGGAAATCCCTATATTGTTTCATTTCCAGATAGTTTGACTCTCTACCTTAAAAATCCAAGAAAACTCACTAGAAGAACTTTGAACTTATAAAAGTTCAGTAGCATGGCTTGAATATGGATGGACCCACGAAAAAATAAATAACCTTTCTACACAAGAGTACTGGAAGTGTAAAATGAAATGGGAATAAATGATACAATTTCTAAAAGCAATAAAAAGTATACCCACAAAAGAATCTAGGAATTCACCTTATAAGAATGTGTAAGACCTACAATGTAGTATAGGCATGAGGACAGACATACAGATGAATGAAACAGAACAGAATTCAAAAATGAATGCACACAGGGGCGCCTGGGTGGCTCAGTCAGTGAAGCGTCCGACTCTTGATTTTGGCTCAGGTCAGGATCTCAGGGTTGTGAGATCGAGCCCCACGTCAGGCTGCACTGGGCATGGAGCCTGCTTAAGATGCTGTTCTCTCTCTCCCTCTCTCCCTCTTTCTCCTCCCCTCTCTACCACACCACATCCCCTCCCACCCCGTCTCTAAAATAAATACATAAATAAATAAACAAACCCACACATATACAGTCAATTAATTTTTGACAAAGGGGCCAAGGGAATACAAGGAGGGAAGTACGGTCTTTTCAACAAATCATATTGGAAGGACTGGCTATCATCTATATGAACAAAAGTGAATCTTGACCCATACAAAAGTTAACCGAAATGAAGCCATAAAAAGACAAAACGATAAAATGTCCAGAAAAAATCCTGGTAATGGTGAAGTAGACAAAGATTTATCAGGTTACTAAAACTGCTATCTACAGAAGGAACAAAACCTGATAAATTAGACTTTATCAAATTGAAATCTTCTACTCTGGGGCACCTGGGTGGCTCAGTGGGTTAAAGCCTCTGCCTTCAGCTCAGGTCATGTTCCCAGGGTCCTGGCATCGAGCCCCACATCGGACTCTCTGCTCAGCAGGGAGCCTGCTTCCTCCTCTCTCTCTCTGCCTGCCTCTCTGCCTACTTGTGATCTCTACCTGTCAAATAAATAAATAAAATCTTAAAAAAAAAAAGATCAAAGCTATTCTTATTTAAAAAAAGAAGAAGAAATCTTCTACTCTTCAAAAAAACATCATTAATTCCACTTTTATGATGTGAAAGTCAAATAAAATAGTCAAACTCATAGAAACAAAGGGTAGGATGGTGGTTGCCAGGGGCTGGGGGCAGGGGAAATGGGGAGTTAGCATTCAATGGTCATAAAGCTTCAGCTGTGCACAATGAATCCATTCTACTAGATCGGCCGCTCGTCACGACACCTATAGTGAACAGTCCTCTACTATACACTTAAAAATTTAAGAGGGGAGCTCTCAAGTTAAGAGTTCTCACATCACAAAAAGAAAGAAAATGCAAAGGCAAGCCACAGATGAAAAGAAAATGTTTGCAATAGATATCTGACCTGTATCCAGATATATGACACATGCAGAGCTCTCATGACTCACTCAGCCAATACAATCTAGAAAAACAGACATTTCATAAGATATACAAATGACCAAAAAGCACATGAAAAGATGCTCAACATCACTAGTCATTAGGGAAGTGCAAACTGAAACCACAGAGCGTGGCCACCACAAACCCACTGGAAAGGCTAAGACAAAATCAACTGACAATACCAAGTGCCGACGGGGAGCAGCGCACGCAGCTGACCTCTCATACGTGGCCGGCGGCGGTGCGTAGCCGCTTGGGGAAAGGCTGGCCGTTTCTTAGAAAGTTAGATTTACCATGTAACCCAGCGGCAATCCTACTTGGAGGTATTTACCTGAATGAAAGTGTATGTTCACACAGGAAGCTGTCTTTCAACGTTCACAGGGGCCCTATCCATAAGCAGAGAAAGTCAGAGAATGGAGAAACTGTGGAATAGTACTCAGCAATAAAAAGGAACACATTACTGATTCACACGACACTGAGAAATCTCAAATGCATTACGTGAGGTGAAAGAAGCCACGCTCAGAAGGCCACATCATGTATGAATCCAGTTGCTCGGCATTCTGGAAAAGATAAAGTTACAGCAACAGAAAGCAAATCAACGGTTGCCAGGGGCTGAGTGTGGTGGAGGCAGCTGACTACAGAGGGTCAAAAAGGAATTTTCTGGAGTGACCAAATTCTTCTGTCTTGCTGTGGTGCTCATTAGATGGCCATATGAATCTGTCAAAATGTTTAAAACTGTACACAAAGATGGTGAATATTATTATACATAAATTATGCCTCAATCTCAAAAACATGGAGTCAACTCAAGAATTAATTAAGTAGATTTATAAAATGGAACAGAGTGTTCAGAGACTCTTATTTGATTGAGAGAATTTATTTTAATTTTTACCAAATGTTAAGCCCATTTCTTAATTTCCAGTGCCCCCCCACCTCATACCATGTTCCCAAAACAAGTTCCATGTGGATTAAAGACCCACATATTTTAAAAAGCATACACATTTTATTTATTTATTTTTAAGATTTTATTTGTTTATTTGACAGATCACAAGCAGGCAGAGAGGCAGGCGGGGGGGGGGGGGGGGGGCGGGGGGAGCCGCTGAGCAGAGAGCCCGATGCGGGACTCGATCCCGAGCCGAAGGCAGAGGCTTAACCCACTGAGCCACCCAGGCCCCCCACCATACACATTTTAAAAGAATATTTTGCCCTCTATCTTGGGGTAGGGAAGGCCTTTCTCAGCAAGGCCTCAAAACCAGCTCCTGGGTTTTTGTTAAAGGCGGAATCTCATTTCTAGCTTCCAAATTATTAACATCATGGATACACATTCTCTGCCCACCTTTTTTTTTGTTGTTGTTGAGGGTGCTCTTCCCAATTTGTAGGGAGTATTGAAAGGGACTTGGCACTCTCAGGCAGCAAAATGGAAAAATGTGTTTGTCAGTTTCTTGTGAGCAGTGAAAGCACCAGGAACCTATGCAGTGATGTCCCCCTCTGAATCCCAAATCAGACTCAGCCACACCACAACCACACCAGAGCCCCTGGAACCAACACGTAGGCCACACAAAAGCAGCTTCTTAACCGGCTCCCTAACACCTGAGCAAACTCACTTTGCCATTTCTGGAAGGCTGTTCATGGTACTAAAAACACAGCAGCTCTCCTTTCCCTGCCCAACCTGCCAATGAAATTCCAGTTCTCAAGATGTTTTCTCCCTCTCCTGAACAAAATCATATCCATAATTAAAGTTCAGCTTCTTTTTCTTTTCTGTGTTTCCAACCGTTTTTTTCTAGAAAATCAAACACACCTGGAGTCTGTGGGCAAGAATTACTCACACGGAAAACACGCTGCATTCCTTCAGTGTTTTTCAATAGCAGAATCTGCTCTATCCCCCTTTTAAGGAAAGTCACCTTGCAGGCATGTGGGGAGGTAAAAGCGGTGGGAATCCGATCAGGGCTTGGCATCCCGCTGAGGCCCTGTAAAACAATACCCCTGAACAGCTACAAAATTTGGCCACTTTTCGTTTTCCAGATTTGCATTTGAGCTGTAAAAGCAGCCAAACCAAGCAATGTCCAGCTCGTTTCAGATCTTAACTAAGCAAAACTCCGAGACACTAAACAGGTCTCCCCAAATATTTTGGGAATAACACGTATTTTGTCACTTAATTTACAAATTATTATGAGGTCGAACTTAACTGTATTTCCTATTAGTAAAAAAGCTCTTGATAAACTGTTAATTATTAATATTAATAAAGCAATACATATTGGCATACCATGTATAACTGAGGTTACACTCCCAGGCTTATCTCTTAAAATAGCCAAAGAGAAAGGAAGAAAGACGGGAGGAACGGCAACATTCGGCTAGACTTTGGCTTAATAAACCTTCACTCTCCATCACCCACCAGCTCCTAACCCTGATCAAAGAAACAGGTGCTACTTCTGCCAACGGGGACTATTAGGATTCGCTACACAATTTGTGAGCCCCAGGGCAGAACGAAAATGCGAAGCCCCTTGCTCAAAAAATGACTAAGAATTTCAACAGCGACAGCAAAGCGTGAAGACCAAAATACAGGTTGCATGCCCACGAAGCCAGCTCGACTAACAGATAATGTATTTGGGTAGTAAGCTAGTAAGAAAAGTAAAGCACTTCGCTTCTTAACGAGTAGCAGTCATTTTCATGTGTGTGTTTGGGGTGGAGCTGGGACTGATAAAGTCTTAGGACCTCTTCCCCTCGTCTCTCACTTTCCTAGGTTTTCAGCCTGTTGGACAGAAAGTACTTCTGCTGTGCCTACCGTAGAAAATGTGGTCCATGGAGCCCAAGCATCAGCATCACGTGGGGGCTTGTTAGAAATGCAGGCTGTCGAGTCCCACCCCAGACCTACCGAATCAGACTCTGCAGTTTAGCAAGACTCCCCAGGGATTCGTGGAGAGTACAAACTAAGAAGTGTCACTATCCAGGCAGCCACGGAAAACCTCTGCCTCCTGCCTCATCTGACGCGGGCAAAGCCCGTCTCCTCCTCACCTTGTATATAGTTCTGGAGTCTCGAAAGGGCGAGTCCCAGCCGGAAAGCGCTCGCCCGAGACCTCCGGCCTCCTCCTGGCTCCCCATGCTCACCCCCAGGCTTCGAGCTGCAGCTCCATCCCGCCGCGCCCCCCGCCCCCGCCACCTGCTCTGGGTCCCACCAGACAGCGCCGCGCGGAGCCGTCTGGGGCCCGCGGCGCGTTCGCGCTCCGCAAGCTCCAACGCACCCCACGGCCGGAGCGGTAAACTGAGTCCCCCAAGGGTCTGGTTTCGAGGGCCGTCCGCGCGAACGAGATGCGGGAGTTCGTCTCCCGGAGGGGCGGGGAGAGTTGGAGTCCGTTTGAAGCTTTTAGATACACACGCCGACCCCCTCACCCCTCCGAGAACGCGTCGCCGGAGCCCCCTCTCCCGTGGCGCGCGCTCTCCCACGGTCGGGGTGCCGGCCCCCGGAGCTCGGCCTCTGCCTCACAGGGCGGCCCCGGCTCCGACTCAGAGCCGCAGCCGGGCGGAGGGAGCGTTCGCCCCGCTGTCCCGTCGCCCTCCAGGTCCAGGCGCTCCGCCCGAGTCGCCCGCGCCCGCCATCCGCTCCCGGGCTGGGTCTCAGGAGCCCGAGGGAAAAACCTCATCCCGGCGCTGCGCGCTTACCTGCCAATCCCGGCAGACCCGCTGGCCGCTGGCACCCTCCGGCCCTCCTTTTCCCTCCGGCCGCGTCCCTCCCCCTTCCCGCGGGCTGGGCGCCGCCCCCGCCGCTCCGGGACCGCTCGCCCGCCTGCTCTCCAGCAGCCCAGCGCGGCGTGGCGCGTCCGGCGCTCGGCGGCGGCGAGGCTGGGCGCGGAGGCTGGACGCGGAGGTGGGGAGCGGGCGGGGCGCGGAGGGGAGGAGGGCGTGAGCCAGTGGCGCGACCGGCCGAAGCCCGGCGGGGAGCTCGGGGCAGGGGGGCGGGGAGAGAATCGCGGCCCGCGGGCTGGGCCGTCCACCCCACCCCTGCAGAGGCCCCCGCGACGCTTCGGGACTCCCCGGACCGCGCGACCCTCGGATGCCCGGCGTCGGGTCCGGCGCGCTCCTTGGAGACCCCCAAACCTCCAAACCCATCCTCTCACCTTTAGGGGTCGCCCTGGTACCCAAATGCCCGGCTCACTGTTTTCGGCACCGTGCACTGTGATGGGTGGGAGTCCCGAGGTCGCCCCTCTGCCACAGGATTCCCAATGTAGAGATCATAATGTCGAACCACTGGAGGGGGATTCGGAGAGATCCGTAAAAGGAAAATTTTCTGGGAAAGGTTTTAGGTCCACGGCTATGACAGGTTACACCGGATACCTAAAAACTGGGATCCCCAGCACTCTACTTGCTGAGTGTGTGCGTGTGTGCTGGAGAATGGGGGGGGGGGGGTGTATATGGAGTGAGCTGTCTCTGGTCCCTTCTATCTTTTCTGTTAGCATCTTCTCCCTGTGCACGTTCACAGAGTAAGAACTAAATCTGGATAGGACTTACAAATCACCTAACCAGCTTTTCAAAGTACCCCATGTTACAGATGGAAAAATGGACTAAGTAGGGCCTGGACCCGGTTGTACAATTCTAATTACTTGTAGAGACAGAGATGGGGGGGGGGGAGATAAGCACTCTGAATTCCCTCCCTGCTTCCTTCCACTGCTGCCCAACCATTCACTTCCACCCTACCCTTTATAGTCAAATAGTTCCTATATTTGCAAAACGGTTGATCACTTTAAAGGCACCATTCTCCTTTGTTAAAAACCTGCGGGAGAATATTCCATTGTTCTTTACCACCAAAACAAGATTCTAGTCTGAATTGCATTCACAGCTCTGGAGAAGGTGTTTATAAAATGCAGGTCTGCAGAACACATCCTGGCTGACTCTGCCGTGCTAGACACAACCCCAGGTTAAGACTCAGCTTTGTGGGAGGGGTTGAATTTGTTTTGCAAACGCCGGCTTATTAACACTCACAACATTCTAGGTGGATAAATGAATGGAAAGTGTTTTGAGAGAGACTGTTGACTGGGTGGATTAAGAGAGAGTAGAGGTCAGGAAGCTCATCCAGGTTACACAACAAGTTGGAGGCACAATTATGATAAGGGGGGAAACAGTTTCAATAAACGGGTTTAATGATATGCCAAAGGACTTAATTGTTTCTGTTTGCATTAACTTAACACTTGTATATCTTCGACTTACTAGAAAATAGACTTCATATTATGCAGAGCCGCCAAAAATCTCATACACTACTATTTGGCAGAATCGATTGAAACTGGGTATACAACTAACCCCATGTCCGGCAATTGCCCTTCTAGGTGTATACCCAACAAAAAGGAGTGTGTAGGTTTGCTGAAGGATATGAACAAGAGTGTTCAAAGCAGGGTCTTTCTAATAGCCCTAGATTGAAAGCTACTCAAATGTCCATCAGCAGTAGAATGGATTGAAAACTTTGCGGTGGTATAGTCACAAAACGGAATGCCAAACAGCGAGAAGCAAGCATGAACCATTGAGGACAGACAGAATTCATAAACGATACTGAGCAAAGGAAATCAGACAAGAAAGCATGCACACAATGTGATTCCGTTTATGCAAAGTGTAAAACAGGCCAAACCAACAATCAGATTAGCGGGCTGGGAGAAGTTAGTGACTGGAGGGAGTTACAAGGGGGATAAGAAGGTGATGTCCTGTTTCTTTATCTCGGTGTTAACTTCTGTTAGATGTATTAGGTTTGTGAAAATTCATCGAGCTGCTCGCCTGTGATATGCGCACTTTCCCTATGTAGGTTTTACTTCAAGAAATGACTTCAAGTCTGTCTACCTCATATTAAAAGATGCTTGAATTTCTAAAGTAAGTGTGATGCCAGAATAAATATGCTTTTCCTTTAAACAACCTTGCTGTTTAAAAAAAAAAAAAAAAAAAGGACACTCGAAGGAAGTATGTCTAAAACACAAAAATAAGAGAAGAGACTCCTTTGCCTGAAATTAAAATTCAGATTTTGATGCACTTTCAGCTGAAATTCTATTCCCCTTGGCACACGCTGTCAGGTCAACATAACTCTGCCATCCTGACCGAAGGAAGAAGAAAGAGGCTGGGACTGAAGAGGTGGCCGGCGCTCCAGCCAAGGGGCACTCTGCCCTTTCCGTGAGAAGGGCCCTGGTCACACACCTCCGCGGGCACTGTCTGGTGACATGGAGAAAGGCTGAGGGTGCCCACGATCTGCAGTCCAATCTTAAATCCGTGGGAGCACAACCCAGAGGCTGCCGTCCCAGCGACTGGAGAGTGGGCGATTTGGATCTTGCCCCACAGGATATTTGAGCCCGTGATAGAGTTTAAGCCCCAGCATCGGTCGGTCAGGAAACATGGCAGAGCCTGAGTAGGGAGGGCACAAGGCCTTGTCCTCCTCGTCCCCTCTCTCTGGTGGACCCCGGAGTATGGGCTCCCGGGGCTGGCAGAAAAGGACAACTCACCAGGGCTCAAGACCCAGTTCTCTCCTTAGAACTTCAATTGCAGGGGCGACTGGGTGCCTCAGTGGGTTAAAGCCTCTGTCTTCGGCTCCGATCATGATCCCAGAGTCCTGGGATCGAGCCCCGCATCGGGCTCTCTGCTCAGCAGGGAGCCTGCTTCCTCCTCTCTCTCTGCCTGCCTCTCTGCCTACTTGTGATCTCTGTCAAATAAGTAAAATCTTTATTAAAAAAAAAAACTTCAGGGGCGCCTGGGTGGCTCAGTCGTTGGGCATCTGCCTTCGGTTCAGGTCATGATCCCAGAGTCCTGGGATCGAGCCCCACATCGGGCTCCCTGCTCGGCGGGAAGCCTGCTTCTCCCTCTCCTGCTCCCCCTGCTTGTGTTCCCTCCTTGTCTTTCTCTCTGTCAAATAAATAAATAAAATCTTTAAAAAAAAAAAAAAAAAAACTTCAGTTGCAACTTCCCCTGGGGCCAAATAGTCTACAAAGATACCACGCAATGGTCTCTAAAAGATTTATTATTTTCCAAGGGAAATGAGCACAAAGAGAACATGGGACTTGGGGGTAAGTCAAGACAGTGGGATGAGAAACCACAAAAACGATAATGGCCTTGATGAGGATGAACATTATACTTGCTACATGCCAGGCATGTCAGGTCCTTCCCTAGTCTATACTTTGTTACCAAATCTTCATGGCAACCCACTCAGGATTGTCCAGCTGAAGAAACTGAGGCACAGAGAGATTAAGCAGCCTCTCCCAAGACCCACAGCTATTAAGTGGTAGAGCCAGGAGTAGAATCAGTCAGAGTGTGACTCTCAAGCTCCTGCTGTCTAAAGGCCAGGTACAAAAGGTACAATGTTGGGGTGGCAAAAGCACTAGGTAGAGGGGCGCCTGGGTGGCTCAGTGGGTTAAGTCTCTGCCTTCGGCTCAGGTCATGATCCCGGGGTCCTGGGATGGAGCCCCGCATCAGGCTCTCTGCTCGCTGGGGAGCCTCCTCTCTCTCTGCCTGCGTCTCTGCCTACTTGTGATCTCTCTCTGTCAAATAAATAAACAAAATCTTAAAAAAAAAAAAAAAAAAAAGCACTAGATAGAGAATCAGGAAAGGACACCACACTGAGTATGGGTCTCAGTTTCCCCATCTGTAAAACACATAGGAGGTGACAAGTTCAGTCTAAACTCTAGTGATAGTGCCAAGGACTGCTTTGGGGTATTTTGGGCTCCTCATAACCTCATCAACATTCCAACACCCCAAATAAAAGGCATCTAACAGGGGCACCTGGGTGGCTCAGTGGGTTAAGCCTCTGCCTTCGGCTCAGGTCATGATCTCAGGGTCCTGGGATCGAGCCCCACATCGGGATCTCTGCTCAGCAGGGAGCCTGCTTCCCTCTCTCTCTCTGCCTACTTGTGATCTCTGTCTGTCAAATAAATAAATAAAATCTTAAAAAAAAAAAAAGGCATCTAACAAAACCAGTGTACTATACGAAGGAAACATGAAAAGTCCTCTAGCCAACATGGCCCCTACTTCCCACACAAGTGTCACCTGATTACCAGGACTGAATTTCTCCGTTCTAGAAATTCTAGAGCTACCACTGTTCAGAAGGCCTTTCTGGCTTAAATCATTCATCCATTCAGTAACAAATATCTATTTTAGGCCTACAGTGTCAGTGAGCGTAGCTTACGTTTTGCTGCAGTAACAAACAACTCAAAATCTCCACAGTTCACACAACAACCATTTATGTCTTACTCATGCTACATGTTCATTATAAGTTAGAAGGGAGAGCTCTACTTACCACAGTCGCTCAGGGACCCAGGCTGACTGAGGGGCCTTCTCTTAAGTGTTCCTGGTTGCTCAGTTAGAAGGGAAAGAGCGCCTGGACCACAAGCTTCAGCCCAGGCTTGATCTGCAATGCTTTTGCTCCCTACTCATCAGCTGGAACCGTTCGTTCTCAGAGCTGACCCCAGGCACAAAAGGCCGGGCAATGTAGTCCCTTAAGGACCCAGGAAGTGGAGAAGTCGAAATACTACCATACCTACCATGGCTGACCCCTGGGCAGATGAAGGTGAGCAAGAGGTGATCCCAGCCCCCCAGGCACTCACAGTCAAAGCAGAGAAGGCCCTGGTCACACCATTCCATCCCTGCAGTATAGGCTTTGGTGGATCTAGGTGAAAAGCCAATCACTGCCGATGTGAGTGATGTCACCATGTGATACAGCAAAATTTTTCTCTAGAACATTGCGTTAGTTGTCATGATGGTGAACCGATTGCACAATGGAGGAGATAAATAAATCACATGTTCTCATGGGAGGCAAAAGGCTCTCTCCTGTGAAAATACTGAATGAAGACAGTTGGACATGTTGTCATTCTGTTCGATGAAAGTTACAAATAGCAGTTTAATGAAAAATGAAACCAGACTTTGGCCTCTAGCAAGATGAGGATGGTGGGACCAGCCCTTTCTGAGAATGTGTCCCAACTTGGGAAGAGCTGAGCATGGCCCCGTGCCAACACAAATAATCCCAGAATCAAGAGGAAACTAACGCATCCCAGTAGATCTGCACGCTGGCATTAGCTTGTGTAACTCACCACAACCCTGGCGACAATGAGCAATCCGGGGCCTTGGGGTAGAGACCGGGGAGGAGGGGGGGAGGAAGATGAGCCCATCTCTTCCGAAGTGACACAGGGAACACGTCTCTGGGCCAGGCCACCTTCAGCTCAGCCGTGACTAAAGTTCTCTGAACAAAGATGGCCCTGTTTGTTTCTTGGAAGAATGCATGAGGTCCTGGCTGTGCAATTTCTTTCTTTCTTAACAGTTTTATTTTTAAGTAATCCCTACACCCAACGTGGGTCTCGAGCCCCCAAGCCTGAGATCAAGCCTGAGCCAGCAAGGTGCCTGCCAGCCATGCAATTTTAAACTGAGTCTCTGGTTTACCTGTCTTTGAAACCACAGGGCATATTTCAGGAGAAAACTGAGGACAGACACACCCCTAGAGCCCCCTAGTCTGTCTTACATGTCCATGTTCCCTCTTGGGAAAGATACTTTGAGACTGTGCCAATACCCTGTTTCTCCTCAAACCTCCTCTTATTAATGTTAGCATCCATCCGTGGGTCATGTTTGCAAGAGTGACCACTGTGGTGTGCTCATGGTAGCTTCCTCTTTCCCCCATGGTTTCTACATGCATTCACTGGGATTCTTCTATAGGGAAAAGCTATGCCTTCTCTCTCACTACTTTATGTATTCAATTATTCAATTTATCTAGATCACTATGGACTCATAGATAATTATTTTAGCCTTTGGGTTATAATCCAATGTTACCATTTTGTTGTCAAACTCTCTTGGCTTGTCGATCACTTGTCAGTTCTTTCAGGTCTGCTCCTGTGTCCATTCCTTATTTGAGCTCTTCCTTCCTTTCTGGAACCACGATATGTTTCAGGCTCATCTTGTATATTACTCCTTTTTTTTTTTTTCATTTCACCTAAGAAGACACCTTAAGTCCCCCTCCCATTTAAAAATAACTGTTTGGGGGCACCTGGGTGGCTCAGTGGGTTAAAGCCTCTGCCTTCAGCTCAGGTCATGATCCCAAGGTCCTGGGATGGAGTCCCGCATTGGGCTCTCTGCTCAGCAGGGAGCCTGCTTCCCCCTCCCCTCTGCCTGCCTCTCTGCCTACTTGTGATCTCTGTCTGTCAAATAAATAAGTAAAATCTTAAAAAAAAATAAATAAATAAAAAATAAAAATAAAAATAACTATTTGTTGATTTGTAGCCAATTCGCCAGTTGGGGAATCCTCTGCATGAAGTAATCCTCCATCTTATTTGTCCTAAGTTGCTTTTCACAAGTTACAACAGTTAATCTACCTGGATCTAGTTTTGGGGAACTTAGTGAAAAAAAAAATTTGTAAGTAAATTGTAAAAATTGTAAGTAAATACAAGTAAATTTAAAAAAATTGTAAGTAAATACATCCTTCATCCTAGAATATTTTTGGTATGCCCATTGGCCCCATACTTCCTTGACCTTACCTGTAGTTATAACGTTTTTGGCTGTAAGTACAAGAAACCACAAATCCAACTGGACTAAACCATAAGAAAATGTGTTATTTCAGGTAACAGGAAGATCAGATGCGCAGTGCAAGGATTCTGGCTCCTCTTCGATGTGATCCTTTGAGCTCTGCCCTCAGCCTGGTTTCCCTCATGGTTGTATGTTGACAGTCAGCAGCAAAGAAGGCAACGGGCTACCTCACTTGTGCCCATCAGGAGGGGTAAGGGAAGGAAGGAGAGGAAAAAACAAAAACAAAACAACAACATAAATAGCCTTCTCTTTAGTCGGATGGAGCCAACTTAGGTCATATGACTGTCTCTAGACCGATTCAGCTGCCCGGGGAATGCCAGAAACTGATTGGCTTAAGCCTGAATTCAGGAACCAGTCACTCTGGTCGGAATGTGATCAGCATGACTGGTGAGGACAAACGGTTCTCAAATATAAGCCTGACTCAGAATCACCTGGAGAGCTTACCAAAATACAGATTGCAGGGCTGACAGCCCCAGGATTTCTGATTCAGTAATCTTGGGTGGGACCTGAGAATTTACTTCTCCGATTGTACATTTCTAACAAGTTCCCAAATGATGCCGGGAACCACACTTAAAGAACCAAGGGATAGACCCACCAGACTAACTCTACAGCTGGGGTAGGATCCGTGTACCCTGAATCACATGAGCTGCATGGTGGAAGGATGAATGCCTGAAAGAAACTAGGCTAAGAGAAGAATGGGTTGAGGGCAGACCATCAGCTGGTGTCTGCCAAACTATTGTTCCTCCAACTTTAATGTGCAACTATCACTTGAGGATTTTGTTAAAATACAAATTCTATTTCAGTAGGTCTGGGGTGGGACCTGAGAGTTTGCACTTCTACTAAGCAATGCTGATGCTGCTTGTCCATGGACCTCACTCTGAAGAAGACACTACACCCCCTTTCCCTGTTTCAGACCTCCCATAGCTACATGCAATGTATGGAACATCCTAACAGACTCCCCTTTGTCTCAACTGCGAACAGTCCAAATGACTTCTTAGACCAGTCCGCAGCATTTCCTACCATCTGCAGAATCCAGCTTAGAATCCTTCACTGGTCATTCATAGCCCAACTGGGATCTTTCCTCAACCTTGGTCTTCTTCTTTTTTTTTTTTTTTAAAGATTTTATTAATTTATTTGACAGACAGAGATCACAAGTAGGCAGAGAGGCAGGCAGAGAGAGAGAGGAGGAAGCAGGCTCCCCACTGAGCAGAGACCCTGACTCGGGGCTCCATCCCAGGACCCTGGGATCATGACCTGAGCTGAAGGCAGAGGCTTCAACCCACTGAGCCACCCAGGTGCCGCTCAACCTTGGTCTTCTATGTGAATCCTCAGTTCTGTTCAGAATCCCTGCACACTCCGCCTAGAATGTGCCTTGCCCCATTTCCATAACTTTTTCTTTGCACTTGCTCTACTTCTCCCCCAAATTGTCTTTCCTCGTGCTCTGTTTCTTTGAATCCTACTCTTCTCTCAAGGGCAAGTTCTTCAAAGCTTCCTGGGCCCTCCCTTCTATGGATTCTACAGTTATTTGCCCATCCCCAGGGTGCCAGGCAGCTTCAGCTGTCCTTCCCTCCCCTGAATTCCCAAATCCTCATTGTTTGCACCATTCATTAAGCTCTGATGACTCATGGCCTTGAACTTTGAAGCTAAGTTGCAGTTGTAGTTGCCAGTTGGAAAAGAAGTTCCTTAAGACCATGCCCTGGTATTTCCTTTTTCTCCTAGAGCGTTCATCCCTGAATCTGGGTGTAGTAGATGGGTTTGTCAAGCGAAGTTAGGCCAGGCTGCAGTGACAACCCTAAATTCGATGGCTTAACTTCGTAAAGGTGTATTTCTCCCTCATGTGAAGTCTGAGGCAGGACAGGATACCCTCCTCCATCTTCAAGGGAAACCGTCAGGAACATGTGTCACCAAGATGGCAGAGGCGAGGAAGAAGAGGGGAAAGGAGGCACCTGGGCTTTTAAATGCCACAGCCCAGAAGTGATCATGTCATTGATGCTCACAATTCATTGACCAGTATTAGTCCTATGACTCCAACCCAACTGTATGGAATATTTGATGACATTTGTCTATACCACAGTAGTTATCAGTAGTTATTTCTTTTCTTTCTTTTCTTTTTAAGATTTTTAAGTCATCTCTACACCCAGCGTGGGTCTCGAACTTAACAACCCTGAGATCAAGAATCACATGCTCCATGGACAGAAGCAGCCAGGTGCCGCTGGTCATTATTTCTTTCTTTCTTTCTTTTTTAAAAGATTTTATTTATTTATTTGACAGACAGAGATCACAAGTAGGCGGAGAGGCAGGCAGAGAGAGAGGAAGGGAAGCAGGCTCCCCGCTGAGCAGAGAGCCCGATGCAGGGCTCGATCCCAGGACTCTGGGATCATGACCTGAGCCGAAGGCAGAGGCTTTAACCCACTGAGCCACCCAGGCGCCCCCGCTGGTCATTATTTCTTAATTAATAGTTTGAGTCTTTTTCTCGGGATCTTTTCCAGCTTCAAGAGGTCTTTCCCGAGGACTGATGACAAAGACCACACTGGATTCCAGCGAGGCCTTCCCAGACTGCCTTGTTTATGTACATTATTTAATTTCCTCTTTCACCACACCCAGCTTGCTCTCTCTCTCTCTCTCTCTCTCTCTCTCTCTGCTCTTTCCCTGCTTTATTTTTTTCTCCATAGCCCTAATTGCCAACCAACTTCCGTTACTTTCTTGTGTTGTTTATTAACTGTCTCCCCCCAAAAAAGAGAAAGCAAGCTCCATAAGGTCGAGGATGTTTCAACTTGGCTTGTTACTATTTCTGTTGCTGTATCTCCAGTGCCTAGACCTCTGCCTGGCACGTGGTTGCATCCAACAAATAATGAATGAACAAGCGAACGGATGGAGGAATGAATGTGTGAATCACGGGTTTATATGAGAGGAGGTGATGCTTTTGTTTTTTTTACCAGGTATCTTCCTGGAGGGCATTGGCCTTGCCCGAGTAGATGTACCAAAGGAAAAGTATATAGTGACTATTAAAAGCTTGTCCTCTCTACAGTTGGTAGTACCAGCAACCTCCCTTGATCCTTTGCTCTGCTACCTATGACCATCTGTCTACTCACGGGTAGCAAAGGAGAGACTAAGAAAGGCTTCAGAAACATTGGTGCCAAGGCCTTTCTTCTCTTAGGTTTGCCTCTGGAGAGACCAAGCCCCCGGGGCAGGCTGGACAAATCATCGGAAAGTAAGGTACTAAATAGAGTTTCCAGGGACACTGTGGAACGTTGCTGATCTCTCCCTCCACCTGAAAAAGAAAGTTCAAGAAACGCAAGTAGTTCTCCAAGTCACCAGGTTAGGTGCCCAGTTTCCCTCCAAGGAACTTCTGCCTGGGCCAGAACAACGATAAAACCCTTTTCTCCCATCTGGAGAGGTGGGACTGGGGAAAAACTGCCGTCCCTTGCTTTTTGCTTCATCGTCTTTATTCCCTCACTCCACAACGCGAAATGTGATAGTAGCATAGTTTCTGTAGCTTTTCTAAGAAATTCCTCTTTGCTGGCACATAAAAAGGGCTCTCCTGGATTCCTGCCATTGGCCATAGAGCTTTAACACATTGTTGTTGGCTCAGCTGGGGAGCCAAGATGAGTAAAATATTCTCCAAACTCCTGTGGAAACACACAGCAAGTGTTTCCAACCGTACTGTATTATTTGACCCAAAATATTTTCCCCCCTCCTATTTGCCAATCCGTGTGTTACTTCCCTCAAAACTCCAAGTGACCTTCCTTTTCCAAACCCTATAGTCCTTGGATTACTTTGAGGGTCTGAGGCCACTTTTAAATAGTTTGATAATCCTTAGCAAGTTACCTCCCATTTCTGAGCTTCTGTTTTCCCATCTCATGGAGAGAGACATATTAGGACAGAGTTTTTCAGATTTCAGTATGGATCAAAATTATCTGGAGGGCCTATTAAAACCGATGGCTGGGCTTTCCCTTCACACTTACTGATTGAGGAGGTTGGGGCATAGAATTCCAGGATTTGTATCTCTAACCTGTTGTCAGTGGCCCCAAGGTTCTGGCTCAGGGACCCCACTTTGAGAGTCACAGTATTAGACAAACTGTGAGGTTTATGTACTTGTTCATATAATGAGTCTGTAAGTCTGAGTCAGGGCTCTCTTGGTTGCGAATGACAGAAACTTGACTCAAATTAACTTAAGTAAGAAAAGGGAAAAAAAGAAAAAAGAAGAGGGAATCTATCAGCTCACATATCTGGGAAGGACAGAGGTGGAGTGCATTCTGCATACAGGAATTCAAATTACGTCATCATACTCCCCCACCCCGCCAACCCTCTTTCCCTTTCGTTCTCTCCCTCTCTCAATAGTTAGTTCCAATCTCGTCTTTCTGCACAGGACTTCTTCCATACTAAGCGGCATGAGGCATGGCTAGACCCTTCCAGCCTATCATCAGGCCAGGTAACAATCACAGAGAAGAAAGAGAACTTCCGGTTTGGCAGCTAATAACGCCAGGGACAGGTTCTCATGGGCCTGGCTTGGACCACTGTATGATAGAGAGGATGAAGTGTTATGATTGGCTAAGCCTATGTCACGTGCCTTCTCTTGAAGTCGAGATCTAGAGCATTAGGATGGGCAGCACCCTTCTCAGATGTAACTGCTGTCTCTGTCATGTTCATCGCTGTATTCTCAGGCTCTGGGACCCAGCACATGGCGGGGGATGAACAAATTTTGTTTGAGTGAATGGATGAATCATTTCATGAATATTGTCAACTTTTCTTAGGGAACCCAGAATCTCCAAAATTGGTGATCCTATGCTCTCTGGGGTAGAAGTGAAATTTCTTGAGATTTTCACACAACTTTACTGGACCCAACCAAAGTACTTTTTGTTCCTCTCCTCTTCCTTGTTCTTTTTTTTTTTCTCCCAGTAGAGATTAGAATTTTGCAAAGACCCAGCATATCCTCTACCCTTTACATTCTACTGGGTTTCTGAGGCTCCTTTTGATCCTGCTTTGTCTTTGGAAACAAAGCCATGAACCTTTTTTCCTCAAAATAATGTAAATCACTTTTTTTTTTTTAGAAAAAAATTTTTTTAAGATTTTATTTGTTTATTTGACAGACAGAAATCACAAGTAGGCAGAGAGGCAGGCAGAGATAGAGGGGGGGAAGCAAGCTCCCCATGGAGCAGAGAGCCCGACGTGGGGCTTGATCCCAGGGCCCTGGGACCATGACCTGAGCCGAAGGCAGAGGCTTTAACCCACTGAGCCACCCAGGCGCCCCTGTAAATCACTTTTAATTCAGATCCTCTTTAGTGTCTTTTAGTGAGTGCCCTGTAGGGTTACTGTGAGAATTAAGTGAGATGATCCAGCTAGAACCTCCCTATTCAAAGCATGGTACCTGAACCCAGCCAGTGGTATGTGTATCACTTCGGTACCTCCTAGATGCAAAACCTCTGGTTCCTCCCCAGACCTACCAAAGTAGAATCTACATTTTAATCAGACCCTCGGAAACTTCTTATGTACATTACAACCTGAGAAGTACTGGTGTTGAGGATTTAGTAGACTACTCAGCACGAAGTAAACGTTCAATCAACGTTGGTTATTACTCATATTTCTACTAAAAATTCCCAAGGTAGATCATTCTATTTCCATCCCAGCTTCTCAAGTTTTTTCTAGACCTAGAATTAATGTTTTAGTCTTTGGACTATTCTTTAACAGTAAGTAAGTAAGAATGTACTCTCAAAGTCACTCATTATTAAAGATGTAAAATACAAGTATGTTTTATTATACCCATAACTATGCCTTGTGGGGTTTTTTTGGATAAACTAAACAGAATCTATTTCAGCACTGCTTATCTGCACTGCCTACGACAGCCACACTGTCCTTTTTCAGTTCAGACAAGTAAAAATGCATTTCACATAACTATGATTGTTTTTTAAAACTACTGTATTTGGCATATTTTATTTAAAAGCAGTTTATTCAGGGGCGCCTGGATGCCTCAGTCAGTTAAGTGTTCGATTTCTTGATTTTGGCTTAGGTCATGATCTCAAGGTTGTGGGATTGAGCCCAGTAATGGGCTATCTGCTCACTGGGGAGTCTGCTTCTCTCTCTCTCCTTCTCCCCCTCTGCCCCTCCCCCCACTCACACTCTCCCCGTAAGGGCCTATTCAGCCAGAGCAGCCCCACCCCGGTTGAACTGCCATTTTGTTGTAAAACTTAAATTGACTCTGCCCCCCACCCCAGGGGAACTTACTTAAAAACAAGTCCCGGGAACCAGTCCCATGTAACAAAGTCCAAATACAAGGGTGGGTCAGGCCAGGTGGAGGTATTCAATCAGTGGGAGCGCATACTGTCTCCCAGCTACCAAGGAGTATGGGCCCAGCCCTTTGGGCACCTTTTGGGTGCCAATTCTGAACAAGGTGATAGGCTGGTTCAAATGTCTACTAGGGTAAATTATAATTCAATTGGTCACCTGGCATGACTGTGCAGCTTTCTCTGTGTGTTACAATTTCACTGGCCACCTGTGTGTGGCCAGGCCCAACCACATGGCCTTTGCTCTATAAAAGTTAGCCTGGAAAGCAGGGAGGGGTCGTCCTCTCTGTAAGGGGTGGTCCCGACCGGTCTGTTTGACGGTCGGCTTGTTTCTTGATGCTTGGCACGAAATAAAGCTTTGCTTGACTTTCGCTTTGTATCAGTCTCGCTTCTTTAATCACAGACCCATTATTGGGGTACCCATTTTGGGGGGACCCAACATCCATCCTCAAATATATAAATAAATCTTAAAATAAAATAACATAAAAGTAGATTTTGTGTCTTCTGGACTCAGAGTCCCCCATATTCTCCAAGAGATTCAGAAATCAGCACAACCCTAAACCTGCATTCAGTGAATCCGGCATCGGGCACCTGAGACTTCACAAAATCAGTCTCATTTTATAAGCTCCTGATCAAGTTATTTCCTGATTCTTCTAACACTTCACTTTGACTTTTTTGTTTCTTGCCTAGGAGGTTGTTAGATATTTTTATTGAACATGAATTTGCAGAGCCAGATCCATTTTTTTTTACATTTGCATGATACAACGGTTGCCCAGTAAACTAGGGAGATCCTGGGGCACCTGGGTGGCTCAGTTGGTTGAGTGACTGCCTTCGGCTCTGGTCATGGTGATGAAGTTCTAGAACCTAGGTGAGGTTCGGTGGGCTGAGGTCCGGAGCCGATGACCAAGAAAGAATTCTTGAGACATCTTTGGTGCAAAATGGTGGTTTATTAAGGCACGGGGACAGGACCCGTGGGCAGAAAGAGCTGCTGCCCCGTTATCCTGAGGAGTGGCTGATGATATACACAGGAGTTGGGTAGGTGAGAACAAAGAGGGTGATGTTAGTCTCCAAGGAATTTTGGAAGCAAGGTCTCCAGGACTTTGAGGGGCTAGCTATTGTTGGGAGAAAGGTTATTTATTACTAGTAGTAAAAATCTTCTTTTGAGACCCTTTAGATGTGTATCAGTGGGCCATATGCTTGGGAATGATTCTCGACACTATCTTGGAGATTTAGAGATAAAGTTTCACATTTCTCCTATCAAGTGTCCTTGTTAGTGAGATTTGGGTTTAGAAGAAATTGAACTTTATTTAGGGCTTGAGGAACTGAGTTATTTGCCTCTGGAAATTGTGCTATTGTTAAGATAGCTTCTTTGTTGTAAATCTCTAGGACATTGGTAAACCAAGGGAGACTCCTGTCTTGCAGGATTGTGATCTCTGCAAGTTAACTATTTGTTTTTCTTTTAGGGCAGTCAGAGGTGCCTGAGGAATGTCACACATATTACCGAGGGGAGCAGGTGGAGAGGGGGTGCAAGGTGCCAGCTTTTGCATTGTCATAATGATGAGGGAGCAGAAGGCTGGCTGAGGACACAGCAAAAGGCTGACACCTTGCAACCCTCCCATCCATCCTGGGTGGGACATATGTGACATTCTTTAGGAATCTCCCACCCATCTTAATGTTAATACCTTGTTAGAGGGCAAAACGACCTTGGCAATGGCAAGGCCTCTGGTATCCGGTATCTGGTAGGTCCTCTTTAGCATATGAAAGTTCTATTGAAGCCTCCCTTTTCCTTACCTCCCCCACCTCCATGGTACATAACCTGCCACCCCTCACAAGCCCCGGGGCAGCAGTTCTTTCTGGTCCTGTCCTCGTGCTTTAATAAACCACCATTTTGCACCAAAGATGTCTCAAGAATTCTTTCTTGGTCATCGGCTCCGGACCTCACCCCACCGAACCTCACCTAGATTCTAGAACTTCATCAGTAAGAATGAATTTGGGGACAGACACGCAGCAGAGCAGATGAGTACATGAGTGGGAAAGTTTTAAAGCCGAAAGCACTCTGGAGATATGGGAGGGGCACACCCTGAGGCTTGGGTTTCTATCTTTTATTGACTGTGTTAACTAGGGGATGGAAGATTTATTAGTTGGGTTGGTAAGCAGGGTTTCACGCTTTCTCTTCCTAATTTGATCGGGCGTTTCCTGCCATGGCTTCTGCCATCTTGGGCCTGTCCCGTTTGATCGTGGAGTGCTGCCAGGATGGGCCTCTGACCTTCCCAAAAGCGAGCCTTGACCTCCTCATTGCTGATCTCCAGGTACCCTGTTAGAACCTAATAAGCAGCAAGAGAAGTCAGACACTGAGATACAAAGACCTTGGTGTTCTGTGGGTAGTGTAAGGACCTATTTAAGCAGAGGCCTGGTTAACAACAAGGTTGTTGTTTAACCCTTAAACTGTCCCTGCCCCCTTTCCCCCAGGGGACTGACTTAAAAACAAGTCCCTGAAACGAGCCCCGGGTAACGAAGCCCAGATACAAGGGTGGGCCAGGCCAGGTGGAGACATCTGATCACTGGGGGGTTGCGTACTGTCTCCCCAGCTACCAAGGAGTATGGGCCCCCACCCTTTGGAGCCTTTTGGGCGCCAATCCCAACCAAGGTGATAGGCTGGTTCAAATGTCTAGTAGGGTAAATTGTAACTCAATTGGTCACCTAGCATCACTGTGGCGTTTCCTGTGTGTGTTACAATCTCATTGGCCACCTGTGCGTGGCCAGGCCGGACCGCACGGCCTTTGCCCTTAAAAGCTAGTCTGTGAAACAGAGAAGGGTCGCCCTCTCAGTAAGAGGCGTGGCCCTCGCTGGTCAGTCTGATTCTTGATGCCTGGCGCGAAATAAAGCTTTGCTTGACTTTCGCTTTGTATCAGTCTCGCTCCTGTAATCACCGACCCATTTTTTGGGGGGGCATAACAGGTTAGAAGAGAAACCCCCTATTTTTTCCTGCTGGCCTAACCCCCTACCCCTGTTCTATTCTGGAACACTGAAAGTTCAGGACCTGAAAGTGTTGATATTTAGCAATCTTGGTCCAACGGAAGAGTTGAGATTAGCTGCTGATACTCACGCCTCTGAGGAAGGAAGGGAGCCTTTGTGGGCACCCCTGGGGATGGAGGTCACCAACGAAGACCCTCTTCACTCCTTTGCCCTCACTTACAAGGGCAGAGATCCTTTTGGTATAGACTTAGGAGTTAAGGGAAGTCCTCTGTAGGAGCAGAAAAGTTTCCCCTTCTTCCCTTCTGGTTCCTTAGCCAGTCTCACAATTGAATTGCCATAAGGCACATTAACAAGAGAAAAACAGAAGTTTAATAACGTGTATACCTCCTGTAAATACGGGACAGACCTGGGAAGCTGAATAGCTCCCCCAAAAGGCCCAAAGCCACCACCTTAAACACCATCTTCAGCTAAGGCTTAAAGGAGATTTTGGGGGTGGGGAATCAGTTAAGAGTGGTTACCAGGAAGGCACAATAAACAAGGGTTAGATTGTTATGCAGATCTAAGTCATTGCTTTCTCCATCAATAACGATTTTTAGAGATGGAGAGTAAACCTCCTCTTCCTGGTAAGGGGAGGGGACACGCTTACAAACGGAGGTTTCCCTCCATACAAATGGAGATAATTGTAAATATCTCTTACGAAAGGATAGTTCCTACTCAGTTTTCCGAGCTTCTCCTGTGTGTGCAGTTTCTTAAAATGATCAATATGGCAAGGAGGGCTATCTTGGGGTGGCAATATTTGCTCCCCTTTACCTTATTTTTAGAGAACAGAATTATAATGCCTGGTCCTCTGACTTCTTGCTACTTCAAGTGTGGTTCTGGAGGCGGTATTGCTGGCACCATCACTGGGGGACTTATTTGAAATGCAGAATCTCTGGCCCCACTCCAGACCTATTGAGTCAGAACTTTCTTTTTTTTACAGCACAACATATACACATCTTTCAAATTAAACCAGCAATTTTAATTATAAACACAGCGCTCTTGAAAATTGGTTGTGCTGATGAAGTTTTAGAATATAGGTGAGGTTCGGTGGGGTGAGGTCCGGAGCCGACGACCAAGAAAGAATTCTTGAGACATCTTTGGTGCAAAATGGTGGTTTTGGACAGGACCCGTGGGTAGAAAGAGCTGCTGCCCCGAGGTTGTGAGGGGAGGCAGGTTGTGTACCATGGGGGTGAGGGAGGTAAGGAAAAGGGAGGTTTCAGTAGAACTTTCATTAGAACATCCCTCAAAAAAAAAAAACAAAAACAAAAACCCAAAACATGACTGTCTTCCATTTCCCCTCATTCTGAGGGAGTGCTTTTCCCTCACTGTCCCCCTTGATTTTCTCATTTTTAGTCACCGTTTTATTCATCATTCCAGAAAGTGATTCTGTGGAACAAGAGGACATAAGACTGTTCCTCAGAGCCACCAGGGACCAAGTGTAAAACCATCCGTCACACCCCTTATGAGGCAACCAACTTCTCGCTGTCAGTGTGAAGTTTTTTGGTGTCCTCAAGGATGGCTTTTGCACACAGAAAATATTATTCAGAGGCTAATTTGGTTCTTGGAACTAATATTCCATTCACATTAAATTAACAAAGTTTAAAACTTAAAAACATTTTTCTTAAGCTTTTAAATATTTATTTATTTATTTATTTGACAGACAGATCACAAGTAGGCAGAGAGGCAGGCAGAGAGAGAGGAGGAAGCAGGTTCCCTGCTGAGCAGAAAGTCTGATGTGGGGCTCGATCCCAGGACCCTGGGATCATGACCTGAGCCGAAGGCAGAGGATTTAACCCACTGAGCCACCCAGGTGCCCCTTTCTTAAGCTTTTAAGTTCAACTTACAAATCTTGTTTTCTTTATGAATATAACGGCGTTTGATCAATAATTTTACAGGGACTTTTACAATTTGTTAATGAAGTCCCTTTAAATACTTTTAAACCAATTTTATACATCTAACATATTTTATTTTCTGTTTAAGTGCATCAATTGTTTTCTACCAAACAAGTTCCTCATGAATGCCACTGATTCTAATAAATGTAATAAACAAAACTTCTAAGTAAGTCCTTTCAAATGTTCTAATGATGAGGGAACAGAAGGCAAGCTGAGGACAAAGCAGAAGCTGACATCCCACAACCTCCTACCCCCGAAATGGGATATATGTGACATTCCTTTTTTTTTTTTTTTTAAAGATTTTATTTATTTATTTGTCAGAGAGAGAGAGAGGGAGAGAGAGCGAACGAGCACAGGCAGGCAGAGTGGCAGGCAGAGGCAGAGGGAGAAGCAGGCTCCCTGCTGAGCAAGGAGCCCGATGTGGGACTCGATCCCAGGACGCTGGGATCATGACCTGAGCCGAAGGCAGCCGCTTAACCAACTGAGCCACCCAGGCGTCCCTATATGTGACATTCCTCAGGCACTCCCGGGTGTCTTAAAGGAAAAACAAATAGTTAACTTTTTTTTTTTAATTTGCTTACAGTTTTTCTTTTTTTATTCTTTCTTTTTTTTCTTTCTTCTCAGCGTAACAGAATTCATTGTTTTTGCACCACACCCAGTGCTCCATGCAATACGTGCCCTCCTTAATACCCACCACCAATAGTTAACTTTTTTTTTTTTTTAAAGATTTTATTTATTTATTTATTTATTTGAGAGAGAGAAAGAGATCACAAGTAGGCAGAGAGGCAGGCAGGGGTGGGGGTGGGGGATACAGGCTCCTTGCTGAGCAGAGAGCCCAACTTGGAGCTCAATCCCAGGACCCTGAGATCATGACCTGAGCTCACCGCAGAGGCTTAACCCACTGAGCCACCCAGGCGCCCCAACAAATAGTTAACTTATAGAGATCACAATCCTACAAGACATGGGACTCCTTCAGTTTACCCAAGTCTTAGCAATTTACAAGAACAAAGCATTTCTATCAAGGGCCTAGCTTCTGGAAAAGAACGTAGATACAGTTTAATGTCCTTCTAATCTGCAGCCCATTGACAGATACTTGATGTGAGCGGCCTCTACTGTTCCTCCCGGAAGCTCCCAACCATCTTACTGTTAATGCCTAACAAGGGGGTAAACAACCTTAACTTGACAATTGCAAGGCCTCCTGTATCCTGTGAGCCTTCATTAACATACAAAAATCCTTTTGAAACTTCCCTTTTCCTTATCTTCCCCAACTCCCAAGTATATAATCAGCTACTTCTCACAACCCTGGGGCAGCAGCTCCTTCTGCCCATGGGTCCTGCTCCCATGTTTTAATAAATCACCATTTTGCACCAAAGACATTTCGAGAATTCTTTCTTGGTCATCCGCTCCAGACTCCAGCCCACCGAACCTCACCTGTATTCCACCACCTCATCGCTAATACTGTTTGCAAACTTGGTAAGCTGATCATCTCAAGCCCAAATCAATTTCTCCTGTACATATTTTAAATTAGAAACATAAAAGCTGGGGCGCCTGGGTGGCTCAGTGGGTTAAGCCTCTGCCTTCAGCTCAGGTCGTGATCCCAGGGTCCTGGGATCGAGCCCCACATCAGGCTCTCTGCTCAGCATGGAACCTGCTTCTCCCTCTCTGTCTGCCTGCCTCTCTGCCTACTTCTGCCTACTTGTGATTTCTCTCTCTGTCAAATAAATAAATAATCTTAAAAAAAGAAAAGAAACATAAAAGCTAATCTGTTAGATAATTAAATATTCAAAATTACCTTAAACATTGCCAAGTAGATACATACGGAGGATTCCCACACATAATGCAAAAATACTAATACTATGGGTTTGATTTATTCATCTATCCCTATACTTAACCAGAAATCTTCTTAGGGTTAAAGCAGTGGTTCTCAATAAAGGGTGACTTTTGCCTCCCAAGGCACATTTGCCGATGTCCAGAAATATATATATCTTTTTGGTGACAACTGGGATGGAGGAGAAGTTCTGCTGGCATCTAGTGGGTAGGGAGTAGGAATGTTGCTAAATAATCCTACAATGTGTAGGATAGTCCCTCACAAGGAAGAGTCCCATAGTACAAAGTATCAATAGTGCCAAGGGGGAGAAACCCTGGGTTAAAGGTGAGGAGACAAGTATATAAGGATACAAGTATGAACCCAACCAAGTGTCCATCAATAGTTGAATGGATAAAGAACTGTGGCATATATATATATTTATACACACACACACACACACACACACAAGGGAATAGTACTCAGCCTTACAAAGAATGAGATTTTGCCATTTGTGACAACACAGATGGACCTAGAGGGTATTAGGCTGAGTGAAATAAGTCAGAGACAGGCAAATACCATATGATTTTATTTAAATGTGGAATGTAAAAAACAAAACAAATGAATAAACAAACAAAAGGCAAAAACAAACCCACAAATACAGAGAGCAAACTGATTGTTGCCAGAGGTAGGGGGATGGATAGAAGGGGTGAAGGGGAGTGGGAGGTACAGGCTTCCAGTTATGGAATGAGTAAGTCACAGGGATGAAAAAGGTACAGCATGGAGACTATCGTCAATGGTTTTGTAATAATGTTGCCTGAGGACAGGTGGGAGCTACCCTTTGTAGTGAGCACAGCAGGACCTATAAACTTGTTGAATCACTACGCTGTACACCTGAAACTAATAACACATCACATATCAACTATACTCCCATTTAAGAGAAGAAGAAAAAGAAGAAGAGAATTACATGGTCACAAGCGATTTGGAGTTACTCCCCAAGTGAATTTTGAAGTTCCCTTCTCAGTTGACTGAGATTTGATCAGAATGTGAGAATTGGAGCTACAGACATTCAGAGGCATCTTTCCTACAACCCAAGCTGCCTTACAGTGCCTCCTGCTACACACATAGTTTTTCATAGTGGCTATCTCAATGAGCAACTCCAAGTTCAGATCCCGTAAGTGTGGTTAGTTTTGCTCTCAGAATCCCCTGAGTAAATTCAAGTCAAGGTTTACTTACATTTGTAACTGCTTTTACCTTTTTCATCCGATAAGTCACAGAAAATCTGAGACTCATCTGATTGGATTTACCCAATCTAGTTACAGCTTCACTCTACTACAAAATGTTATCCTAGCTCAGAAGGCTGAAACACTGAAATGCCTCTTATTGGATTCTGTGTATTTGTCAGGCTTACTCTAGCTATTCAGTCAAGTTCTAAAGTTATTCTAATGCCAATTATGATGAGAAACATATATTTATGTAAATAATTTAGTAAAATTATACTATATTAAACTATTTAATATTATTATATATAATATGAAATATATGATATATGTAACACATACATATTATATATATATAAATAATTTATATTATCGAATGCCAACATGTACCAGGCACTAATGTTTTACATTCAATATTGCTCTAGACATAAGAACTGTAGTTTAAACCGCTGAGGGGTTCTTGTAAACCTCTCTTTCCATGCTCTCAGCCTACTCAACTTTGCCTATCCATTCATTCAGCAAATATTTACTGAGTACGTAATGTGCCAGATACTGTGGGAGATGCTGGGGATAAGAAGGTGACCAGCATATACACATTCGCCATTTTCACTGATGTTATATTCTAAGACTGTTTTTAGGATTAAGTGAGATAATATATGACAGCCCTTTAAACCTCCTAAAACACCATGCAGATTTTAAAGATTCAGGCACACAGCAGCTACAGCAGACTCAAGTGTGAGGACTTTGCATCTACAGTGTTTAGAGTCATCTAAATTCTAGATTGAATTCTAGAAAGTTTCAATTCTTTCTTTACAACAAAAATCCCCAAGGAACTTGGTTACAAGTCTCTTGAGTATTGTTGAATAAAGTAGACACAACCAGTAAGAAAGACTCTACCATCTTCAATCTGGGGCTTTCAAGAATGTCCTGAGGGCAACATCCACCCTGCAGATGGTAGGAAAGGAGAGAAGAGATGGGGTATTTCTGGGACAGGTCTGAATGGTGCATTTGTCTTCTAGCTTGCATTTTATTGGCTAGGCTAGCATTATATAGCCACCTAACTGCAGGGACGCTGGGAAATGTATTCTACCTAGGCACCCAGGAGGGAGAGGATCTAGTTTTAGTGACCAACTAGCCACTCTCTAACACATTATTCATACAAGGTTAATTAACTGTGGTGGACAGAGTTACATGAAAACCCTTAATGGTGCATCTTGAACCTTGGTACTTGATGCATTTTATTCTTCCAAAGCTTAAGACTTATGTTTAAAAGGAAGGATGAAATGTATGTGAGTTAATTTCTTTTTTTTTTTTTTTTCAAGATCTTCTGTGTTTATTTGACAGAGAGAGATCCAGAGAGCACAAGCAGGAGGAGCAGCAGAGGGAGAGGGAGAAGCAGGCTCCCTGCCAAGCAGGGAGCCCAATTTGGGGCTCCATGCCAGGACCCTGGGATCATGACCTGAACTAAAGGCAGACACCCAACTGACTGAGCCACCCAGGGGCACCATGAGTTAATATTTTAGGACAAAGCTCTTTGTCTCCTAGAGTCACAGTTTTTTCATCTATAAAAGAAAACATTGAAATAACAAATATTAGAGCATAAATTAATAAAATAGAAGAACAATATAGAAAATAAAAGTTTGTTCTTTGACAAGATCAACAAAAGTTGACTAATCTTTAGTTATATAGACCAGGAAAAAAAGAGACTCAAATTACTGAAATCATGGGGTGCCTGGGTGGCTCAGTTGTTAAGCATCTGCCTTCAGCTCAGGTCATGACCCCAGGGTCCTGGGATCGAGCCCCACATCGGGCTCCCTGCTCAGCGGGAAGCCTGCTTCTCCCTCTCCCACTCTCCCTGCTTGTGTTCCCTCTCTTGCTGTCTCTCTCTCTGTCAAATAAAGATTATTTCTTAAATCTTAAAAATCTTAAATCTTAAAAAAAAATAAAATTGTTAAAAAATAATAATAATAAAATAAAATAAAATTACAGAAATCAGAAATAAAAGAGGGGACATTATATTGACTTTAAATAAATAAGGATGATTATAAAGGAATACTACAAACAATTATATACCAACAAATTAATAACTTAAGTAAAATGGACAAATTTGTAGAAAGACACAAACTGCTTAAACTGATTCAAGAAGTAGATCTCGGGGTGCCTGGGTGGCTCAGTGGTTAAAACCTCTGCCTTCGGCTCAGGTCATGGTCCCGGGGTCCTGGGATCGAGCCCCGCATCGGGCTCTCCGCTCAGCGGGGAGCCTGCTTCCTCCTCTCTCTCTGCCTGCTTCTCTGCCTACTTGTGATCTCTGTCTGTCAAATAAATAAATAAAATCTTTAAAAAAAAAAAGTAGATGTCAATTACATTTCAGCTTAAAGAAGAAATAGAAAATATAAGCCAACTCATAACATGAGGCTGAATAAGTAAAACAAAACAAAACAAAAAAACCAAACACAAAAACCCTACCCACAAAGAAAACTCCAGGACCAGATGGTTTCACTGGTGAATTCTACCAAGAACTGAGAGAGGAACTGATACCAATTCTTCACACACTCTTCCAAAATATTCCCAACTCATTATATGAAGCCAGAATTACCCTGATAACAAAATTGGACTATGATATCATAAGGAGAAAAAAAAAACCTACAGAGCAATATCTGTCATAAATATAGACATAAAAATAAAAAAATACAAATCCAGCAACATATAAAAAGTATTATATTACCACAACAAGGAGGAGTTTATCACAGGAATGCAGGTTCGTTAACATGCAAAAATTAATTACTCTGGGTTACCTGGGTGACCCAGTTGGTTAGGCGTCTGCCGTCAGCTCAGGTCATGATCTCAAGGGTCCTGGGATGGAGCCCCATGTCAGGCTCCTTGCTCAGTGGGGAGCCTGCTACTCCCTCTCCCTCTGCCTGCCATTCCCCTGCTTGTGCTCTCTGTCAAATAAATAAAATCTTTTTTAAAAAATTAATTATTCTAACCCAGTATATTAATAAAATAATGACAAACAACCACATAATCATCTCAAAAGAGGCAGAAAAATCATCAAAATCATTCAACACCTCTTCATGATACAAGTATTCAACAAACTAGGAATATAAGGGAATGTTCTCAGCCTGATAAAGAGCATCTGTGGAAAACCCACAGTTAACATTATACTTAACGGCTTCCCCTAAAATCAGGCACAAGACGAGGATGTCTGCTCTCAATACTTCAACATTGCATTGGAGGTTCTAGCCATGGAAATTAGGCAAAATAAATGAATAAATAAAAATAAAAGGCAGCCAGACCAGGAAAGAGGTAGTAAAACCATCTCTATTTACAGACAACATGACCAGACATATAGAAAATTCCAAATAATCCTCTATAATCTGCTAGAACCCATAAACCCATTAAAAAGATTTTAGCATATGGGGTGCCTGGCTGGCTCAGTCAATACAGCATGAAATTCTTGATTTCAGGATCATGAGATTGAGCTTGAGCCTGATATCTGGGGTAGAGGTTACTTAAAATATCCCAAAGAACAATAACAAACAAGAAAGAAATACAAAAATAAAGTAAAATCTTTTTTTTTTTTTAAAGATTTTATTTATTTATTTGACAGACAGAGATCACAAGTAGGCAGAGAGGCAGGCAGAGCCAGAGGGGGAAGGCAGGCTCCCTGCCGAGCAGAGAGCCCGATTCGGGGCTCGATCCCAGGACCCTGAGATCATGACCTGAGCTGAAGGCAGCGGCTTAATCCACTGAGCCACCCAGGCGCCCCCAAAATAAAGTAAAATCTTAAAAAAAAAAAAAGGTTTGGGGCCTCTGGGTGGCTCAGTCTGTTAAGCATGTGACTTGATTTCGGCTCAGGTTATGATCTCAGGATCATGGGATCAAGCCCCACATCTGTTCCACAGTCAGCAGGGAGCCTGCTTAAAATTCTCTCTCTCTCTTCCCCTCTGCTCCTCCCCCTCCTCAAGTGATTTCTCTTTCTCTCTCAAATACATATATACATACATAAATAAATAAACCTTTAAAAAAAAGAACTTTGCCTTTAAAAAACAAATAAAATGGGGGCACCTGGGTGGCTCAGTGGGTTAAGCCTCTGCTCGGGTCATAGTCTCAGGGGCCTCGGATAGAGCCACGCAGCATCGAGCTCTCTGCTCAAGCAGGGAGCCTGCTTCCTCTGCTCTCTCTCTCTGCCTGCCTCTCTGCTTACTTGTGATCTCTGTCAAATAAATAAAATCTTTTTAAAAATAAATAAATAAATACTAAAATGAAAATTTTAAAAGGGTTTCATAATATAAAATCAATATACAAAAATAAGTTATATTTCTTTTTCTTTTTCTTTTTTTTTTTTTTTGAGACTATCTATTTGACAGAGAGAGACACAGCAAGAGAGGGAACACAAGCAGGGGGAGTGAGAGAGGGAGAAGCAGGCTCCCCGCCGAGCAGGGAGCCCCACACGGGGTTCAATCCAAGGACCTCGGGACCACGACCTGAGCCAAAGGCAGACACTTGACAACTGACACACCCAGGCATTCAGAATGAGTTGTAATTCTATAGACTTAAAATGAACAATCAGGGGCACCTGGGTGGCTCAGTGGGTTAAGCCTCTGCCTTTGGCTCGGGTCATCGTTCCAGGGTCCTGGGATTGAGCCCTGCATCCGGCTCTCTGCTCAGCAGGGAGCCTGCTTCCCACCCACCCCTCTCTGCTTGTCTCTCTGCCCACTTGTGATCTCTGTCTGTCAAATAAATAAATAAAATCTTTTTTAAAAAATGAACAATCAGAAAATGAAATGTAATAAGAAACTTCTTTTACAATAGCATCAAATAGAATAAAATACTTAGGAATAAAATTAAAGATTCGAAATTTATATTCTAAAATACAAAACATTGTTGAAAGAAGTTAAAGACCCAAATAAATGGGCAGATATCCTTATTCAGAACAACTAATATTGTTATGATGGCCGTAGTTCCCAAACTGATCTACAGATTCAATGCACTCTTATCATAAGCTAAGCTGCCTTTTTTACAGAAATTGACAAGCTGTTCCTAAAATTCATATGGACATGAAAGGGACTCAGAATAGATAACACCATCTTGAAAAAGCATAACAAACAAAAGAACAACAAATTTACACTCAAACTTACCAATTTCAAAACCTACTACGAAGCTTCATTAATCAAGATAGTGTGGTGCTGACATAAGGACAGATGTATAGATTCATGGAATAGAATTAATTTGAGACCAGAAATAAATTCTCACATTTATAGTCAACTGATTTTCAATAAAGGTGCCAAAATAATTCAGTAGGGCAAAAATAGTCTTTTCACGGGCGCCTGGGTGACTCAGTGGGTTAAGCCTCTGCCTTTGACTCAGGTCATGATCTCAAGGTCCTGGGATAGAGTCCCCGCATGGGGCTCTCTGCTCAGCAGGGAGCCAGCTTTCCCACCCCTCCCCCATCTGCCTCTCTGCCTACTTGTGATCTCTGTCTGTCAAATAAATAAATAAAATCTTTAAAAAAAAAAAAAAGGAATAGTCTTTTCAATCAGTGGTGCCAGGACTACTGGATACCCACATGCAAAAGAATTAAGTTGTATTCCTACTCTGCACCATATACAAAAACTAACTGAAAACAATGGAAGACATAAATATAAGAGCAAAAACTATAAAACTCGGGAAGAATTCATAGGCCTGAATCTTTCTGATCTTGGATTAAGCAATGGCTCTTAGTTATGATACTAAAAGCAAAAGCAACAAAAGAACAAATTGAGGGGCACCTGGGTGGCTCAGTCAGTTAAGTGCCTTCAGCTCAGGCCATGATCCCAGAGTCCTGGGATGGAGTTCCTCATTGGGCTCCCTGCTCTGTGGGGAGCCTGCTTCTCTCTCTGCTTCTCTCCCTGCTCGTGCTCTCTCTCTCTCTCAAATAAATACAAATTAAAAAAATCTTAAAAAAAAAAGAAAAGGAAAGAAAGAAAATAATAAGACAACTTACAGAGCAATAGAAAATATTTGTGTAGGGGAGGAAAAATAATTTTCCCTCTACCTGTCTACAGAGGGCTAAGACCCCTCTGTAATAAAAAATAGATTAACAGGAGAAAAACAAACAGACATTTAATAACATTTATGCCTCCTGTACACATAGGAGAAACCCAAGAAAACTGAGTAACTACCAGAAATGGCCGGAGCAACCACCTTAAAATAAATAACATCCTCAGCTAAAGACAAAAGATGTTGGTGGGGGAGGGCTGTCGTGGGAAGACCTGGTAATGGGAGGTGACCAGGAAAAGCACGGTAAACAAGGGTAAGGTTGTTATGCAGACCCAAGTCCTTACCTTGTCCACTGATAAGAGCTTCTAGAGATTTAGTCATCCTTCTCTTCCTGGTACAGAGAGGGAAACACCCTTACAGATGGAGATTTCCCTTATACATGTAAATGTTTCTTATAAAAGGGCAACTTCCAAGGCCCCAGGGTGGCTCAGTCAGTTAAGTGTCTGCCTTCCACTCAGGCCAGGATCCCAGAGGTCCGGGATCCACCCGCGTATTGGGCTCTCTGCTCAGCGGGGAGCCTGCTTCTCCCTCTCCCTCTGCCTGCCGCCCCCCGACCCCCAGTTTCTGCGCTCCCACTCGTGCTCTCTCTCTCTCTCTGTCAAATAAATAAATAAAATCTTTGAAAAAAGAAAAATAAGGCAACTTCCACTCTGATTCCAGATGTTTTCCTGGGTCTGCAGTCTCTCAAAAATAATCAGCCCCAAATAATCAGTATGTCAAAGATGCATATTTGGGGTGGCAAATCCTGGTCCCCTCGATCTGACAAGGGATTTGTATCTAGAAGATACAGAAAACTTTTTTTTTTTTTAATTTATTTATTTGACAGACAGAGATCACAGGCAGGCAGAGAGCGAGGGGGAGGCAGGGTCCCCGCTTAGCAGAGAGCCCGACGTGGGGCTCGATCCCAGGACCCTGGGATCATGACCGGAGCCGAAGGCAGAGGCTTTAACCCACTGAGCCACCCAGGCGCCCTAAATATAGAAAACTCTTAAACCCAATAAGAAAAAGATGACCCAATTAAAAAATGGGCCAATGATCTGAATAGACATCTTTCCAAAGATCTACAAATGACCAATGATAAGCACATAAAAATTTGCCCATCATCCTTAGTCACCAAGGAAATGGAAATTGAAACCCCAATGAGATACTATTTCACACTCACATAGGATGGCTGAACGTAATAGGATAGATAATAATAATTGTGAGTAGAATATCGGGTAACTGGAACCCTCCTATACCACCGGTGGGAATGGCAAATGGCGCAGCTGTTTTGGAAAACTAAGTGCAACAGTTTCTCAAAAAGTTTCACGCGGAGTTATCATATGATCAGGCAGTTTTACTCTTTGGTATACACCTAAGAGAAATGAAAACATAAATCCACACAAACACTTGCACATGAATGTTTATAGCAGCATTATTAATAATAGCCCAAAAGTAGAAAGGGCCCGGATGTCCATCAACTGATGCGTGGATAAACAAAATGAGTGGATAAAGCATTACTTGGCCATGAAAAGGTACAGGGTACTAGAACATGCTACAACACGGAGGATCCCTGAAAACATGACGCTCAGTGAAAAAAGTCAGTCGTAAAAGGCTACATACTGCATATTGCATATTTTCATTTATCCAAAATGTCCAGAATAGGCAAATCTATAGAGACAGAAAGTAGATTAGTGGTTGCTTAGGGCTGAGAGAAGCAGGGAGGGAAAATGAGAACTAATTGCTAGTGGGTACGCAGTTTCGTTTTTACCGTGATGATACGTTCTAAAATATATAATGGTGAACCGTTGCACAATTCTGTGAATATATAAAAACAAGGAGTTTTACACTTTAATAGGTGAACTGTATGCTTTGTGAATTTTATCTTTATTTATTTATTTATTTTATTTTTTAAAGATTTATTTATTTACTTGAGAGAGAGCCAGAGAGAAAGCACAAGCAGGGGGAGCAGCAGAGGGAGAGGGAGAAGGAGACTTCCTGCGAAGCAGGGGATCATGACCTGAGCTGAAGGCAGATGCTTTAGCAGACTGAGCCGGTGCATATAAGGCTTGAGCTCCAGCAGCCATCTTGGGCCCCGATTGGAACTTGGAGGCAGAATGCATGTGCTTAAGATAGTGAAGCAAAAAGACTAAAGGAGACTGGGTTCTTGATGACCACGGGACTTCCTTCCCAACATTGAACTACCTACGTTAGCCTCCTGGGTGGCTCAGTTTGGTTAAGCTCAGGTCATGATCCCAGAGTCCCGGGATCGAGCCCCAAGTCCAGCTCCCCGCTTAGCAGGGAGTCTACTTCTCCCTCTCCCTCTGACTCTAACCCCCTGCTTATGCTCTCTCTCTCTCTCTTTAATGAATAAATTTAAAAATCTTTTAAAAAATGAACTACCTCCTTCAAAAAGTATTATATATGAGGGAAAAGTAAACTCCGGTGTTTGAGCACTGCTATTTGGGGTTTTCTGTTACTTGCAGCCAAATCTAGTACAAACTACCACCTTCCCATGATGGTATTTGCATTTCAACAGGCATTGAGAGTTTAAGCTAAAAGGAGATTCCATCCCAAAGTTTCAGGCAGAAATCAGCAGATAGGATTTTGAGGTCTTAGATTTTCTTTGGGACTTTGAGATCCCCTCTCTAATGTAGCCTATTATCTATAAAATTAACAGCTGTGTTTTGTAATTATTTTCTACCTTAGCAACTCTGCAATGTTCTTTGACCTGTAAGATAACATTTAAAATACTACTTTTTTTTTTTTTAAGATTTTATATATTTATTTGACAGACAGAGATCAAAAGTAGGCAGAGAGGTAGGCGGCGGGGCAGGGGCGGGGGGGGCGGCTCCCTGTTGAGCAGAGAGCCTGATGCGGGTGGGGCTCTGTCCCAGGACCCTGGGATCATGACCCGAGCTGAAGGCAGAGGCTTTAACCCACTGAGCCACCCAGGCACCCCTAAAATGCTACTGTTTTGGGCAATCATTTATTTAAATGATTAAGTGCAAAAAAAAAAAAAAAAAAGGATACTCTAAAATAAGTATATAGATGTTTAATTAACAAGTTGATTGGTTTGAATAAAAATCCCATACTTTTCTAAAAATGCAACATAGACTTATGCCTTTTTGCAACCTGTGTTATCTGCTTGTTTCCTGGGCTTGAGCTGAGGAAATTAGAACCTAGAACTGGACTTCGATAAAGTCACAGCTATCTTCACATGTGTATGCCCAGGGCTGAGCATGTCCAGGTGGTGAGTCGGTGCCTGGAGCAACAGAGTTCTACCCAGAAACTATCTCTGCTTAGTCACACTACCATTAAGAAAAAGACAACCCTATCAACTTGGAAACTATACGTAAGAATTCCAGTGGCTAAGAAAATATGAATCATGAGGGTTGGAAAAAGGAAAATTGGATTACGTTTGTGTGATATTTAAAATCTATTATGTGTGGTTGTCTTACACATCATTTGATATCGAGTTATGCCTAAGGATATTGACAGATACCAGGACAAGCTTCTAAATATATTTTCCTACTTAACCTCTAAGAAATTGGGAGCCAGTGCAAAGCTGCAACTCGAGTCTCTATTTCCAATCTCTGCTCTTACTTTAAAATCATATTAATTTGCGGGGCGCCTGGGTGGCTCAGTGGGTTAAGCCTCTGCCTTCGGCTCAGGTCATGATCTCAGGGTCCTGGGATCGAGCCCTGCATTGGGCTCTCTGCTCAGCGGGAGCCTGCTTCCCCTCTTTCTCTGCCTGTCTCTCTGCCTACTTGTGATCTCTCTCTCTGTGTGTCAAATAACTAAATAAAATCTTTTAAAAAAAAATCATTTAATTTGCCTAAACCCAAGAACATTTATCCCTGGGGCACCTGGCAGGCCTCAGACCTTATAGCATGTGACTTTAATCTCTGGGTCAGGATTTCAAGCCCCACGTAGAGAGTAGAGATTACTTAAAAAAAAAAAAAATTAAAGAAAAAGAACATTTATCCATATATGATATGAAATTATATCATAAATAGTCAAGTTTTCCCAAGAATGCAATTGAGCTGTTGAACCCTTTGAGCTGCCAATAAAGAAAGTTCTTCTCCACACAGACCTTGCTAAAGCCATGACCAGCATCTTGCTGTAAGTTGCCTAATCACATTTTCCAGAAATGCCCCCAAATGTTTATTTTGGTTTAAAGGGATAAAAATTGGGACGCCTGAGAGGCTCAGTCTGTTAAGTGGCTGCCTTAGGCTCAGGTCATGTTCTCGGGGTCCTGGGATGGAATCTGGCATTGGGCTCCTTGCTCAGCGGGGAGCCTGCTTCCCCCTCTCCCCTGCTCTGCCTGCCACTCCCCCTGCTTCTGCTCTCTGTCTCTCTGACAAATAAATAAAATCTTTTTTTTTTTTAAGATTTTATTTATTTATTTGACAGAGAGAGAAAGCACACAAGCGGGGGAGTGGCAGGCAGAGAGAGGGAGAAGGAGAAGCAGGCTTCCCACTGAGCAGGGAGCCCGATGTGGGGCTCGATCCCAGGACTCTGGGATCATGACCTGAGCGGAAGGCAGCCAGCCGCTTAACCGACTGAGCCACCAGGCACCCCAAATAAATAAAATCTTAAAAAAATAAAATAAAGGGATAAAAATTGCTTGCCAGTTACTATAATGTGTGCTGTGTCACACGGAACACCAGACCTTGAGACTTTTTAATTACACCTTTGTGAATAAGAAGTAGTAAACCCATGAAGAGGGTTGAGATCCCTAAATATGTGTAGATGGCTCTAGGAGGCGGTTTCTACAGTCGAAGGTCAAATGAATCCGTGCCCACCTGAGAAACAGGTAACTTCATGCGTAAGACCAGTTAGTTCTCTTCAAACAAAGCCAAACAGCCATTTCAAAACAAACAATAACAGAGCAATTAGAAGAAGGTATTAAGTAAAGAAATTAAATGGACCAGGATCTTTGGCAGATTTAACTTATTAGTCAGAGTTCCAGCAGGAAACAGAAGGCGCACTGGGCTGGAATCTGTGGAGATAATTCAAGGAAGACACTATTTATATACGTGTGGACAGGGTTGAAGGAACCAGCAAGAGATGTCAGGACACACAGAGACCAGCAGCAGTGGGCAGCTCTTAGGACTCCTGGGCTGGAAAGAAGAGGAGAACCAAGTGGTGTTTCCAGCTCCCAGTGAGAGCTGGAGCCGGGCGAGGGGATGACTGACAGAGGCTGTCATTGGCAAGGGAGGGAGCGTCACTCCACTCCAGTTTGTGTGTGTAATTCTTTTTTTTTTTTTAAGATTTTATTTATTTATTTGACAGAGAGAGAGAGATCACAAGTAGGCAGAGAGGCAGGCAGAGAGAGTGAGAGAGGGAAGCAGGCTCCCCGCCAAGCAGAGAGCCCGATGCGGGACTCGATCCCAGGACCCTGAGATCATGACCCGAGCCGAAGGCAGCGGCCCAAACCACTGAGCCACCCAGGCGCCCCCCCCCTTTTTTTTAAATAAAGATTTTTCTTTATTTATTCGACAGACAGAGATCACAAGTAGGCAGAGAGGCAGGCAGAGAGAGAGGGGGAAGCAGTCACCCCGCTGAGCAGAGAGCCCGATGCAGGGCTCGATCCCAGGACCCTGAGATCATGACCTGAGCCGAAGGCAGACGCTTAACCCACTGAGCCACCCAGGCGCCCCGAGTGTGTAATTCTTAATACGATGCCTGGCATAGAGGAAGCATCAAATTCATCATCAAATTCAGTTGATCAATCAATGATAAGATTTAAAACCTCCTGGGGCACATGGGTGGCTCATTAAGCATCTCTCTTCTGCTCAGGTCATGATTCTGGGGTCCTGGGATCAAGACCCACATGGGGCTCCCTGTTGGGTGGGAAGCCTGCTTCTCCCTCTCCCAGTCCCTCTGCTTCTGTTCCCTTTCTCGCTGTGTCTCTCTCTGGAAAATGAATAAATAAAATCTTAGAAAAAAAAAAAAAAAGATTTAAAACCTCCTGCGGTGCCTGGCTGGCTCAGTGGGTACAGCACACAACTCTTGATCTTAGGGTTCTGAGTGTGAGCCCCATGTTGGGATAGAGCTTACTTACAAAAAAAAAAAAAAAAATCTAAGACCTCTTGAACATGATTCTGAGAACTGGCTTACACAGATATCTTTTTAAGCTGTTTTTTTTTCCTTAATATTTTATCTTTTTGTTTGATAGGGCGAGAGCACGTGTGCGAGAGCACGAGCAGAGGGAGGGGGAGAGAGAGAGGGAGAAGTAGACTCCCAGCTGAGCAGGGAGCCAAATGCAGGGCTGGATCCCGGGATCCAGAGATCATGACCTGAGCCGAAGGCAGATGCTTAATCAACCGAACCGCCCGGGCATCCATGCGTTGTCTTTTTCTATTAAACTTCATAACTTTATACCTTGTAACATAACAAGTGATGTATCAGACAGTAACTTCATCTCATCTAAGCCTGTGTACTCACATGATCCATTCAGTGATAAAACAGAAACCAAAGAAGGCAGGGGAACTTTTTTTTCCCTCTCTGGAAAAATCGTATGTTAAAAGTCCAAGTTTTTTTCTCTTTTGATTTGCAGAAGGACTCATAAAACATTAGTATTCGAAATTCTTCAGCTCCCAAAATTCTTCCCCAGCTGCCTCTGATGCCTGAAATTCTTCTGTAAAGGAATAAAGCTTTTCCTTCTGCAACTGAAGTCAAGACATGAAATAAAAATGGCCCTAGGGAAAAGAGCATATCGGCCAGGAGTTTGGCTGCTTCCCGGGCAGCAAGTTTTGATAGATGCAGAACGAGAGTGAACGGCCTCCCTTGAGCTACCCAGGCCGTGCTGAGACTGACAGAGGCAAGATAAGTGGGAATGCTCGCCACTGGCTGTGCCAGGGAAGGAAGCTTCCCCAGGCCTGGGCTGAATTAAAAGGAGTGTGACTCAAGGCAGTCTGAGGCAGTGCAGCCAGCTGCTGGGGAGAACCAGAATAGTTCCTGCCCGGAGCCAAGGTCAGAGCTGGGAACTCAATTCCATGTGTGCCATCCAAAAGGTGAAGCCAGGACAGAACACCAGCGTGAAATGTGAGTCATGCCCAAGGGCAATGGTCAGAATACTTAACAACAGGTATGTAATGTAGAGATGCAGATACAGAAATACAACATCTGTAGATGGAGATAGAGACATTTGGATATGTTGATACATACTATATATTAATCCAAAATTAACTGCATATAATCCTTTCATTCTCTAACTCTATATGTTTATATATTATAAAAGTGCTTTCTAAATCATTCATCGAGGGGCACCTGAGGGGCTCAGTCGGTTGAGCATCTGACTCTTGATTTTGGCTCCAATGGTGATCTCGGGGTGGCGAGAGGGAGCCCCAGTGTCGGGCTCTGCAGGAAGCAGGGAGTCTGTTAGAGATTCTCTTTCTCTGCCCCTCCGTCGATCGAGTGCTCCCTCGCTCACTCTCCCTCAAATAAATAAATCTTTAAAAAAAAAATCATTTGTCCAATAGTTTTAACAATTTCTGTTATTTGTTGGGTTTTAGAAAATCTTTATGTCATCTTTTGTTTCACGTGGTCTGTTACTGCCAAATAATGCCTCTAAGGGAGTGGTGATTTGGTGCAGGGAGAAACATCAAATTCTGCTAACAGCTATGCCATTAACTTGAGAGTCATTAGGTAGCTTGTAGTTTCAATTCATAGATAATTTATCTTAATATCATATTTTTCATAGTGCTGATGCTTCTTTCAGCTTCTGCTGAACCTATAGCATTGACATTGGAAGACTTCCTGGCTCTTATTGTTCTGTTTGAGAATTTCGTAGATTCAGCATCTTTCTTAACTTCATGACTAAGTCCTGAAAATCACTTATTGTAATTTTATATAAAATTGGTTGTTTTATTTTATTTTTTTTTGAAGATTTTATTTAGTTAACAGACAGAGATCACAAGTAGGCAGAGAGGCAGTCGGAGAGAGTGGGGAGCAGGTTCCCCGCTAAGCAGAGAACCTGATGTGGGGCTCAATCCCAGGACCCTGAGATCATGACCTGAGCCAAAGGCAGAGGCTTAACCCACTGAGCCACCCAGGTGCCCTGGTTGTTTTATTTTTTAAAATTTTGTTCTCCTTCAATCCAAAGACATTCACAAACATCGTTTGGTCAAATTTCCGATTTCAATATTATGTGTTTTTTTCCTTCATGTTTGTCATTGAGCAACAAATCAATTTTTAAATTATTTTTAAGGCAAATGAATAGTATTACTTCTTGGAATTCCTCATTGCTTAGTTTCAAAGGGTATGTTCTTATTCTCCATTTCATAATATCATCCACCTCTTTCAATACTTTATTTTGTTTTTGTTTTTTTTAAAAGATTTTATTTATTTATTTGACTGACAGAGATCACAAGTAGGCAGAGAGGCAGGCAGGGAGAGAGGAGGAAGCAGGCTCCCCGCTGAGCAGAGAGCCCAATGCGGGGCTCGATCCCAGGACCCTGGGATCATGACCTGAGCTGAAGGCAGAGGCTTTAACCCACTGAGCCACCCAGGTGCCCCTGATTTATTTTGTTTTATATACTCAGTAACTTTTTGCCTTCATCATATTAATCTGCCAGCTTTAATTTCAAAATATTTCTTTCTTGGAGAGCTGATAAAAGTTATTGACATCTCAGGAAGAATACCATTGATTAAGCCAAATCTCTTAAAAATGTTATATTTTCCAAATATTTAATTAATCCTACTTAATCATTTCTCTGAAAGTGACTGTAAAAGGCTAGATATCGTCCCCAAACTGCTTTTACAGCTTCTAATCCCACAGACTGCTTCAGGAGAGCCAAATATTCTCATTTTCATTACTTCAATTTCCAGATTTTCAGCTGATTAAAAAAAATTCATATATTAATTTTAATTTTTAAAATTTATTTATTTTTAAAGTTTTGGTTTTATTTTAAAGAGAGAGAAAACAAGAACACGGAGTAGGGAGGCAAAGGGAAAGGGAGAGACAGAATCTTAAAGCAGACTCCCTGCTAAGCCAGGAGCCCGACATGACGTGGGGCTTGATCTCACGACCCTGAGATCATAATCTGAGCCAAAATTAAGAGTTGGACGCTTAACTGACTGAGCCACCCAGGTGCCCCAATTTTTATTTTTATTATTTATTTTTAAGGAATTTATTTATTTATTTGACAGAAAGAGAGAGACAGAGACAGAGAACACAAGCAGGGGAAGTAGGAGAGAGAGAGAAGCGGGCTCCCCACTGAGCAGAGAGCCCAATGCAGGACTCGATCCCAGAACCCCAGGGCCATGACCAGAACCAAAGGCAGACACTTAAAGGACTGAGCCACCCAGGCACCCCCAATTTTTATTTTTTTTATTTTTTTTATTTTTTTAAAGATTTTATTTATTTATTTGACAAACAGAGATCACAAGTAGGCAGAGAGGCAGGCAGAGAGAGAGGAAGGCAGAGAGAGAGGAAGGCAGAGAGAGAGGAAGGCAAGCAGGCTTTCCACTGAGCAGAGAGCCCGATGCGGGGCTCGATCCCAGGACCCCGGGATCATGACCTGAGCTGAAGGCAGAGGCTTTAACCCACTGAGCCACCCAGGCGCCCCCCAATTTTTATTTTTTAAGTAATCTCTCTATCTAACATGGGGCTCAAACTCACAACGCTGAGATTAAGAGTAGTACACTCTACCAACTGAGCCAGCCAGGCACCCCAGATTTTCAGCTATTTCATTTAATTCTTTTCAATTATTATTTTTGGTATGGTAGTACATTATAAAATTTATGGAGAAAGGATTTTAAATGTTCTGCTTCAGAGGTTGTTAAGCTTATTCTGTACTGAGCCAAATGATAAATATTTTAGGCTTTGCAGGACACAGAGCGTCAGTAGTAAGTATTCAGCTCTGCTCTGTAGCGGGAAAACAGCCTTGGACAACATGTAAATAAATGGGTGTGGCTGGGTTCCAATAAAACTTTATTTATAAACACTGGAATTTGAATTTTATGTGATTTTCATGTGTTACAAAATATTTTTCTTCTGTAGTTCATAGGCCATACAAAATCAGCCAGATTTTACCGATTTACATTTTTATTGCATCATCCAAAGATAACTGAATGCAGTGACTTACTTCCAAATTAAAATATCCAGAAAGTTTCTTAAAATTTTAGCTGAAGCTCCTTTCTTATTATCAGGCAATAAGCTTTTTTTGGTAAAGAGTTGTCATTTAAATCATTCTTCAGAAGCACCAACAATAGAGTTTAATATATTACTCCTTTTGGTTCTATAATATCAACAAAACACATTAAACTCTATTCAGACTTGAATTTCATAATTTAAATACATTATTAAAATACTTTTATGCAAAATAGTTGGAGAATCTTAGATGATCATTTTTTTACTTAGATGATTATTGAGATTTGTGTTTCTGTTTCATATGTTTTCTTGAGAATTATTTCCTCATTTTACTAGATCAGTTTTATAATAAGGAGAGCTTGGAGCCTTGACTTCATTGATATGCTCATATCAATATTATTCTTTTTTTTTTTAAGATTTTATTTATTTGACAGAGAGAGATCACAAGTAGGCAGAGAGGCAGGCAGAGAGAGAGAGAGGGAAGCAGGCTTCCCGCTGAGCAGAGAGCCCGATGCTGGACTTGATCCCAGGACCCTGAGATCATGACCCGAGCCGAAGGCAGCGGCTTAACCTACTGAGCCACCCAGGTGCCCCTCATATCAATATTATTCTTTCCTTGAGGTTCTCATAAAAGTTTCCTTCCCGAAAAAGCTTGATTACTTTTAACTACACAGTGACATTGTTTAAAATTCTGATGGTGTTTCCTAGATGTTTTCCATTTGCTTTTTTTATATTTTGATAGAATATTTGGGGGACACTTTTACTATTTCAAAAGATTTATTTAGGGAATAATTCTTGATATTATTTCAAAATTTTCCTCATTGATAATGACGAACTTTTTCCCTGAACCATGAGTTTGAATAGAGCATGATTGCCATTTTGACAAAAACACATGTTTGGCACTCTTAGATTTTAGTGATACAACTTTGAGTCTATTTGCATCTAACATTTATGTCATTAGAAATAATAGGCTACTGGTATTTTTTGTTGAAATAGTCAAGCTGGTTTTTTGTTTTGAAGATTTTATTTATTTATTTGCCAGAGAGAGAGAGAGAGCACAAGCCGAGGCGGGGAGGGTGTGAGTGCAGCAGGCAAGAGAGAGAAGTGGTTGGAAGACGGACTCTATCCCTGTGATCATGATCTGAGCCTAAGGCAGATGCTTAACCAACTGAGCCACCAGGAGTCCCGTCAAGCTGGTTTTTAATTGTAGAATTACAAATTATTTTACTTTGAACTTGGGATTCTTGCACGATTATCAAAGGATGTTTCAGGCTGTTTGTGATTTTCGTCACTACTAGAAGATGTAACAGGCTGTAGTTCATTATTGAAATTGTTTCTTTGTTTTCTTTCAAATTCAAAAAGATTCATGTTGAAGATGTTTTAAAAGAACATTAAGAAACTTACCAGATTTATTGTTTCTCCATTCTCTAAAAACTCTTGAATTTATTAATATCAACACATTGCACACTAACCACATGCACATTACAATGTACTAATAACAAGGGGTCCCTGGGTGGCTCAGTTAAGTGTCTGCCTTCGGCTCAGGTCATGATCCCAGGGTCCTGGGATGGAGCCCCGCATCAAGCCCCACATTGAGCCCCACATCGCGGGCTTCCTGCCACTCAGCGGGAAGCCTGCTTCTCCCTCTCCCACTCCTCCTGCTTGTGTTCTCTCTCTCGCTGTGTCTCTCTCTGTCAAATAAATAAATAAAATTTTTTAAAAATATGTACTAATAACAAACCAGCACATGAATGAAATTATTTAGAAGTCATTGCAACTAAGTGATTTGAGGATGATAATAAATAATGGTTTTTCTAAAGAACAGAGTGCTCCACAAAGAAAGTGCAATTCAGCTTTGCCAATATAAGGACTCAGTATGATTCATGCTTCACACATTTTTCATCTGTCTATACACACACATACACACGCACACACAAAGTTAAGACTAATGAATTGTTTAATATTGCAAAATGTCTGCCAGCCACTGTGTACAACCAGTAATTCATGAGTATTTTTGGAACTCCAACTTGTAACAAGAAGGGAAGGGGAAAAGTGGATGCCTGGGATAAGTACTGGGAGAGATACCTCGTTACGAAAGGATCTAGTACATTCATTCCAGATGATGGAAACGTGAATGAATTGATTGGGTTTTCTCTTATCCAAGCACTTCCACAACTGAAATGTTCTCTGTACTCCAAAGCTATAGCTGTTTTTCTAGGTCGATTGCTGCACAACCACGAACTCTTCCAGTGGTGGGACACAGATGCCTTTTATGTGAAGGACACGGGGTGAGAGGTGTCAGAAGCATTTCCCTGGAGCCTGAACAGGATGAGTCATGAGAGTAAATGTTTTTGGTCACAGAGCGTGCTGTGCCAGGCTGAGCCCTGGATTCCTTCTGACAGTGGTATCCAAGCACGGTGTCTGGGATTTTTCTTGCATGGATCTAACAATGGGGTATATGTCAAGTGTTGTACTTGACGCTACAGTACACAAGTTAAGAAAGTCAAGTTACACATAGACCGATGGTGGAGGACAGACAAGGGAACTGTGCGGGGTGCTGAGTATCACCCTGGAAATGGGCATGGATGCTGTAGGCAGGATGGGGGAGCACCTGGCCTGGTTGGGAAGGGGGGAAGGAGAGAAAGGCTGGAGAAGACTTCCCAGAGGATATCAAGTTTGAAGAAGGGGAAGTGAGGAAGAAAAGGAGTGAGAGCATTTCAGGTAGAAACAACGGCAGGGGAGTGAGGAGGGAAGCAGGCAAGTGTGGCCTCTTGGGTCTGGGCAGAGACGAGAGGCCTCAGAGGTCATAGTGAGAGGTTTGGATTTCATCGTGAGGGCCGTTTGGGACCACATAAAGACAGAAAGCAGAGGAATGATATAATCAGATGTCCATTTCCAAGAGTCCTTGACAGCTGGCTAGATGATCATTGCTGGGATCCAGGCCAGAAAAGAAGCTATGGAGAGTGGGGGGTCAAAAGGACAGAGGGGACAGGTAGACCCTCTAGACATTGGTGGCTCAATGTACGTAGGTGGGAAAGGGAGGGAGTCATCAAGAAAGGCTGCCAGGTTTCTGGGTTTTCTGGCCTGGGGTACTGGCTGGGCATTAGCACTATTCCTCAAGAAGGGAGACTGAGGAGGAGAGAGAGAATTTTGTGGAAATTCAGTTCAGCGTCAGACATGCTGAGCATGGGTATATCCATGGAGAACGTCCAGACGGATCTGGACTCCATGGGTCTGGACTGAAGGAGAGTGTGCCAGGCAGGAGAATATAGATTTCCAGAGAGAGGGCCCTTAAATGTGGGTGGTAGTTAAAAACAAAACAAAACAAAACAAAAAATAAATATGGCTGATAGTTGAAATCTTGGGAATGGACTCAAGATCTATGGAGAAAAGACTGGCTGGGGAGAGGGAGGAAAAGAGGAAAGTGGAGAGGAGGAGTGAGGAAGTCAGGGGCGGGGGCATGCCGAGAAAGGAGCAGACTGAGAGGAGAAGAGTGAGGGAAAGATTGGGGGCAGGGCCTTCCGGAACAGCAATATTTAAGGAGAGAGGGGGCCACCACAGGAAGCCCATGAAGAAGACAAAGAAAGGGCAAGCAAAGATCAGGAGGGACGGGAGGAGAGTCAAGGGAGGAGAGCTCTGAAAAGGAGGCAGTTGCCAGCGCTGTGGTGTGAATTGGGTTTGGCAAGGAGGCCCTTCACTGCCTTAGGGTGAGTGCCTGGGGTGACTGGCCAACGGGGACTGGGGAAAAATCACAGTGATTTGAATAATGGATGGGAGGTGAGAAGGAAACAAATGGGCGGTGGTGAGATAAGAAAGGGATTGATAAGAGGGTTTGATTGGACAGTGTTTAACCCTAGACAAGAAAAGGCAGGGGGAGCTGTGGGGGTTGAAAATGCAGGAGAGGGGCGCCTGGGTGGCTCAGTGGGTTAAAGCCTCTGCCTTCAGCTCGGGTCATGATCTCAGCGTCCTGGGATCGAGCCCCGCATCGGGCTCTCTGCTCAGGAGGGAGCCTGCTTCCCTTCCTCTGCCTGCCTCTCTGCCTACTTGTGATCTCTGTCAAATAAATAAAATCTTAAAAAAAAGAAAGAAAGAAAGAAAGAAAATGCAAGAGAATCGGGTGATGGAAGGTGGGCATCCCCTGTCAGAAGTGGAGGGAAGGATGGGAGGGAGGGATAGAGGGAATGTGTTTGACTTGGGCGGGAAGCGTGAAGGAGAGGACTTTCTGCTGGGCTTCTGTATTCCCTGAGCTGTGTGGGGATGTCACCTGCTGGTGTAGGCGACTCAAAGGGTGCCGTGAAGGTCTGAAAGGGTTGCTGTGGATGGCGGGGGAGGGAGGATGCTGTCGGAGAGTGGGACCGTGGAGGTGAAGATTTTAAGAATCTGGGTAAGTGCCTCTAGTTCTCTCCAAATACCCCGCCTTGCTTTATGGATACCGCCAAGCTGGGATGTCATCAAATAGGGAATTCAAACTAGGTAGCCTATGTTTTGTGCCTGGGATTTTCCGGTTCCTTTCCCTGCCGCTTCCTATGCAGGCCAGCCATTTAACACTGAGAGTCAGCTCTCCACAGGAGCTCACACAATCCACATTTGGCACCTGAGTGGTAAACAACCAAGCGGAACCCCAATAGTCCCCCCACCCCCTGTATCAACCTTACAGAGTTGTAAATCCCTAAACCAGGCTTTTTCTTTTTTCTTTCTTTCTTTCTTTTTTTTTTTTTTTTTAAGAAATCTCTACGTCCAACATGGCAGACAGACCCATGGCTCTAGGCACTTGGCAATGGGATCTCCATTCCTTCCAGTGAGCAGGCCTGTTACGTCACACGCCTCAGACCCTCCAACCAGCCAGTTACTTCCCAAGTGACCAAAGGTCTGCATTTTCCTCATAGAATTGAAAAACATCTCTCCACCACCCTGGGTCCTACCGACCAGTTGAGGTAGACTAAATGCTACTTCTTCCATGCAGCCTTCCTTCATACCTGTGAGTAAATGTCATTTTTTTCCTTCTCTAAACAGCCACAGTCTCACCTGTGCTTCCAGATCATTCATTCATTCGTTCAATAAGTATTTATCGAGAATCTTCCAGGACCAGACTCTGTGCCAAGTGCTAGACCACAAGAATAAAAACACAAGTCTCTCACCTCCCAGAATTTTCTGGAGTAACTGGGAAACAGCTGTGTACACGAACAATTTGATATTAAAAAATTGCTGTGTGGTAAATAGTACAGTTGTTAAGAATGTGGACTCTGAACCCAGATTGCTTGGATTTGAATCTCAGCTCCACCACTAACTGGCTGTGTGAACTTGAGCCAATGCCTTGGTTTCTACATCTCTAAAATAAGATAGTAATAATAATTACCTCATAGAGTCTAGACTACTGAGCATGTTCTGCAAATGGGTTCCTGTTATAATTGTTGTTATGATCGTTTAAACCATTAGAAGTATAATGGGAAATTGAAGCACGGGGGAGGCATTTAATCCTCCTCTTATCTGTGAGTCTAATTTCCCCTACCTGATTCTAAGGTCTTCCAGGGCAGACATATTTACAAACTGCATAAGCTCTGACTCGGTTCCCTGCTCTTACTAGGGGCGCCATGAATATCCACTGGTTTCAAGGAAATGGATTCACCCAGATCTGGGTCAGCCCCTCAGCACCTCCAACTGGGTGGACAAGCAACCGGAGCTGCCTCCTGCCTTCTAGACCAACTCCTGAGGTATGCAAGGGTCTGTGATCAAAGCAAAGGGGCAAAGGAAAATGAAGGAAAAGCTGTCACCCAGAGATGCCACGTTTTCATCCCGGGCTTTACGTTTATTCCTTCCCATGAAGGCCATCTGGGGTTTGGCGTTTCTACTTCCATGATGTAAATGTATTTTCAAGGGTTGGTTACTTGGCTCTGGAGTTCACTGGGTGGACCTCAGCACTCAAAAATCTATCCTGGGAGCCATTAGCACTTTCCCACCCCTATCCCCTTAATAAAGTAACTGAAAGAGAACAAAAAGATCAGTTTGAAGGTTCGCAAATGTAAGCAACTTATCATTTCCCTAAGAAAGTTGCTTCTCTCTTCTTGAAGGAAATCGTCATTAACCCATTATGGAATTTTCCAGAAATTCCTCAAATTTCTTCAATTTTGAGTCATGTAGTTCTGAAAAGAAAATATGTCATGCTGGTTTTAATTTCAGATGGCTTCCAATTTGAAGTCCTGGCAAATGTCTATTCTGGATTGAACCCTAGACGGACTTCGAATTAATTCTAGTAAATGATGGAGATGGATAGCTTGCTTGTTGCCAGCTTCACTGAAGTAAGTTAAGACAAGTTGAGTTCATATGTTTTTCTTTCCTACCTTGGGTATCACATGCCTAACACTTTCATTACTATAATTCCCAGTCTTCTGTAATCTCATTAGAGAAGTGTTTTAAAAATATAATTGCCTAAAAGATGCATAGCACACTCATCATTAGTTCCTCAAGTAAATTTGTACTGTGGAGGAGAATTTTAAAAGGGGCATTGGTTAAAAACTCTAATCGGACACAGGCAACAATGCACAAGGTGCTCAGAGGTAGGGTCAGAGTTCTTCCCATCCAGTTACTCATAGAGTACTAAGTCCTGTTGACAGGATCCAGGACTGCTTGAGTAGCTCCAGAGAGAAACAAGTGTCTGCGTATCAGACTGTTGGTGCTCTACCCATGTTCCCTTGACATTGACCCTTCACCCATGGATTCCAGTGACTCCGTTCCTGAGAGCATCTTTTTTGTTGGAGTACATTGGGCTTACAGGCAAGGCAAGCCCCAGTTAGTGTTTCTGGAAGCAGTTCTAAAGCGAGGGCGGTTGGGGAATTGGTGAGTAAATCCTTCACCTTTCTGGTTCCTTGAGGGTAAAACTCTGATGCGTGCCCTCCTCTGTCTTCCAGAGTTTCACAGTTTGATTGACCTCTAGTCACCCACACTAGAAACTGGCTTGCTAACACACCCATTACTGTCTTCGTCTCTTTCCCTGTTTCCCCTCTCCTCAACCAGTGTTCCCTGGGATCACCTCTCAAAGAAACTATTTGTACTTGAATCCTCCGGGTCTGCTTCTGGAAGGATCCCAAACTAAGATAATTCCTAGTTCTGCAAGTCGGGTGAAGTCTTTCCTGCTTCTCTCTTTGATGATTTTATACATCTGCCAACTGGTTCGGGCCCGCAATCTCTTCTCCACCTTTGTTACCACACATTGCTCCTAGATCTTCCTTCCTCCTAAAGCAATGGACAGATGTATTGCTCCCCCTGCTCCAAATCTTCTACTATTACCCCATGTTCTGAGTAGGAACAACAAAATCCATACCCCCCTCTCATTATCTGGCCCATACCCCTCCCTAGCCTTTAACCCACAAACCCTTAAATGTGTAGGGGGCTCTGCTGACCTATCCTGCTCGCAGATTCTAAATATTTGTAGAATCAGGAAGCTTAAGGGAAGGTGAGAACAGTCAGCTGGGTATTATATTTGTATCTTTATCCTACTTAAGAGAACTTCAAAGTACTTTTTGCATTTACACATTTTCTGTAAATAGATTAGCAACAGCTTTCCCTCCCTTCCCCCAGTTCTCCCATTCCAGATACAGGGCTCAGATCAGTTCAGTTGGAAGGAAACGCTGCATGTGAATGCCCTACTGTAGTTCCTTCCTTTCTTCCCTCCCTTCTTCCTTCCTTCTTTCTTTTCTTTTCCCTTCTTTCCTTCCTTCCTTCCTTTTTTTTTCCTTCTTGTAGGCTACACACCCAACATGGGATCAAGAGTTGCATGCTCTACTGAGTGAGCCCTACTGCAGTTTCTTATACTGGAATTAACTTTAATTCCAGTAAAATTAAACCCCTGATTTTCCAATTGCTCTTCTGTTTTGAAGTCGCAATAGGTACTGTAATAATAAATATTTCACCAGATGCGGAGACAGAAGGAGGGAGTGTGTTATGTTGGCCTGAGCAACGTAACAGGCCTCAGCTGTAGCCTGGGTCTGCCTGTAAGAGCTCAGGTGACACTGAACAAGTCACGGAACTTCTCTGAACCTCAGCTTCCTTATCTGAAAAACCAGGAGGTTGTGCCTGAGATCCACTCTAGAGCTAAGATGCTACTAACCAGCTACCATGATTTGAAGTTGTACTTGTTGGGAATGAATAGGTAGGTAGATTCGAAGGCTCAGAGGCTACTCTAAATTTGTTCAAGCAGCTCATAATTTTAGTTTAGTTGGTCCAAAAATTCACCTAATTTTTTAAGGCCTTAAAAATGATCAATGAGTGTTACCCAACAGGACATGGACTAAAGTCAGCTGTAGTCTTTGCTTCCAACAGAAACTCCTGTCTCTTCCCTTCCCCCAGTACCTTCCTGACCTTAAGGCTGGATGACTCTAACACGCCTAACTTGGTTCTGGCTTTCTTTCGAGATAAATAAATATTAATGTGAAATGAAAACCACACACGTAATAATGTTGGGATTAATGAGGTGCTGAATTGTATTCTTACTCTGCTATTGTTGGCAAGTGTGGTGTTCAGCTGAATTCAAAACTGTGGAACCATTTGTAAAATAGAAATATTAGTCCAAACTTTTGCATTCGCCATGTGGCTTATTATGCTACCAAGGTGGGTTGGCAAGGCCCTCCACATCTGGAAGGCAGGGCCGGCAGTGTTGGGGCCGTGTTGTCTGGGGGTTCTGGGTAAGCCCCCACTTCCAGCCTCCCTGCCTCGTCAGTCACAAAGAAAAAAAGAGGAGAGGAAGGAAGAGAACTGTTCTCACTTACCTAGCTCTGGTGAAAGTGGCTGGGAAACGTTGTCCATTAGACCATTATTGGCCATTAAATTCTAAACTCTCATTCTGTTCCAGGATTAGTCTCCAAGCGGAGCTGAAAGGGGATGTCAATCAAGCCTTCTATGTGCAGTTTCTCACATAGTCATTCCAATCGTCTTTGGGAAGGTGTCATAAGTCCTGGTAAACATATGAAGAAACCAGGTCTTAGTGAGTGACCCACCAAGGTCACATAGTTGGCAAGTCAGAATTTAAACCAAGGCTTCTGCCTGTACCTCCAGCAGTCAGTATAGCCACCACACTTCCTACCCTAAGAAACACAGGAACGTATTCCCAAAATGTGCCTTTTCTTCTGTCCCATGTGGCAGGTGGGAGTGAATGCTGGAACCACCTTGGTGGAAAGCAATTAGTGTTATGTATCAAGACCCTTTAAGATGTTTATACCTTTGGGGGTGCCTTGGTGGCTTAGTCGGTTAAGTGTCCAACTCTTGATTTCAGCTCAGGTCATGATCTCAGGGTGGTGAGATTGAGCCCTGGAGCAGGCTCTGAGCTGGGCATGAGGGTCTGCTTAAGATTCTCTCCCTCTCTCTCTGCCCCACTCCCCAACCCCTGCTCATGTGCACGTGCACTCTCCCTCTATCTCTCTAAAAAAATAATGAAGTTTATACCTTTGGACTGTGTGATTCCACTTTTAGGAATCTTCCTGAAAGAAATTACCTGAGATGTGGGTGACTACCAGAGATTAATGCAAAAAGATGCTATTACAGTATTATTTATAATCGTGAAATGCTCTAAACTCCCTTTCCAGGAGAACAGCTAAATCATTGCAGCAGAGGCCCCGGTTGGGCCAGAACAGAAATGCAAATATGTGGTATGTTCCCATCCTTGGAGTATAGGTCTGAATTTACTCATGCACATGGGTACTGGAGCAGAAAAAGCATTAACTCAAGCCCACAGCTGGAGTTTAAATTATACAGGAAGACTTGGTAGGGAGAAAGAGGATGCCAACATAAGCCAGCTTGTAGGGAGAGATCATAGGGCCCCTGAAAAATAACTGATCCTGGAGAAGAAAGCATTTGGTGTGATAAAGTGGCTTCAGCAACACAGCTTGAGATTCCAAGAGAGAAGGGGTGCCTGGGTGGCTCAGTCGGTTAAGCATCTGCCTTTGGCTTTGGTCGGGATCCTGGGGTCCTGGGATGGAGCCCTGCATTGGGCTCCTTGGTCAGTGGGGAGCCTGCTTCTCCCTTTGCCTGCCGTCCCCCCTGTTTGTGCTCAATCTCTCTCTCTCTGATAGATAATCAAAAATCTTAAAAAAAAAAAAAAAAAAAAGAGAGAGAGAGAGAGATTCTGAGAGAAGTAGAACAAAGTCTCTCCTCCCCAACATCCTCACCATGGCTTATCAACCACCAGCTTTGGACCTTCTCTTAGGCTCTTGTTCTGACGACCAGCTTGGCCTTTTGACATATCACTCATCTACCTTGGCTTGTTTTTGGACTACCTTCTCAGCTTAAGAAAACAAAGAAATATCTAGTAGCCATGAAAGTAATGCTTGGGAAGAGTTTTAAGTGGAATAGGAATCGTGTTGGATGTAATCTTAATCAAGTAATGAAGGATGAAAAAAAATCTGTGTATATAGAAGACGATTTTCATTATAGTGGGTTAAAGCCTCTGCTTTGGCTCAGGTTATGATCCTGGGGTCCTGGGATCGAGCCCCGCATCGCATCGGGCTCTCTGCTCAGCAGGGAGCCTGCTTCCTCCTCCCTCTGCCTGCCTCTCTGCCTACTTGTGATCTCTGTCTGTCAAATAAATAAATAAAATCTTTAAAAAAAAAATGCCTTCCAGATTTTGGAAACAAATATGTTAGAGCCTTAAAGCAGGGTTATGAATGCCCTATATTTCATTTTTATTTCTTTTCCATTTTCTATGAACTTGGAGGTATTATTTTATACTTACAAAAGGGAGGTATTTAAAATGTGCTCTTTTTCTCCCTCCTAAAAGGCAGGCAATGCACAAATCTATTAAATGTGGGTTGAAAAATAGATGGAGTTGGCCTGGAAGTCGCTGAGGCGGCCCATCTGGTTTAGCTGTGTTGGATGAGAACCAGTGGACTGCTTAATTTGGCATCAGCTTGGGCCACTGGTGCTTTTATGCAGCCTCAGGGAGAGAATTGAGCTGTTCTGTATCTGGAAAACTGAGATGGTACCATCCTGATACAGGTGGTCCAAGAGGAATAATTTTGTATGATGTGGCAAATTAATGTTTGCAAAGAAAATGCTGTTCTGGTCTTCAAATGTTCTCAAAATAGCTTATTGAGACTAGTCAGCCTCCCTGTCCACTTGCAAAAGAACTTTCAGTTCTCATTTGTAAGTGAACCTTGAATCAAACATTGATCTATAAGCCAAGTGCAACTGTGAGGATTTTGTTAGATATGAATATAAGCAAGCGTATACATTTAGAGTCTAAATTCAGAATCTGCTACTTGGAACCGAATCAACTTCTTTTCACTCTAAAGCAGTAATTTATTTGTAACACGTTTATGCTTTCATTTTTTCTTTAGTCTAAAAACCATTACCATGCGCATATTAAGTTTTGTATTGTTGCTTTGCACAAAGTCAAAATAATGCATGTTTTTTCCCTTCAACTATTATTGCAATTATGTTTTTTTTTAAAGATTTTATTTATTTATTTGACAGACAGAGGTCACAAGCAGGCAGAGAGGCCCGCAGAGAGAGAGGAAGGGAAGCAGGCTCCCAGCTGAGCAGCGAGCCCGATGTGGGGCTCGATCCCAGGACCCCGGGATCATGACCTGAGCCGAAGGCAGAGGCTTTAACCCACTGAGCCACCCAGGCACCTGCAATTATGGTTTTAATTGCATTCACTTCTTCCCCTCTGCCTAAACATAAAGATACACTGTATCTCATAGCTACTTATTAAATATATAAGAACCAAAGGATTCGGGGCACAGCCATCAGCATCTCCAGCTTTATGGTACAATTTCTCCTCCCTGAATTTTTGTTTCCCTTCATCTCCCAATCCCCAAATTGTTTCATTTGCTGTAGCTTGAATAGCTAACAAAGAAAAGTAATTTTTGTCTTCCTTGGCGCTGTCTGCGGAGGTGGCAGCCATCTCGTATTCAGCGTCATGGCTGCCCTCAGACTGCTGGTGAAGCCCAAGAACATTAAAAAAGAGGACCAAGGGGCACCTGGGTGGCTCAGTGGGTTAAAGCCTCTGCCTTTGGCTCAGGTGGTGATCCCAGGGTCCTGGGATCGAGCCCCGCATCGGGCTCTCTACTCAGCATGGAGCCAGCTTCCCTTCCTCTCTCTCTCCTGCCTCTCTGCCTGCTTGTGGTCTCTGTCTGTCAAATAAATAAATAAAATCTTTAATATATATATATATATATATATATATATATATATATATATATAAAAAGAGGACCAAGAAGTTCATCTGGCACCACCGTGACCAATGTGTCAAAATCAAGTGCAACAGGTGAAAACACAGAGGCATTGACAGCAGGGTGCACAAAAGAGTCAAGGGCCAGATCTTGATGCCCCAAAGTGGTTATGGGAGTGACAAGAAAGCAAAGCACATGAGGCCCAGTGGCTTCCGGAAGTCCCTAGTCCACCATGTCAAGGAGCTTGAGGTGCCACTGATGTGTGACAAATCTCACTGTGCGGAGATTGCTCACAGTGTCTCCTCTAAGAACCACAAAGCCATTGTGGAACGAGTAGCCCAGCTGGCCATCAGAATCACCAGTCCCAATGCCAGCAGCACAGTGAAGAAAATGAATAAACAGACAACTTCTGTGCACGTCACATTTGCATTAATAAAATCATTAAACTCCTCCAAAAAACCAATTTTTAAAAATTCTCATAGGCTCCTTACGCCAGCACATAAACACATTCATGCTTCTACCATCTTAAAACAACACTACAATAAAACACTTCCAGCTTAAAATGGAGACCAGATATTGATAAGCCAAGGGCAAGTACATTGCCGGCCTCTAAATCTCCAAGAGTGGGAGAGAAGAGGGGCCCCCAAACTCTAAGTGCTGCCAACAAGAGCCACTCTCCTCCTCCAATATTCACAGCCTCACCATTACCCTATGCCTTGAAGACCATCGAGGCTCATGCCCTCCTGTCTTCTCTCTGTTATGCGTTGAATTGGGTCCCCAGTTAATGCCTGTTAAAATCCCAACCACTGGTACCTCAGAATGTGACCATATTAAACTGTAGTTAAGGTCTTTAAGGAGGTGATTAAGTTTAAATGATGCTGTTAGGGTGGGGCCCTCCTCCCTTATGACTGGTATCATTATAAGAGGAAGAGGTACCAGATGGGCAACCCTGTGAATAGACAGCAAGACGGCAGTCGTCTGCAAGCCAAGGAGAAAGGTCTTGGCAGAAAACAACCCCGTTGGCACCTTGATCTTGGACTTGCAGCCTCCAGAACTGTGAGAAAATATATTCCTGTCGTTTAAGCTACCCAGTCTGTGGTACTTTGTTACAGCAGCCCGGGAGGACTGATACAGCCTTCATCTCTGCCTGTGTCTGAAGCCTGGCTTCCACATCACCCCTCTTCACTCCAACTCTCAAACCACATGGCTTCGTACAGTTCCTCTTTCAGTGTTTTCGAATGGCACACTGGAATCCAGTAGTGGATTATGAAGTCAGTTTCGTGAACTTCAACCATCATATGAGAAATCAAACAGAAGGGGGCCTGGGTAGCTCAGTCGTTAAGCGCCTGCCTTCAGCTCAGGTCATGATCCCAGTGTCCTGGGATCGAGTCCCACATCGGGCTCCCTGCTCAGTGGGAAGTCTGCTTCACCGTCTCCCTCTGCCTGACACTTCGCCTGCTTGTGCTCTCTCTTTTTCTCTCTCTCTGTCAAATAAATAAATAAAATCTTTAAAAAAGAAAAAGAAAAAAAATCTGAGTAGTCTCTTCAATAAGTGGTGTTGGGAAAACTGGATATTCGCATGCAAAAGAATGAAATTATACCCCTATCTTATGCCATACACAGAAACTAATTTAAAATGGATTAAGGACTTAAATGTAAGACCTGAAACTATAAAACTCCTAGAAGAAAACATAGGGGAAAAGCTCCTTGACATTGGCCTTAACAAGGAATTTTTTGGATAGAACACCAAAAGTATAGGCAACAAAATAACAGGATAAAAAACAGGGGCGCCTGGGTGGCTCAGTGGGTTAAAGCCGTTGCCTTTGGCTCAGGTCATGATCCCAGGGTCCTGAGATCGAGCCCCGCATCGGGCTTTCTGCTCAGCAGGGAGCCTGCTTCCTCCCTTCTCTCTCTGCCTGCCTCTCTGCCTACTTGTGATCTGTCTGTCAAATAAATAAATAAAATCTTTAAAAAAAAAAACAGAAATAAACAAGTGGGACTACATCAAACTATAAAACTTCTGCACAGCAAAAGAAATAAGGGCGCCTGGGTGGCTCAGTGGGTTAAGCCTCTGCCTTCGGCTCAAGTCATGGTCTCAGGGTCCTGGGATCGAGCCCTACATCGAGCTTTCTACTCGGCAGGGGGCCTGCTTCTCTCTCTGCCTGCCTCTCCTCTTACTTGAGATCTCTCTCTCTGTTAAGTAAATAAATAAAATCTTAAAAAAAAAAAAAGAAGCAACAAAATGGTAAGGCAACCTGTGGAATGGGAGAAAATATTTGCAAAACATCTGATAAGGGGTCAACATGCAAAATATGTAAGGAATTCATACAACTCAATTGCATAAAAAAAATAATCTGATTTAAAAATGGGCAAAATACCCAAACAGATATTTTCCCAAAGAAGACAGGTACCTGAAAAGATGCTCAATATCACAAATCATCAGGGAAATGCAAATCAAAGCCACAATGAGATATTACCTCACACATGTCAGAATGACTATTATCAAAAAGACCAGAGATAACAGTGTTTCCAGGATATGAAGAGGGAACCCTCTTGCAATACTGGTAGGAATGTAAATTCGTAGAGCCACTATGGCAAACAATATGGAAGATCCTCAAAAAATTAAAAAAAAAAAACAAACTGACTACCCTATGATCCAGCAATCTGACATTTGGGTATCTATCTAAAGGAAATTAAATCACTATCTCAAAGAGATATCTGCACCCCATGTTCAGGCGACATTGTTAATAATAACCAAGACATGGAAATAACCTAAGTGTCCACTGTTGGATGGTAAATGGGTAAAGAAGATGTGATTATATATATATATATATGAAATACTATGATTTGTGACAACATAGATGGACCTTGAGGGCATTATGCTAAGTGAAATGTATCAGACAATGAAAGACACATACTGTATGACTTTACTTACGCGTGGAATCTAAAAAAGGTGACCTCACAGAAACAGTATAGCATGGTGGTTGCCAAGGGCTACGGAGGGTGGGAGAAATGGGGAGATGTTGGTCAAGGGGTACAAACTTACAGGTATAAGATGAATAATTTCTGGGGCTCTAATCAGAACCTAGTGACTATAGTTAATAATACTGTATTATATACTTAAAAGTTGCTAAGAGTAAATCACAAATATTCTCACCACACACAGACACACACATACACACAGACAACACAAAAGGTAATTGGGAGAGGTGATGGTTGTGTTAACTAACCTTATTGTGATCATCATTGCACAATATATATTCACACAACGTTCCATGTCAATCATCTCTCAATAAAGCTGGAAAAAAGAGAAAAACAACTAAAGTACAATAAAAGTAGCTCTAGATTATGAATCATAAAAAAAGAAAAAATCGGAGTAAGAACAAATTGCTCTCACTCTGCCAAATCTTTACTTAGAGCCCTCTTGTATTAATCAGGATTCTTGGCCGTGGAGACTGCCTCTGGCAATCTTCAACAAAAGTTAATTTGTTGCAAGGATTTGGGAGACAAAAAGAAGGCTTGGAAAACCCTGGTTAACACTGAGCAGTCCCTAACCAGTCTTCAAATTCTTCAGGTTTCAAAGACCTGGGTGAGGGTATCCCGTGATCTAGCCCAGGTCTAGCCTCCATCAGGGTGAGGGAGCTGGCCTGTTAACTTCTATTGGGGCAGCCAGGCACCACCGCTCTCCAATACAAGACAGAGTGGGAGAAAGGACAGCCCCCAAACTACGAGGGTCCTGTTAGGGAGGGGGATGAAATCATATTGAACTGAAACAATGCCATGACTACACGTCTTCTGTTGGTAACTTAGCTTCTGGCTTGCTTTCTTCACCATTTCTCTCCCATTCATTCCTTACCTCCCTGAAATGCGGCATCAGGCCCCCCTCTATTCCTCTGCAAATACCTCATTCAAGTCACCAATCAAACAGACTGTCTGATCCAGTGGATGTTTCTCAGGCCTTATCTTTCTTGATATCTTATTTTGGGTTCCCCTGGCACCAAATTCTGAGACAAGAATTTCAGCGGAAGTAGTTTATTTGGGAGATGAGCCCAGGAAATATAGCTAAAGGAGCGAAGAAGTGAAAATGTAAGGGAAGGGCTTCAACAGAGTGTGCCTTCTCACACCAGTTAGTGCTATGGGCAACCAGAGTTTACTATTGCTCCAGGGAACTCTGGGAAATGGCGTAGAACATGCATCTCAGAGTTCTGTCACCCACGGGTCAAGGAGCTGGAGTAAGTTATACACCAACTTCTGTCAATCATTGGTAGAAGGTCGCTTAGGGGGAGCCATGTGCCTTAACTCCCTGGCACTCCCAGCCTACTGTCGGTGGGCAGAGCGGGCTCTGGAAACCAGAAGTCCAGAATCAAAGGGTTGCGGGTCTGGTACTTGGAAGTGTGGCTGCTTATACTAGTAAGGGCTATGGGAATATGGGCTCGGCGTGAACAGCATTTGCTATATTAGACATTTCTGTGGGTTGTCTCACATTACTTGTGACTCTTTTTGAAATTCTTTCTTCCCTTGGATTCTAGAACATACCACCCCACTTGTCTTCTGTCCTCTTCTCTTGCCACTTCTTCCCATTCTTCTTCTCGTCTTTTTTCCTATACTTAGATATTGGTAATCTGTCAGCTGGGGTCTTCTCATCCCACACAATCTCCTCATCAAACTCAACACACCCTGGCCACCAAATCCCAGCCATGGACGGACTAATCTGGATTGACTTTTCTAGTCCTGCTCTTTTTTTGGTGGATTCTAGACCCAACAGCTTAATGAACATCTCCACTTGGGTCTCCCGAGCACGTTAACCCAAAAGGTCCAACACTTACCTCTCCAAACATCATCTCCTCTCTTAATTTCTCTCTCCCCTGAGTGCCCTCCCTCAAAATGGCGCATTATCCATTCAGGTTCCCAAGCCAGAAATCTAGGGTGATCCTTCCTTCACTCTTCCTTCTCCTTACCTCTGAGGCCTAATTGGTCATAAAGTCTTTACAATCCTACCTTCTAATCTCTTTCCTACCCTCTCTACCTTTAAGGCAAACTACCTTCACGCACTGTGCTTAATAAGGCAAGGTACAGAAGGGACTCTTAACTTACCCCCCAACCTTCCGTTTGCTCCTTTTGGGCTCATTCCAATTCCTGAGACTCTGTGGACTTTGTTTGTGTCCTTTGGCTTAGAAAGACCTCAGCTTCCCTGGCTCACTTTAAAGTGTTTGGTGCAGCCTTAGAGCTGGACTCAACCCCAGGATCTTCCCAGTCCTGGTAGAATTCTGAATCAGTTAGGATCCAGCTCAGTAGTGAATTACTGAAATAAAAAACAACTGGGGCTTAAAGGGCTAGAAGTGTATTCCTTCCTTATATCAAAAGAAAATCTCTAAAGGAGATCAGTCCAGAGCTGGTGCCGCCTCCCACCACCCGTGGGTCTCAGTGAAATTATGACAAAGGGGTAAAAATTCACTTGGGGTATTTGATTCAAAGTAACTATTCCCCTGAGCACAGTTCTTTTACAACTTGGTTAATTTCAGGAGTATATAAAGAAGCCCTAGGCAGGTTTTCAACAAATCCCTTCTACGTGTGGAACTATTACACCACAGAGCTATGTGGTGCCTAGAAGCAGCTTGCTTCTGAGACGGATCAGAGGTGTGCCTTTTTCCTTTTGGGTTTCCCGGGGACACCCCTGCCCATGATTCCTCCCACCACCACCACAGGCTCTAACTTCTGGGCTTCTTTCTTCCCTCTTCCTTTCAGACCTCCTCATTCTGGAGCCCAGCAACCAGCTTCCTGGCTCCCCCCACCCCACCTACCTCTCCTCGGGCCTTATCGCCCTCTGTCCATCTCCCCATCTCAGCCAGGGTCTAAAACTCACTCAGCCGCTGAGGGAGGTGTCACTGAGCTGTCAGAGTCACCAGAGCTCATTACTGAAACACCTGAGGTGTTAAGTGTTGATAAGAGCTCCCTGAGTTAACCCCTCCCAGGAGATATTTACATCTTAATGGGAACAATCTGGAGTTTTTTTCTCCACTGGGTTCTCAAAGATGAGGTGATGATCTGAACAGCACTCTAGGGTAGATAGATAAGACTGCTCGGGGTGGTAGGTTACCCCGTGCAGGAATTCTGGCCACTCCTGCCTAGGGCCCCCGCTGGCCTCTTCCTGGGCGGAGGGGTCCTTCTCTCAGCCACACCTGTCCTCCACAGTCAGGAGAAACCACCTTACACCTTTGAGGAAGAGAGAGTGCCAGCCTGTTGCCCAGCTGGCCAAGGCAAGGTTGAAAACCAGTGCCTAAAAACAGAAAAATGTGCTTTTTATTGGGAAAAATTCCAAAACTACATACAAGTGGAGACTACAAGTGATCACTTTGTACTTACCCCAGATTCAACAACCAATATTCTGCTATTCTTGTTTTATCCAGTACCCCACACCTTTTTTTTCCACCAAGTTTTCTCTAAAGCAAATCTCGCATCCTTTCACTTTAAACCTTTTTTTTTGAGATTTTTATTTACTTATTTATTTATTTGACAGACAGAGATCACAAGTAGGCAGAGAGGCAGGCAGTGAGAGAGAGAGAGAGAGAGAGAGAGAGAGAAGCAGGCTCCCTGCTGAGCAGAGAGCCCCATGCGGGGCTCGATCCCAGGACCCTGAGATCATGACCTGAGCCAAGGCAGAGGCTCAACCCAATGAGCCACCCAGGCGCCCCCCTTTCACTTTAATGTGCATCTCAAAAGGAAGGAAGGAAGGAAGGAAGGAAGGAAAAGATTGTCTTATACAACCACAAGGCTATTATCACAGTTAATAAAATGAATAACAATTCATAAACCTTATCTATCACTCAGTCCATATTTAGATTTCTAGATAATTGGGAAAACAGAAGTACTTTTTAAATAGTGGGACCTTTTTACAACACCAGAGTAGACAGATTTATAGTAAAACATTTGGGAAGCAGAAATTGTGCCCTTTTAGACCCCCTCAGAACAACCAGTTGGCCCAAACTAGAGGTTGTGGAGTCTTGATAAGCTGAAAAAGTAAATTATCTTCTTGTACTTCTTCAGTCCAATAAAAAGTAGAAGTGTTCTTCCCAGTTTCACTGTGTGCTTCTGTTCACAGGATTTTGTAAGGTGCTAGAAAGCCACTTCTACCCACCTCAAAGGGCTCATATCAGTCTCCCTCTGAAACAATGTGAATAAAAGACTCCTTGTATATTCTTTTTTTTTTCCAAGATTTTATTCATTTATTTGACAAAGAGAGATCACAAGTAGGCAGAGAGGCAGGCAGAGGGGAGTGGGAAGCAGGCCCCTCGCTGAGCAGAGAGCCCGATGCAGGGCTCGATCCCAGGACCCTGAGATCATGACCTGAGCCGAAGGCAGAGGCTTAACCCACTGAGCCACCCAGACGCCTCTCCTTGTATATTCTAAGGGGGGGAATATTACAGCGTCCACCTGTTGTTCTTTGTATCAAAGGCTCAGGGAAAAAAATGATGAGGACTTGTATATTTGTACTTGAGCCAGGAGTTGTCCATTAACTTTGCAAATTATCCAGTCACAGTCTACTGAATTTGGAAGAACTGTCAAAGATGAAAGGAGCTTTTCCTGCTCACCTGGCACTAAGGAAAAGTGGTTTGGGACAGTAAGTGACCAGTCAGACAAAGATAAAAATCACCATAATTCCTACCAGCTTGCCTAGAAGAGATTGTGCTTTAATTTTTATCTGTTACAGCTTCTCCATGCTGCAAAACGAGCCTTTTCTAGTTATAGCTAATAAGGTTGACTTTTCATCACATGCCAGGTTCCATTCTCAAGACTCAAGGTGGCTTAGCTTAGTTCGTCCCCACAACCCTATGAAGTAGGCAGGATTGTTATTCTCGCTTTTCCAGATGAGGAAAGCAGAGGACAGAGAAGTTCGAGGATAGGTTGTGCAAGATTACGTGGCTAGTTATAGCTGGCAGACGCAGGGCTTGAACCCAGGGCATCTAGCTTGGAATGAAATGCTGGGATTTTTGTACGTATGATCGCATCTGATCTCATTGCTTTCATTGTGTAGCTCTGTCCCAACACTTTCACACAGTCCGAATTAATTTCTGCTTACTCTCTTGTTTTTCCAAATGAAGCTGTGAGCTCCTTGAAAGAAAAGGCTGCTACGTCCTGACAGTGTATATCTAGCAAATGACAGACATTCACTCAATGTATGTGACAGGACCAGGGCTTAGGTGAGGAGATGGAGACACTCACCCACAGTGCAAAATTTAAGAGGGCTCACCGAAAAAAAAAAAAAAAAAAAAAGCCTCAACAATTAAGATGGATAATACTTTAATGCAATATTTTTTGAAAAATTAAAATCAAGGTCAGTACCAAAGCCCTGCCGAGCTATGTTGGAGCCTGAGGCAAAAGGAAAGATCAGACGTAGTGATCCAGTCTTTAAAATATTGATATTTTAGGACACCTACGTGGCTCAGTCGGATAAGGGTCTGACTCTTGATTTCAACTCAGGTCATGATCTCAAGGTTGTGAGACCGAGCCCTACATCTGGCTCTGCACTGGGCGGGGAGCCTGCTTAAAATTCTTTCTCTCTCTCTCCCTCTGCCCCTTCCACACCACCCCCCACTCATGCACGTGCAAGCTCTAAAAAAAAAAAAATAAGTAAACAAAGAAATATTTTAGTAATCATCATGGATTTTTTGCGTTAATTTTGATTTCTTAAGATTATTACATTAAAATACTATTTTTTTGATTATTGAATTTTTTGGTGTCTCCTCCCCTCTCCCTGAAATTTTCCTCCTGAGGTGAGTGCCTCACTGGCCTCATCCTGGTCCAGGCCCCAGGCACAATTGAATAAATGGTTAAGTTCACATGCTGTATCTACCTTTTGCAGGTGAAAAAATATATATAGTTGCTATTCAATGAATAATGGAAAAGACAAATATGGAAATAAACGTTAAATCAACAAAGCCCAAAGTTGTGGGAGACATTGTTTCTAGGAAATTCTTTGTGTTTGTCTGAATCATCGGAGGTTGGCTATCTCAGTTGTTTCAAGCAGGTTGTTAATGAGGTCACAGTCATTGACCAATCCTCTTAAAAAGCCCCTTGAGGAGCCTGACCCGCTAACAATGACTCATTCATTAAACAAACATTCACTGAGTACCTACCCTGTAGCAGGTTTCTGTCAGACGCTGGGGATACAGAGATGTGGAGGCAGGGCCTGCTTTTTCAGGTGGAATGGAGGTAGAAGAAAGTCGATAGGCAAGAGTTCATAGGTCTCCCCGGAGGACTCATGAAAGGCTTCTCAGAGGGGGCCAAGAGCGCGTCAGTTTGGAGTTAGAGTGTTTGAAAGGGCCCAGTCAATTATTTTCCCCAACTTGAGATCTGAATTCCTTGTAAAGTAAGACAAAGAAGTTGGCAGTTAAAGACCAAAATATTAACTTTATCCCTGGCACAATGGATGTTGGAGAATGTGGCTTACACCTGCCAACAAACAGGCTTCCTAATGCTGAATCCCAGAATTAGACGGACCCACCCACCCAGCATCCCTGGACCAAGGCAGACCCTGCCCGCTGCAGGGACAGAGCTTGCCTCTGGAGTTTGAAAGAGAATGGGGGCTCCCTGGGGGCAGCTTGCTTCCAAGAAGTAGTGATTGGATGAAGCATGTCCACTATTGCCTATATGGTATAAACAGTGAGATGCATAAATGACCTGTAATCCCTAGAGGTGGCTGGTTACATTTAAACACCTAATTAGGAATGCACATTCCGAACAGGTTTAAGTACTACAAATATTGTTATCTAAAGCTATATCCAGAGGATTTGTTAACAAATACATTAGAAATAATTTTTCATCGATGAAATGACTGATTGTAGATATTTATATGACAGATTAGGAAGATGATACTGGCCCTACTGCTTTTCTGTTTTTACACAAATGAGGTATAAGAATCTGGCAAGCCGAGGGGCGCCTGGGTGGCTCAGTGGGTTAAGCCGCTGCCTTTGGCTCAGGTCATGATCTCAGGGTCCTGGTATCGAGTCCCGCATCGGGCTCTCTGCTCAGTGGGGAGCCTGCTTCCCTCTCTCTTTCTCTCTCTGCCTCTCTGCCTACTTGTGATGTCTCTCTGTCAAATAAATGAATAAAATCTTAAAAAAAAAAAAAGAAAGAATCTGGCAAGCCGAGCAGTCTGATATTGTTAGAACAGTGCCCTGGGTCTAAAGCCCCCTTGGTTCTATGCCCACCTTTTCACGGAGAACTCAGTTGGAGATAAACCATAGGACTGGCCAGTCCCATCATCAGAATTTTGCTGTATTCATCTTAAGAGTGAGTCTTTCCGGGAACCTGGGTGGCTCAGTGGGTTAAAGCCTCTGCTTTCGGCTCAGGTCATGATCCCAGGGTCCTGGGATCGAGTCCCGCATCAGGCTCTCTGCTCAGCAGGGAGCCTGCTTCCTCTGCTCTCTCTGCCTGCCTCTCTGCCTACTTGTGATCTCTGTCTGTCAAATAAATAAATAAAAATCTTTAAAAAAAAAAAAAAAGAGTGAGTCTTTCCTGTAAGGTGCTTGTTGTAAGGACCGAGAATAGAACTTGCATAAGTACCGAGAATAGAACTTCCGCACAAGTTTACAAGAACATGAGGCATGACTGTTTTTGTGTCTACTTGCTGATACATACACATCTGGTAGGATTTGGTGTAAAACTTTTTTTTTTTAATAAAGATTTTATTTATTTATTTGAGAGAGAGAGCACAAGTGGAGGAAAAGGGAGAACAGGTTCCCCGCCCAGCAGGGAGCCCAACTCGGCGCTGGATTCCACCACCCTGAGATCATACCTGAGTCAAAGGCAGACACTTAACCAACAGAGCCACTTAGGTGTCCCAAGACTTGCTTTCATTATAATAGGCCATGTACTAGCTAAGTTGTGGTGGCAGTGATGTATATTTCACCTTCCTACTTTTCTCTGCTAGAACCAAAAGAACCTGACCACTAAAGAATGGCCTGATTGGGGGCACCTGGGTGGCTCAGTGGGTTAAGCCTCTGCCTTCAGCTCAGGTCATGATCTCAGGGTCCTGGGATCAAGCCCTGCGTCGGGCTCTCTGCTCAGCGGGGAGCCTGCTTCCATTCCTCTCTCTCTGCCTGCCTCTCTGTCTACTTGTGATCTCTTTCTGTCAAATAAATAAATAGAATCTTTAAAAAAAAAATGGCCAGATTGGCTTGGGTCAGTTCAATTCATCCTTCCCAAACTCATTAATCAGGTAAATAACTCCTCTCCAACCCCAGGGGTGAAGAGAGTAGGAGTGTTATACTAATAGAAGTTCCTTCACATGGAGGGGTGCCTGCGTGGCTCAGTCTGTTAAGCATCCGACTTTGGCTCAGGTCATGATCTCAGGGTCTGGGATCAAGCCCCATGTCGGGCCCCCTGCTCCCTGTTCTTCCCTCTCCTTCTGCCTCACCCCCAGCTTGTGTCTCTCGCAAATAAATAAACAAAAGATTTTTTTTTTAAAGTCCCTTCACATGGAAAGGAAACTCAGTAGTGGAGAATGAGAGTTCTCCACTAATAGTAGACAAACCAATGTTCTAGGCAATAGAAATAGTATGGATTAAAACACAGAGGCCTGATGAGCACATTCAGGAAATTATAAATCATTCCATACTCCTGGAGTATAAAGGGCAACAGGAGAAATGGTGGGAGATAAAAGGAGATATCAGGACAGGGAGCTCTCGCAAATCCATACAAAAATTTAAGAACTATCTAGTGGTTCTAAGAAGGATGAAAACAGGATAGGATTTGAATATTAGAAAAATGCCTTCATTGGCAGCGTGGGGAGAGTGTGAGGGGAGGCAGGAAGACTAGAGGCAGGGGTACCAAGAAAGTAAGGCACTGCTGCTCACGAAATGGTCTGATTTAAAACAGTGGAAAAGAGATGGCAAAGAGGAAAGAGCATGAATGATGCTCAGAAAGGAGAATTTGGAAAGACCTAGTGATTGAGTGGATATATGACGTAAAGGAGTGTCTTGATCCATTCAGGCTGCGATAACAGAGTAGTCTAGACACGTGGCTTATAAACAGCAGGAATTTATTTCGTACAGTTCTGGAGGCCGGGAAGTCTGACATCGAGGTGCCAGCAGATTCGGTATCCGGTGAGAACCCACTTCCTAGGTCATAATGGCTGTCTCCTCCCTGTGCCCTCCCACGGTAGAAGAGGTTAAGGAGCTCTCTGGGGTCTCTTTTATAATGGCATTAATCCCATGCATAAGGGCTCCCACCCTCGTGACCTAATTGCCTCCCATGGCCCTGTCTCCTTATAGCATCATCTTGGCAGTTAGGTTTCACTATAGTAATTGCGGAGGGTGGGGGTGGGGGGGAGAGACACAAGTATTCAGTCCACGGCAGGGACAGAGGCTTGTAGTGTCATCTCCATTTTCAAAGCACATAGGTGGGCACAATTTATAGAGAAGCATTCAATCTACAAGTATTTATTGAGCCATGAATATATACATAGCAAATTGATAGTAGTAACCATAGGTGGTAGGTTGAATTTCCGAAGATGACTACCACAAACACACATTTCCAAGGGTAAAATCCTTCTCTGTATGCTTGTATATAGTGCCCAGAAACCAGGAGTGCCTTAATATAGGTTTCTTATGTTCAGTGGATCTTTAACCTCTGCTTAGGCAGAGTCTGGCCTGTGGTAGTTTCTCAATAAATAACATGCTGAATCATCTAGGAAAAAACCTAATAGCCCTGTGTGTTAGTTATGCACTGCTGTGTAGCCAGTCACCCCAAAAGTTAGCATCTTAAAACAGTGAACATTTATTATCTCACAGCTCCTGTGAGTAAAGAATCAGCAAATGGGTGGTTTGGCTGGATGGTTCCAGCTCATGGTCTCTCACAAGCCTGCCCTCGAGTTGTCAGCTGGGACAACTCTGAGACTTGAGGAGTCCAGAGAAGCCCCTTCCAAAAACACTTACCAGGCAGTTGGCCGGTTGTGCAGACCTCTCCACAGGGCTGCTCGCAGCTGGCAGCCCCCGAGCCAGCGGATGATGGCAATGGTGATGGTGAATGAAGGGAAGAGGGAGGAGGCAGAGAGAGAGGCCTCACTGCCCTTGACGACCAAGTCTCAAGTCATCATCCCTTGAGCACTACTCTGTTCATCAGAAGCAAGTCACTACTCAGGCAGGCCACCACTCCAGGGAAAAGGATTGCACAATATCGGGGGATCCCTGGGGGCCCTCCCGGAGGCCATCTACCATACCTTGTGAATTGTTAACCGATTGTGCAAACAGCAGCCTCCAGATGCTCCCACAAATGTGCTCTTTGCTGTGAAGGTGGCTATAAATTATTTATCTGCGTTTCCCTCATAGTTTTGCAAACATGGTAACACTATCACTTCTTTGCTCCTCAAATGCAAAGGGCGCTCCAGCAGGTAAATGGACGGTAACGACAACTACCTTTGCACCGCAAAGATCCCAGGTTGGCGCCAATGAATTACCTTGAGGCAGTTTTTGTTTGCTTCTTCGAGGTCGTCCCTCGACTAGAATGAAAGTTAGGTTTGTGTTTCTCAAGCCCGAGCCCGTCTCCATCGACCCCACAAAACTAGACCCCAGTTTCAGCATTTAAAAAAAGTATTGCCTTGCGTAGTCTGTTTTATTTTAAACCCTTGTTCTAAGATGGCCTGAAAAGACAAGCAAAGTGTCACTACAGTCAGGAACTTTTAAATGAAAGTGCTCAGTGTTTTCCAAAGAACAAAATGTGCATTTCGCTTCAGGGAAGGAAAATATTTCTTTTTTTAAATTTTTCCCCTTGGTTTTAAAACACGCACGCTTTCTCTTTCATAAAAAAAATTTAAAAAGCGAATTTGCTGCAGAGATTTGGGCTGAGTTTGCCAGAGGCAAAAGGGGTCCCCTGTGGAGGATTTTCTAGTTGGCAAGCCTGTATGGTCATCTGAAGGGTTGGAGATATGGGTCCTTTGTCTATTTTTATTTTTATTATTTTTTAAAAGATTAGAGAGAGCGAGAGCACGCGTGTGCGCATGCGTGAGCAGGCAGTGGGCGGGGCAGAGGGAGAAGATCTCCGCAGACGCCTCGCCGGGCAGACGCTGAGCTCCATCCCCCGACCCTGCGCCCACGACCCCCGTGAAATCTAGAGCCCCACGCTTAACGGACCGAGCCACCTGGTGCTTCTCCTTTGTCCATTTTTTGCCCAGTATTTTCTGCAGCCTCAGCCAGTGCCTGCCCTGCTTCATCCTGCGGGAGGAGTCTCTTCTCGCCAATTCCAGATAAAGCCTTGAAATAAGCAATTGGGTGTTGGAGGGGAGCACACACGGCAAGGTGGGAAAAACAATTTTTCTCCTACAGGAACAAAACTCTCCAAAGAGAGAAATGAAATGGGGCCACTTGATACCAAACAAAGACGAGTGGAGGGAAATTATCCCAGTTATGCTGTGGGTGTGAACGTTTTCACACAGCCTTTTCCCCCCGAGAACAGTTTCGCACGGTGGCTGCCAAAGCTGGTCCAGATGTGTCACATCAGTCTTCTGAGATGGCATCTTTGCCTAGGCTGACAGAAACTCGCTGTTTACTCTAGCTGAATTTCCCCAAACTCTGTCCCTCCCAGACCAAATGCATCGTAGTCCTTAGGGTTCTCTACCGCCTTGGCAAGCTCCGTGTGGCTGGTAACCGTAGCCGTTAAAAATGCTTTTAAATCATTTCTGTATAATAATTAGATTAAGATTTGTCCTTTGAAGTCCGCCTCCACTTGGCATCTTGGATATCACTTAAGAAGCTCACACGCGGCTTTTGTGTTCATACCTTGGGCCCTGTGGCCATAGGGCCCCCTGTGTTTCTACTTCAAGGCTGGATTAGTGGACTGCGAGCAAGTTTATCCCCGCCAATACATCTTTGAAGAATGGTGCTTTCATCACGTAGCATTTTCTCCTTTGCTTAACCAGCTCTCTTCTCTATCAAATGTGTCAATAACCATTCGTGTTTGCCTCCACCAGAGCTTCTCGAACACTAATATGGATGGGGATCGTGGAACGTCTTGTTAAAATGCAGATTCTGATTCATTTAGGTCTGGGGTGTGGCTTGAGAGTCAACGTTTAGGACACGTGTCCAGATGATGCTGGTGTTGCGAATGCCAGGTCTACTTTGAGTCTCAAGGACCTAAAACTGCACTCATCGTGATTAGAGGCAAACTAGCTTGGCTGCAATTAGAACACCGGTTATCCCTTTGAAGCGGGCTGCTCCTAGGGTTGAGACACAACAGCTTCTCACATGAAGAATCCTTCTCTCCTCCTCTTTCTCTCTTGTGAGACAAACTCTTGAATTTCCCTCCGGCTAAATCCGTTTGAATAAAGAAAATACTGTTTGAGCAACTTTAGATCAATAAACACATTCCCTGTTTCTAATGACTGGAATAAGTAATGGAAATTGGATGGACATTTTTAGCAATTGTTTTTTTTCTCTTTAAAATGTCAGCGCAAGAGCTGTGGTTTATTTACTTCGTTTGAAGCGACCTCCAGTGCTGCTCAGGAAACACTCTACAAGCTGCTTTAGAAGAATTAATCATATTGAATTAGTGATTGGTTTTTAAAAGCCTTTCTAATGGCAATACACTCCCAAGGACCTTCAAGGTCACTTCATATCTTCTCTCTCTCTCTCTCTCTGTCTTTCTCTCAGTTTCTCTCTTATAATTGGCCCATGTTTTACAGATTACAGAAACCTTCCCAAATTTGTTGATTAATATTAATAATTGGAAGTAGTGAGGTAGAGGAACCCCATTTCTTTAAGGATGCTTCATCCAGCTCCTAGAAGCACACTGGCTAAGAGAGACTGGGGATAGGGCATCAGCTGGTGGAGGACTAGCAGGAAAGAAGAAAATTCCCGTTCCTATTCACTGGAGAGTTTCAGGCGATTCCAGAGGACTGGCCACATTCAGATCGACATCCACTATTTAGTTTCGTGGAGTCCACTCCCTTTTAGATCTTTCTTGTCACTTAAAGAATGTGGGGTCTGCAGAGAAGGAAAAGCAAATGGTTCCCACTGATCTCTCACTTGGATTATGTTTATTTGCCAAGATCTTGTAGACCCAAGACAGAAATAATGCAACTTCACAATTTTCACCTAAGTCATTCCAGTGTCTTGGCAGATCTAGAACATTTAGTTTTTTCATTACTCTAATAGGGGAGATCTGTAGGTGACTTTCTTTGTTTCCCTTTTATTTTTGTTTTTAAACAGGCTCCACACCCAACGTGGAGCCCAATGCAGGGCTCGAACTTACAACACTGAGGTCAAGACCTTGGCTGAAGAGTCAGACGCTTAACGGACTGAGCCATCAGGCGTGCCTGACTTTCTTTGAATTGTAATTTCATAGTTCACCATTTCCCTTACTTTTATTAAAAAATAAAAAGTAAAACAAAAACAAAAAACAAAACAAAAAGTAGTAGCTCCCTTTCTGCTATTTTACCTTAGATAGAGAAACTTGAGGTACCACATCACCTGGTTTCAGACCCTAGCATTGCTTCATCTCTAACTATCTGACCTTGACTTAAGATGACATAAGTCATTTAACCTCAGTTTGCTCACCTGAAAAATGGGGATAATAAAGACTTTAGAGGGAGTCTGAAAGAATACTAACTGGCACAGTAAAACTGCTTGATGAAAATTACCTATTGTTTTAGTCCCATTCAGCTCGATTAACTGCAAAATGCCCAACATGGATCATTGCCGCATAACCAGCTACTGGGTTTTCTCCATGTGGTTCTGAAACCAGCTGATCAGTTGTCTGCATTAAGTCAGTCCCATGGTTTGGTGGTGTGACAACACAGTCATGTGTGCCTACAACATCAGAGGATAGCAAATGTATTGTTTTTTGTTGTTGTTTTGTTTTTAGCAAATATATTGTTTTTACCCACCCTTCCAGCCCATGAGGGCTTGAGGGAGAACAGAAGTGATGAAAATGCTTTGCAAAGCTGAATGCCCCACACTGATGATTGCTGTGTACTACACTAATATACTACAACCCTGGATTTTATTTTTAGTGTCTGATATTCTAAAACCCTGTGCGGTCCAGGTCAACCAATGTTCAAGTGTACTCAGTGCCACTGTCCCAAATTAGGTGCTGTGAAAACTTAAAAGATGATGCAAGACAAGGTGTCTGCCCTCAAAGATTTTACACCAGAGATCAAGTGTCTGTGCCTCACGATGAGGACGGGTGAGGACAAGTGCTTCAGTAGATTCAGAAAGCCACTGGGGTTTTTGAAGTGCTGTCGTAAGAATTAAATATCACCTGAGGTGTCCCTATTGGGGACACCCCCTATTGGGGACTTGGTTTTATATATATATTTTTAAAGATTTTATTTATTTATTTGACAGAGATCACAAGTAGGCAGAGAGGCAGGCAGAGAGAGAGGGGAAAGCAGGCTCCCCGCTGAGCAGAGAGCCTGATGTGGGGCTTGATCCCAGGACCCCGAGACCATGACCTGAGCTGAAGGCAGAGGCTTAACCCACTGAGCCACCCAGGAGCCCCTTGGCTTTATATCTTAAAGAATTCTGGTTCATTCCCACAATGGCCAAAAAAAGTTTGCGTCTCTGTTGTATGTCTGTGTATGTGTGTGTGTGTGTGTGTGCCTGTGTGCCTGCAAATTGCTGCCCTAGTCCAGTCTAAAAGCACTCTTTTTCTTTTTTTCCCATTTATTCAACAAATATTGATCAAGAGCATATTACAAGGGTTAGGAGTTGTGCCCTATCTATTCCAGTCACAGTTGTGCGTACAAGTCCAGAGTCCTTTGGGCAGTAGCTTTTCTAAAATGAATACATTAGGGTAAAAATCTTTCACTGTTTTGATTAAGTAAAGTATCTACGTCTGCCAAATTCAAGGTGCAGAGTTCGTTTTAGAAACAGGCATTGGGGTGCCTGGATGGCTCAGTCAGTTAAGCGTCAGACTCTTGATTTTGGTTGAAGTCATTTTCTCAGGGTCCTGAGATCGAGCCCCACTTTGGGCTCTGTACTCAGCAGGGAGTCTGTTTGAGATTCTTTGTCTCCCTCTCTCTCTGCCCCTCTATCCTGTGCATACACATTCTCTCTGTCTCTCTCTCTCATACATAAATAAATAAATACATCTTAAAACAAAAACAAACAAAACAACAACAACAAAAAAAGAAGCATCAAGGGCACCTGGGTGGCTCAGTGGGTTAAGCGTCTGCCTTGGGCTCAGGTCATGATCCCAGGGTCCTGGGATTGAGCCCCACATTGGGCTCTCTGCTCAGTGGGGAGCCTGCTTCCCCCCCTCTCTCTGCCTGCCTCTCTGCCTACTTATGATCTCTCTCTCTCTCTGTGTCAAATATATCAATAAAATATTGAAAGAAGGAAGGAGGGAAGGAAAGAAAGAAAGAAAAAGAAAAAAAGAGAAATATAGACAGACATCAAGACACTGGTGGAGAAATCTGGTAATTAGATGGTATTTAGTTATGCAGAGATGTGTACCAAAACTAGAAATGATTTTCAATACCTTTTGCCATTAAAGCAGAGTTTGCGGCCTGTCTGAATGGTTCCAGTGTCACTTTATTGGTACTCATTCTATTTTCAGAGTATTAATTGCTATCAAGAGAAAATAGAGTCAGGTTACAATCAGACCCTTACTTCAGGAGCACTGTAATAATATCCCAATTGGCTGGATGCTACAGGTGAAATCACCGGGTAGCCGAACAGATGTGGCCCTTTTATGTTCAGCTAGAGCACACTCAACCTTTGACATGAGATCTGTTTGTAAACCAAGAAATGTTAACTTAAACCGCAGGGCCTCTTAAACCCTTGACCTCTCTGAAAAATGCTAGAGGATACATCGAGGCAAATAGTTTAGGAAAGTTCAAAATAGCAATAAGTGCTTGATGAACGTATTTGACCCCTTGACATTTCAGCCCCATTGCTCAGGGAAGATCTTTTTCCCCTTGAAATCACTTTGGAGGTAACATGATTTTTCCTTTGCTACTCAAAAAATATCTTTACTGGTCATAAAATGAAGTGAAAAACCTCCAAGCCCAAGGCTTAAATGCATGAGTCTTATAATGATCTTCACTACTGTAGTTCTGAAATTAGTCCTGAAATTTCACAGAAGGTGGTATAAATGTCCCTTTTGCATTTCTTTTCTGGATTGTTCCCTCTCTGAGCAATGGGTACCAGAGTCTTCTAGAATAGAATGACTTATATGTGTTAACTGGACTAAAGGCGAGATAATGGAAGAGGATTTTTTTTTTCAATATACCAGTAACATTCTTAATCTGGGAAACGAATGTTCGACACCTTTTTGCATTTTTGTTTTCAGTGACTGCAGTAAGAAGCTTTCAGAATCTTCCAAACGGTTCCAATTCATTTTCTACACAGTTGGAAGTGGGAAGCCATTAAGATGAAGGTTTTGAACCTTAAAGGCAATAAAGAGGAGGTGGAAGAAGGTAGAAAAGGGAGAAAGGAGTCCATTGAGTTGTTCTTACTTGTGGTTTCTAGATTTCTCTCGCCGCTCAAAGTCATCCTCCCGTTTCATTCATTTATTGGAGCAGCTAATGATTTTTATGATCTCATGCATACAGAGAAAAATAAAAATGCATTTACCAAGTGGAAAACGAAAGATAAGTCTGACTTAGGTGGTCATACAACCTTCACTGTAGATAATTCTTGTGTCTAAAGCGCTATAAAAAGGCAGTTTATCGTCTATCCATTAGGAAAAAAGTGCTATATTTAGTACACAGATAAAACCTTCTCCTATCTTTCACAATAGTTTTGTCTTAATTTGCTTTTCTTTCATCCAACAGTGTTTGTATAAGTTTTGTAGGCCATCAGTATTTGAGAAAACATGAGGAAAGTGATTATTTTTTATCAAAATACAGGTCATAAGGAAAAATAAGGTTTCTAGTGCTCAGGTTGTATTTATTTATTTATTTATTTATTTAAAAAATATTTTATTTATTTATTTGACAGAGATCACAAGTAGGCAGAGAGGCAGGCAGAGAGAGAGGAGGAAGCAGGCTCCCCACTGAGCAGAGAGCCCAATGTGGGACTTGATCCCAGGACCCTGGGATCACAACCCGAGCTGAAGGCAGAGGCCTTAACCCATTGAGCCACCCAGGCGTCCCAACTCAGGTTGTATTTAAAAAAAAAAAACCATAAAAATCTTCTTATAGTAGCATCCTAGTTGAAAGTTTTAACAAAGTTGGTTTTTAAAAAACCTTGGTAATAATAATAATGGGAAAAATCCTTTGGCTGCGTTCATCTGTGAGAGTGATAAATCTGGTATTATAAAACCTCACATTTTCCATAACTGATATTTGGAATCAAAGACATCCTGTCTACATCTGATGTTATAGAAAAGCCTGGGCATGCATAGACATGGAGATTCTTGGGTCCTGCACTTACAACTACAGATTCTGATTCATTAAGTCCGGGGGTTTACCTGGGAATCTGCACTTTTACAAACAGCCCAGGGTGATTCTGATGTTCATGGTCCGGAAACCATTCCTGGAGAATGGCAGTTTTACAGCTTGTCTGAGATTGTAATGGTGCAACTCAGCCCTACCCAGCACCCTCTGCTCACACCGCTGTTACTAAATATGCCTTAACAAAGTTCTTTAGAGGGGGTGACTTTCCTACAGTTTCGATATCTTGAAATACATTCTGAATTATCCTCAGTTATAACAATTATGTTTGGTTAAACCCCTTTGAGTTATTCACTAAAATCCTCCTGCAATTAGTGAATTCCCAAGGGCATAATCTGGTAACTCTATTAACCACACTACATGTTTGGCCAGAACCTCTGGTTAGATAAGAGAGGTGGGGCTGCCTAGTCACCCAGTTTTGAAATCCAAATGAAATGTTAGAATTCAAACAAAGGGCTCTTAGCCTACCACCATTATATATCGGAAAAGTGATTGTATCATTTAGAGCAGGTACTCAGAGATGGTGCCTAAACATTACAGAGATATTGAAAGGGTAAAACTAAGGGGTTGAATTACAACAAAGACCTGGCTATTTTGACAAGTGGTATATAGTATGGTTTGTTTTGCTGAGTTTCATCATATACTCCTCTGTTTATCTTCCTGCATCAATTTAGATGTGTTGACTCAAGCAATATTTGAAAAGGCTTCTGGCAAATTCTAGACTGCCTCTGAAGAGTTTATCCCCCATCACAAGCACCTGGAGGCAGGGAGGCATCAGGAGGCAGTTGCACCAGAGAATGGGTTTTCTTCCCCTGGGTGAACGCTGGACCATCTCTGCAAAGGAGGTCAGACAAGCTCTCACAAATAAGGTACAAGACAGAGTTCCTATGGGAACCAATTATTTACTTCCTTCCCCCTCTTTTCTCCTCTGCTGGCACCATGCAGAAAAGAAAGGAAGTGGGGTAGAATGTATTACTGATTCACAATTCTTCCTTTTATTCCCTTCGCCGTGCTATACTTCACTCGGTAGATTATGCTTCTCTGTCCCATTGACTTTGAGTTTAGTCATACGACTTGCTCTGGCTAAGGGCAAGGGGGCAGAGGTGATCGTGAATGGGTTCTGATCCAAGACGCGTAAGGCACTGCAAATTTCTGCCAGACTTCTCTTGTGCTTCTGTTATCTCCCTGGAAGCTGCGGATTTCAGAATAAGACACTCGTGGAATAGGCCTCAATCTGAGCTGTAGCCTTAAGCAGAGCTGCTATTACTGGCCCATAGACACATGAGTGGGAACAATACGTGTCATTTTAGTAAGCCACTATGATCGGGGGCGGGGCTTGTCTGTTACGCAGCAGCATCATAGCATTAGCTGACTAATACAGGAGCGGAATGGCCATTTACTAAGGACTCAGTCCTTGCCAAGCACCATTTACACTAACTCCTTTAATCTACAAAATCTGTGAGGTCTACTGATGCTCCCATCGTTCATGAAACATCTGCCCAGAGAGGGCAAGGACCTGCAGCTAAGAACTGGCTGGGCCAGAAATTCAAATTTACATGTTCCCCTGTCCAAATGCAGTGATTATTTCACGGTTCTCTCCTACCTTCCTGCAGTTTACATCAAAGGCTGTAGCAACATAAGAAACAATTTTGCTCTTTTATGAGGGGCTTTACAGTTTGATGCATTTTTATGTGCCTTTTTATATTAGCAACAAAATGTCCCATTACAAATCGGGGTAGTTCTGTTTAGCTCTTCTCTAGATTGAAACATAGTCATGAGATTTGAAATGGTATCTTCAGTTTGGAAAGTATTGTGCTTTAGAAACCACAGGAAGGCTTAAAATAGACTGGAATATTCTGAGGTTATAGGTATGAGAGAAAATGTACCAGATAAAAACCAGCTGAGCCAGTGTTTGGAGCCTTTCTGGACCAAAGCAGACAGACTCCATAGAAACTACTCAGGGCCTTTCCTCTGACCTCACTGGAGGAGACAGCGATGCAGAAGGTATCACCAGTATGGTCACTGTTGACTCTCAGAAGGAACAATATTTTCCAACTCGGGCTGCACATTAGAGTCACTTGGGGGGCTTAAGAAAAACATCTGGGCCCTGCTGCCAAACAAACTCAATCAGAATTTCTGTATTCTGTACATCTGCTGGTTTTTAAAGTTCTCCAGGTGATTCTAATACACAAGCCAGCATTGTGTCGCACTGAACTAGAAGATGGGACACAGAAGATGTATTTGCTGACATTTAACATTGAAAAACAATTCCAGGGGCACCTGGGTGGCTCAGTGGGTTAAAGCCTCTGCCTTCAGCTCAGGTCATGATCCCAGGGTCCTGGGATCGAGCCCCGCATTGGGCTCCCTGCTCATCGGGGAGCCTGCTTCCCCCTCTCTCTCTGCCTGCCTCTCTGCCTACTTGTAATCTCTGTCTGTCAAATAAATAAATAAAATCTTTAAAAAAAAAAAAAAAGGAAAGAAAAGAAAAACAATTCCAGGGGCACCTGGACGGTGCAGTCTGTTAAGCGTCCAACTCTTGGTTTTGGCTCAGGTCGTGATCTCAGGGTCATGGGACTGAGCCCCGGCATCGGCATCAGGTTCCGCTATCAGCACAGAGTCTGCTTGTCCTTCTCCCTCCTCCCATACCCCTCCCCCCTCAAATAAATAAATCTTTAAGAAAAAAGTTCCAGTCAGTGGCCCACACCTGGAGATCAGAGTGAGGTCCAGCTTTGCATGTCTTTAAACTTCCTACACAGTGACTCCTCTATTATCATCTCTTCTTCCTTCGCTGAGTATTTACTGAATCCAGACTTAGTTGCTGACATCCATATCCATGTCCATTTCTACAACAGTGTTTGCCAAGGGCTGGACTATAAAAATCTATAGAGTTTGTAAGAAATTCACTACAACTGAGATCAGCTAATTTAATGGAAAAGATAATCACTAGCGTCACTAGCCAAATAAATAAATAAGTGGAAGCAACGACTGTCATTTATATTGAGTCTATGTATGGCTCACACTCTTCTAGAAATATTTCAGAGCACTGACATTCTGGTTTAATTTGCACATCTGAGTTCCCAAGAATTAGCTTTGATTTGCACAGTAAGAGACTGAGGTCCCATATGCTAACTGCTACCTCGCTCCTACACAGAGACCCCTTCGTGGTGCTTATCTTATGGCTTCCCTGGGTTATGTGGGAAACTTTCTACTTCTTTTTCCCCTAAGATATTTTTTTTTAAAGATTCTATTTATTTGACAGAGAGAGAGACATGAGAGAGGGAACACAATCAGAGGGAATGGGAGAGGGAGAAGCAGGCTTCCCACTGAGCAGGGAGCCCCATATGGGGTTCAATCCCAGGATCCTGGGATCATGACCTGAACTGAAGGCAGATGCTTAATGACTGAGTCATCCAGGTGCCTGTAAGATTCCATTTTTAAGTAATCTCTACACCCAACATGGGGCTTAAATTAATTTCAAGACATTTGAATGAAAATACTATCTAACATTTACGGAGTATGTTCTATGTGCCAGGCACTATTTATAGCATTCTATATGCATTAACTCACTTAATTCCTAAACCTATGAGGTAGACGATTTATTGTCCCCATTTTACAGATGGCACAGAAAAGTTAAGTAAGGTGCCCAAGGTAACTACCTTACTAAATAATAAAGCAGGAATTTAAGCTTTTCTGTATGGATACCAGTTTGAAAGGGCGCCAAGTGTGGTCAAATAGTATCTAAAGTTAGGAGATTTAGGTAAATATTTTCAAATAAACAGGGGCACCTGGGTGGCTCAGTGGGTTGGGGCATTGGCCTTCAGCTCGGATCATGGTCCCGGGGTCCTGGGATCGAGCCCCACGTCGGGCTCTCTGCTCAGCGGGGAGCCTACTTCCTCCTCTCTCTCTGCCTGCCTCTCTGCCTCCTTGTGATCTCTGTCTGTCAAATAAGTAAATAAAATCTTAAGAAAAAAATTTTTTTTTCAAATAAACAATGCATACTTAAAGAAAAACAGTCATTCCAGGCAATCAAAGAGTAACTTTCTGATGTCTGCAGTCTTCCGTGGTTTTCCACTTCTTATCACAAATGCCAGCCTGATGAGTTAACCACAATAACAGAAAATGAAAATAACAGAAAATAACAGAAAATGATCAGCTCACTCAGGGGTTCAGTGTGCTCATGCTCGCCTTCAGACAGGAATTCAAAGGCAGACTGACTAATGAGTATTGTATGAAGGTGCAGTAGGTAGGAGGCGTCAGAACAAAGTGTCCTTGGCTGGCTCGCCTCTGCTTCTTCTGGAACACCCATTTAAGGGGGGGTCGTGGAGAGCAAGTGAAAGCAGGAGATGGATTTCTTTTGTAGAAATCTTCAAGAATGAGGAAATTGAGATCTAGAGTGAGAAGCAAGTGCATGTGACATTCTGCCAAAGGGCAATCCCTTCTGGGAAGTGTTCAATGGAAAGGACTTACCCTAAGAGTTCTTACCACTGCCGTACCTCCCACGGACTCAATCAGCCACCCCTACATGTCTGAGAGGGATAGCCTAATCCACAATGCACCATTTATCCCACTTCGGCCTTTGAGAAAGACCTCATCCACTGTCACAAAGGCAATGCTTTGCCAGTGAAAGCAGTAACTTTTTTTTTTTTTTTTAGATTTTTATTTACTTATTTGACAGAGATCACAAGCAGGCAGAGAGGCAGGCAGAGAGAAAGGAAGGAAGGCAGGCTCCCTGCTGAGCAGAGAGCCCGATGCGGGGCTCGATCCCAGGACCCTGAGATCATGACCTGAGCCGAAAGCAGAGGCTTTAACCCACTGAGCCACCCAGGGGCCCCGAAAGCAGTAACTTTTGTTTGCTTAAGAAGCACGCCTATAAAAAACTTTCATCACTCCAGATGCCTTGGGCCAAGTTCTTTCGAGTAAGTTCCATAGGGAAGAAATTTTGAAGCTGGGTCAAAAATTATAATCAAAACAGCCACAAAATTTACCTTAGTATCAGGCAAGACAATGGTTCCTCTCCTTCTCCCAGGCAGTGAATCCGGCCACCTCATTGGATAAATAGAAGCCATAAAGTCAAAGCCTCTGTTTTCCTTCTCTTCCTCTGTGCATGGCGTAGAATTAGGGATAATTAAATATGAGATCGCTTTGGCAAACACTTTTTTTTAGAGTTTCGTTGATTATTCTCTAGGGAAAATTAAAAGGAACTAAGTTGATTTAATTACTAAATTCACTCATCAATCATTTAGTGAATTTGCCTCCAGGTTTGATTTCCAGCTGCATTTAAAATCTCAAGCTGTTTTCAGAATCAGAGTTAGTCCCCCTTCATCCTCCTCATCACCTTTCCCGTCCATATCCCTCTCTCTCCATCATAGACTCAGCACCGCCCACCTGAAGTCTTTCTTTCCCACAAGGACTTAGTGGGACTGAGGCTGAGAATTGCAACATGGCTTTTGTGGTAGGAAAAAGTCCAGAGATTTCCTTGTAGGTGAGTCTGGGTACTCAAATACTGTAAAAAGTCCTCTGGTCCCTTCTGAGCTATTGCCTGGGAACATTGTTCACCTCCTCAGCCTAGTGGTTTGGTTGGCTATGAGAACCATCGCCAAGCTTCAATGCCCCTGTGACAACAGAGTTGTGGCTTTCAACTCCCAACATTACTATGGACTGGACTTCCTGAGGAGCTAGAGTAGAGGCATGAAGGGTCCTCAGATGAAGCAAGGTGTCCCTGCTGAGCCCCAAACCAGGAGTCAGTGTCAGCAGATCCACCGACTCCTGCCATCCTGGTCTTACTTGAGTCGGTTTAAGGTGCCTTTCATTTGGGGGCAAAAAGAGGAGGAAAATACCCTGGGAAGAGGGGCAAAGGGACACAGATCCTTGGGCTGGTCTCTGCCCTGTGCCTGATCTGATGAGCATCTGAGAACTTAGAAATAAAGGAGTTGGGCCTAGAGCTGAAGGGACTCCATTCGTCAGAGACTCTCTGTCATACTGGGCCCAAGAAGGGCTCATGTTCCTCCAGCCCTCCTCTGCCATACAGCACTGGCACTGCAGGGCCTAGAGTGGCCACTAATGGAGAATGACAGTTCCCAGAAGAGAAAAGGGAACCTACTTGGCAACTGTTAGGAACTAGATATTCGACGGCAAGCATGGCTTAGAAGAATGTGGACCTTTCTTGAATACCTGTAAGATGCTTGTCTCATGAAGTCCTGGGGGAAATTAGAGGGATTGGTGACATCATTCATACCCCAAACTGCTAAGAGCTAGGAATATTTTAATTATTCTAGAAAAGAGTGTGTTTCCCAATCTCCTTGAATAAGATAATACAGATTGTGTTCTGTTGGACTACGACCATAATATTGAGGTGCTCTGTGACGAGAGGGTCCAATAGTCAAAATAGTTCGAGAAACACTAGATTTAATAAAGTCAAACTGATTCCTTTACTGGAAGACTTCTCTCCTTGAATGTGTTGATGGGGTAGTGAATCCCTGCATGGGTCAAGAGAGGCTCGGTTATCCTGCAATAAAAACTGATTCTAGAAGCTCGGTGGTGTAGATCAGCAACAGTTTCTTCCTTGCTGGCTCTGTTGCACATCGACTTTGTATGTGGACCCAGGCTGAAGAAACAGACTCTGTTTTTTGTTTTTGTTTGTTTGTGGGAAATACTCTATTTTTAAATATAATAAAATGCACAGATTTTATATGATTTTTTATGTAGAAGGGCAGGGAGGTTAATGTCCGTGGACAAACGTGGACCTGGTGGGGAGATAAGAAGTGGCAGAGAGTCAACAGATAAGTTCCCCATCTGCATCCCCTCTGCTGGACTGTAAAGAGGCACACTTCTTCCACGTCGCTGCGGGGCCAAGTGGGGAGCCCTGAAGGAGCCAGCCGTGTCTCTCCTGTAGTTTGCTGGGAAGCCAGTGCCACCGGGTATCATCTCACGGTTGAGTCTCCCGCTTCTCTGTCCTCACTTTAGCTGCCCTGGATTATCCTTCCCGTGAAAGCCTTAGCATTTCAGCCTTGCCTCAGGCTCTGTTTGCCAGGGCCCCCGGAATAAGCAGTGTGGGTAAATATCAGAGGTTTCTGGTCTCATAGACAGACCAGTGGAGTTGCTCTCTTAGGCCTCCTAGCTAGCTCTCCTTCCATCTCACATAGGACACTCTCAGCATAGAACACCCCTCCTGCAGACACACATGCATGGCTTACTCCCTCACCCCCTTCAGGTCATTGCCCAAATATTACCAGCTCACTGACGCCTTCTCTGCTTTCCCATTTAACATTGCACATGCACCCCACTATATCCCTTCATCCCCATTCATTTTTCTTCATATCCATATTGTATCTTCATGTTTCACTCTCCAAGACCTGGTAAGGCCCATGAGAGCAGGAACATTCAGTAAGTATTTGTGGTTCAGACGGATGAATGAATGGATGGCTGGATGGACAAACAATGGATAAACAGATGGGTAGACGGAACTTCCCTCTTCATGGCTCAGGATCTCTGTAAACATCATGTCAAGAGCATGGGACCCAGAGTTAGGCTCTTCCGATCTGATCTAGTTTGATGTGAGCACCCTGTGTGACCTTTGGGCAAGGAGAATCATTTACATTTGAAGTGGATTTTAGAGTTTGCAGTGTGTCTTCACTGTATTTTTTCCTTACATCTTGAAAATAACTGCAAGATGGGTAAGTCTTACCTTTGTTTTACAGATAAGGAAACTGAGGTTCAGAAAAAATGGGCAGCTACACCTGAGAGACACACACAATGATAGAGAAACGTCGAATTAGGGATAGCTCCCCAAGGCTGTATGACCCTCTTTGGTTCTAAATTATGAGCAGATATATAAGTGAAGGAGGGCACCCTACTTCCATGATGATTCTACAAAATTATACCAAGCACTTCATGACCACGCTGGTGTTAATTAAACGAATTCCCAGAAAATATGTAAAATATTGCTGAGCTCAAATGACTTTTACAAGGCAGGAAATGAATGTATTTTGTCTTAACTGTATTCCAAATGCGCTCTCTGCAATGTGATGTCATATTTCAAATGATAAATGTTCTTTCTGTCAAGTTCATTGTCTTTGAAAGCTAGGACAATCGACTGTCAAATGCCAGAGAAGAGCCAGGCAGTCGGTAAACAACATCGGGTTTATTTTATTCCATAATTTACTTACCACAGAATTTGATCGATGCTTTTAAAATGCCTTCGATGATGACTGAGAGAATGGTGGTATTTGAGAACCTGCTAGGGGCTGTGCCCTGAGACTGAGGAGGGTGTGGGGGAGATTTGTGGATATAGATGGGGGTGTGGGGGTGGTGGTGGGGGGAGACAGAAGTAAAAGCAGCAGCCACCAGGGTCCTAGTGCCGCTCCACCATGGAATACTGGGCTGGGAAATCAGCAAATGTGCTGGAGGTTTTGAGTTGTCAAAACTTTCTGTGAGCCAGTGAAATCCTCTCCATTTCAAAGGCCTATGAAAAGTGTTAATTATGGTCTAGAAAACTCTGCATGAAGAGGACTCAGAACATTTGAGAGTCTGTCAGTGTATGATTTTCTTTCCTTTCACTCTTGCCAGGTTAAGTTTTAAACCCGAAGTATGAATTTGGGGTGTGCAGACTTATAAAATGCTACTGTGAAAGATACAGTCCATATCTGCTGGGAATTTATTCTTCATTAAGCAAGCAAAAACCCACTTATGTAGAAAGTCAAAAGCAGTCGAAACATATAAATAAGTATAAAGAAAATGGAGCTATGCTGGGACCCAATATTTTCAACTCTGAATTTCAGCTCTGGCTGCTAGATGATGAGCCAGGGGCTTCAAGAGAATCTGTTAGTGTCACCCCTAGAGGACCTCCTCAGGGAACATGTTTGGAGACTGTAGCCCAGAGGGCTTCATAGGTGCCTGATCACACCAGGCCCTGTGCGCCGAAGGGCCCTGACTGGGGCTTCATGTTCTACTGTTGTCACATTGACATTCTTAATACTTCTATCTTTGAATTTCTGTTTTGTAAGTCCTGTGGGACAGTGGAGTATGTGGGGTGTCAGGGTTTGGAGACTGGTCCACCTTGAGTCAGCCTCATGCCACCTTCCCACCTTTCCCAATGGGTTCTTTTTTTTTTTTAATATTTTATTTATTTATTTGACAGAGAGAGATCACAAGTAGGCAGAGAGGCAGGCAGAGAGAGGGGGAAGCAGGCTCCCTGCTGAGCAGGGAGCCCGATGTGATGTGATGCGGGGCTTGATCTCAGGACTCTGGGATCATGACCTGAGCTGAAGGCAGAGGCTTTAACCCACTGAGCCACCCAGGCGCCCCTCCCAGTGGGTTCTTGACCAACCCCAGTCCTCCACCCAGCCGTGCCTGGCCTCCCCTTTCTGCCCTGCGACCACTACCACCCTCTAACCCAGACCGTGTCCAGGTAGCATGGGGGGCGGGGGAGGTTAGAATGGTGTGGGTAGAGTGGCATAGGGGACTTGGTGGGAAGGTGGGGAGAGGAGATGCTTGTTCTACCTGGCACAGGTGCAGGAATGTCAGGGTAGGGGGCGGGTTGGCCACATGCCTCCCCCATGGAGTCTCAGGTGGGGCATGGTGGGAGCTGACCCAGACATGGGCTGGCAGCACTCTGGTGGGATCAGCAGACAGTTGGGGAGGTGTGAGCCTCTAGCTGATCCAGATGTGGAAGTTGCAATCCCTTGGGGGTCTGTCACAGGCTACCGGAAGAGGTACTGACTTCCTGGCTGGGGCTGGGACACTGAACGTGGCTCCAGTGGCTGATGGGAGGGGGCACCTGGCAGCCAGCTGGAGCACATGTGCCCCATCACAGAACGAGAGCGCCAGGTGCCTGTGGGAGTTTAGTGTGACATTAAATAGGAACTAAACTGAGAGAGAGAGAGGAAAAAAAAAAAAAAAGCACTGTTGAGCAGAGGACAGATTTTTATGTTTCAGGACCTAAACAGTACTTTTTTCCTGCTTTTTGAATAAGGGCCCTGCATTTTATTTTGCCCTAGGCCTAGCAAATTATATAGCTGGCCCTAGACTACAGAATATACTTTCAATGGTTACAATAAAAAGAAAGGGAGCCAGGTCCACCATCTTGCCACAGGCTGGCCTAGACAGTGATGCAGTGCCCGCTGGTCCACATGTCCATTAAGCACATAAGTGGCCCCCTCAGCCCACCCTTCTTTGCTCCTATAGGCTGTGGGAGCAAGAATTTTTTTTTTTAAGATATATTTATTTATTTGAGAGAGGGAGAGAGAGAGAGAAAGAGGGCAGTGGTTGGGGTAGAGGAAAATAGAGAGAGAGAGAGAGAGAGAGAGAAACAGATTCCCTGCTGAGCCCAACATGAGGCTTGATCCCAGGACCCAGTGAATGACCTGAGCCGAAATCAAGAGTTGGATGCCTAAATGCCTAACCAACTGAGCCACCCAGGTGCCCCAGGAGCAAAGATTTGTAGTTTAATGGTTGCTGGTCCTGATACTAACCCAAAGTTCTCAATCTTGTCATTTTGCATTTAAACCGTTTTGGGCTCTCTCCAGCTCGCTCTTGCCTTCCTGCATGTGCCTCGCCCACCTTCCAAGCTGGCTGAAACATACTGGCTAACATTCAGGCAGAGGCAAAACTTCCTCATTTTAAATGGTTTTTGCTTCACAGATGGGTGACAGCAGGACAGGGATGTTCATGAGACTTCTCTGAATTGCCGTATTGGAGTAGTATTTGGTGGAGAGGGAAGAGAAGGAGGAAAGGCAGCACATTTGTAAGGCAGTATATAGTAACTACCTTTTTTTCCCCTCCAAGTGTAGAAATGGAAGCCTGATAATTGATCTAACAATTAACCAAAACACACACTTCATTGGACAAGCCTGAGTGGAACCTGGTGATTTCAGAGAGCGGGAGGGGAAAAAAAAGAAAAAAAAAAAAGACTTTCTGCTCTGAGAGAGGTAGAAGCGTTTCCCATTCTAAATCCAAAAGGAAAACAAACCAAAAAATTCCAAATGAAATCCAGTTTCAGGATTCATAAGTAGCTCAGAAAAGAACGGTTGGGTTATCTCAGCTGTGCTGAATAATTTTTTCGGTTACTCCCATCAGCGACTGACCTCATCAAGTTTGGAAGGTGTCCTACTATATCTCATTAGGCTGTTTGAAACAATTTTTTTTTAAGATTTTATTTATTTATTTGACAGAGGGAGATCACAAGTAGGCAGGCAGAGGGGTTGGGGAAGCAGGCTCCCTGCGGAGCAGGGGAGCTGAGTAGGGAGCCCGATAAGAGGCTCGATCCCAGGACCCCGGGATCATGACCTGAGCTGAAGGCAGAGGCTTAACCCACTGAGCCACCCAGGCGTCCCTGTTTAAAACTATTAATGCCAGAACATAGCCCTCTTATTTTTTCATTGCTAATTAATGGATTAAAAGTCCACTATAACAGTGTTAGAATCTATCACCCAGGAAAAAGGTGGCCCTGCACTGGGGCCGGGCTTTGTCTGACACCACCCAGTGCTGCCAGTGCCTGGCTGTCTGTGTGCATCATGAGGGAGACAGCAAAAACCCACTGACATCTGGAGTGGTGGCTAAATTTAGAGGCCTCCATTAGTGGACTCTTGTTTTTAACGAAATGGAAGTTTGTTATTTAGAAAGTTTGTTTTGAATTATTAATTTATTTAGAAATAAGAAATGCTGGGGTTTTTAAGCCTGCTCAGCTTGGGTCCACAAAATCGTTCTGCCTGTTTTAAAGATGTGGGAAGGCCATCTGTTTGTCCGGAAGAGAATGCACTAGCTCTTGAGTACCTTGGGAAGTAGCAAGTGATGGACCGTTTTAAGTGGGTTGGTTTAGTTAAGTCTACAGCCTGCTCAATATTTTAACTATTTATGGACTTGGCCCATCATGTAAAATGACCATAAACTGTAGTTCACTTTTTTTTTTTTGAAGATTTTATTTATTTATTTGACAGAGCACAAGCAGGAGGAGCAGCAGGCAGAGGGAGAGGGAGAAGCAGGCTCCCCACCGAGCAGGGAGCCCGATGCGGGACTGGATTTCAGGTCCCTGGGATCATGACCCGAGCCAAAGGCAGACGCTTAACCGGTTGAGCCACCCAGGCGCCCCATAAACTGTAGTTCTGGTGGTATCTGGCTGTGCCTTCTAACAGTAATAGCTCCCACTCACTCAGTGCTTACTATGACCCAGGAATCACATCAAGTGCTGTCAATACACTATTTTATGTTCACAACCATCTTACGAGCTAAATGTCATTATTCCCATTTTACGGGCCAGGAAGCCACCATTTAACAGGATTAAGTAACCTGTCCAGGATCTCACACCCATTAAGGAACAGAGGAATGGCTGTATCATGTGTGCAGACCCCAAAATCTAGACTCTAGGGTTTGAAGAAAAAGAGAAAAGGCCATATAAAAATCATTGAGTTCTAAACTCTCAAGTGGTAAGACCTACATGATCCTCATAAGACCAGTCCTTCTGCTGCATTTCCAAACGTGTCAGAGCCCACCTTGTTCAAGAGGAGGGACATACACACATACACGTACACACAGATACATTTTTATACATGTGCACACACACAATAGCTCTTGGCCATTCACACCAGGGCAGTCAGCAGACACTCCTATTCTGGGATCCTTAGAGCTCAGAGCCAAGTAAAAAGGTAAGCCAATTGGATAAGTGCTCCCAACACCAATCTATAAGGGCAATAGTATTGCCAATGGAAATCAGAAATATGGTACCACTTAACTCAGATCTCTGCATGTGACTACTTTTATAACCATCAAAATATACATTGGTCCTATTCCAACCAAACAGACGATGGAAATAAAAAGAATGATCTTGGTGCCAGCTCTGCTCCCCAACTGAATGACTGTTGCCCTAATAGTGAAAGGCAATCATTTGAAGTACACCGAATTCTTGCTCTGCCTTGAGCTCCAGCATGTCTTGGTGCAGACCGCGCTATGGATGGCAGACGCCACTTCTGACACCAGAGTACTGGAGCCTCAAGGGCTATGCCTTGTCTTCCAGTCCAGCTACACTGTGCTCTCGCTCTCTTGTGGGAGGGTGTGCATGACGTCCAGTGCGTGTCCCTGCACCTGGACTTTCCCTCTGATCCTTGCTGGCCTTCAAGCCTCGCCCAAGTTTAATGCTACGCATTAGATTTGTCACATTGGCTTAGGATAAATGCTGCTGAGTCCATCTAGCCTGAGACTGGCCTGGCCTAGCCTGGGGCCACCGGGGCCAGCAGCCTTCTCTTACTTCCTGAGCCTTTCAGGAACATTTCTGGGATGCCCTGCTTACTGCTTGTTCCGTATCTGTCCTCTGGTCTGAATGTAAACTCGTGGACCACTCTATCCCCCATATCTTGTATCAATAAATATCTGTTGATCAGCTATACTTCAATTAAAAATGATGTCATAATCAATTTGCTTCAACCAGTGATGAAAAGAAAGTATTAAAGGTAAAGAAAAATAAGCATTCGTCTCCACAATTTCATGGAGAAACCTCTTGTAATAAACCTCACGATGTCAATCCCGAAATAGATAGATGGATAGATAGACAAATAGATAAATATCAACTGAATAAACAAATGAATGGATATTTACTTATTTAGCAGGTACATGATACTTACCATGTGCCTGGCAATGTTCCAAACATTTTATGCATATTAAACACATAAATATTTTTTTTAACTTGCCATTTCACCCAATAGATTCTTTCTTTCTTCTTTCCTTCCTTCCTTTTTCTTTCTTTCTCTAAGTAATCTCTACACCCAGCATTGGGCTTGAATTCATGACCCCAAGATCAAGATTGACGTGCTCCTCCAACTGAGCCGGCCAGGTGCCCCATAGACTATATGTTTCTTGAGGATAGAATTTATGCTGTTCTCTAGCATAATGTCTGACAATAAATACATATCAATTATGGGAAGACAACTATAGTTTTAATTAATGAAATCACATTTCTGAATCCATGTCATTGTATTAGAAACAACATGAAGAGTCCCGGATCTTAATTGGGGTAGGATCTAGTTCCCATATTTGTAAATTCTCACGTTTAAATGGCCATGTTTTTTTCAATTTTATTCTCTTGTATGAAAATTTCTGCTGCTAGGTTTCATGTTCTGTTCTTTTCTTTCATTGAACTCTTTTGTCAATATCCTTTGCTTTGGGTCAGACTTACTTTGAAAAAAGCACGATAAAGAGCATTTTTGGGAGGAAATTTAGCAGCCAATTATAAATATTGGAACTTCAAAAGATACTATGTTTTCTCTCATTTTGTTTCCCTGATTGTTATATACAAGTTCTAGGCCCCATCAATCTATAAAATTCTTATTCTTTTTTAAAAAAGATTTCATTTATTTATTTGACGGAGAGTGAGAGCACAAAAGCAGGGGAGCTGCAAAGGGAGAGGGAGAAGCAGGCTCCCTGCTAAGCAAGGAGCCCGTCTCAGTACTCAATCCTGGGACCCTGGGATCATGACCTGAGCCGAAGGCAGATGCTTAACTGACTGAGCCAACCAGGCGCTCCAAGAAAATTCTTTTTTTTTTTTTAATATTTTATTTATTTATTTGACAGAGAGATCACAAGTAGGCAGAGAGGCAGGCAGAGAGAGAGGAGGAAGCAGGCTCCCTGCTGAGCAGAGAGCCTGATGCGGGGCTCGATCCCAGGACCCTGAGATCATGACCTGAGCCCAAGGCAGAGACTTAATCCACTGAGCCACCCAGGCACCCGCCCCAAGAAAATTATTCTTAAGAGAAATTTCTCTGCTAGCAAGATACACTGTGCTTCACTACAGGTCTGGTATGTTCAAAATGTGCCAAAAAATGTAACACTTTAGGTGGGCTGCTCAATGAGAAACTAATTGGCTTCTTTTACAACATGTTTTGCTAGGTCAGTCAAACACTGTTTTGTTCCGTTGAAATTAGGTGTTCCTTTCCTATCCCCAAAGTATGACTTCTAAGAAAATACAGGGGTCTTGACTTAGTTCATGGTCACTACTTAGAGACATTGGAAGAAAGGTAGCAATTTGAAATCAAGGACTGTGTTTTTGGATCATCAGCTGGAACCTGCCTCTTCTCTTTCTCTTGAGGAAGAAAGTTTTGAAAGGATATGAACATGTTACGGGGTCAGAAGCCCTGTAGTCTTTGCTGGAAACAAAACTAAGCCTTTTTAAAAGACAAGATTAGAAGAGAAAAATGAACATGACAAATATTCCAGCTCTCAACTGCTTCGTAACAAATTACTCCCAAATTTAGGGGTTGAACACAACCATTTCATTTTGCTCACCAATTTGTGGATCAGGAGTTCTGGGAAGGCTCAGTGGAATGGTCCTCACCGAGGTCTCGCACACGAGTCCGTTCGGATATCTGTGTGCCCACAGTGATCAGAGCCTCAGCTGGGCTGGACATCCACCATGGCTCGTTCACAGGTCTGGCACTTGATCCTGGCTGTCAGCTGAGAGAGCAACTAGGGATCTACTGGAGTACCTACATCTGGCCTCTCCATGTGGTCTGGGCTTCTCACAGCGTGCTGGCTGAGTACCTGGAGAGCGGGCATTCAGGGAGAACTAGGGAGAAGCTTCGAGGCCTCTTCTGACAATGACTTGAAAGTCCTATAACATCACTTCCGATACATTCTATTGCTTCCGAGTAAGACCAGCCCAGATTCAAGATGGTAGAAGGGGAGAATTAGACCCCACCACTTTAAGAGGAGAGTCAAAAGAATTTGTGGCTATCTTTTTTTTTTTTTTCAAAGATTTTATTTATTTGTTTGTTTGTTTGAGGGCCGGGAGGAATAGAGGGAGAGGGACAAACAGACTCTGTTTTGAGTATGAAGCCAGATGCAGGGCTTCATCCCATGACCCTGACATCATGGACTGAGTTGAAACCACTCAACTGACTGAGCCACCCAGGCGCCCTTCTTTTAAAACTTCCACAACAAGAGTGCCTGGGTGGCTCAGTCGGTTAAACATCTGCCTTCAGCTTGGGTTGCGGGATCAAGTCCCGTGTCGGGCTCCCTGCTCCGTGAGGAGCCTGCTTTTCCCTCCGCCTCTGCCTCTCTCTCTGTACGTTTCTCATGTCTCTCTGTCTCTGAAAAACAAACAAAAACACAAAAAGCTTCCACAACAAGGTTAGCCCTGGACACATGAATGAATGAATGATACCCACCTAAGCATCCCTGGAAGAAATGTTCTCTAAAATTCTTCTTTCTATAAAAAATTTTTTTTGCATTTATTCTGAAATATTCTTAGGTCCAAAATTAAGGCAGCGGTTTTATCATGAGAAAGGATCTACTTAAACTAATTTCTCTGCATCAGGTGAAAGGTAGGAAGGAATGAGAAGCAGAGCTGCCATCTACCCACCTGGCAGGTGTCCACCTTCCCAGGTATCTCCCCCTTCATCTGTTTCTGTGCCTGAAATCACTCCAGTAAAGGTTTTTCCTTCTAGTGAGTCCTCTACCTATAGAAATCGCCTACCATGGCACAGATAGCATTCAGGGAAGAATATCTTAGGTTTTTTTTTAAAGATTTTATTTATTTGCCAGAGAGAGAGAGAGAGAGTACACATAAGCAGGCAGAGAGGCAGGCAGAGGCAGCGAGAGAAGCAGGCTCCCTGCAGAGCAAGGAACCCGATGCGGGGCTCGATCCCAGGACCCTGGGATCATGACCTGAGCCGAAGGCAGCGGCTTAACCCACTGAGCCACCCAGGCATCCCCCTTAGTTTTTTCATATCTCATCCTTTGGGTGTCAGAGTGGGAGTGCAGAGGAAGAGGAAGTATGTGGGGAGGGAGATACTGAAGGTATCAGAGCTTTTCCTACTCCAATCAGACTGAGAGCAAGAGTCTCCATTCCCTGAAAGGGGGGATATAAGACAAGCTGGGAGTAGGAGGAGGAAAAATGAATGGCAAGGTGAAAAGATTCTGAAGGTTAACTTCCCATTTCAAAATGCCCGGAACTGTTCCAGGAAGATGAGTTGACAAGTTGTCAACAGAGTTAACTTGGCCTACCAGGGAGCTCCTAACAAAGGGAAGGGGGAAGGAGATGTGCAAGAGCTCCTAGGAACCAGCCTGCATTCACGTCTCAACCAAGAAAACAACCCTTTACAGAAATAGTCTCACTATGTCCACCTCACAGATGAGGAGGGCAGAGCCATAGCGTATCAGGAGTCTGGGTCGCAGAAGGGTCCCATACAGCACTCCTAGTAGATTGTGATGAGTGTGAGAAATAAATCCAGTGAGTGTTCAAGGCTTATTTATTACCAAACCATTGCTACCTTTAACTAATACAGCCTCGGTTGATTCTGCTTCTCTACCAGTCACATAGATAACGTATTCCTGTTGGTAGTAACTCTTTAGGGCTGGAGGGAGATATGGAGAGGAGGACAGGTGCAGAAGAATGGCTTAGGAAAGGTGTGTGTGTAGTGTTGAAGTCCCCCAAAGTCTAATCCCCTTCCACACCATATCCCTGCTTCCTGGGTACTATGTTGTCCTGGGGTTACAAACCATGGCATTTTAGGTTTTGGAGTTTGTTTTTTGGTTTGTTTTGGGGGGAAGGAGGGACAGAGGGAAAGGAAAGGGGAGACTTTTTTTTTTATCCATTGGAGAAAAAGAGCATGAGAGGGGAGAAAGTCAGAGGGAGAAGCCGACTCCCTGTGGAGCTGGGAGCCAGATGCGGAACTCGATCCTGGGGCTCCAGGATCATGACCTGAGCTGAAGGCAGTAGCTTAACCAACTGAGCCACCCAGGAGCCCTGGAAAGGGGACACTCTTTTTTTTTTTTTTTAAGATTTTATTTATTTATTTGACAGAGGTCACAAGTAGGCAGAGAGGCAGACAGAGAGAGAGGAGGAAGCAGGCTCCCTGCTGAGCAGAGAGCCCCATGGGGGGCTCGATCCCAGGACCCTGGGACCATGACCTGAGCCGAAGGCAGAGGCTTTAACCCACTGAGCCACCCAGGCGCCCCAAAGGAGAGACTCTAAAGCAGGCTCCACGTGTAGTGCAGAACCGGATGAGGGGCTCGATCTTCTGATTTTGAGATCACAACCTGAGCTAAAATCGAGAGTCCAACACTTCACTTACAGAGTCACCCAGGCACCCTGCAGTTAAAGTTTTCAAGTAGGAACGCCACGTGATCAGAGGTGTGCAGTCAGGAAAACAAGTCTGGCAGGGATGTGTTGGGTGTGTAGGTGACATGGGAGCCCCGGGGTGGTGGAGCCATGGGTGGAAGCAAGGGGACAAGTAAGGATTATCCGGGGACAGCTCCAGCGCCAGAGCTCTGACGGGGGAAACCTGTAACGAGTACAGTTGCAGGAAAGATCAACGGGAAGAAACACGCAGGGGGACACGGGCCGACTGACTGGATCTGGGGCCTGAGGCGAGAAAGGAGCTTTTGAACTTTGGGGACTGGGAAAAGGGTCATGTAATAAGCGGATTACAAGAGTCAGTCTTGTTCACTATACTGGTTATATCATATACATAGATGATTTTGGACAAAGATTTTACAAATCATTTGGCTAAAAGGCGACAATCAGCCTCTGCAACAGCTGAAGGGTTTCTTTCACGCTTTCTCCCGAGGAGCTGAAAAACTGCTCTCTTCCCTTTAGGGCATCCCCATGGATAGGACCCAAGAAGAGCCATCAGGCACTCATCAGATCCCAGAGACACACTCCTATATCCCTTGACTTGACAAGTCTGGATTCCTTCCTTCCTTCCTTCCTTCCTTCCTTCCTTCCTTTCTTTTAAGATTTTATTTATTTATTTGTCAGTCAGAGAGAGAGCACAGGCAAGGGGAGCAGCAGGCTGAGGGAGAAGCAGGCTCCCTGCTGAGCAAGGAGCTCAATGCGGGGCTCGATCCCGGCACCCCGGGATCATGACCTGAGTGGAAGGCAGACACTTAACTGACTGAGCCACCCAGGCGTCCCGACAAGTCTGGATTTCAATCTTGTCCAACACGGCAGCCCTTCCACAGCTCGTTGCTGGCGCAGTACACTAGCCCTTCTCCCGTGCCCTAGACATCCTGGGCTCTAGCCCTCCCTTCGGCTTCCTTAGGTGGGATGTGGGCCCCATTTCTCCATATCTCTGAGGAAACCCTTTCCAAAGCTCCCAAGCAGCCCTCTGAAAGTCTCTCACGATCCAGGTTAAAAATGAAGGAGGGTGTGATTCTTCCATCCCCAAAGCACAAGCAAGAGTTGTCTTCTTCACAAATCCCCTCCCCTCTCCGCACCCCCAACCCCTTTTGATAACCTTGTTCTGGCGGAGGGTCCCAGAGCTATAGGAGCAAAACCTGAACACTGCCCCCGTAGCTTCTGCCTGTGGGGTTTTGCTTCCTCGCTCACTTTCATATCTGGCCATGCAGTAGTGACATCTCAGCTGAAACTAAAGGGGAAAAGTTCCGTGCTAACCAACTGCTAGCTAGACAATGATGAATTTTTAAAAATCGTAATCCCTGCATTCAAAAAAAAAAAAAAATCTCAGCCATCATTTTACCAAGTCCAGTGTTATTTAAGATCCTTACTTCTTCCACTCAGTCCTGTGGATGTGCTGATGGTCAGTGTAATTTTTCTCTGACCCTCAGCAATTTTTTAGCCAGAGATCCCTTTTTTTGTCAGAGATCAGTTTTCATCAGGTAACGGATACAGTCATTTCTAAGCCATCTCTGAGATGCGTAGGGCCAAGTACAATGAATTACACTTTTGCATTTCTTACTCTACCCCAATTAATCTAAATGGAGGAGAAATCCTTTGGGAAACAATTTCTGAGAAACAATAGCAATTTCTAGTGGCCCATCCCAATCAGCTCCAGTGCCAACACTATTACCAGTGGAATGTTTAATATGAATTATGATTATGTTCATAAAAGTCATGCTTAAATATTTTAATTAATAGAGAGAAGATGGATGCCTGGGTGGCTCAGTGGGTTAAAGCCTCTGCCTTTGGCTCAGGTCATGGTCCCTGGGTCCTGGGATCGAGCCCCCCATGGGGCTCTCTGCTCAGCAGGGAGCCTGCTTCCTCCTCTCTCTCTGCCTGCCTCTCTGCCTACTTGTGATCTCTGTCAAATGGATGAATAAAATCTTAAAAAAAAAAATAGAGGGAAGAATGTTTATCTCTGGGTAGTCCTTTCTTAGTGGTTTTTACATATTCTACTTTTTATTTATTTTTTTAAAAAGATTCTATTTATTTATTTATTTATTTGAGAGAAAGAGAAGGAGAGAGAGCCGGGGAAGGGCAGAGGGAGAGGGACAAGGAGACTCCCGGCTGAGCGCAGAGCCCAATGCAGGGTTCCACCCCATGACCCCAAGGTCATGACCTGAGCTGAAACCTAGAGTCTGTTGCTTAACCAACTGAGCCGACCAGGCGCCCCATTCCACCTTTTAAAAGAGAACATATATTACTTTGATAACCAGAATATATTATTTTCCCATGTGTAGGTTATATCCAACACACAGACATATTTTAAGAGTGAGACAATGGGATAGAAAACTCAAATGTGGGTGCACCTGGGTGGCTCAGTGGGTTAAGCCTCTGCCTTCGGCTCAGGTCATGATCCCAGGGTCCTGGAATCGAGCCCCACATTGGGCTCTCTGCTCCGTGGGGAGTCTGCTTCCTCCTCTCTCTCTCTGCCTGCGTTTCTGCCTACTTGTGATCTCTGTCAAGTAAATAAATAAAATCTTAAAAAAAAAAAAGGAAAATTCAAATGGTCTTTACAGTGGTGTCCACTAGAAATATGATGCTGAACACATAATGTAATTTTGTTTTTTAGTAGCCACATTAGAAAAGCAAAATCAAACAGTAAACTTAATTCACTAATATATTTTATTTAACCCAATGTGTCCAAAATATTATCATTTTGACATGTAATCAAGACAAAAATTATTAATGGAATATTGTATGTTCTTTTTTTCATATTAATTCTTTGCTATCCAGTGATTATAGTACACTTATGGCACATCTCAATTTAAGAGCCTGTGTTTATAGTGGCTAGTGAGTGGGTCAGCACAGTTCTATAATCTCAACCATGAGCTTTGTGCTAGACAGATATTAAAGATCTCATTAGGCCTTGTTGATTGGACATGAATTTGTTCTGGTGTGCTTGATAAAAATTCTGGGAAAATGCAAAATTTTTGCAAAAAGAATGAAAAAGAACTCAGTTATTTAAGTAGAGCGCTCTTGTCTGTCACCCTATTAAAGTTATATTTATGAACTGAACCTCTTCCTTCCCTCTAATGATTTATTTCCAAAGCTACATCTAGATAAACAATAAATTGCCTCTCAAAAGCATGAGCAAACCCTAAGGAGAATAGATTAGTTCCCATCATCATCTGAGGTATGGAGACCACTGCTCTCCAATATTTATTGGTACTTATCTCTTGAGGTAACACCTTCAAATCAATAGTTCTTTTCTATTTTTAATGTCCTGCCATTAATCCGTTCTTATGTCCATTTTTCTTCCTCAACAAACAATGTGCAGAAGCCCGAGTGTTTTTCTAGGGTTTTTATTTTTTCCCTCCATAGGAGCAGATTGTGTTTCATCTGGAGTGTGCATCTCTGGAGTGTGCATCGGGGTTGAGTGAGAGTGTACTTTCATTTTAAACAAAAGGGAAGTAATTCTGAAGTCTGCTGCATGAAAAATGAAACTTGGGTCTTATGTGTCTTTTAGTATTCTGGTAAGAAGCCCATAACGTTAAGTTTACCCTCTTAACTATGGGTAAGTGTACGTTTCAGTAGTGTTAAGTATATTCGCATTGCTAGGCAGCCCCACAGGTCTTTTTGCACTTTTTTTGGTGCATCTTAGAGAAATGGTAGGCTCTCAGCTATGTGAACAGGTCCGTTTGTTGTCTCAGGCCTCAGAGGTGGGTGGGGGATTTAGAGTTAGGTCGTGGGCCTGTGAGGAACCAGGGAGACAGGAACTCCGTTTGACCCACTGTGCAATGGAGGCAGACAAGCCATCCTCTCTCATCATTATGAAGTTACAGGATGGGGGGACATTGGGAAATTACAGAGTTATCCTTTCTGCATTACTGCTTGAGTCTTGGAACACTCTGCAAGGGTCAGGACAGTCCCCTGTGCCCCTAATGTTTCTCCTGTGACATTCCCAGTCAGCTTGCACCCTTTTGCTTTTAGCTATCAGTAGATGTGTAAGCCTCGTCTGATGGGTGACAAAGCCAGAATGTACACACCTAGTTTCAGAAGCTCAGATCTTCCAATTAAACCACGTGTTACTACTCTCTGTTCAGAGGCACAGAATAAACTTTTTTTAGACACTGATGTCAGGAATTGGTATCTTAATAGGTTCCCACATTAAGCAATGTTGGCTTGTGACTCTCCTAAAAAGTAATTTTGGGGGCATCTGGGTGGTGCAGTCAGTTAAGCGTGCAACTCTTGGTTTGTCTCAGGTCATGATCTCAGGCTCATGGGATCGAGCCGCAAGATCGGCTCCAAGCTCAGTTTTTCAAGTCTGCTTGAGTTTCTCTCTCCCTCTCCCTCTGCCACTCCTGCTCATGCTCTTTCTCTCTCTCTCTCTCTCAAATAAATAAATAAATAAATCTTTTAAAAAAATTAATAATTTTCGCTGCTAGAAACTTTCCTGGCCAAGGAGTAATAGTTGTTCCTATTTTGACAGGCCAGTGATCAAAAGATAGATATAAAACTGTATGAATTTCAGATTTCAGCTGTTGACCTCAATTTAGCAAACTCACTAAATTATTTCTTAGTCTCCCAGAGATATTTTGTTATCGGTTTTTTTATTTTGAAAAATTTTAAACCTAACAGAAAAGTTGCTAGAATACTACAATGAGCTCCTGATGGCCTGTACCTAGATCCATCAATGGCGAACGTTTTGCCACATTTGCTTTTTCCCTCTTGCTAGAGCCATAATTTCTTACTGAGGTGAAATTGACATAACGTAAAATGAACCACTGTAAAGCAAGCAATTCAGTGGCATTTAGTACATTCACAGCATTGTATAATCACCACCTCTATCTAGTTCCCAAACATTTTCATTCCCTCAAAATAACACCCCGAGGGGCGCCTGGGTGGCTCAGTGGGTTAAAGCCTCTGCCTTCCACTTGGGTCATGATCTCAGGGTCCTGGGATCGAGCCCCACATCAGGCTCTCTGCTCAGCAGGGGTCCTGCTTCCTACCCCCCCCCCCGCCTACTTGTGATCTCTGTCTGTCAAATAAATAAATAAATAAATAATCTAAAAATAAAAAAATAAAAAATAAAACCCCGTATCCAGTAAGCAGTCATTCCCGTTCACCTTCTCCCCAGCCCTCGGCAACCTCTAATCTGCTTTTTGTCTCCATAGATTTGCCTTCTGGGGACATTTTATATAAATAGAATCATGCTATAAGTGACCTTTTTGTGTGTGACTTCTTCAGATAATGTGCTCGAGGTTCGTCTGCAATGTAGCATGCATTAGTCCTTTTACCACAGGTACTGTTCACTGAGGTTGTAAAGTGAGTATGGGGGAACATTCTGTCGCTTATGTTCTCCTGCTTCTGCTTCACCCCAGAAACGGGCCAGATAGGGTCTCATAGTCCCTTCAGTCCCATAGTCCCTTTCAAATCAAGTGCCTCTTTGGGAAAAGGGTGGGTGTTAATTCAAGTATAGGTGCGTTCACATCCTATAAGCTTCTTACTGAATAGTTTAAAATGGGCCTAAAGAAGAAAAGACCCAAAGATAACCATGCCAACTAGCTAAATAGCTCTGGATATGTTGCTCAATCTCTCTTGCCCTCAGTTTCTTTATCTACAGAACGACCAGACCCCACCCAAACCCTAAGAGCCACTGTAATGAAAATTGCATGATTCAATTCCCCAGACAGTCCAGCTTACACTTATCCTAGATCTCTTATTCCAGAGAGCTGCTTGTGCCTGTTGATGAACCACTCTGGGTATGTGACCCTGGAGTTTACAAACTGTAGCTTGGATGAGTTTACGATTCACTTGGAGCTAAGAGAGATGAACATGTGACAAGAGGGGTATTCATAACCAGAGGACAAAGCTTGTTAAGAGACATTAAATATTGAACATTAAACCACACACATACCCCATAGGGAAACGGGTAAGAAAGCCAACAAGAAATATCAGCCTGCCCTCACTTTTCTCGTGTCACTGCCCTCATTCATTTGACCAGTCGTCTGTGGGTCAAATGGCTATAGAATTCTTCTGGAAAGCTATCAGCGCTTCCAGATTAAAGTTTACCTAGCTGGTACACCAGACAGAACGTTCTTTCTTGAATTTATTTTTAGTACTGGATCTAAAAAAATTTGTTCCAATATTTTATTACAAAACTTTTTAAACACATAAGCAAGAGTGAAAGAATTTTACAGCCAACCCCTGGATACCTGCCTCCTCGAGTCTTCTGCCAACATTTTATTTTATTTTTTATTTATTTATTTATTTTTAAAAAAGATTTTATTTATCCACTTGACAGAGAGAGAGAAATCACAAGTAGGGAGAGAGGCAGGCAGAGAGAGAGGGGGAAACAGGCTCCCCACGGAGCAGGGGGCTTGATCCCAGGACCCTGAGATCATGACTTAAGCCGAAAGCAGAGGCTTAACCCACTGAGCCACCCAGGCTCCCCTACTGTCAACATTTTAGACTACTTGTTTTATGACCTATTTACCCAGCCTTCAGCCCATTCCTTGATCCATCTTATTTTTGGAAGGATTTCAAAGTAAACTACAGACATCAGCACACATGCTGTTAATTCAAATTCGATATTTGTTTACCAACTTTTTCTTTTGATGTAAGATGTATGTACAAGGAAATGTACAAATTTAAAACTGTACATTCACTGAATTTTGACAAATGCATACACCTGGGTAATGCAAAAATCCTATCAAGATAGCTAACATAGAACTTATTATTTCATTTAAATTTTTATGTGAGTATGTTGTTTTGAAAAATACAGTAGCATAATTAGTCTTAAACTGAAACGCTGTGGCTACCTGCCCCTTCCTCCCAATCCCGTTTTCTGCTTCTCAAAGGCAACTCCTTTCAAATTTTTTAATATGTTTCTTCTAATAATATATATCCTTGTATAGAATGTTATTATTTCTATTTCTTAAGTTTTCCATTTTAGAGTTATCTACGGTTAGCTACTATGGAAGGTGATGTTATGGTTTCCCCAGAAAACTCCACAAAATCTAGAATTAATTAGAGCTTTTTGGCAGTTTTGCTGTATAAAAACAACCTACAAAAAGCAATTGTATTTATATACAATAGCAATCAATAGAAAACATAAAAAGAAAATTGTCGTTTCTAAAAGTATAACACATCATAAAATAAACATGACAAAAGATAGGTCTTTCATGAGAAAGTAAAAATTCTGCATTGTCAATAAGCAAGGGAAGTCCAAATTATTGAGGAGAAATACCATGTTTATGGAGAAGCAAATTCAATATTGTAGAGAAGTGAAATATACAGGCTGATCCCAAAAGGTGTGTTCGTGGAACTCTATAAGCTAAAATAATTGTTGATGATCAGAGAAGCAAAAATAGTCAAAACAGTGCTAAATAAAAGAGAACTAAGAGGAGGAGCTCATCTTACCATCATCAAGAACTATTTGAGACCTGCAGTAATTATGATGGTTTGATACAGGGCGCCTGGGTGGCTCAGTGGGTTAAGCCTCTGCCTTCGGCTCAGGTCATGATCTCAGGGTCCTGGGATCGAGTCCCGCATCCCACTCTCTGCTCAACAGGGAGCCTGCTTCCTCCTCTCTCTCTCTCTCTGCCTGCCTTTCTGCCTACTTGTGATCTCTCTCTGTCAAATAAATAAATAAAATCTTTATAAAAAAAAAAAGAGTTTTCTGTATTTAAAAAAAAAAAAAAGGATGGTGTGATACAAACCAATGGAAAAGGATAGACAGCCCAGAAAACAGATCTCTGTGGAGGAAGAGCCACTCCAAGGACATTTTCTGCCTGCTTAGTACTGTCACGTGAGCATGAAATCCATTTCTGTTGTGTTTTGGCCATTTTATGATTTTGGACCTATTTTGTAAAGCAGTTAGCCAATTCTAATATGACTTTTACAAAAGATTTTTTTAGATTTTATTTATTTATTTGAGAGAGTGCTTAGGGGCGGATGGGGGCAGGGGTCTCCATCCCACGACACTAAGACCATGACCTGAGCTGAAATCAAGAGTCAAACACTTAACCTCTTAACTCACTGAGCCACCCAGGTGCCCTTACAACTCCCATTGCTTTACTGGTCACCCTGTGAATTTCGATACGCAAAAATAACATCACTATTTACATTAATATCTTTGCCTTCCTGTTCAAAAACACAAGAACTTAGCATCTGAACATCACCATCTGCCTGATTTACATGCTACTGTTAATTAGATATTATGATTCTATTTTTTAACCTTAAGATACTGCTTTCGTACGCAGTGATGTTTTAGATTACTCACACATCTGCTACTTAATTTGCTCATTTTCTCTTCTTTTATCTCCAGCCTTCCATCCGAGATTGCTTTCTTTCTGTCCACAGTACATTCCGTGTAAACTCTTTATGGGGACCTCTGTTGGTGTCAAATTGTCAAAATTTGGAAGTTTCTTTATTTTGTTTACAGTGTTTTTATTTGGTGTCGGGGGGAGTTCAATAATCCACAGTTCCTGTAAGCGGAGAGAAGGAGAGGCTTGTCAGTGTGCTCTTGTGTGTCAGCGCGAGGCAAGCACGAGGCAAGTGGGGGAGGAGATGTGTCATTACCCCTCGGATGCCCCCATGATGTGTCAGGAGCCCAGTGTAGCTGAGAGCAAGATGGCACGTGCTGAATGGTTAGCCAGTCATCACCCAGGAGTGGGGAAGGACCGTCCATGCCCTGGGTGAACACAGACCCCATTTTGCTTGCCCTGGAGGGGAAGCTCTAGCCCTGCGTGACTTCCGTTTCTCCAACTCCCCCACTCAGGGGCCAGACTTCTAAGCACTGAACCGTGGCTGACAGGAGCTAGCAGTCAAAGTTTAGAGACATGAGACATTATTTTCATAATCTCCCAGATGGGCTACTTGCTACCCAGCTCTCACCAGATATGGACCCGAAGACAAGACCCTCCCGGGCTGCAGAAAGTTCCTTACAGCAGCCAGGAGCAGAAAAACCATAGAACAAGGTAGAAAGACTCCTTTCTCAACTCCGGGGGGAAAAAAGGCTCCTTTTTCGAACCCCTTCAGTATGACTTTCCTCCACTCTCAGGAATTAGGTATAGTAATTTCCATGCCAAGACCACAGCGCTGGCAGAGTTCTTAAAAGCAAAGTGGAAAAAAGTGAGATCGACCCAGATTGATCCTAGTCCAAGATGATTTCTTCATCCATCTAATGCCTATGAGTTCTTAAAGCTGTGAGGTTTGTCTAAAGCTGTGAGGTCTGTTTTGGTTCCAGAAAAGAGCGTTTCCCGAATAGTGATGCACCAAAGTATCACTCAGGTCACATGTTAAAATTATAGATTATATCAGCTTTAGTAGACATTCTGAATTCTTATCTCTAGGACAGTGCTATCGAATAGCAATATTATACAAGTGACATATGTGATTTTACATGTCCTAGTCACCACACTTTAAAAAATGGAGAGAGGGGCACCTGGGTGGCTCAGTGGGTTAAAGCCTCTGCCTTCGGCTCAGGTCATGATCCCAGGGTCCTGGGATTGAGCCCCGCATCGGGCTCTCTGCTCTGTGGGGAGCCTGCTTCCTCCTCTCTCTCTGCCTGCTTGTGATCTCTGTCAGTCAAATAAATAAATAAAATCTTAAAAAAAAAATGGAGAGAAATAGGTGAAATTAATTTCAAGGATGTATTTTATATTACCTAAACAATAATATGGTTAATTTTAATAATGCATTTTATTTAAATATATATTTGAAATAGACTTTATTTTAATTAAATATATTTATTAATTTTAAAGATATATTTTATTATTTAAAATATAAATATCTTACTTATATATTCAAAATGTCATTTCAACATGTGAGCAATAAAAAATTATTGAAATGTTTTACATTCTTTTTTTTTCATACTAAATTTTAAATTTCTATGTGTATTTTATACTTAGGATCCATCTCAGTTCAGACCAGCCACATTTAAAGTGCTTAGTAGGGGGACGCCTGGGTGGCTCAGTCCGTTGGGCGGCTGCCTTCGGCTCAGGTCATGATCCCAGCGTCCTGGGATCGAGTCCCGCATCGGGCTCCTTGCTCAGCGGGGAGCCTGCTCTCTCTCTCTCTCTCTCTCTCTCTCTGACTAATAAATAAATAAATAAATAAATCATTAAAGTGCTTAGTAGGCATATATGGCTAGTGGCTGCAATTTTGGACAGGGCAGTGCTAGGGAAAGGCCTAGAAATCTATATGTTCAGGAGCATCCCAGGTGATTCTTATCAAGTAAGTTCAGAAGATGCCACTTTAAGGACTGGTGGAGCTTTTGAGCCATTTTGATGACCTCATAAATACCTATGTAATGTTGCAGTGGAAGAGGCCTTGGAAGGCATGGGCTGCAGCTCTCCCTCCTCCAGATGAGGATACAGAAGTAACAGATTTGCCAAGGTCACGTGGTCTGCTGAAGTCGGAGCTGGAACAGTAATCCAAGTCTCCAAACGTTCTGTTTTTAATTCTTTCCAATGCATTTATGTGTGTTCTTCAGACTGTCTGAATTATGAGGGGGGAAATAACTGTCCCAGTGATATATCTTGCCAATCTGATGTATCTCCAACTTCAATCTGCACTTGATTTTTTTTTTTAAGATTTTATTTATTTATTTGACACACAGAGAGAGATCACAAGCAGGGAGAGAAGCAGGAAGACAGAGAGGGGGGAAGCAGGCTCCCCGCTGAGCAGAGAGCCCGACACGGGGCTCGATCCCAGGACTCTGAGACCATGACCTGAGCTGAAGGCAGAGGCTTAATCCTCTGAGCCACCCAGGCGCTCCTGCACTTGATTTTGATGCAATTAAAAACTACTGCCTCTTGAACACCTGTCATGTGCCAGGCGCTGTACCGTGCGCTATATATGCATTATGTTTAAACCGTCAGAACCAACCTATAAATATGAGGCCCATTTTCAAGGTGAGAAGTGAGAACATGTTCAAGTTCACAAATGATTTGTGGCAGGAAGGGAGTTTAAACCAGGGTCTGGCTCCTAGGCCGTGTCCTTTCCAGCCTATAGTCCACAGAAACACAATGTCCCGCCTATATATATTGAAACACAATGTCCCCCCTTGCTGAGGCAAGGGGCTGGAGTTTCGGACACTGCACCAAGATGGCATAAAGATCTTCCACTGGCTTGTGACCCACTCAATGCTTCAAGTATCAGGCCTTTGCTGATGCTTGGGAGCATTTCTCTATCATAGCCCACCTTTTCAGAAGCGTGGTCCATCTCCCTTAACTCCTTGCTGTGGACATAATCTTCTTGTTCTCGCAGTCATCATTACAAGCAAGGAAAAATCATCGTGTCCTTTGCCTTTGCCTCGGTCACATCTCCATTCATAGCTCCAGCGTCTGAAGCTCTGGAGGTTGGATTCCCAGGTTCTCAGTTCAAACTGGGGCTAGAGAAGATTCATCACGTACAAATTTGCCATTCCTTGGATTTGAAAAGTACAACCATTAGAGGAACATGATGTGGTTGCCATGCTTCTGTATTTGGTTTGGCAGACCTCTAGGAGACCTTTCAAGTATTTGGGGTTGGTATAATGTGGAATCTAGTCATTAATTTGAAATTGAGTGGGTGTTTTCAGGAAAATGAAATTGTCATGTTCTGATTCATATATACAGAACTCAGAGGAGAATGGGTGTGTGCACGTGCGCGTCTGGAGGAGGTTGGTGAAGGTCTTTAAACAGATATACTGTGTTCAGAATAAGCAAGGTCATTCTTCTTCCACTAAACAGAAGGATGAGCGGCTTAGAGCAAATGCAGCTTCTCCTCTTCACCCAGATCAATGGGTAAAATCAGGTCAAAATCTGCAACAAACAGTTGTTGAAATTAGCTTTCAAGAGACAGAAATTCAAGAACGGTGTGCAGACGGATAGGTACTGAAAGTGGGGACAGCCATAGGCCTTTGCCCTTGGGACTGGGTAAATGAGCTGACCACATCATAGCCTCGAAGACAGACCAGCAGCATCAACAGCACTGGGGAGCTCATTAGGCATGCAAATTCATGCAAATTCTTGGACCCCCCCCAGACCTAGTGCATGAGGTGCTCTGGGGATGGGGTCTGGCAATCTTTGATTTAGCTGGCCCTCCAGGAGACTCTGATACTGCTTTTGGGCAGTAGTTCTCAACTACTAGTATATTAGACTTGTACCATGGAGGCTTGGGGTTGGGGGGAAAGTCAATGCCTGGGCCCTACCTCTGAGACTTTCTGATTTAATTGATGTGGAGTGGGGCGTGGGCATGTGTACATTTAAAAGCCTCCCCCAGGGGATTCTAATATGCCCATAAGGTTGAGAACTGCTACTTTAGGGACTGGCATCCCAGATCCTGGGCCCAGCTCTGCCCTCACCAGCTGTGTGACCTCAGTCATTTCATGTGGCTGTACCTTAGCTCTTTTATCTCTCAAAAGGCACCAGGAGGCCAGTCATTGTCACTGATCTCTAGGGCATCTTCCAGCTCCAACAAGCTTGGGCGCACTGGCTGGTCATGACTCCGAAAGCTTCTTCCTGAGTTCCTGCCTAGTGCTGGTAACTGGGGGGTTGTGCCCCACAAAGCATCCGGGAGAGAAAGGACTGCAGTGGATACTGAAAATTGATGTCCCCAGGGAATTGATGTGGCTCGTTCTGATTGCAGAAATGACCATCCAGAAAGCCCCCAATCTGTTCTCATCTGGAATGATATACCAGTGGGAAGAATTTAGTTTTATTTTCCTAAAACTGTTGACGGGCCCCTTAAGAAAGGCTTCAAAAACAAAGTATTTATCTGTCTATCTATTTATTTATTTAATGGGGGGAGTGTGCACGAGTGTGTAGGGGAAGAAGCAGAGGGGGAGGGAGAGGGAGAGAATCCCAAACAGACTCTACCATCTCATGACCCTGAGATCATGACCGGAGCCAAAAGCAAAAGTCAGACACTTAACTGACTGACCACCCAGGCGCCCCTCAAAAACAGTCTTATTATTGCTGTGGAAGGCTTTGTGGTCCCCAGACCAGGACCAGCAGCCTCGCCTAGGAACTTGGTAGGAATAAGAATTGTTGGGCCCTATCCCAGACCTACTGAATCAGAAACTCTGAGCCCAGGCCCAGTGATTTGTGTTTTAATAAGCTCTCTGGGTGATTGTGATGCATGCTTAAGTTTGAAAATCACTGGTTTCAGGAACAAAGCCCGAAGCATTAACAGAGGGCCTGGTGACAACCACTATCTCCGGCATTTGACATTTTTTTCCAGATCTACAATTTCTAGTAAGCCTGGTTATTCAATTTCCCAGGCCACTGCAGATGAGAAGCTGCTATCCGGAACATCAGGGGAGTTATGGGGCAGCTAAAATTGCACCCAAAGATGGCCTTGATAATATCAGTGGCCACTGAGAGCCAAGCAGGGGGAGGAAAATGTGAGTGGACACTGAACTATATCACCACATGATTGAACACGTGAACGTGTTCTTCACCTTGACCCCATCATATGCACAAGGCATTCTGGGACCTCTGCAGAGGGGCATCTGTTTCAGCCAGTAAGTATAGGCAGGGAAGAAGGAGGAGTTCCTGAAAGAAGGGACTCGAGGCCCAGCTATACCCTAAAGGGAGAGCTGGAACTGAGCTGGCAAAGAGAAGGACAAAAGGTATTCTAGGTCTGGGAACAGGAGAGGCCAGGCCCGGAGGCTCCTGTGTGCAGAACCTGAGCAGAGCTTCAGTAGAGAGTCAGGGAAGGTCAGAGGAAAAGCCCGGCTTCCCAAGCTTGGTCTTTATCCTGCAGGTAGTTGGAAGCCATTGGAAGATTCTCCAGCAAGAGTATGACATGAGCAGATGCATATTTTAAATAGACCATCATGAACGTGCAGAATGGAGATAGGACGTTTCCAGTAGTCCGGGCAGTGGTGGTGGTGAGCTCTGGAAATGGGGCAGTGGTTCTAGAGAGAGAGATGAGGGAGGGGAACCCTCAGGTGACAAAACGTGCAGGACCCGGGAACTGACTGCAGTAAGCAAGCGGGAGATAGAGCTGTGGAGGCTGGTCCCCGAGGGGCTGTGTGGCTGGTGGCGCCTCCAGCTGTGACCAAAGAGGATGGAGGTAGCGTTGGCTTCAAGGGGAAGATGTATTCAGGCTGGGTCATGGTGAGTAGAAGTCTGAGATGATACAGACACCCCTGGATGAAATCATGTTCCATATTCTCTAATTAAAGAAAACAGCCAATGTAGATCATTTCTTTTTTTTTTTTTAAGATTTTATTTATTTATTTGACAGAGATCACAAGTAGGCAGAGAGGCAGGCAGAGAGAGAGGGGGAAGCAGGCACCCTGCTGAGCAGAGAGCCCGATGCGGGGCTCGATCCCAGGACCCTGAGATCATGACCTGAGCCCAAGGCAGAGGCTTTAACCCACTGAGCCACCCAGGCGCCCCGCATTTCATTTTTTTTAAATAAAAGGGTCAAAAATGAAAGGATTTGGGCACCCAAAAGAATTAGCCTCAATTTTCCGGAAACTATGGGATATGAATGTCCTCCTTCCCCGAGAGGTCAGATAAGTGAGGCATTGCAGTGATGTAAATATGCCTTTACACGAGGTGAATGACATTAGCCAGGCAGCTCAGGCAATCGTTTCTAAGTCTTTAGGACTTAGAAGCTGTGTGTTTATGTTATGCCTCTGAACCTCTCCAAAACTGTTTTGGAGAAGCTTTGGCCTTGGCTCAGCTTTTCAGTGACTTGCTTGAGGGGCAGAGGTGAGTGTAATCATCTTCTTAGAACACAAGTGGATTTCCTAGAAAAAGAACAGCAGAGAACAAACACCATGAACAGAATTGCCTCATACTCTTGGGACAATCTCTTCCCCATCCCCAGGCCACTCGAGAAAAGAAACCAAAATTCATGTCCAGAAAGTGCCGAGGGAGGCAAGGGGAGCATTATCAGAGTCTCCAAGTGCGTTTGCACGTTGGGGACACTTCAGTGTTTGCCAAAAAGCGTGGTGAAAAAGAAAACGGACCTTTTGTAGTTCTACTTGCAATATTATGGGGTGTAGAAGTCTACATGAGTTCGTTAGTGATGTTTTGTTGTTGTGGTGGTGGTGGTGGTGGTTTTTTAATAGTTGGTGACCTTCAGTTTAGTGTCTGAAAAGCCAGGCTACCTGTTAGAGAATTCCCTTCAAAGCCTCACCTTTGGATGCACGTTGGAATCACCAGGGGAGCCTTAACAGGGTCAGATGCCTGGGCCCCATGCCAGGAGAATCTGAGGTTACTAATCTGGGGAACAGCCTGGGCAGTGGGATTTTTAAAATCTCCGCAGATGATTGTAATATGCAGCTAGCAGGGGGAAGAAGCGCTTTCAAGCCACACTGCAGACAGTTTTTGTTTTTTGGGTTTTTTCTTTTCTTCTTTTTCACAGTAGACACATCTTAATGTGCACTTGGCAGAAAGTACGTAAGCAAATTTACAAGATCTGAAAACATTCGAGTGAGGACAAAAGTAAAATAAAGGGAGAAGACAAACTCCCAGTTTTGCTCACAGATTCGCAGCTATGCCAAGCCCACTGGACAAAGAGACAGCGGGCCATTGGCTACCAGCACGAACCCCAAAGTCAGCATGACGAGATGCATACCAAGCACCAAGCACTTGTTAACTCTTTGCTTCAGCTTTTCTTTCATGAGCTGAGCTGAAATTGAACTGGATTTCAAAAAGTAAAATTTCGTGTAACTGTCCCTAGTGGGGTGGACTGAGAATTTACCATGTGCTAGGCCCTGTTCTAGTCCTCTACATTTGCAAACTCCTTTAATCCCCTGCCCAACCCCATATCACAGATGAGGGTGTGGAGGCACAGAGGGTCAGTAAATTGTCCAAGGCCACAGCTAAGAAATGGAAGCACTGAGATTCATACCCGGAACTCTGGAGATTGTACTTTTAACCCCCATAATATACAGCCTCTCCCACAGAGCAGAGACCCTGAAAGAGGAGAATGGGAAGTTATCTCCCGATAACTCAATGCATTCATACTGGGGGTTCGGGCAGCCACTGGGTGGGAGTGGAGGGGATACGCAGATGAGTCGGACCTATGTCTCCAGTTCATAGGTTTGTATGGAAGGGTAGGGCAAAGACAGAAAGAACACCACCAAAAGGCAGAGCAAGCAAAGTCCTATAAGAGAAACACAGATGAATGTGAACATGGAATCAAAGGAGGAGCCGTTTCCTTTTAAATCACTGAAGGCTCCCTGGAGGAGGCGGTGTTAGAGAGTAATTCCTTCTGACTGCAGCTCAGGTCAGAAGTAGGAGAGCTGAGAGAAGGGAGAGGGAGAAAGAGAGGCTGGAGCCCTGTTCTAGGGGGCGTGGTCAAATCCCCGAGGAGCCGCCGGCAATGCTCTTGTACACAGTCAGCTGCACTGGGCTCTGGGGGAATTTCCTGGTGGGAAAGTCAGCTGGCTCGTCTAGCAACCCTGAGCCTGTCGTACTTCTCCCTTGCACTTTCGTCACATTACTACTTAGTGCTGCTCCTTGCCCAGCCGCACCCGTGCCCCCGCCCTTCTCCCCTTTTAAAACTCTGGCCACTCATGGAGAAAAGCCTCTTTCTTGGCTTCTTTGGGCAAGTTGGAGCATGCTGTTACTTTCAAGAACTTTGATAAGTATTAAGGAAGAATAAAGGAAAAATAGTTATGTTTAATGTATTAGTATGACAATAGTCAAATTTCCAAGTACCAGGTTTTTGAACCCATATCCCAGTACTAGGAAGCATATGGGCCACAAAATCTCATTATCCGCAGGTGATAACCCCCTGTAGACCCAAAGGGCTAGAACAATCTTGTATGCACCATCTCTAGCTTCTTTCTTTTATGGATTCCTCTGAATTACAACCAGCAACTGGCTATCAACTTGCTTCCTCTCTCCCTCCCTCCTTCCCTCTTCTGCTCCCTCCCTTCCTCCCTCCCCCTTCCTTCCTTCTTTTACCTACCCACCCATTCATCCAACATAAATTTATTGAACACTTACTATGTGACAAGCATGCTAAAAATTAAATGGTCAATATCTTTCTATGCCCTTCAGCACCAGGAATGAATCTGATGCTACCCCCGTGTGTTAGGTTGTGGGGGCACCTGAGTGGCTCAACCAGTTAAGTGTCCAGCTCTGGATTTTGGCTCGGGTCATGATCTCTGGGTCGTGAGATCAATCCCTGTGACAGGCTCCATGCTGGGTGTGGAGCTTGCTTAAAATTCTTCCTCTCTCTTTTCCTCTGCTCCTCCCGACACCCCCATCCCTGCTCATGGGTGCACACACTCTCTCTCTCAAATATAAGTAAATAAGTAAATAAACAAATAAATAAATGTATTATGTATGTATGTATGTATATATGTATGTGTTAGGTTGGATAATTATTCTTGATTCTTCCCCCCCCCCCACCAGTAACCTTACTGTGCTTCCCAGGAGAGTAGCAAAATGGTACTTGCCTGCCCCCAATGGCTTTGGGCTTTGCCACGTGACTTGCTTTGGCTAATGAAATGTCAGCATATGTGACATTAAGTAAAGACTTCCAGTGTGCTAGACAGTTGGCTTGTGCGCTTGTACTTCTGTTATCCTTCATGAGAAGAATACACCCAGGGAGCTGCTGCCCCCACAATGAGGAGATACAGGAGTAGACATGACATAGTCTATACTCCAGAGCCGTGAGCCCAGCAGAACCATAGCCAATCCACAGACGCCCGAGCCAGAAACAATAAATGTTTTCATAGCAAACCATTGGAAATTAGGGATCACTTGTTATATACCATTTTTTAGCAAGAGCTTACTGGATAAGACTAGGCCAAACAAAAGAACTCGTCCATATACCCCCACACCATTTTTTTTTTTAAACTACTAAGATTCTAATTTTTTTTTGGTGTGCATATCCTAGTGCCAGGGTCCCCTGAGTTTTAGGTTCACCTGTAAACTAGGGACATTGTGCAAAGATTAAATGGGTATTATATATAAAGTGCCTAGTACAGTGTCTGGCACATAGTGCTCAATACACGGTAGCAGTTACTGAGATGATTTGGGAAGGTTATTCTGCAGCATCAAGGATGGTTAGTAGGGGAGAGGGAAGCTAAAATAACAGACTTAATGAGAGCTCACTGTGTGCCATGGGCTGCTCTGTTCGGAGTACTTTCTCTTTATTAACTCCAAGAAAATCGCACAGTAACCCTTTGATGTAGGTCCTATCAGCTCACTGCGTAGGTGAGGAAAGTGAAGAACAGAAAGATTAAGTAACTTTTTTGATGCCACACAGCCAGGAAACTGCTGCAGACAAAGAATTGGAACACAGGCAGTTCGGCTCCAGAGCCTTTGGTCTTCTGGTTTCGAACTGAGGTCTACTTGACAAATGACCTTAGATGAGTTTCGGGTGGACAGTAGAATGATTTGTTATTTGTATATATTCTGAAATGGTCAGCACAGTAAGTCTAGTTGACATCCCCACGACACATGGTGACCATTTTTTTCTTGTTATGATGTCTTTTAACATTTAGTCTCTTAGCAAGTTTTTTCAAGATTTTATTAATTTGAGAGAGAGAGAGAGAGTGAGCATGGTCCAGGGGAAAGGGCAGAGGCAGGAGGAGAAGAAGGTTCCCTGCTGAGCAGAAAGCCTGATACCGCGCTCGATCTCACGACCCTGGGATGGTGACTTGAGCTGAAGGTAGACAGATGCTTAACTGACTGAGCCATCCAGGTGCCCCAGCAATTTTCAAATATACAGTATAGTATCGTTAACCATAGTCACCATGATGCACATTACATCCCCATGACTTCATTATTGGAAAATTGGAAGTCCATACCTTTTGAGCCCCTTCCCCACTTTGCCTGCACCGCGCCTCCGCTCTTGCTCGTAATCACCATGAGTACCACCTCTAAGGAAGGAGACCCTTTAGAAGGGCAGATGAGGAGTTCACATGAAGCCAAGAAGCAGAGCTGGACCAATGTAGTGCCCAAGGGCATGAGAAGTAGGAAATAAATGAAAGACACAATGCAGAGAATAAGTATAATCCAGCAAGCTAACTTGGTAACCAGCAGCTAGTGGTGGGTGTTAGATGAAGAGGCAGAGCTCACTCTGCTGTGTATGTTTTTTGGAAATCACAAGAAGGTAAATTCTCAATCAGTTGCATGTTCTGTGAAATTATATCGTGCCCCGAGAGGTCATCATGAGATACTTGAGGAACTTGAGACATCTTATATGGTGGACAGAGAATCAATCTGATTTTCTTTTTCTTTCTTTTTTTTTTTAAGATTTTATTTATTTATTTGACAGAGAGAGATCACAAGTAGGCCGAGAGGTAGGCAGAGAGAGAGGGGGAAGCAGGCTCCCCGCTGAGCAGAGAGCCCGATGCGGGGCTCGATCCCAGGACCCTGCGATCACGACCTGAGCTGAAGGCAGAGGCTTAACCCACTGAGCCACCCAGGCGCCCCATCAATCTGATTTTCAACTGCCATTGTTGAACTATGAAAAGACAAGTGAACTTCCATTTGGTCTTTTTTCAACCCAGGGATTCCACTATCTTCTGTAGTTATGCAGGCCATCCATGTCAGAAGTCTTCTGTGTCCAAGCCTCAAGTAAGTGAAAATTAGCAACGTGCACATCCGAGTCCAGTATTGAATGTCTGCCTCGAAGTCAGTCACCACTCTTCACCCTTCCAAAGAAGGACTCCCTCGCACACCTTCCACCAGGACCACTCACAGCTCTTCTCGTTTCCTTTGGAAACCTTCTTGAACCTCCCTTATGTTAAGAGTTCAGATTTATTTATGGTGAAATTGTTATTACAGTTTCATTTTTACAGGTTTTCACTGTTCAATCGATATATTTTTCTATCTGCAAAAATTGATTCAGTATCTGGGAATCGGGATAGGCTATCTCATGAAATTAACAGAAATTAACAGAATTTGAAATTGAAATTAATGGAAATATTTTTTATTTAATGAATTTTCACTTAGCAGTAGGGCTTTTAGGAGAAAATGAAGAATAGTTTGTTTGGGTCGTGTAGTGGAAATATAATACATGTTTGATGAATGAGCGAGTCCATGTATCAGTGAGAGTCACAGGACGAAGGAGTTTCAAGACTAAGAAAGAGGGCTGGTGCTACTCCCTGTGGCGAGAACACAGATGTTTTCTTCTTTGGTCATTTGAAATCTAAGATTATGAAATCTAGTGATCAATATTAGATATTTGCAGTCTCTTTCTTTTTTTTTTTTTTAAGATTTTATTTATTTATTTGACAGACAGAGATCACAAGTAGGCAAGAGGCAGGCAGAGAGAGAGGAGGAAGCAGGCTCCCTGCTCAGCAGGGAGCCTGATGCGGGGCTCGATCCCAGGACCCTGGGATCATGACCTGAGCTGAAGGCAGAGGCTCAACCCACTGAGCCACCCAGGTGCCCCTCTTTCTGAAATGTTAAAATGACTAATCCATCTCCAAGTTCTATGAGGCCACCCTCCCTCGAAAACCAGGCCAGTCCTCAAGACTGGGTTAAGTGGCTAAAGCCCTGTGTTCACATGTGGACATTGGTTTGGAGAGGTAGAAAATGAATCCATTGGAAGCCATGTTACTGTTGGTATTAATTACTCGCCTGGAGGGGCGGGCTCTCTTCTGCCACACTGGCCAGAGATTGAAACAGCCTGGAGAAGTGTATGTGGCTGGAAAGAAGATATGAGATAATAAAGGTGTTTACTGTTTAGGCCCCTGGTCCTCAACTTACGGTATGATTATTAGTAGCCTCAACATGCTTGAGACTTGTTAGAAATGCAGACAGACCTACTAAATCAGAATCTGTAGACCCCGGTGATTCCTAGCCACGCTAAGGTTTGAGAAGTGCTGCTTTAAGCTGTCTCATTTTTTCCCCAAAGATTTTAAGTAATCTCTACACTCAAAGTGGGGCTTGAACTCACAACCTGGGGATCAAGAGTCATATGCTCCACCAACTGAGCCATCCAGGCACCCCCAGTTTAAGCTGTTTCTAATTGGATTTTTTCATATTGGCTGCTAGAAAGCGAACTGATATCCTGTCTTACAAATCGATAGCAAAGATCTTGTTTTCATATCACCACCAAGATAAAGATGCTAGAAAAAGACAAAAGTATCTACTTAGGCAAGTCTTTGGGACCTGTTAGGAAAGTTCAGTGGCTCTTTAAATGGCTTTATTTCCAAAAGAGAGAGGAAACAGTGTATTTCATAGCGAATGCACTTTTTCGGCTTCAAAGGGTAGTGAAAACAGTTCTTAGACTCACTAAAAATGTAGGCTGTACGTATACCTCTTGAGTTGACATGACCAGACAAAGCAAGAGCAAAAGGGGTGAGACATGGAAAAAGAACAAGGCATCAATAGAAAAAAAATAGTTTTGGGGCGCCTGGGTGGCTCAGTGGGTTGAGCCTCTGCCATCGGCTCAGGTCATCTCAGGGATCGAGCCCCGGATCCGGTTCTCTGCTCAGTGGGGAGCCTGCTTCCCTCTCTCTCTCTGCTTGCCTGTCTGCCTGCTTGTGATCTCTTTCTCTGTCAAATAAATAAATAAAATCCTTTAAAAAAAAGAAAAAGAAAAAGAAAAAAATAGTTTTAATCCATTTACTTGGTTTAGATCAGTAAGACATCCCAGATTTCCTCATAAATGTAGTTACTCAAGTGTCATTTTGGTACCCATCCAGATTGCAAACATCTTAATAATGCAAAATGAAATAATTCTATGTTGTAAGAAAAAAAAACAAAACAAAACAAGATACCCTCATAGCATTGTTATTCCTGAAAAGACTACTCGAGTTTCTTGAGGTTGCCCAAGTCAGGCGATTTCATAAATCACTCTGTGTTTACGCTGAGTTCAAAAAACTGTTACAATAAAAGAGGCCACTAAGTATGATTAACCAAACCCAATTTCAACAAACAAATTCTGCAGTTTGTTTTCTTTTTTAAAAGAAACCTTCAGTGTTCTGGGTTGATTGTCCCCTGTTTTGTTTTGTTTTGACAATAAGCTATTGGGAAATAATTTAGGTCGCTGCTTGTTATGAAAACATTGTGATTAAGATGATTTCATAGCCTGCATTTCTGCCATCTCATTCATTATGTCCGAGAGGTCAACAGCTGAGCAAAAATTATGCTGAGGATGTAAAGGCTAAACCAATGTGCTATTTAGTGATCATTCGAAAAAAAAATTAAGGCTTTGTGTTCATAAATTTCACTCGCCTTTGACACTATAAGATCACAATGTTTACACTATGGAATGGCTGGGAGAAACATCGAGATACACTATTGGACCGTGTGCATAAAAGCAGTCAAGTGGTAGGATACAAACCCGAAAGAGACTCCCCCCCGCCCAAAAAAAGCCAGGTTGCTTCAAAACCTTGCTTTGGTCGGCTGAAATACTTAGGGAGAATGATAGCCACAGCTGATCAGAAGTAATCCCCGAGCTAGATATTTGCACATTACCCATTAAAGGACTAATAGAAACCATCTAAATAAGTCACTTGGATGTTCGTGGCTTTATTGGTTCATTTCTTTCCGTGATCTTTTCCACTCTGGCTGCCTGCTTTGCTTTCCTCTTTAGCATCACCGGTGATGGAAACGCACCAGAGAAAGGAAGGGGAAAAAGTTGAGACACATCTTTGAGTGGCTTCAGGCATTGACTGACAAATGTGCCTCGAGAAGTGGCGAGAGATGGGTGGTGTGTTTGCCTTGCACGTGGACCTCTCCTCTCTGTGGCCTCCCGATTCTGTTCTGTTCTCATAGAAGCCTGGCTCTTTCTCCTGGTCGTTTCTCTCTCTCATTCTTTTTTTTTTTTTTTTTAAGATTTTTCCTTAATTTTTAAGTGATCTCTACGCCCAACCTGGGGGTCGAACGCACAACCCCCAGATCAAGAGTGGTGCAATATACCAACCGAACCAGCCAGGAGCCCCAAATAATCTTCTTGAAATACTCTTTTCACACAGCTTCCAGGATGCCAAACTCTCTTGGCTTTCCTCCTACCTCACCGAAGGCTCTGTCTCAGTCACCTCTGCTGGTTCCCTTTCAGCTCCCCAAACTGTAAACACTGGAGGGCCCCGGGTCTCTCTCCTCGCACCACTTCTCCATTCACCCTCCCTCCCCTAGGGATCTCATCCAATTCACAGCTTTAAAGATCATCTGTGTGTTGATGCATCCCCCCCCCCTTCCTTCTGGCATCTCTATTTGGATGTCTAAGAGGCACCTCAAACTTAACAAACTAACTAACCTTTGCTAAACTAACCCTCACTCTCCCCCTCGAGCCTGATTTTCACAGTCTTCCCCAATTCAGTAAGGGACCACTCCCTTCTGCTAATTTGACGACCCAGAAACATGAGCATCACTCCTGACTCTTTTTCTCTTAGAGCCCATGGCTGTTGCATCAGCAGCTTCTATGGGCTCTACCTTCTAAATAGAAGCCAGACCCAACCACTTCTCCCCACCACCACTGCTGCCACCCTGAACCCAGCCACCATCAATTTTCAACCAGATCATAACAAAAGCTTTGTAACTGGGCTCCCACTTCCCCTCTCAATCTCCTAGAGCATAGCTGGAACGATCCTGCTAAAACAGAAGCCACATCATATCTCTACCTGAGCTCCAAGCCCTCCAGTGGCTCACCTTCCCACTTAGATTAAAAGGCAAAGTCCTAACCCTAACCTCCTTTTCCTCGAATATGCCAGGCATCGTCTCACCTCCAGGTTTCTGCACTCGCTTGCTCTCTTTCCTGCTGGGAACCCCCTCCCCCAGGTTGATTATCTCAGCTCCTTCGCACCTTTTCTCAAATGTCATCTCAGGGAATTCTGCCTCAGTTTCCATCTTGGCATCCTCTATTCTCATTACTCTTTTATTTTTCTCCCTTGCATTTATCACATCTAAATTGTCATGTTTTACATATTTGTTCACTTACGGTGTTAGGGTATTGCCAAAGACTAGAAAAAAGAAACCCCATAAGACCATGGCTTGAAGAATGTAGAAGTGAACAGTCTGGCCAGTGGGGTGGTTCTGCTCCAGTCATTCAGAGATCTGGGGTCCTTCCATCGTGTTGCTCTGCCCCCCTCCCAGGGCTGTGTTCTCATACGCATTACTGAAGCTGGGTCACCACCACATCCAGGTTCCAGCTGGCAGAGCTTGGTAAATATTTGTGGAATAAATGAAGGAATTGTGGCTGGGAAGGCTTTCCTCCTGGGGGTTACAACAGCAAACATATCTCCCTTAGGACAACCTGACATTGACCTTTTTAAATGTTTTATTTATTTTTGAGAGAGAGAGCACAAGCAGGGGGAAGGCAGAGGACGAGGGAGAAGCAGACTCCCTGCTGAGTGCAGAGCTCAACAGTGGACTCAGCGTGGGGCTTTGGGGCTTGACGTGGGGCTCGATCCCAGGACCCTGAGATCATGTCCTGATCCAAAGTCAGACGCTTAACCGACTGAGCCACCCAGGCACCCCCTAATGTTGACTTTTTTGATTTTATCACATGGGAGCTTAGTAGAATTCTTCATTCAGTGAAGTAGGGGTCGAAGACTTCTCACTAGTGAAGCAGTTGTAAATTCTACATCCATTAATGTCATAGTCAAGCAGCCCCAGGAAGGGTCCCCTATATGTGAAAGATGACCTTGGCCATAGGAAGAGGAGTGTTTTCCATGGTTCAGGAGGGAGTCCTAGACCTATGTCTTCCAGTGATCCAGACGGTAGGAGTCAGAAGTTTTTGCATCAATACAGGACTTTATTTGCAGTCTGTATCTGTTCCATGTTTCCTAACATGACCACTTTGTGTTAGAAATACAGCTCCCTGCCCCTAACTATGGGGGATATTTGCCCTGCTAAGTAACCAAAATTAAAAGGATCTGAAGAGCTTAGAGAATGACCAGAGAAAGCCTCTGATGGTCTATGAACGTGAGCTCCTGCCTCTCATATCCCCTGTCTTTCCCATGGCAGACAGAACCCTTCCTCAGCTCACCCACCTTCCCAGACAGAGCACACTCACACAACACTTTTCCTCCAAAAAGCTCAAAATACAGCTTTTTAAAACCTAGTGAGTAACCCAGAGCTTCTTGCAACAACCTTATAGGGCCAGTCGTATTTTAGCAAAAGTTTCCTAGTGCAAACAGATGCCTCTGATGTAAGGGTTGGCTCTGTTGGGCTCCAACAGTGGAAGAGAGGAAATAACCATGAAGCCCAGGAACAGAAAACAAGTTTCCTTCCTTAAGGAGAAAAAAAGATCCCAGCACCGTTTTCAGTATAAGCTAAGCAATGGAACAAGACATGGGACTGTGAATTTTGTCTCCTACCTGTCTTTATTTATCTAAGGTTTGTATTAACATTCTCTATGGGTGCTGTTGTAGTGACCAACAACTCAAGCCCAGAGAATGAAGCTCCAAAGGGTTCAGTTGGCCAAAGTCACTTAAAACACATAACAGGGGCGCCTGGGTGGCTCAGTGGGTTAAAGCCTCTGCCTTCGGCTCAGGTCATGATCCCAGGGTCCTGGGATCGAGCCCCACGTCTGGCTCTCTGCTCCGCAGAGAGCCTGCTTCCTCCTCTCTCTCTCTGCCTGCCTCTCTGCCTACTTGTGATCTCTGTCTGTCAAATAAATAAATAAAATCTTTAAAAAAAAAAACATAACAGCGAGGTGTTTGGGGATTATTGTTTTGCTCTTCACGTCTTACAGTGCAAAGACGGAAACTCCAAACCCTGCAAGTGATTTTTATAAACATAGCTATGATTGAGACATCATCCCGTCTCTTTTTTGGACAGTATGTGGCTAAGTCACAGTATGTTGAAGACCTCCGGTGTGGGGTCCAATTTTAGTAAGAAGACCAATTGCACATTTGTTTTTGGAAATTATTCTGAGACACTTATCTGTGGATCTGAAGCCTTCTTTTCGGGTCTTTTGGAAAATGGTAAGCTCTTCAAAATTCTTTAGAGATACTGACATTTTAATTTGTATGCTTCTCTTGAATATTCTGGGGGCACTGAACACAAATATTAGAGGAAATAGAATAAATAGAAAGAGATTAAGACAGACTTTTTAAAGGAGGGAAATTAAACACATGCATATACAAGTCAGAAGACCCATTATCTGTGGTTAATGTTTATTTCCATCTGCTTCCAAACGATTATCTTTTGGCCCGTTCTTATGTTATGCTTGGTTATCTAATATCATCTATTATTCTTAATCCGCTCTTCAAATGTTTAAAAAGACTCATATTCTTGCATGAGAATACTATTACATTTGTCTTCTATTTATGTTGAATTTCAGGAAAACCCTGGATAATACTACCCAGTTTGGGGAGCCGAAGGCAAAACCTCATATGCAGACCCAGATCTATGTGAAAGCATTTTACATTGGTTCCCTGTTTGGTTAGAAATTTGTTAAGACTATACCAAGGTGGGGGGGGGAATCTAGCAGCTTCTATTAAACATATCATATTTCTATTTTCCCCTGGAAATATAATTAGCATTCTGCTTTCTTAGTTTCCTTTTCACACTTCAGTTTAGATTTTGGGTGGTAAAAGCTGCATGTTAGCCATCAATGGAAAGTGTAAGTCCCCAATTTCCAAAGAGACGTAAAAGTTGAACCGTAAAAACTAAAAAAGCATCAATCATGAAATGTCCAGAATGGGCATTTCTGTATAGACAGAAAGATTAGTGGTTGACTGGATCATGGGATTGGGGTGGGGGGAGGTTGACCACTAATGGGTGCATAGATCCTTTTGGACGAGGATGAAAACTTTCTAAAATTAGATTGTGGTGAAGCTTACACAGTTCTGTAAATGTACAAAAAAAATTGAACTGTATACTTTAAATGGGTGAATTGTATGGTATGTGAATTATATTTTGATAAAGCTGTTAAAAAAAAAAGTATGAACCTGGCAGGCTTAAATAAAGCAGTGCCACACACACACACACACACACACACACACACACACACACACACACCCCTGTCCAGCCTCCCTCTCTTACCAACCCCAGCCCCAGCCCCATAGAAGCAGAACAGATGTAGGCATTCACGAGCCTGGCCTAAATGGAAAGAACAGACTCTCTTCGGCAAGAGAGACTGAAAATAAAAAAAAAGGAAATTTGGATCATTATTGTTTCCATTTGTGAGAAAATAATTGTTTTCCTGTGTCGCCACACACATTTCTTAAACACTGAAAGCAAAAGTCTGTGAGTCCCCCCAGAAACACAAGTGATAGACAAAATGTCACTCCATACATCCTTGTTCACACCTCTGCCTGAGGCACTTATCTTCAAGGATGGACAATAAAGGATTTCACAGTGTTGGAAATACGTTTTAAGGTTTATGAGACAAGCTAGCATGTGAGTAGGGAGGAAATCTACAAACACTCCATAGAACTTCCCTGGTATGAAACGAAGAAAGTCAAGAAAGAAGCAGAAGGTATCATCAATATTTTATCTGCATGCAGCTGGTCAGAGTTCAAGTTAAGTACAGTGGCTACCTTCCTCGAACCCACCTTCCTTGCCCTCTCTGGAAACCTAATTCCAGAATTGCAGAAGGTTAGCTGGTCTTTGGGGTTTGTTTGTGTGGGGACCCGTGGGTTTAAGATAGTGTGTGTGAATTCATGTTAATTCTGTTTTTGCCACTTTCATCGTAGCCTGCCTCGAGGCGGAAATAAAAATCACAACCCACTCAAAATATTCAAGGGTAAGATAATTAAAAAAAAAAAACCCAAAACTATTTCCTTGAATATTGACTGGGCATTCGATAAGAAATTAGTGCTAAACAATTTTAGGAAGTGATAATGGTGGGGCGCCTGGGTGGTTCAGCTGGTTAAATGTCTGCCTTCAGGTCAGGTCATGGTCTTGTTGCGGTGGGACTGGAGCCCCACCTTGGGCTCCCTGCTCAGCAGGGAGTCTGCTCCCCACCCTCCGCCTCCCCGCCCCTCCCCATCCCCTCTCATGTTTTCTCTCTCTCTCTCATAAAAAAATAAAATCTTTTTTAAAAACTGGTAATGGGGGGCGCCTGGGTGGCTCAGTGGGTTAAAGCCTCTTCCTTCAGCTCAGGTCATGATCCCAGGGTCCTGGGATCGAGCCCCACATCGGGCTCTCTGCTCAGTGGGGAGCCTGCTTCCCTCTCTCTCTGCCTGCCTCTCTGCCTACTTGTGATCTCTGTCTGTCTGTCAAAAAAATTAATAAAATCTTAAAAAAAAAAGATGAGAAGATTATATATAGTTAAAAAAATTTTTTTAAAAAGTGATAATGGTATTATTATACCCTTATACTCTGTCTAAAAAAAAGTCCTTATCTTGCTGAAATACATACTGGAATATTTATGGATGAAACAATATTATCTTTGGGATTTGCTTCCAAAAATTTAGGAGAAGAGGAAGTAGGTGGGTGTAGAGGACAAAACAAGACTGGCCAGGAGTCAATGTCACAGCGAGGGCAGCTAGTGAAGGGGTTCATTAGGCTGTTCTATCTACTCTGATAAATGGCTGATGTTTCCCATGATAAAAAGTTGAAACATTTTAAGAAAACAGATTTCCACAAACATTCCAAACAAACGTTAGTTAGGATCCATGGCCGAAGATGTGAAAAAGGGGCATTTAGTAGAAACGAGACATGTGCCAAGGCATTTAGTAGAAATGAGACATGTGCCAAAAGAACTATTGCCAAGCATGAATGGAAAAGTTGTTCTATAGTCAAGTTCAAGGCGACGACAGTATTCCAGCAGTGTCTACCTCTGTCACCCATTTCAGAAGGGAGTTGACCCAAATAGGCAGTGGCCCAGCTGAAGTTAACTGGGAACGGCAGGCTGAGGGCGGGCGGCGCAGGGAGCACTGGCCCGGCGGCCTCTTGGCCTGTACGTGCTGCCAATCCGAGAGGAGTTCCCCAGCTGAGAGCAGAAAGGAGGGATTTAAGAAAAGAACGGAAAAACAACCTTTTTTTAGGCTGGAAATTATTCTGTTGTGTGGTTATTTTTTTTTTTTTTTCCCTAAGGGGAAAGACAAGAATTAAAATTAAATTCTTACCTACCTCAACAACCTAAATGTCCTCTCCCACAAAATTTTTTGTTCCTTGACTTCACATTCGGGCAGTTTGACCTTTCTATAGCAGGGTGCACCTTGGAATGTCAACTCACTAGCATGAAACTGATCAGGACCTTCTATTAACTGGGAATTTGCTCTATTCTCTGTTCAAGAGCAAATTCAGACTATTAACCCCAAAAAGCACAGGAATACTTGCTGTTTTTCTCAAAGCAGTTTGGTACATTTTTTTTTAAATTTGACACATTTTTGTACCTAATTTGCATCAGAGTTACAGCGCTGTATTTGTAACTGTACTCTAGATTGGGGTGTCTTTTTGCACAGGGCCAGCAAATATGTCAGACTCCGCAGGCCCAGGGCTCATAGCAGCAGCCACGCAACTCTGTCTCTGTCGCAGCCACGGGCCACATGTGAATAAATGAGCGTGGCTGAGTTCCAATATAACTTTATTTATAGAAACCAGTGGCAGGTGAATCCCTCTTCTGACTCTCCCTCCTCCGCAGGTAAGGATCCTTGTGATCACAGGGGCCGACCTGGGTAATCCAGGATACTCTCCCCACTGTAAGGTCAGCTGATAGCGACCTTAATTCCACCTCACCCCTAATTCCCCTTTGCCAGGTAACGTAACATACTCATAAGTTCTGGGAATTACAACATGAACCTCCTTGGGGAGCTGCTATTTTATCTACCATAGGGCCCAGTAGGAGATAGCCCATTCACCAGCCACACTCTGGTTGCTCATTCTTGACAGTTGGCTTATGTCATTGGAAGGATGAGGGCACGTCAGGATCAGAAGAATTACACTTCTGGCTTTAAAGGCAGGACAGTAAGGGGCGCTCAGTCCATTAGGCATCTGCCTTTGGCTCAGGTGACGATCCCAGCGTCCTGGGATCGAGCCCCATGTTGGACTCCCCGCTCAGTGGGGAGTCTGCTTCTCTCTATTCCCTTGCCTCTTCCCCTGCTTGTGCTCTCTCTCTCTCAAAAAATAAATAAAATGTTTTTTGTTTTTTTTTTTTAAAAAGCAGAACAACTAGCTCACTGTGATACAGAGCACCATGCATGCATCGGTGTCCACCCGAGCACTGAGGAAGCAGCATAGGTGACAGCTGAGAGTGTGACCCATTCCGCTTCCTCAGTGCTCGGGTGGACACCGATACGTACATGTTCCAGCCCCAGCACTCATGGGACCCCGGATCAATTCCCTGCCTTCTTCGTGGCATCAGGTTCCTTGTGTTTCAAATGAGAGTAATAACTATTACCTTGCAGGGCATGGTACACACTCAATGTGATAATGAATGCGGGGCAACCAGCACAATGTGTACCTTATAATGAATACTATTTCTGCACAACTATGGGGTTCTGCTTTGAGTCAAACCATGTCCCTCCAGGAGCCACATGGAGAAAATATGCCAGGGCCTTATTTCCCTGCAAATGAGGCAAATTTTGGTTCTACCCCCACTATAGCATTATAATTGGGTTCTAAATCTGAAGGCTAAAGCGACATTCAGAGGGTCTTAAAATGGTACTATACATAAGCACCTCATTAATAAAAACTCTCTGAGGGTGCTAATACCTCAAAATATTTACTCTCAGATTACTCTGGCATACCATTCCCTAGGGACACTGCTGAGGGCCTGCCAAGTAAGGCACTTGTCATAGGTTAAAAATGGATGTCAGAAAGCCATGGGGCGCCTGGGTGGCTCAGTCTTTAAGCCTCTGCCTTAGGCTCAGATCGTGATCCCAGGGTCCTGGGATCGAGCCCCGCCGCACTGGGCTCCCTGCTCATTGGGAAGCCTGCTTCTCCCTTTCCCCTTTCCCCTGCTTGTGTTCCCTCTCTCGCTGTGTCTCTCTCTAGCAAATAAATAAATAAAATCTTTTAAAGAAAGAAAGAAAGCTGTTCGATAAATCCAGCAGCTTTTATAGTCTTAAGAAATGGTGTTGAATTGCTTTAGCCAGGGTGTGGGACAAAGGTTGTTTAAATATAAAAGCAGAATCATTTTTCTCATTTTGAGAGTCAGTCATCAGATGTTTTCAATAAGCCAAGTTTCAGCTGTTTGGTGCATCACTCATGTCCTCTGCCAGTAAGGTATTTGTAAAAATCTTCTTGGCATCTCTTAATTATTTGTGTTTTAGCATTTTACAGAACCTGAAAAAAGAGCAAAATTAGTTGCCCAATATCACCAAAAAAGACTAATGGCAAACCAGGGGAAGGAATCCTAAATCCCATTTTGATGTCCAAGCCCTAACATACCCGTTTGTGGTGTTAAATGAAAACAAATCATTCCCTCATAGCAAACTTCCATAATCTCAGGAGAAATATTGTCATATCGCATCTGAAGCATTTTTTCTGTGGTCTGTCTCAGTACCAAAATCTCAGGCCCCCTGAGCAGCTCCGGCCACACACCTAGTTTGTTTTTATCCAGAAGACCACCCAGAGTGAGGAGAGCCTTCTCAGACGCATCCTAAGTTCACCATTTGGGTGGTTCTCATGGCGGTTCCTATAGCACGGAATTCTTGTCTTTGAGGAAAATTATTCCGCCTACTGATAGTTTTCTCCTTCTTCATCCCTAGGGTTTCCTGTGTTTTTTGAATTTTCCACTTCAGAGTAAATCCGTGAAGTGACGCTGACTCATGTATCCCACAATTAACTGCCGCTTCTTTTCCTTTCTTCCTTCAGATCCTTTCCACAATGTGACCATTTCCTGTGGCCACCAGCCGGAATTCCTCGGCCAGCCAAACGAAGCGAAAGATGACCAGTTTTTAGTACGGGAAAAGTCTTTGAAAGTGGCTTCAAGCCCTCCAATGAACTTGGACGTAGGCTACTGTCTAATCATATTTTTTTCAAATCTAATTATAATAGCAAGAAAATTAGGTAAGGGCTCACGTGGGTAAAATGGTTGTTTTATTTTTTTAAGATTTTATTTACTTATTTATCAGAGAGAGAGCACAAGCAGGGGGAGCGGCAGAGGGAGAGGGAGAAACAGGCTCCCTGCTGAGCAGGGAGCCCGATGCAGGGCCTCGATCCCAAGACCCTGGGATCATGACCTGAGCTGAAGGCAAGACGCTTAATGGACTGAGCCATGCAGGTGCCCCGATAAAATGGTAAAATGGTTCACCTAACTATTTGAGTCTGTCTCAGTGGGTTTGGTGATTTTCTTATAAAAAGTAGATTTATAAAACAATCAAAAGTTATGTCCAAAAAAAAAAAAAGTTATGTCCAAGGAATTATGAAATTCATCCAGATTCGAAAATTGAAGCCCTCAGGAGAACGGGTCACAGCCATAAAAGAATGTCATTTCAGTGCTATGAATATTAAAGTCTCTGTTCCTTTTACACATTTATCATATTGTTGTTTTAAAGCAATATCTTACTCTCATTTCTTTTAGCCGACACATGTGTTTAGAAGTATGTAACTGTCAAAAAAATTTTTTTAACTGATACTACCCATTGGTATGAAAACATGGGATGAGCCTCAGACACTTCTGGTGGGAGCTAGACTAGTGGGCCAAAAGCCTTAAACCCACGCATCACCTTTAATCCAGAAATTCCATTTCTTGAAATTCATTCTAATAACACCATCAGCAAGGCATGGGAAAATGTACACTTTTGTCCAAAGAGGTTCATCACATCACTGTTTACAATATCAAAAAAATGAAAAGAGTCCATCCCCCAAATAGAGAAGCAATTAAATATAACATATGTCCATGTGATGGGATATATCTAGCCACTAAAAATGATCTTTTTTAAAAAAGATTTTATTTTATTTTTTAAGTTATCTTTACACCCAATGTGGGGCTCAAACTCACAACCCCAAGATCAAGAGTTACACGTGCCACTCACTGAGCCAGCCGGGTGCCCCTAAAAATTATCTTTTAAAGGAATTTGCTAAAAAGATTTAAGATGTAGGTTTTTTTTTTAATATATTTTATTTATTTATTTGACAGAGAGAGAAATCAGAAGCAGACAGAGAGAGGGGAAGCAGGCTCCCCGCTGACCAGAGAGCCCGACGCGGGGCTCAATCCCAGGACCCTGAGACCATGACCTGAGCCGAAGGCAGAGGCTTTAACCCACCGAGCCACCCAGGTGCCCCAAGATGTAGTATTAAGTTAAAAAATAACAAGTGACATGTACAGTGTGATTCAAATATATATGTATCTTCAGATGTAATGTCTATGTGTTTATTGGTGTATGTAAAAGAGAAAGCAAACAGAATGAAAGGATAGGTCTCTAATGTACCAAAAATAGTGATAGAGATTATCTCAGGGTGTTTCTCTACTTTCTTTCTTTCTTTCTTTCTTTCTTTCTTTCTTTCTTTCTTTTTTTTAAAGATTTTATTTATTTAGGGGCGCCTGGGTGGCTCAGTCGTTAAGCGTCTGCCTTCAGCTCAGGTCATGATCACAGGGTCCTGGGTTCGAGCCCCGCATCCAGCTCCCTGCTCAGCAGAGAGCCTGCTTCTCCCTCTCCCTCTTCCCTCTGCTTGTGTCCCGTCTCTCGCAGTATCTCTCTCTGTCAAATAAATAAATAAAATCTTTAAAAAAAGATTTTATTTATCTATTAGAGAGAGAGAGAACACGAGTGGGAAGGAGGAACAGAGGGAGCACACTCCTCACCGAGTAGGGGGCCCTAATGCAGGGCTCGATCCCAGGTCCCTGGATCATGACCTGAGCCAAAGGCAGATGTTGAACTGACTGAGCCACCCAGGTGCCCCGTGTACTTTCTGACCTCTCTACAAAAAAACCAAACACAAAGAAACAGAAAAAGATGCATTACTTTTCAAAGATCTCAATGCATGTTGATGTTTTTAGTTCAGGAATAAGCTTCTGCAAGAAACAATCTTTGTTTCATTCTCGTTTCTTTTGCTGGACACTTATTGCCCGAAGTAGAGAGTGTCTGGCCTTAAGCACTTAGACTTGTCAGATGCCAGGCCACTGTTGGTGTGTGAAGATGCTGGTGTATTAGGAGATGGAGACAGTAATAGCCATGGGACAAGGGAGGCAAGGGTGAGGACTGACAGACAAGATGTACATATGGATGCTGTCTTTTCTCAGATCACAGTCATGCATGGCTCAGAGGGTGCATGGAGGCAGGACAGGGGGAGAAAAGCCAGGGTGTGAAGCCAGACAGGACCACTATGTTGGGGCAGGCACTGCCCAGTCAGACCTAGTCCTAGGGATGGCCTTCTGGAGGAATCTGAGAGGCAGGCGTTTGGCTGAGAGAAGGGCTCACTCACAGGACTGGTGTTCGCCGTGGGGCCAGAAGTGGGCTCGCATCCTAGAATGATTGAGATACAAGATGGGAGCATGGGGGCATGGGGGTATGGCACATGGTATCCAGGCGCCATGACTGCAGGAAATGGGGGGTGGGTCTTAGGCACAGGCAGAAGCCCAGTTACCAGAACCAAGACATAAAGGTGAGGTTTAACTAGAAGTCATGGGGCACCTGGCTGGCTTCATCTGTAGAACATGTGACTCTTGATCTGGGGGTGGTGAGTTCAAGTCCCACACTGGGCACAGAGCTCACTTAAAAAAAAAAAAAAAGAAAAAAACAAAAACAAAAACTAGCTGTCATGGTTACTTGATGCTGAATCCCAGAGAGGCGGGCTATGTTTCTTCAAATCCCTCTCGAAGACATCAGAGATGGCAGGGACAGTAAGCTGTTCTAATAAAGAGTAGAAACAATGGACCCTACATGTGGGGAAACCAGGCAGGACTGGAGTGAGAGCCATAGAGCACTGGAGTCGGAGAAGTCTTTCAGAATTGTGCCTGAAGCAGTTTATCATAAATAAGTTAAGTTAATGGACGTCCTTCAGGTGGCAAAAACAAGAGGCCCTTTTGTCAATGTGACTCTTAGCCATTCCTGCCCGAATCTCTTCATAGTGTCCCTAGTAAAGATACAGACACACATCAGCGTGTTTTGGAGATGTCAACAATGCATCGAAAACAAAAGATCAGTCCCATTTTATCTTTGCTTTGCCAAATACAGGAGAAACCCGCATAAGTTGGCAATCTTAGTATTACTATACAAATGCCTCTAATAAAAATGTGTAAGTAGAATTTCTAACTCTATAAATTTCCGTGAAAATGTCATGCTATACAAAAGATTATAGCTAGTATGTTATTTTTATAAAGATTATTTGCTATTTAAATATTTTTTTCGAATATAAAGTTGAATTTTGCAATATTTCTTTCCTTCAGATCCAAATGTTGGGAATATTACAGAAACAAAGAAGCACTGTTTGATGTTAGCCTTTATTTGACTGGTTTTCCCAAAAGTACAATTTCTTCACCAATAGGCCCTTAGTTTCCTGGCTTGTAGCTAGAGCAGTGGTTCTCAGCCTTGGCCTCCCACTGGAATCACTTGAGAGCTTTTGTGATTCCCAGGGCCTGTGTAGCCAACAAATGAACCAGACTCTTTAGACATGGGACTGGGGCATCAGGATTTGGTAAAGCTCCTCGGGTGATTTAAATCTGCGGTCAAGGGGCACCTGGGTGGCTCAGTGGGTTAAGCCTCTGCCTTTGGCTCAGGTCATGACCCCAGGGTCCTGGGATCGAGCCCCGCATCAGGCTCTCTGCTTGGCAGGGAGCCTGCTTCCCCCTCTCTCTCTGCCTGCTGCTCTGCCTACTTGTGATCTCTGTCAAATAAAAATTAATTAATTAATTAATTAATCTGCAGTCAAGGCTAAGAACTGCTGAGCTAGAGCAACCAAGTTAAATGATGGTCCAAAGCAGGACACTTAAAAGTCAAAGACGATGCTATTACTAATTACCCCAGGGCCATAGAATAAGTCAGTGATGTTCTGAAGATACTTGGACATATGGTCACACTAGTTTTGGCTGCCAGCTGGCGTCACTCTGTCCCTTACAATTTATAAAGGAATGAAAAGATAGGCTCACATGAAACTCCATACCCCAAAGACGGTTCCTTCTTTTAGAGAAACTCAGGTACCAACACAAAAACTTGATATTTTTGCTCACCCCACTGCGCATAGACTTAGCTATCCTTTGTGTCAAAACCTGCTGGCAACCACCCGCTAGAATGGCTACAATGAAAAGGACTGATATTACTAAGTATTGACAAGGCTGTGGGACAATTGGAACTCTCGTAACCGGCTCTTGGGAGTAGAGAATGATAAAGCACTTTGGAAAACTGACGGTTCCAGTATATTTTATTTTATTATTTTATTTTTTTAAAGATTTTATTTATTTATTTGATAGAGATCACAAGTAGGCAGAGCAGCAGGCAGAGAGAGAGGAGGAAGCAGGCTCCCCGCTGAGCAGAGAGCCAGATGCGGGGCTCGATCCCAGGACCCCGGGATCATGACCTGAGCTGAAGGCAGAGGCTTAACCCACTGAGCCACCTGGTGCCCTCAGTACATTTTAATGCACATCTATACTGTGACTCAGCAATTCCTCCGCTAGGTATTTATTCAAGAGAAATATAAACATGTGTTCCCAGAAATATTTGTACAAGAGTGATCATAGTAACCTTAATCATAATAGCCCCAAACTAGAAATAGCCATATGTCCATCAACAGGAGAATGGATAAACAAATACAGTGAAATTCTACCCAGCATCATAACTTGATGAATCTTACAGACACTATCCTGAGTGAAAAAACCCGGACACAAGAGTATACGTGGTGTAATTCTGTTTCTATGAAATTCTAGAATAAACAAAACTAATCTGTGGTGATAGATATAAGAAAGTGAAGTAAGAGGAATTTCCTTTATCTTGTGCTGGGTGTTGGTTACATGGGTGAATATAATAGGGAAAAAACCCTAATCTATGTACTTATAAACTATGCATTTTATTATATGTAAATTATATCTTGATTTTTTTAAAAGATTTTATTTATTTGACAGACAGAGATCACAAGTAGGTAGAGAGGCAGACAGAGAGAAAGGAAGGGAAGCAGGCTCCCTGCTGAGCAGAGAGCCTGATGCGGGGCTCGATCCCAGGACCCTGGGATCATGACCTGAGCCGAAGGCAGAGGCTTTAACCCACTGAGCCACCCAGGCGCCCCTATCTTGATTTTTTTAATCAGAAAAAAGAACCACCCGAAAATATAAGCCACTAGGACACATTTGGACCTTATGGTGAGTCTTTCACACCCACAGGGGAAAAGGTAGAAATGAGTATTTGGGTCCTGCTGTGTACTGGGCTCTGTGTGAGATGCTTCACATAGAAAAATCAGACTTCCCCCTAAAGTACTAGGCAATTCCACCAACCAGATGCAATTCGGGGACATTTCTTATCAAGGCCCTTTTGCAAGAGCAAGGATTTCAGTCATTTTAATGGAAGATGGGACTTTTAAAGAATTGTCATTTCTAGATGGACTAATAGTTTTCCCAGTGATTCATCTTGAAAATGATAATACCCACCCAATTTACTACTTACAGTAAAGAAAGCATTTCCACATAACCGCCTGATGAGTTTTACTTGTTCCAATAAGATTATATTTGTCAGTGGAAGGGCTTCAGTTGGGATCGAAAGGCTAAATTTACATATGACAACAGTAAGTGTTCCACCAACTCGACAGCACACCAAACAAAATAATAAATTTTCCTTTGAACCGCAACAAATCTTTTAATAGAATTTTATTTCAAGAATATAACAATCCAGGAAAATTCCAGATGTTCACTTTATAAAGCCAAAAGGAAGAATAGAACAAGAATGATCTATAAAACAGAAGTTGTGTTTGGGGGAGGAAAATGAAGTGTTCAGACAAAGAAAAATAGATTCAGGTTTTCTTAAGAGATAAACAGAAGACAAAAGGCTCTTGGTGAGTGTAATCTATTATCCCTTACTTGTTGACTAACTGTGAAGATATGACTCTTGGCACATTAATTTAGTGCAAAAAGACATCTGTGATTTCAAGGAATTTACTTTTTACTGTCATCCCATATTTATACAACATCTTTTGGAAAGAAACTAAAAATTCTTTACCCTCAACTGCCAGTACTTCTCTTTTATCCATAAAAAAAGTCTAAACTTCAAGCCTGGTATTTGAAGTTTTTTATTATGTGACCCATTTATCTAAGCTTTATCTCCTACTGCTTTTCTACACTTGCCCTTTCGTCCAGCCAACCCTATTTACTTGACTCCAGAGTGATGACCAGTTCTCACTTCCAGATTTGGTTCGTGCTATTACTCTCCATAAGACGGTGAAGTGGAAGGTGCATGAATTAAGTGAATTCTCACTCCCTGGTCAGTTACTAATTAGCCATGAGAGTCACTCATTAACCATGTGAGCTTGGGCAGGTCTCTCAACCTTCCTTAACATCAGTTTTCTTATCTGTAAAATGAGAATATGAGTACCTACTTCTACTTTGATATCTTAGTACTCTAAAAGAGATGGCAGGTGTGTCTGACACATCACACGCAATAAATACTACTTCCCTATCAGGTTTCATCCTCACTTTTGCCTAGAATACACCATCATCTTGATGCCTTCCTGAATCCCGCCCTTCAGTACAATTCAAGTTCCGTATTTTGAAACATTGTCGGGCCACCTCTTTACCATTTTATTGGCCCTTAATATCATACAGCCTCATACTGCTCATAAATAAATATTTTTTTAAAAAAGAAATGCTGTTGTCATGGTGTGTAACACCTTTTACTCTTCTTACTGGTTCTATTTTGTAGAATAAGGAGTAACATTGACAGGTTTGGGGGGAATTATATATATATATATATATATATATATATATATTTTTTTTTTTAATCACAGACTTCTGTTTTTATGTTTTAACATTTTCATACTTTTTTTGTAACTGGAATCACATAACAAGTGTAGGGGAAAATTGTGCCTTGTTGCAACACTTTTGCTAATTTCTAGGCTGGAAGATAACAGATGCCTGGAGTTTACCTTATGTTGAATTAAAATCAATATTTCTCTAACAACAACAACAACAGAAAAGACAGAGATTGACAGAATGGATAGAAACATATGATCCAACTATACACTGTTTATAAGAGACTCACTCCAGATTCCCAAACACAAATAGATTGAAAGTTAAAGGATGAAAAAAGATATTCCATGCAAAAGGTAACCAAAAGAGAATAGGGTTAACTATACTAACATCAAATAAAATAGATTTTAAATGAAAAAAAAAAAAAGTTGCAAAAAGACAAAGAAGGACATTATGGATTAATAAAAGTTCTAATTTAAGAATAAGATATAATAATCATAAACATTTGCATACCTAATGAAAGATCAACAAAATAGAAGAAGCAAAAACTGACAGAACTGATGGGAGAAATATTTCTATAATAATAGTTAGAGGGGCACCTGGGTAGCTCAGTGGGTTAAAGCCTCTGCCTTTGGCTCAGGTCATGGTCTCGGGGTCTTGGGATCGAGTCCCGCATCAGGCTCTCTGCTCCGTGGGGAGCCTGCTTCCCTTCCTCTCTCTCCGCCTGCCTCTCTGCCTACTTGTGATCTCTGTCTGTCAAATGAATAAATAAAATCTTTAAAATAATAATAATAGGGGCACCTGAGTGGCTCAGTGGGTCAAAGCCTCTGCCTTCGGCTCAGGTCATAGTCCCAGGGTCCTGGGATCGAGCCCCGCATCAGGCTCTCTGCTCAGCGGGGAGCCTGCTTCCTCCTCTCTCTCTGCCTGCCTCTCTGCCTACTTGTGATCTCTGTCTGTCAAATAAATTTAAAAAATCTTAAAAAATAAATAAATAAAATAATAATAATAATAATAATAGTTAGAGACTTCAGTGTTCACTCTCAATAATGGGTAGAACAACCAGATGGAAGAAAAATAAGGAAATGGAGGATATAAGTCAACTAGATCTAAAAGACATAAACAGAATATTGTACCCAATAATGATAGCATACACATTTCAGTGCATGTAGCACATTCTCCAGGATAAACCATATGTTAGCCCACAAACTAAGTCTCAACAGATTTAAAAAGATAGATATCATACCATATCATAGCTTCTCCAAACACAATAGGATGAAATTAGAAGTTAATAACAGAAGAAAAACTGGAAAATTTATAGATTTGTAGGAAATTAAGCAACACATGCTAAGGACACCTGGGTGGCTCAGTTGGCTAAGCGTCTACCTTCCACTCAGGTCATGATCTCGAGCCCCATATCAGGTTCCCTGCTCAGCAGGGAGTCTGCTTCTTCCTCTATCCCTCAGCCTGCTCATGCTCTTTCTCTTTCTCAAATAAACAAACAAATAAATAAACATGCTTAAACAACAGATGGATGAAAGGAGAAATCACAAACGAAATTGAAAAATACTTAGACACAAATGAAAACAAATACACAACATAGCAAAACTTATGGAATGCAGCAAAAGCAGTCCTAAAGGGGAGATATATAGCTATAAACACTTACATTAAAAACCAAGAAAGATCTTGGAGTGCCTGGCTAGCTCAGTCAATAGAGCATGCAACTCCTGATCTCAGGGTGGTGAGTTCAAGCCCCACATTGGTCATGGAGTCTACTTAAGGAAAAAAAAAATCTGAGGGCACCTGGGTGGCTCAGTTGGTTAAGCTTCTGACTCTTGATTTCAGCTGGGGTCATGATCTCAGGGTCGTGGAATGGAGCGCTGTGTCAGGCTCTGTGCTCAGTGGGGAGTCTGCTTGAGTTTCTCTCCCTCTTTTTCTCCTTCTCCCCCTCCCATTCCTCTCTCTCAAATAAATAAATATGTAAAAAAAAACCACAAGAAATATCTTGAATCAGCAACTGGATTTACAATTTAAATAACTACAAAATCAAAGAACAAACTAAATTAAAAGCAGCAGAAGGAAGGAAATAATAAAGATTAGAGCAGAGGTAGATGAAATAGAGAATAAAAAATTATGGAGAAAAACCAAAGAAACTAAAAGTTGGTTCTTTGTAAAGATCAACAAAATTGACAAACTTTTAGATAGACGGACTAATTAAAAAAGAGAGAGGGCTAAAACTGGACATAAAAATGGGACATTACTACTGATTCTACAGAAATAAAAAGGATTATGAGAATGTTGTGAACAATCAAATGCCAACAAATTTGGTAACTTAGAAGAAATGAATAAATTCCCAGAAACACAAAACCTACCAAGACTAAATCATAAAGAAATAGAAAATTTCTAGTAGGGAAATTGAATCAGTAATCAAAAATCTCGTCCAAGAAAAGCCCTGGATCTGTTGGCTTCATTGGTGAATTCTATCAAATATTTTAAGAAGAAATAATACCAATTCTTCTCAAACTTTTCCCAAAAAATTGAAAAGGAGGAAACTCTCCCTAACTCATTCTTTGAGGCCAGCATTACTGTGATACTAAAGCTAATCAAGGATTTTACAAGAAAAGACAACTACAGAACAATATCCCTTATGAACATCGATGCAAAAATTCTTCACAAAATATTAGCAAAGTGAATACAGCAGCATATTTAAAAGATTATACACCATAACTAGTGGGAATTTATTCCTGGAGAGCAAGGATGGTTCAATATACAGACATTGACTGATGCAATATACCACAGTAATAGAATGAAGATAAGGACTAAAAAAAACCACAAGATTATTGCAATTCATGACCAAAAAGCATTTGACAAAATTCAATACCCTTTTATGATAAAAATACTCAACAAACCAGGAATAGAAAGAAACTACCTTGACATAACAAAAGCCATATATGAAAAACCCACAGCAAACACCATACTCAATGGTGAAAGACTGAAAACTTTTCCTCTAAGATTTGAAATCAGACAAAGATGCCCACTTTTACTACTTCTATTCAACATAGCACCAGAAGTTCTAGCCAGAGCAGTTAGGCAAGAAAAAGAAAGAAAAGGCATCCAAATTGGAAAAGAAGAAGTAAGATTACCTCTGCTCATAGAATATATTATCTAAGTTGTAGAAAACACTAAAGATTCCACCAAAATGAACTGTTAGAGCTAATAAATGAATTCAGCTAAGTAGCAGGACACAAACTCACCACACACACCAGCTGCATCTCTATACCACAATTAAGGACCTGTCATCTTACTGTCAGTTGAATGCACCAAGATTTTGGGGAGGTGAGGAGAAGAATGAAGAGAAACAGAGCATATTCACAATATATTTCATCCAAAATTCCACCTTTTTAAAAAAAATATAAAATTAGTGTCTATGTGCTCATTATTAGAGATTAAGTTTATGTAATCCAGAATCACGGTATAACCCCAGATCACATGTGATTTTTCAGAATCACTGTGAACTAGACCTAATCTAGCATGGGGATTTCTGTATCTAGTCACATTATCTTCTCATATCCACAACAGAGTTGGATGGCATGACAGATAGGACTATTCACAGCCCTGCAAGGATACATCTATAAAGGTTTCTACTAGGGCTGATTCACAATTTTCCTTGGAAGATAGTCTTAGCTGGAGGTAGCTATCACTGGTCTACCTTGTTAGAAAGTCAAGGACTCATTTCTGAAATTAAAGGCCGCAGACTCTAGCATGCTGGATATCAGATCAACTCCGTTCCAGTTTAAGGACCTATCGAGATCATTTAAGAAAATAATTTTAGGGGTACCTAGGTGGCTCAGTCGGTTAAGCATGCAACTCTTGATTTTGACTCAGGTCAAGATCTCAGGGTCATGGGATCAAGCCCTGTGTCAGGCTCCACACCCAGCGTGGAGCCTGCTGAAGATTCTTCCTCTTCCTTTCCCTCTGCCCCTCCCATCCCCTCCCTTTCTAATAATAATAATAATTTCATGTCTGATTTCTTAGCAAATCACTCCTTCCTAATGATAAAAAACTGTTATGAAATTTCATACAGTCCAAACAAAGACTTCTTGTGGGACAAATGCCAAAACTATACTGGAAGCCTTGGGAGAACCACCTGACTTCTTCATACAGTTTCCGGCCCCCAGGCTTTTCAAGTCTTAACTGGAAATACCAGAAATAATTTCTCCAGGTGTTTTTGAAGTTTATCTACTTAAATCACAGAGCAAGTCTGGTGATTTAAAACAAAGAAAGAATAGAGTTTGTGATCCTATGAAACAAATTAGTATATAAGGAAAGGATTTAAAATAATCTGGTAAATTCAGTATCTGTCCATGATATTTGGCATGATTACAATAAAACCTCATTAAAGGGTAGGATCTATAAGAGAAATATGGAAAGGTCAGGAGTCAGAATTATCGGATTTCTTAATGAAGAACAATAGGGCATTTTGTCTGCCGAGAAACAACAGTTCGTTTGAATTACCAATTAACTCAATATTAGCTTATTGTGGTTTTAGTGCATTTAATATTTCATCACAGTAGGAAGTCAGCCAGGCTGGAGACAGGAAATCTAAATTCTAACTTCATATCTGTTGCTACATGCCTCATAACTTTGGACAGATCAATTCATCTCTCTGAGCCTGAGTTTCCTCACCTGTAATATGAAGAGATTGGGCTTAGATATCCTCATAGTTTTCTTCTAGCTCTAAAACACCATGGCTCCATTTCTTAACCCCCGCCACTCCAACCACAGGGCCCCTGTGGATCCACACACCCCCTTCTTCTATCCTAGGCTCCTGTGCCACACGCTGCCTCTACTTGCCCTACTGCCTGGGGTTCTTCCCTGTGACGGGCACCCATTCTAGACAATGCCACCTGCCCCAAATGCAAACTCACTCTCATGGGTCCCAGGGCCATGCTACTCATGGACTTGAAGGAGTGAATGAAACAAGCCCGAGCATTTGAGCTACTGTGGCCAGGTCAGGGGCAGGGGGAGTGGGGAGCCTGAGAACAAGTCTGTTTTCTGAAAGCCATGGCTTGTGTGCTCACTTCTAACTTGGGTCTGTCCGTAAGGAGGGTTGAGAGACTGGGGGAGGCTGCTGCTTGCCTTGCTTGGAATAAAATCAAAGGGAAAGCCTTTTCACAACATACATAAAAATCAGTCTATCCAGGATGAGAAAAGTTATGTGGTCTCATGTATGCACATAATGATCCTTTACGTACAGTATCCTAATACACACTTTATACATCTATACTTACACCAAAAGCAACTAAACACACAACCTAAGTGGTTTCTTTTTGGGTTTTGCCTATGGGGTCTCACCCCAAATCCTCACGTGTTTGTCTAATTCCTTCTCTTAGCTTTCTTCTCCCCACTGTGGGCTAGGAGGGGAATTTGCTACGCAGTGAAGACACCAAGACAGTAAGAATAAAAATTACTTCAAGATCCCATATATTGTGGCTTCTCCCAGTTCTCACAGTCGGTAGTGCTATTTACCCGATAACCCTGCTGCGGCACTACCCACCCTGATGTGACCCTGACACGAGGTTACAAAGTGTATGCATGACATTCGTAAGCTCCCCTGAACCAAAAATCTTCCTCCAAAAACCAAGTTACCCTGAGCATCTTTCTCCTGGCGGGACCGGCACAGCAGACGCTCTTCAAAACCTAAGCATCAGTGTGTACTTGTGCGCACGCACATACACGTGTGTGTGTGTGTGTGTGTGTGTGTGTGTGTGAACCTTACGGCCAAAGCGATTGCATCTTTTCTTTTAACACAGTCAGGTGAGAAACATCTCCCGTGTGTAGCCTAAAATTTGATTTTTCATTGTAACAACAACACAAAAAATGATCTCCCACCTATCAATATCTTGGCCCACGTGTGGTTATGCTAAGGCAGAAATGCCGAGTCTGAGAAAAACCAAAGTCAAGGAAATTCTGTGTCCCGTCCCCGGGTGCTCCACCTCCCAACCCCCACCCTCATGTCTAGACATTCCCGCAGGCTCTGCAGGCACCACCCTTTCTTTTCCACATTTCATTAATAATCGTACAAGTCAAACAATAGCTAATCTGGCAATTATGCGCAAGTTAAAACACTGGAACACGTTCCCCCGCGTTGCCTGCCAAATCACACAAAATCTGGATCAATGAAGGTGTTGAAAGATCTTTCAAAAAGTTCCTTCTGCCTTTCTTCCTGCTTTTTGGGCAGACTTCTGAAAGGCACCAAATCAAATCAAATCAAGAACAGCGTGAAACCTGCCTCCTTGCGTCTCTCTTTTTCACAGGGACACCAGCGTTTGAAAGTCAGTGTTTGGGGGCGGGGAGGAGAAAAGGGACGTGAGGCGGAGAGTACCCACGCCCTGAGCTAATTGCATCAGGGTGAAAGAATGAGCACCACACCCCGGGCGGTCACATTTCTGGGGTCACTTAATCATGCTCCGTACACCTGTGCTATGAGGGCAGCGCAGCTGCAAGGCAAACGCTGTTAGGCTCCGACGCCAACATGCCTGTTCCCCCCTAGATTCAGCTACTTCCAAACTCCATGGTCAGCCGCAGAATTTTTGAGGAGTGAAGTAAAGCACAAAGCAAGACTGGGTCGGCCGTGTGCTCTTCCAGAATCAGTCTCGGTGCCAAAGCTTCTCTTCCACGCTTCTCCAAGCTGCGCTCGGGCTTCCAACTGCCCACGGGCTTCGGTTCCCGAGGCCGTGGCGTCCATCAGAGGCTCTGTGCGCTGGGCTAGCTGCATAGACGGGGGTCCTCGGCCGCCTCCAGAACCGCCTCCAGAACTCCAATTCAGCCCCTAAAAATAGCATCAGCTCTGCCCACACCTCCTCCTCCTGGGTTTCCTCACTGTTAGTGCTCCCAGTGGATGTTACTAAGAGGTGAGAACATGAACGTTTGCAGGAAGCAGGACATCGATCATTCCTTCCTTACTGATTTCCATGGAAATATAGAAGAAGAAAAAGAAAGGAAGTCCCTTGGAGAACTGCTTTCGGGCTTCAAGTCTGATTCTCATGAAAGTTTGGTGAGGGGACCTTCCTACTCCATCTCAAAGGCCCGTTCAGACCCGAAATGCTTCAGTTCCTTGCCTGCACGTCTGACTGGGATTTGGATCTGGACTGGAAGCAGGATACTAAGGTCATGCTGAGTTCCATGTGCAGGAAATGGATGGAGCCTCCTTGCTGAACTTCCTGGGTTCAAATGACATAGTTGGATACTGGGGTGGCTTTGAAAGTGTCCTTAATAATCTCAAGCTTACCTTGGAAGTCTCCAGAAGGGCTCATCTGTCCATTCTCTCTAGGGCGCTTAGACAGAAGAGGACCTGGGTTTGGCCTGGAACCTCTGGAAGTAATTACCAGCAAAGCTCCACTCCCTCATGGAAACTCACCGGACGCTTTACACTCATCCATCCCGTCTAATACTATCCCATCTCATCTATCCCATCTAATACTATTCTCTCAGTGACCATTCCTATAACAGGAAAAGCCTCACGTTGGTTGATGTCTGTTACTCAGATTTTCTTACCTCCAAAGTCCCAATGGAAACACAGCTTCTCGAGCTGGAGGGCTATAAATGGAAGCCAAAAGATGCTTCAGAGAGAAGCTTTAAAGGACTCAGATATCAGCTGCGTGCTTTGGAAGCCTTTTAACGGACTGAAGTGCAGGGGGGAGACAGGCATTCTCCCCTCCGTTGCTGCAGACCACAGCTCTGTGCCACAGGAGCTCTGATGAGCCTGGCTGAGCAGCAGTGGCCCCCAGCGAAGATGTCAGTGCCTAAAGTAGAAAGATAAGCACCCCATGGGGTAAGATAGCGCCACGGGGGTGGTAGCGATTGGCCAATTGTGGGGCCTGGTGCATTAGTGGGTCATGGCCAGCAGTTCTTGGATAGACTAGAGTAGTATAAAAAGCATCAGTTTCTCACAAATCGTAAGTAGATATATATGTATATGTGAGTGTGTGTACATGTGAGAGTATGTGTACATGCACTGGGTCATTACGTTAAAATCTATCTCTTCCCGTGGGTCATGGTCTAAATCACAAAGCGATTGCTTGTGGAGTGGAAGCAGTATCTGATAGAAGTAGTAGTTGTCTTGCTTTTAAGTTCCTAAAGATTCCCAGATGTAATCAAGCAGGGTTTGCAAGGGCTAGCTGCACTCTCTGTTATGGTAGCCACTAGCATGTGTGGCTATTTAAATTAATCAAAATTAATTAAACGTAAAAACTGTGTTCCTCAGTCATACCAGCCACATTTCAAGTGCTCAGTAGACACATTTGACTAGTGGCTTCTACATTGGCTAGTGCAGATGTAGAAGATTTCCAATATCTCAGAAAGTTCTAGTGGATATCCCTGGGCTTGGTCTAAATCTAGCGGACCAAAATTGTCAAGGATGGGCATGGACACCTATACATGGTTGAGGTTCTACAGTAATTGCGAAGTGCAGTCAAGATTGATTTTATTATCCACCCCAAGCAGCACAAAATAGAAATATGGAGCTTGAGAAAGAAGGTAAGCTGGAAATTTAGATCTGGAGGCCATCAACATGTAAACTGTAGTTGAAGCAAAAGAAATGGATGAGCTCACACTTGGAGATCAGAGAACAAGAGAAGAGGACCAAGCACAAACCCCTAAATGGAAAGAAGCAAAATTAATGAAGGAGCCTGAGAAGTGGAGGTGAGAGAACTAAGAAGGAACATCAGTAAGTGTGTTTCTAGATACAAGCAGTAGAACATCCTAGCTCGCATCGGCTTAAACAATAAGAAAACTAATTATGTCATGTAAGAACTAGCCTAGGCTCCAGGCACGTGCACTGGGGCTCCAACTTCACTTCTCTGTAACTTGTCAAGAATAGTGTTGGCTTCCTCCTTAGGCTGGAGAGAAAATGGCTACAGAAGTTCTTAAAGCAATCATTCATTGTCAAAAACAATAGAAATACCGTGATTGGCTCAGACTAATCATATTTGGGTTTGAAAGAGTATTGGGCTGTTAATCACTGGGACCATGACAAAAGAGGAGAGAGAGAGATGGTTGCCAGAGAAGCCAAAGAAGAAAGTAGGGTGACTAACAGAGTCAAAAGGCTGCACTGAGGTCAGAATGCATACCTTGCATGTAGTAGAACTGAATTATTATTTTTTGGAAAGACTTTATTTATTTGAGAGAGAGAGGCAGAAAGAGAGAGAAAGAGAGAGAGCATGAGCTGGGGGAGGGGCAGAGGGAGAAGGAGACGAAGACTCCCCACTGAGCAGGGAGCCCAATTCGGGGCTTCATCCCAGGACCCTGAGATCATGACCCGAGTCCAAGGCAGAGGCTTAATCGACTCAGCCATCCAGGTGCCCCTGAGTTTTTTTAAATGAAGTGTATTGTTTGGTGGTTGACTGTGATACATTCACCTTATCCAGCTGGAACCCTGTATATAAGAGCTCAAAATTCTAGCAGGTGACTCAAAGGAAAGAGATCAAAAAACCAAAGAAGATCATAGTAAAAGAGGACAAGGAAAGAAGAAGGGAAGATCAAGAGCAAGGAGAATCAAAAAGTGTTCAAAGTTGCCATTAACAGCATGGAAGACACCCCCCCCAACACACACCCAGCCAAGACAAAAGTTAAAATAAACCAACCAGAGAACATATACTTCCAAGATCCAGAATTAAGAGCAAGTGTAACTTGTGACTTATGGTAAATTTAAAGAACTTCAGGGTCTTGTTTTACTTAGTGTTGTCAAGGCAATCTCATAGCCTTAAGAACTTTGGCAAAGCACTCCTTGGCCAATGGAGAAACCATCTCTCAGAGGCCTCACTTGGCCTCTGCCCACTATGTAGATCAGCCCCTTGATGCTATTCTCAGAATAAATTTTCCAACAGATGCTAAGTTAATGAAAACACACTGAGAATTGTAAGATAATTTATTTTCCATCTGTTTTCACCTGTGCTCAATTGAGGCTACCAGCTCATAGCCCAGGCAATATATAACAGAGGTCAGGGGATACTCCACCCATATTTTATAAAGTGCCTATGGTGCCAGTGTTAGCATTGCAGCTGTAAATAACAAGACCCTAGAGTCAGAGGGAGTGATCTCATTCTCTCACATACATCCAAAGCTTAAAGAAGGCCAACATGTCTTTATGGATCATTGTGTTACTGGTGTTGTTGAGCTCACCGCAGCCGATGTGGCCCAGCTTAACTTCCTCAGGGCTCCTCTGTACATTCTCCCCTCCCTTCTCCATCTGGGAATTGGATATGCTGTTTCCCAGGGACCAAATTCTAAGAACCATGGGCTGGGAAATTTGGTTATTAGTGAGGGAGCCACATCACATCGACTTATGATGTAATCAGGTAGTTTTGTTTTTGTTACTCAGGGGAAAACTTTACAGGAAAGCATACTAGAGACGTGAGTTGAAAGCTCTCCTTCTTAAAATCTGTCAACAGCTTCCCGTGGCCTTTGGAATAAAGATCATCTTCCTAATGTGGCTTATGAAGGCCTCTGCCAGCCCCTTCAGCACCCTCCATGCCGCCCTCCACCTCTCACTGTCCTCTGTCCTCTGCTTCCTTGGCAGAGGAGGCCCAGTCCTCACACCCAAACTTCATCTAGTTTATTCTTGTTTATTCTTTTCATAGAGAGGGGAAGAGAGCAGGGGGAGGGGCAGAGGAAGAGAGAGAATCTTAAGCAGACTCCATGCCCACCGTAGAGCCCAATGCAGGGCTCCATCCCATGACCCTGAGATCATGACATGAGCCAAAGGCAGAGGCTTAACCCACTGAGCCATCCAGGTGCCCTAAATAAATAATATTTAAAACAAAGATAGTAAATGCTCAAAAATCACCATTCTAATTATTTCACTTCATTTTCCTACTATCTATGCTTTCGAGGTTATTTTCATCGACTGTCTCCATACAGTGGAAATACTGTATGATGATGTGCTGAGCTATATAGCACTGTGCGATCCAATCCCACGCCTAGTAATGTCATATTGGTTTGAAATTGGCTACCATAACAGTCGTCATCCTCTTCAGTCCCCTTTAATATGGACCAGTTCCTCAGCATTTGTCTCTAGTGACACTGACATCTTAAAAGAATACAGAACTGGGGCACCTGGGTGGCTCAGTGGGTTAAGCCTCTGCCTTTGGCTCAGGTCATGATCCCAGGGTCCTGGGATCGAGTCCGTATCAGGCTCTCTGCTCAGCAGGGGGTCTGCATCTCCCCCATCTCTCTCTACCTGCCTCTCTACCTGTGATCTCTTTCTGTCAAGTAAATAAATAAAACTTTAAAAAAAATACAGAACTTTTTCTTTTTTTTTATTAGAAGGCTTCTTAGATTCCAGTTACACACTCACAGTCAGAATACTATGTAAGTGCTGGGTCCTCAGGGTGTCTCGACAGTCTGATGTCTGTCTGAGCCTCATTTGTAATGTTAATCCTAATCTCCTAATCGAGGTGTTACCAAATTCTATTTAGTTACTAATATTCTAAAATTTTAACATTTGCCTTACTGACCTTTTCTGTCAATAAGGTGATATTTCACCTGGTGTCCATTTTTCTTGCTGTTTCTAATTAATTTATTCAACTTGTAATAGTATCGTACTGGTTTTCAGCTTGTTTTCTTTACTCTGACATCTCCCTTTTTAGCCACAGCTGCTGTTTTTAGCATTTCGTCTTGGTTTTGGGCCTTCTTTTATTTTCTCACTCCCGATGTTGGCAGCTGACTGGACCTTTTGTTTTCTCTGACATGTATGAGTGAAATATTGACCCCATTCTAACTTGCCTCAGACTCATTTGTCTTCCTCTTACAGCTCCAGTTTGAAGCCTAAATGAGCTGTTCTATATGCTTCTCTCTGCACTGATGATGTGGCCATAGAGGCAGAGATAGAGTTCAAAGGGGGTGTGTGCCTTCTTTGGTGGGGGACACAAGCTCTCTTTAAAGAATTTCTTCCGTGCTCTGCGCTAGGAATTTAGATCTCATACTTGGAGACATACCCTATGCTTAATATGTTGTATCCTTAGGCTTGGAATTATGCCCCCAATTTTGTATGAATCCGTAGTAAATAACATACTCAAGAGTGCTTTTTTCTGCCCTGATGAAATATTCCGTTCTTTTCCCTCATTTTTTCCTACGGTTTCTTACTTTCCTCATCAATTCACTTCTCTCCAAACTGAGAGTGATGCATGAGAATTTGGGTTTTTGTCGACTGGTGTCCCCCCCGCCCAGTATCACTTCAGGTGACCATCAGTAGATGTGGGGGTGAAATTAAGAGCAGTGGTGTGGTGGTAAATATTTAACAACCGGCTCTCAAAAATAAAAATCCTCAATGTATATTGTATGCCAGTTTCTGTAGTGTAAATATTCCCACCGTAACCAACTTCAAGCTACCAATATGACATTACTAGGCGTGGAATTGGATCGCACAGTGCTATATAGCTTAGCACATAATTATACAGTATTTCCGCTGTTTGGAGAGAGTCGATGGAAATAACCTCAAAAGCATAGATAGTAGGAAAATGAAATGAAATAATTAGAAAGTGGTGATTTTTGAGCACTTACTATCTTTGTTTTAGATATTATTCATTTAAAAATGTTTTTTAAAATAAATATTTATTTTTTAAAATATAATTATTTAATTGTAAGTGTATATAATTTAATTTTTAATAATTGCTCTATTTAATACCTGGCTTGAAAAATCCTTGAAAATTGGACTATCGGCTCTTGTGAGCCAGTTAGAGCCTGCTCCAGCACAACGGCTGAGTCAGAATAAAAGCCCACATTATCTGTTTCTTCCTCTGGCCACCATTTCTTATTTTGGCAAGGTCATACCACTTTTCTTCTGTGGTTGCTGTTGGTAAATTTTGTTATTTTTAAAAATCACTTTCTGTTCGGATTAAGGGAAAGCGATTCTGTGATTGGCTTCATCCTGTCACCTTTATCTCAAGATCACACACTGAAAGTTTCTTTGGGTCCTTTCTGGATCTATGTACTATTCAGAACCAAGATATAATATCACCTGGGGCAGTAATCACGAGGCTTCCTCTAAGCACAAACGCTACTGAGTGGAGTTGGCGAATTACTAAATAAGCTGTCTCTTAAGGAAAGTTAACCAAGAAACAATTGCAGAACTATGCAATTTCAAGTAGACAATAGTCAAGGATAACAATGGAGATAATTCACCCTGAAGAAAGGAAGTCAGCCTCTTGCACATTTCTCTGAAAGGTAACTTTGAAGGAACAGGTTTGGTGAGAGGTAACTCCATATATCATAAGTGAGCGTGAGTGAGTTCTCAAACATAGTGTATTTCGCGTGTGTCTGTGTGTGTATATGTATGCGTATAATTTTTTTTAAATTCCATTTTGAGAAATTAAGGGTGTTTCCAAAGGATTCCTGATTTAATGCTTCCTTACTGAAACAAATCATAGATTGTAGTCAATATTTCCAATAACACGGTTGTCCTCAACTCCGGCTGGACATGAAAATCACCTGGGGAACTTTTAAAAAATACGGATGCCAAGACCCTACTCCAAAAATTTCTAAATTCAATTAGCCTAGGGTGGGGCCATGCCATTACCATGTTTGAAAAGCTCCCCAGGTGATTCCACTGGGCAGCCAGAGTTGAGAATCCCTGTCATAATGTAACATTTAGTGTTTTATTAATACTCCAGGAAATCGACTCAAGTGAATATATTAACCCCCTAAAATAGATGATGAGGATAAATGGGAAAATTTGTAAGGTTCTCGGAGATGTTTAAAGGAAAACAAGATAATAATTATATGTTGTTAAAGTCTTTTTTGGCAGGAGCTCCAAATGTTTTATAATTTAAAAAAAAATGCAGTGCCTACTGGAGCAAAAGTTAATTAAATGTAATAATGCCTTGAAGCTGAAGACTCAAAAATAGTATGTCTTCAGCTTTTTCTTTTGCAGGTTCTGGATTGTCCATGATGAGGATATTAGCATGTCCCGTTATTTGTCAGGCTAAGAAAGACACCCATGTGCCTTCTGCAATAAAATCCCACCATATGTTTTAGTTAAGATGTATCCTTTCTGAGCAACCTGTTTCTCGGGAGCACAAATTAAAATCATAAACAAGATTGCAAGGGGAGATCTCTAAAATATTTAAGCAAATAAACTTTCCCCAAGGGACTGATTTCGGGGCAATTAATTAGGCTTATTAGAATGGCATAATTATCTAACCACTGAAACAGGGTCCCTGGAGATCTCTTGCACTTTTTAGCTTAGATTTAATCATTGCATTTAAAATTATACAGATCTTTTTCTCTATTGATCAAGACTTTCTCGGTTGTAAGTAACAAATCCAATTAAGCTGAAGTTGAGGAGAAAAGGAATTTGTTGGTCAAATAACCAAAAAGTCCAGAGACAGACTTCAGGCAAGGCTTGATTCAGGCACTCAAACAATGTCATTGGAAATTGGGTCTTACTCTTTCCATCTCTCTTCTCTTTTCCCTCTGAGTATGTTCCATTCTTAGGTGACCATCTGTTCTTGGTAGCAAGAAGGTTGCCGGTAAGTCTAGGCTTTCGTACATCATACTCCCGAACATCCCTCTGTCCCAAGAACTCCAATAAAAATTTTGTGTAGTTGGAGCACCTGACTGGCTCAGTTGGTGGAGTGAATACCTCTTCATCTCTGGGTGCTGAGTTCGAGCCCCCCTTGGGGTGCAGAGATTACTTAAAAATACAATCTTAAAATCTTAAAAACAAAACAAAACAAAATTGTGGAGTTGAATCTTATTGGCTTGGATTGGCCTGAGTTTGGTCATGTGCCTTTCCTTGAACCAATCTCCATATTCAATGGGACACATTACTCTGATTGGCCAGGCTTGTGTTACATGTACGTTCCTGGAACTGGGGTGGGGTCAGCTGTACCTGAATTACATGACTGAGTTTGGGGTAGAGGATGGTTACCCAACGAGAGTCAGATTGTTGTCAGAAGAGTTGGGGATGGCTACTGAGCGAGGAAAAACAGAGGTTCACTACAATTCAGAAGAACTATTTCAAATTAAACTTCCCCACCTCTCTTTCTTCCAATTTCCCATTTAGCCATAACCAATAAGGTTTAATGATATCTTAGAAATTATCTTGTTTTTCAAAATTTGAACATATTGTCTTATAGCCTTTTGGTATAGTGAATAAACACCTTCTGATAAGAGCTGGGTGCTTAAGTAATAAATGCTATAGGAGTTGTACTATACCAAGCTGCTAGAAAACTTCAGTATATTACTTTTTTTCCCCCTCAACCCAAGCTAAAATTGGTTTGGTATGAGAAATGTTAGGTTTTGTTTGTTTGTTGTTGTTGTTTTAAGATTTTATTTATTTATTTGACAGATAGCGATCACAAGTAGGCAGAGAAGGCAGGCAGAGAGAGAGGGGAAGCAGGCTCCCTGCTGAGCAGAGAGCCCGATGTGGGGCTCGATCCCAGGACCCTGGGATCATGACCTGAGCCGAAGGCAGAGGCTTTAACCCACTGAGCCACCCAGGCGCCCCGAAATGCACGTTTTTAAAGGATAGAATAACATGACTGAAGACACTGCTCTCCAGACACTCGTTAGCCACAGAGACAAAGAAACCTTAGGTCCAAGTTTCCCTTGAACCCAAAGGCAGATGTCTTGAGATTATGCTCAAACGTGAAGGAGGAACTCTCCAGAATGAACGGAGATGGGGAGATATAGTCCCTCAGAAATACCATCAGCTTCCACTGTTCTGAAGTGGACTGTTAGAAGTGAGCTAGTGACCAGTATTGAAAGAGTTCATGGTTTGTATTTTGTTAGTCCCGGTCGTCATGGCAACCGCAGGGTTCTACATAAAGCCCGAAGCCAGCGGACTTGTAATGGAATACATTCCTCCGAGTGAGTCAAAGCCTTGTTGAAAAGGAAGCAATCACACTGCTGTGGAAATAAATTATGAACTGCTCAGGGTTGAAATAAGCAACTTTTTTGGAATCACATTTCTCCCTCCTCCCACATACTTTTGATGATAAGTAACTTGGCAACACTTCATTTCTGATGGGACCGCCTATCATATCGTTGAGAAGAGGTGTGGTAGCATGTGGCCTGCCTACTTGACAGGGTTTCCGTGAGCATCAGATGGGAGAGAGTGTGTGTGAAGGTCCTCTGCAAACCGCAGTACAGGCTGCACCAATATGGCGGGAGCTGTGGATCAAGAGCTCTTAACATTCAGAAATGGAAGTTGCAGATATTATTTTAATCCACCCTGAGCCATTAGAGATTACTTCCTATGACACACATACTAATATTTTGTTCAGTCTGGAAACCCAAGTGATGAAACTTCCGCTGTTCCCCTGGGGCTTCCTACTCCCCAACAGAGCCAGAAAATTTATGCTGGTCGAATACAGTGTTTAATAGCGTGGACTTCCAAGTCAGACAGATGAGGGTTCAAATCCCAGCTCTGCTGCTTTGTAGTTACAGAGACTTGGGCATGTTATTTCAAGTCTTTGCATCTTGGAAGCTCATCTACAAAATGGGGGTAATGAGGGCGCCTGGGTGGCTCAGTGGGTTAAGCCTCTGCCTTCAGCTCAGGTCATGATCTCAGGGTCCTGGGATCAAGTCCCGCATCGGGCTCTCTGCTCAGCAAGGGGTCTGCTTCTCCCCATCTCTCTCTGCCTACTTGTGATCTCTTTCTGTCAAATAAATAAATAAAATCTTGTAAAAAATGGGATAATGATACCTACTTTATAGAGCTGTGAGAGAGATTCACTACGATAACGTTAATAAAAGCACCTAGAATGTCTAGTGCAGAGTAAGGGACAACTAAGTGTTAGGGATTATTATCATTAGCTTTATTCTGGTTCGGCCATAACCATCTTTACTTTCTTGCTAATCCTTGTTGGAATTGTTTCTACCATATTAAATTCTTTTTTCCTCTTGATTTACTCTGGTGCTTCCAAATACTACTTCAATACTTTCTGCTGTTTTAATCCCTACCTTTTGTTATCATCTCATTGATTCGAATAAATCCCTGATTGGTTTACCTTCAAAAAGTAGATGTCATAACAAAGGTTCTTAACGTTTTTAGTTACTTACTGTGCAGTGTTATCATTGGCTTTGCTGGAGTGTGTTGATCCCAACTCACCATCATCTTCTCATGGGCCCTCATTGGCTCCGAAATGAGAACATTCTTAAAGCATCAGTGGAATAGACTCCTTCTGGTGGGCTTCATGGTAGGGAGTCAGCCAGGACAGCCACACACTCCCCCATACCCTCACCTGGCAGGGAGCTGCGCTTGGATGGTCCACAAAACCAAGTTGCACAACTTTGGCAGGGAGCTACATCCACTATCTATCCATCACTTCGGACAACCTTGTTAAATTCCTGCAGCTTCGGCCTATCTGAGCTCTTCATCATTTTAGTGTTGTCAGCCTAAGCAGACCAATTTCTGCTTCTAGGAACATTCCTTTGGAGAAGAGGAGAAATTTCAGCAAACTCAAGTGCTCTTCGAACTCCTGAATTGGTGAGGCCCTCGAGCCGGTTCTTACAATTGACTCAGAAGACTGGTATTTGGAACTGCAAGTTTGCATAGGGTCAGTTTTTCCAAGAAATGTAGTCCATCTTTTGGATAATTAACTTGGAGAAGTTGGCATTTCCTTCTACCTGGTCACATTTGTTTTCTCCATCTTCTTGGAGACTGACCTTAAAATAGTTTCTCTATCCTCATCCTTCCAGCACTTTTGTCTCTGCTCTTCCAACATCTTCATTAATTTTAATTCCAGGCTGATCTTTCTTTGCCATGAAAGGCTTTTAGCTTCTCTGATAGCTCTCTGATTCCTCCTGAGCCTGTTTCTCCAGTGCAGAATAAAACTGAACAAAAGGGCTTTTTTACAAGCACGCCATGTCCCTTAGTGACAAACATTATAAGTAAGGCACTCTTGGCGTCTTCTTTCACCAGCAAACCTCAATGGTTGGTGGTGGTCAATGCCCAGAACAGATTTTTTCCTCCTTACTCCAAGGCACCTTGAGGACCTCATGTTCAGGCCAGAACTATTTTGGGTGGAAAGGAGACAGGACACTTGAGACCTTTTTGTCTGGTGAAATCCTTCCCAAACAGCCCAAGATTCTCATCTCTTCTTTGCAGAGGCTAATGGTTAAGAAGCTAATTCTACTGCCCTCGACTTGGGTACTCGGAACCTCAGACCACTTCCTTTTGGGCTGGGCATCTCTTTAGTGAGAACCACAATCTGAAGGGAAAATGCTTTTGATTAGAGAGACAATTAAAAATAAAATTCCATGCATGCCAAAACGATTTTATTCCATCTGACCAATTAGCCTGGTTTCTATTTTGAAAAACATCGATTATATACTAAAAATGCAATAAACTTGCCATTTTCCAAACTCCACAAACTCTAAAGCAATGATATTTAATGAGTGGTTTATAGTAATATCAGTAAACCGGGGGTACCTAACCTCACTGGAGTGTGGTTCCTAATTGACAAAGTTATGAAGATTATTTAACACCAATCTCCTTGCAAATAAAGCTGTAATTTGGAAAGCAGAGAAGGGTTTCTCAGCCTCAGCACTCTTGACATTTAGGACTAGATCATTCTCTGTTACAGGGTGTTGAGCAGCATCTCTGGTGATAGCCAGAACTGTCTCCAGACATTTCCAAGTGTGCCCTGAGGGACCCAGTTGCCCTTGGTTGAGAACCGCTGATGGAGAGGACATGATGAAACACTTTTTCCCTTGTTTGCTTTTCTGGACTATAAAAATGGCAGAGGCCAGTGAAAAATAAGCGCACGTTAGGTCTTAGAATGTACTATTTTGATTCTATTATTATAAAATCCTTCACTTTTCTCAATTGCGATTTTTAGAAAAACAATTACATTTCCAAATATAGCTACAATATATAAACATTGGTCCCTGGTACGTCTCACCTCTCTGCTAATGGGTCAACAAGAACAGGCCTTTTCACGAGGTGTTCCAAGAGTTTGCAGGGCCCCTCTCTGGCCTGGTTCACCGGGAGCCAGGGTAAAACTACTCATTAGCAAAGTGACTAATGCATAGGCCTATTAGTTGAAATAGTCAGCGAGGGGAAAAGGAGAGTAATGTTTCCTGTGTACTGTTTTCTCTTTTAAGGCAGAATATGCGGTAGTCTAATGAGTGGCCACAACCAAGTCGGTCTTACAAATTGGTTACTTTTTGTCTTTGCTGTCCAGTACGGGCTTCCAGACTAGTCAGGACTTTCAAAGACCCGGAAGTGAAAGGAAAATGGCGGCGTCCCCCGCATTCTTGGCTCTAATAACTGCTCCTCTCTCTGCCCCAGCCTCTCCTTTCCTTCCACCCCACCCCCACTGCTTCTTCCGGACTTGGGTTTCTTTCTTCTTCTGGAGCGGGGCTGGGAAGAATGGCCCCCGAAGGCAGGGAAGCAGAATGTGAATCAGAATCACCTGGGAGAGCTTCACTACCACCCCCGCCCTGGGGCCAACCCACCGCCCCACCCATTCCCCATGGCCCCTCAACAAGGTCCTGGCCCGGAAACAAAAACCACACTCAATTAGGAGACATGGAGGTGATGAAGGAAGGGACGCTTTGCAGAGGTGTGGTCAGGGTTGAGTGAAATCCCAAGGAGAGTGCAGCCCCACAGAGAAAGTAACAGCAGGGCTGAAAGGGCAAAGAAGAGAGCGACAGTGGGAACTCAGGGCAGGAGCAGCCATCTTGTGGGAGCTGTTTCTGCACCACACAAACCAGCAAGCCAGGCTGACCTGACAGGGAGAGTGATAGTCGCCCTAATATCAGAAACACGTGTGGAAGCAAGCCCTAAGAGTATCTGGAGAGGTTTCCGTGCTGAGGGAATGGACGTGCAATGGCTCAGAGGTGAGAACAGCCAGTTTGCTTCTTGGCTTTTTAATTTTTTTTTATTTTTTTTATTTTTAGGATTTTATTTATTTATTTGACAGAGACCCAGTGAGAGAGGGGAACACAAGCAGGGGGAGTGCGAGAGGCAGAAGCAGGCGTCCTGCTGAGCAGGGAGCCCAATATGGGGCTCTATCCCAGGACCCCTCAGTCACCTCATCCTGTCCTGTGAAGGCCCCAGCTTCTGTGGCTGGAAGGCAAGACGTTCACCCTCAAATCAGCAGTGAACCTGAAACCACTGCTTCTCAAACTCCAGAAGCCTTGTGGTTCTGGCCCCGCTGGGACCAGCTTGTGGTCTGCTGGGAGCTTAAGAGTCCGAATTTCTGATGAGCTGCCCGAGAGGCCTGTGCCGCTGGGCCATGCTCTGGATAGCAACGACCTGGAGAACCCAGAACTGAGCAGTGAAGGAAACAGAAACCACTGTCCAGAAGTAGGAGACTTGGGTCCAATCTAGACCATGACCTTAACCAGTCACATGACCTCAGGTGAGTCACTTAGTCATTTCTTCATCTACAAAAACACGTGTGTTAGGCTGGTCTCCTCCTGCTGTCCCTTCGAGTGTCTGCAGATGATGACTCAGCCTCTCAGACCAGAGGCCGTGCAATCTGCAGTTACTTTAAGTTTGGGAATTTGGACGTCAGCCCTAGAGGCGATTTATTTCTTCTGTACTATTGTGTGGATGCAGAAAACAAGAATGCCTGAGCTCAGAGGTACAATACCTCAGGCTTGGATGATAGAAGCTGGGGGAGGGGGTCATCAGATACTTCAGTCAATGGAGGATTTTCTCGAAAATTTAGTAGAGGGGGCGCCTGGGTGGCTCAGTCGGTTAAGCATCTGCTTTCAGCTTAGGTCATGATCCCTGGGTCGTGGGATCGAATCCTGCATCGGGCTTCTTGCTCAATGGGGAGTCTGCTTCTCCCTATCTATCTGCTGCTCGTGCTCTCTTCTCTCTCTCTCTCTCTTTCTCACTCTCACTCATGCTCTTTCTGTCAAATAAATAAAATCTTTAAAAAAATATTTTTAAATAAAAAAAATCTGAAACATTCAAGAAAAAAATTACTTTCAGCTAAAATCAAGTCAAGTCTTCTGTTGTACACATCATGTGAAACCATGGTCATCTTATGCACTGTACAAGAAAATGACAGAATTATCATTTTTAACAGATTCATTAATTCCTTCAGTTTATCATCACACAGGCAAAATATTCTTTCTCTTATTTAGGTAGCATAGTCTATGAACTTAATAGAAGGACTTGGTCTGCTGGGAATAGTTGTAGTTTTCATAGAATACCTTAGAAAGTTCTCTTATGAAACCCTGAGGGAGGGGAAGAATCACATGGCCCCTGCGGTTTTGTTAATGCCTCAAAGACCTTGGAGGGCAAGGCCTTGTGGCACACTCAGGGACACTGGGTCCCAGGGGCAGGAGCTCTAGCTTTGCTTAAGTCCTATGAGCCAGGTGTATCTGGGAAGTAGCAGAACTGCTAGACTTAAAAGGGAACCAGGACCCTGTCCATTATGAGGAAAATGGGCAATGACCTTAAAATTGCACAGCTCTGGTGTAGAAAAGACTCAGTAATGGGGCACCTGAGTGGCTCAGTTGGTTGAGCAGCTGACTCTTGATTTCGGCTCAGGCCACGATCTTGGGGATCAGGCTCTGTGCTCAGCAGGGAGTCCGCTTGAAGATTCTCGCTCTCCTTCTTCTGCCTCTCCCCCCACTCGTGCTCGCTCTCTCTCAAAAATTAATAAATCTTAAAAGAAAAAAAGACTCAATAGTGGAGTTCAAATTTCCCCCCACCCCATGCCCAAAATTGAATTTAAATTAAAAGAAATAATAAAATGATGTTTTTGTATTTGAATGTTTGGACTCAGAGTCACTCCTATTATGTTAAGTAATGTGTACTGAAACGTAGGCTATCCTGAGCATGTTATAATGACTATTTTATTTTGTTCTAACAACTCTATGACTTAGGTAAAATAATCCCCATTTTACAAATAGGGAAACTGAAGCTAAGAAGGGTTATTAAGTCCTTGCCTGAGGTCACACAGCAAGTAACTGGTGGAGACAGTTGAACCCAGGCAGCCTGACTCCAGAGTCTAGGCGCTTAGCCCCTCCGCCATGTTTGTAGATAGCTACCTGCCTATCTGTAAAGCCAGTCCTCCCTATGGCAATACCCACTTTTGGCTCCCAGCCCACAGAATAGAGCCTGTGATTTATTAAGGGAAGATGCTAGTCTGTGGTGGAACAGAAATGTAAGAAGTCTATCCCAGTTCAACAGAGCGCAAGAGAATCATTAATTCCATCGTTTTCAATTTTCCACACTGCAGATGACTAAACGATGGAGCTGATTGTGCCGAGGAGGGTGTGACTCTGCTGCCAAGTGTCCTGGCTCGTTAAGCTCTCTTCTGCAAAAAGTGGGGTTCTTCCAAATGACATTGGTGCCCCCCCCCCATGTATGTGTAACTTAGTCAGGTAAACCTGCCAAGGTCACACACACTGTGCCTCACCCAGGGCCTGAAAAGAGCTGGTCCCACACTAAAGGCAATTTGTGAAACATAATTAATTACAGATTCCTTCTGGAGCTGCTTAAATTCCTTGATGTCTCAGATGTGTGTCCAGGATGGAACTCTTCTTGGCAGCTGAGGATCCTTCTTCCTCCAGCTAGAGAGGAGGTCCAGATGACAGGAACCAAGGGCATCACTCAGATGGAGTTTGGCCTTCTCAAGACTTGGTGGGGCAGGTTCAGATGCATGAATGGGGCTTTGGGGAGCCTATCCCTTCAGCAGATCCAAACCACACAGATCACAGAGATCTGTGGAAAATAATATCTTTCTCATGAGTTGACTGAGCGTTAGCTATAACTACATTTGTCTCGATGGTGCTCTGAGTGGGGATACGAAAGCCTTTTCTCTCAGTAAAAGGGGCAACGCGGTCCACAAAACTCCTGCCCAGTAACCTAATGGAAAGGCTTTCCCAAGATAACATTTGGTTTCTGTTGATAGAACCACAGCAGGCTTTGATTCTGCTACTGTAATGTTTCTAATTATATTTATTATCTGTTATTGGTCAAATCACAAAACCAAAATGGATACAGCTACATATAAATTTGATTATCGCCCAAAGCCTAAGACATACTTGTTGTGTACTTCATTTTACAGATAAGTAACCAAGTTAATATAAGCCTGATATGATTTTAATTTCAACCCAGGTCAAATCAAATTTAGAAGCAGAGGACATTCAACAACGTGGGGCAATCGCATAGACACTGAACAAAAGGAAAGAGCACATTCTATATGATTCCATTCATAGGGACTACAAGAACAGGCAAAACTAATCTATGACGATAGAAATCAGGACAGTGGTTTGCTTCTGGAACGGTGGTATTGACCGGATAGGGGCATGACGGAGACTTCAGGGATGCTGGACTTTCTAGATCTTAATTTTGGTAGTAGTTCCACAGGTATATATAAATGTACAGACTCATTGAGCTATACTTTTAAGATCTGTGCAGTTTAGGCATGCCTGGATGGCTCAGTCATTGGGTGTCTGCCTTCAGCTCTGGTCATGATCCCAGGGTCCTAGGATTGAGCCCCGCATCAGGCTCCCTCTCCCTCTACCCCTCCCCTAACTTGTGCTCTCTCTCCCTCTTTCAAATAAATAAATAAAATCCTTTTTAAAAAGATTTATGCACTTTACTATATTTAAATTATCTCAAAAAAGGAGTTGCAATTAATTTATGACAAAGGATTCAAGAAAACACAATGGGGAAAAGAGGGTTTCTTCAATGAAGAAAGAAACTGAACTCCCATCTCACACATATGCAAGAATCAACTTGAAATGGGTTACAGACTTGGATTCCCCAGCTTCTTGGATTTTTAAAATTCCTGTTTTATATTTAAAATGGCTATGTGCATAAAAAACGTCCACTTCAGCGTAATAAAATTAGATATTAACAAGAAAAGCATGTCCCTCCCAAAATAAATTCCTCTTCTGGAAGTTTCAAAATACATTTTTCATTACTGTGGGGGTTATCCTACTCTACCCCTGCTCCCCCACCTGTGACTCCTACCCTGCAGCCACCAAGGGCTACTCTTTGAACCCTCCATGTCCTGTCAGCCCCCCGTGTGCACTGGCACGTGCCAGCCCTTCCTCCGGGAACAGTCCCACCCTCCCCTCTACCTGGTGAATATCTATGGTTCCTTTAATACCTAGTGCAATTACTGCCTCCTCAGTTTTGTTGAATGAATACAATAATTTCTTGGACTACAAGGTAGATTAAGAACACATAATTCAAAGTATGCTCATTGTGGGGGAGCAATTAGGAACTCTACAGATCTGGGGTTACACCATCAAATACCGAGGGTCCAAAAACTCCTGCCCATTCCATATTTCTAGAATGGCACTTCTATCATCCACGTCAATCTTTTACTTTTCTAATATTGACTATCTGTCAAAGCCTACCTTGTATGAGTTGAAATACTATGTTCTGTCAAAAACTACCATTCTTATGGGGAGACAGGGAGAAACAACCTTTCAAACGACCTCAACAAGGGAGCGACATTGGAGGCAAGACATGAATGATAAGAAGGAAGTACCCATGCAAAGATCTAGGGGAGACCATTCTCTGCAGAAGGAAACAGTAAGTTTCAAATCTCTGAGCTAGAAGGGCATTGGGACTGCTTAAGACACAGGCAATGCCTCCCAAGGGCCAGAACGGAATGCTTCATTACTTGTCCGTTATCAGAAGGACCAGAACCATTATTCCATGTCAAACACAAGGAGTCCTTTGGTGAAGTAAGGAAGCCTAGCTTTGATAATCTTTTTCAGTTCTTGGATCTGTTTCTTCATTTGTGAAGTGGGAAGCTTGACTGAGATCGTGACTGAGCTCACTTCCTACTCTAAAAAGTTATGTGTATTTCATCCTACAAGGAAAAAAGATGCAAAGTGTCATTAGCTTATGGAAAAAACTGAGTGGGCATCTACTCTGTGTTTACAACAGGGCCAGTGTCGCTGCTGCTATCCATGCATCAACAGGAATACCGTTGGCCCTCATCATCCCCACGCTCACTCCTGGCCTCCCCCTGCAAGCACCCATCACCCTCCAGCCAGGGGCTTTTGTGTTGCCTGCCTGCAAGGAAGGCAAGGGCAGCAGGGATTGGTCCCAAGCAGCACTTGGCTGGGATGAATGGGAGTGAGAGTGTTAATACCCCGGCTTCTCCCCCCTTAAGTGGGGTGTGCTCTGCATGTTCTCCCAGAGCTTCCCAGGGGTGTGGAACCCCAGGTGCCCATAGAGGTGCCTTATAGTGGCTTCTTTCCCTTCCCTCTCTTATGTCCTCATGCCTTGACTGGTCCTTCTCCCAGATACACGACTTGCACTCAAATCTTATTCTCAGATCTGCTTCGGAGGGAGTCCCACGCAGGACAGCTGTTTATAATGAGCAACATCGCGGAGCATCGAATATGTCTCCACCTACAACAAGCTCCCCAGCTAGTTACTAGTTCTTAAAAGAAGACAGTAACGCCTTCAAATATAACTTTTCATCCAGCAGTTCAACTTCTAAGAATACATCTTACAAAAATAATCATAGTTGTGCACAAAACTTTGATACCACAATGTTCATTTTGCATCAAAGCATTGAGAATAGTAGATAAAATTAGAAGATGTGAATGTTAATGTCCAACAGTGGGCAAAATGATTAAATAAATAATGGTACATCCATGCAACAAAACTCTATGTAGTCATTAAAACCCATGTTGTAGAATAATACTTAAGGATGCGTGCTTGGTTCATAAGGCATAATTAAATTAAAAAGGGTTGCAACACATTATCTTTGGTACATATATCACTATCACTTTCACAGGAAAAAACCTAGAAATCTAACACACCAAAGGATGAACACTTACCAGCAGTTTTTTGTCTCTGGGTTTATTTCTATCTTACAACATTTCTCTAAATGACACATATTTTCTTACCTTTAAGGCGATGCATTATTAGTCGGCATAGTCAAAGAGAGTGTTTCTCAATCTCAGCACTACTGATATTTGGAATGGACCTTTCTTTGTGGTGGGGCAAATGCTTCTAGATGCTGCCAGGTGTCCCATGGGAGCAAAATCACTCCCGGTGGTAAATCATCAGTCTATGCCTAAAATCGTAACCCACTGACAGCAGTTAATGACCATGAAATAAAGTACATTATTCAAAATCTTTCAGATGTGCACAGTTGGGTTTTTTTTGCCCCCACTTTGAAGAAATCACTGTCCTGTTCAACATATGACCCAAAGTAATATTTGTTCCAGAAGAGGCCACTTCCTCAGATGTATCAAAGAAGAGCACCTAAGAGGTTCCAAGACATCATCTGGTCGGTTTCTAGGAAGTTCACACTTTCAAAAGTTGAAGTCATGCCAGCGTAATGGGTCATTTGTTTCCCATCTGTCCTCACACTGAACAGAGAACATGAGCTAAACAGAATACCCTAAGTACCGTCATTTTCAGGGATTGAATGTTGCTTCCACATACTACATAAATGCAACAGATGCAAGAAAATCCCCCCAGGGGTTTGAGATACTTAACGATATTAGCCCGAGCGGACTCGGCCATTGAGATGCATTTATTGAGCTCCTACTATGTGCCTCGTACTGTTCTAGGTTCTGTGGATACAGAGGTGGACACAAGCAAGAGGCGTCTATTGCACAGCCCCGAGCCCGGAGCAGTCGGGTTGCTGGAGGAACAGGAAAAGAAATGGGTGAAGCAGAGCGAGCACAACTCAAGTAAAGGAGGCGGAAGGAGGAAGCGGGGGTCTGGGCAGGTGCTCTTTGATGGGGTTTAGCAGGCAGTTGGGGTGGCACTCTAATTGTGGGGGAAAGGTACTAGAGGGTAGCGGGCAGAGGAGGACAAGATCTAGAATATGCTTTGCACCATCGCCTTGACCCCGGGCAGGGGTGGACGGAGCAGGACGACAGCTGCGGGAGGCCTGAAGCTGAAGCAGAAGTTCCAGGGAACCAAGCAGTGACTAATGACAGACAGCGGGAATGCCAGGGCCTTGGAAACCCATTTTTATTTTTAAATAGGCTAACAGCCAGGAAGTAGGGCATTTTGTCACTTCCTTGGGAGTCAAAGCCCAGGGGCTCCAGGAGCTCCCAGCTGTATAAGCAGCACAGAGCACAGGCCAAAGCTGGGCCGGCTTCGGGGGAGAGCCTCATCATATTCTTTCTTTAAAAAAACAAAACAAAACAAAAATCCCTACTTGGTAACTGATACCTAAAACTCCACCATTTGAGACTCTTTTTAGTTTAGGTTTTCGGTTCAGGATAAAATCCGAATTCCCTTCCCGGAGACAAACCAGAAGGCAGTGATGGAGACTGGTCCCTAAGGAGCAGTGTGAGTGACCATGAACTTTGGGGCAGTCAGAAGTCAGATGGGGTCGAAGGCTGCGAGTTCTTAGGGCTGAGGGACAGGAAGCACCGAGGGTGTACAGTGCGTGAGCCCCGCGGGGATGGGGGTGACTACTGGGTGGCCATGTTGCGGCGGCTGGAGGACGAGAGGCCAGTCCACTAGGACCCAAAAGAGTGCGCAGGAGGCCGGGAAGGTGAGCTCTGGCCTCCTGGGTCTGGTGTGCAAAATGAGAGGTCCTGACCCCCTCCTTCCGCTGCTGCTCATCCTGCTTAGCCTCAGACAGAGCAGAAAGCCCCCCAGGGGAAGGAATCCTGAGGGGATCTTAGCAGGCAGCTCTCCCAGGCCACTCCGGGGGAAGTAGCACCAACATTTAATTCGAAAACCAAGTTCTGAAACAATTACAGGACTGAAACAGTTTTGATGGCTATGGAAAACAATCAAACGTCATCTTCTCACTCAACTTCATCCTTTTTAATAAACTTTGCTAGGTTTTTTGTTTGTTTGTTTGTTTTAAGAATCTTTTAACTCACTGATTTTTCCCCACTCAAATTTGGAAGGCATTTAGACAAACATTGGTGTTATTTGGGTCCCAATCACATTTTCCTCTACATTTCACCCAGACTGTCCCACTACAGGGTACAGAAGCCCTGGGAATAGAGACCAAAAACTCTAGATTGTCATTCTCCTTATATTCTCTTCCCTTCATGTATTTGACCTTCAACTGGCCTCTTGTACTTTATTTTCTTTCATGTACTTAATAAATAGTTATGGAATTTCTGTTATGCATCAGTAACTGGAGTAGAGGCTGAAGAGGAAAAAAATGAGGTATTTGCTCTCTGCCCCAGAGGACTAACTTACGGTGGGAAGAATGTACAAGCAAGTCATTAAAATGCAAAGAACAAGCACTGTAATTAAGATGTGCCCAAAGCCCTAAAAGTATATATACCAAATTTTAATTCACACTTTAAATCTTAAGTAAATAAATCTTATACGTTTATCACCATGAATTTTGTAAAAAGTTTACTTAAATGCCACTTTTCCAATGAAACAACTAATGTTTGTCCTATTTCTTATGTTAGAGTGCCCCTCAATGAAAGTTTAAGATCATGGTACAGGACCTATATTTTTCCATTTGTTATGTTAGCTTGCCACCTGGTGGAATTTTCTTGCAACTGTACCTAACACTTTCTCCATTTCTTGTGTTAGAGTGCCATCGTGTGGAAATTTTATGTAATTGCGGCATCATTTATTTATTTATTTTACAGCGCCGCCTAGTGGGTCCGTGGTGCAACCGCAGCGTTTGCTTGCTTTATTTATTTATTTATTTATTTATTTATTTATTTATTTATTTATTTATTTATTTATTTATTTATTTATTTATTTGTTCCTTCTTTCGTTCTTTCGTTTATTCTTTCTTTCGTTCGTCCTTTATCTATTCGTTTAGTTATTCGTTTAGTTATTTATCTGTTTATCTAGCCATCCATCCATCCATCTATTCATTCTTTTAGATAGCTACTTAACTAGTTGGCTAGTTAGCTAGTTATTTACAGTGCCACCCAGTGGATTTATCGTGCAATTGCAGATCAGAGACGTTTTTCTTATTTCTCACGTTAGAGGGCTACCCTATGGAATTTTCGTAGAATTCCAAATCAAATGTTTTCCTATTATCCAGGTTATAATGCCACCCGGTGGCACTTATCTGTAACTGCAGATCACTTAGGTTCCTCTATTAGGTTACAATGCCACCCAGTGGCCCTTATCTGTAACTGCGGATCCCATCGGTTCTCCTATTATTCAGGTTACAATGCCACCCAGTGGAATTATCTTGCCATTGCATAACTTGTTTTTCTATAGCGAGTTTCCCTTGCTCTTCCAAAGTAGAATGTTCCAATGAAACCTTTTCTAAGTTGTCTTCCAAAGGTTCATTACGCCACTTTGCCCATAGGAAAAACCAAATTAGTACAGTGACAGCATTATTACAAAAGTGAAAATCCTCTTTGGATTATTTCTGTTACAGAGAATAGGTACTAAAGCAGGTCTTTCGGGGCACCTGGGCGGCTCAGTGGGTTAAGCCTCTGCCTTCGGCTCACGTCATGATCTCAGGGTCCTGGGATCGAGCCCCGCATCGGGCTCTCTGCTCTACAGGGAGCCTGCTTCTCCCTCTCTCTCTCTCTCTGCCTGCCTCTCTGCCTACTTGTGATCTCTGTCAAATAAATAAATAAAATTAAAGCAGGTCTTTCCAAAAAAGGAAGTGGCTTAACTCACTTGTGGTTAATGCAGGGGGTGGGGCGGGGAGCTGTATTCAGGTTAGAGTTCTACCTGGTGGAATTATAATGTAATTTCAGAGCCCATGTACTTTTCCTATTACTCAAGTTAGTACGCCACCTGCTGGAAGTATGTAATTGCAAAACGGCTATATTTTTTTTTTTTTGCTGCTTGGGTTAGGGTGCCACCTGGTGGAATTCACCTACAATTACACAACAGGTGTGCTTTCACTTCCTGAAACGAGTGCCACCTGGCAAGAATTATCTTGCAATTACGGGGGGGGGGGGAGTTTTTTTCAGACTTGTGAAAGAGTGCACACTTGGTGGAATTGCCCCTTGTTAAAAAGTATACCAGTGATCCTTAAACTTCGTGCCTATGCCACCTGGAGAGCTTTTTAAAAGAAATACTGCAGATCTCTACCCCTAGAATTTCTTATTGGGGAGTTTTGGGATGGGATCTGGGAATTGGCATTTCTAATGAGGTGTTGGTTTATGTTGATGGAACTTGTCTGGGACTGCACTTTGAGAACCACTGAAATACCCCTTAAATTTTAGTTTCACACTTAAATTTTTTTTCTCCTCCTATAATTTCTACAACTATTTCATTTTTGAAATGCTGGAGAGGTTAGGAAGCTTTGCTGTCCAGAGTCTTTCCAAGGAACTCAGGATACCTTTTGATTAAATCTACCAGTTGCTTTTTTTTTTTTTTTTCTTAATAGAGAAAGAGCACGTGTGCATGAGTTGGGGGGGCAGAGGGAGAGGGAGAAGCAGACTCTGAGCTGAGTGGGGAGCCCCACCCGGGTCTTGATCTCAGGACCCTGAGATCATGACCTGAGCTAAAGGCAGATGCTTAACCAGCCAAGCCACCCAGGCACCCCTTTACCAGTTGCTTTTGATGTTTTTGCAAACTTATCTAAGCGACTATACAATGTGGGATTTTGTCTGTTTTTATATCCCAAGATCCTAGAATGGGTGCTCCTTAAATATCTGTTTGATGAATGAATGAACTGGGGCCTTCAACTTTGCCAGGTTGTTTGGATAAATGTGACAGCTTCCTGAAACTGAAGTAGGCAGAAACCTTATCTCCTTCCTTCCCTATAACGTCACTAGCATGTTACAATAAAAGAAGCCACAGAAAGAAATCTGTCAAAAATCATTTATTCCTACGCAGGTAGAGAACCTGCCATACAGCCTGTTCCCATATGCAGGTGAGGACCTGCCTGGTCCTTTTCAGTGCTGTCATGAGCTTCTGCCCAAAATGTTGATCCACCGCCAAGTCTTCAGTTAGTGACAACAGCAAGACCACTGCTTCCAAAGTGTTAGACCTCTGGCTTGTCAGATTCTTATATTCTATTCATGCAAGGACTGGGGTCCCTCATCATCTTTTTAGCCAATAGCGTGTCTTGAAGATCACTCAGTTCATCAATTGAAAATCAATTCTAACACTTCTTAGGTGAATTAATAAGCTCTCTGGTGAAAATTTAAATAAGGTATTTGCGGGTCCTCTCAAATATGGACTTCTGGTTAGGGTCCTTCAAATGTTAGTAACCTGCCCCTGGAGTGTGGTTCCCTGATTAGGGCACTTCACAGGTTAACCACCTGCCCCTAAAGTTGAGAAGATTAAAGTGAATTCACAGATGCATTTAAAGTACTCCGTTTATGCTGCATTATGTTAAAATAAATGGCAGACAGTATAAATCCAAGAAACATCAAGTTCTGTTCATGCACTTATTCCTTCACTCTTTATTAAAAGTCTTACATAACAGGAATTTAGGCTAAAATTCAGGAATTCCGAGTTCTGCTCTCAGCTCTGCCTTTAACTAGCTGTGTGACCTCAGACAAATTACTTAACCTCTCTGGGCCTTGGCTTGTTCATTTGTGGACAAGAGGCCTAAATTAGCCATTGCTAAAGCTAGCCCAACTCTAAATTGTCATGATTGCATTCTTTCCGAAAGACACCAGGACCCCACCCCCCACCCCCCCTCCCCCTGCAAGTCCCATCGCCCTCCAGGCTTTCTCAGCCCGAGGGTGGATTACCCTCCACCTGCTCCCAGCATTCATTGTATGTAACAAATTACCCTTTTTTAGGCACCTAGAATAGGAGGGGGTTATTTGATCTCTTGGCGAGAATTGGAAAGATGGTCAGATCATTTTATGTGTTCTGGGGTTCGGCTACAAACCTGGGTGTGGAAGACAGCAAAACCACAAAGATCCTCTGGCAGAGAACCTCCCATTTGGGGTGCCCCAGATGAGCTACAGGGATGCCAAGACACTGCTCCCCTACATTCGCTGGAGGCCAGACCCCTTGTGGAGCCTCTCACGGGGGTGAGGGCAACCTGGTCTGGTCACGGTCATGCCACTGTGACGCCCAAATGGCACGGTTCTGGCCACAGGCTTCCGCTGGGTGCTGTGGGCCACATAGCGCGCTGGCTACCGCGAGCCAGGGGAACAGGCAGGGGACACCCACCTGTGCCCCGGGCTCTTGCTGGCCACGGCCCAGGGTTGTCGTACCCGCACAGCCTTTGCCAAGTGCTGCCGTCCTCCCAATGGGAAGGGCAATCTTGTTGCCCTTCTGTGCTTTCTCCAATGCCTCTCCTTTCTCCCTCTTTTGATATTTTTCTTTCTGTCACCGCTTCTGCCCCTTTCCAGCTAGTCCTCCGGACCTAAGTTCTCCACCCGGCTTTAAATCTTTCTTTCTCTTCTCCATTCCCCTTTGACCTTTTCTTTCTTATCTATTCACTTTTGAATTTATTTTTTTTAAGATTTTTATTTATTTATTTGACAGATCACAAGTAGGCAGAGAGGCAGGCAGAGAGAGAGACAGAGGGAAGCAGGCTCCCTGCTGAACAGAGAGCCTGATGTGGGGCTCGACCCCAGGACCCTGAGATCATGATCTGAGCCGAAGGCAAAGGCTTTAACCCACTGAGTCACCCAGGCGCCCTACTCACTTTTGAGAAAGCCCAGCATGCTTTTTATTTTCAAAGCAATTGCCAAGGAACAAGTCCAAGAGAAATGACAAATACCAAAGTACTCTCGCCATTGGCCATTTGAGATTCTAGTTCTTCTCTCTTAAAGGACACCCACTTATTTATGTGGGTGCTGGAAGACAGTATTCTTTTAAGGCACAGGTCCCAGAGCTGCCAGGAGGAGGAAATCGTTTTTTCTCAACTGGGCATTTTACTGGAGGCATGCAGGCTCATTTTGGGGGAAGGGCCTTGCTTCCCCGTGCGGAGTAATCGTCACTCATTCCTCCCCTCTCCCTGGCCAGGAGAGGATTCTCAGAGACCCTTTTTATGGTGCGGTCTGGCAGTCCAGCGAGCCTTTAGAAAACTGCAAAATTCCTCGAAATCCGGGCACTTTGGGAACTGAGCAAAGTATTATGGTCTCAGAAAATGAGAGCGGTGAACACTGCTCACTGCCGATAGGGGGTCAAGGCCAGCTGAGCTCAGCCACAAACAGGCCTCCCAACACCTGCGAGCGAGCTGGCGCGCATGCGAGATGGACCTCTGCCGGCCTTTCGCCGCCGCAAGCCCGGGACGGGGCCCACCAGCCGCGCGAGTGAGGCTGATGCGTGCTAAGCTGGAGAATCCCTGGTTTACGCTTGATCTTAGCCAAAAGACGGAGAAGCGATTGAAGCATGCGTTCAAAGGACATGCCCGGACCGTGCTGTGTGTGGAGGGAAAAAGCTGGGCGGCACTAGCCGGTAAGACGGAGAAAATAATGGGATGGGACGATCCGCATGGTTGCTTAAATTTCCTAGTTATGAACGGATCCATAGGGCGGGCACTACTTCTCTTGGCTCCTGACTTTTTCCTGCATTTTCCCTGCTCGGCCCCCCGCACACCCAGCCGTGTTCAGCGGCGTCTTCTTTCCCAGAAACGACCAGGATTCACTCCGGTGGGGGGATGAGGGTTGGGGGGGGGGTCCAAATGACGATAAATAAGAGAGATGGCCAAGGACAACTCAAGGAATTTTGTGCTTTGAGTTTTGTCGAAAGGATCATTTTGTTACCACATTTTGAAGGCTTTTGAGGCTTTTAAGTCTAAGAACCATCAGCTGAGTGAAGCAATGCTTGAGTGTGCCACCAGAGGGCGCAAGGAAGTTGCTCTCAATGCTACTACAGCACAATGCCCCCTTTTCTAGCAAATGTTTTTAAATACCCTCTTCATCATTCTGAAATGCAACTCGTAGATAATATTACCTACTGACACATCTAATTTTTATATATTTTAAAGACTATGGTATAAAGAAGAAATGAAAGCAAAGTAACTTTATTAACTAATATGTATCCTTGGACGTGAGTACACGAAGCAACAATGGAGTGGTTAGATGTTTGCCCCCCTAATGTGCAATCCCTGTGTCTGGGACAGTTGCGGGTGTAGACTGAAGTGGGGTGTTCAGTCAGTGACTCAAAAACCACTAGCAGCATTACCATTGGTGATAGGATTTTTCTGCAATGGTAAACAAGTCTTGGGAAAGCCCAGAACAAACAAATTATTGACATAGTCTTTCCTCAGTTTACTTGGTAAACACATTTGTCTTCCTGGAACATTAATTCAAAAACTATTTTTTTATTTCTCTGTAAAAGTGAGTCAGAGCTTTGGTCGAGATATTATTATATATGGGTTTTAGATGCAGGTTTTTCACCAACATGAATGTCCAGAGGAATATGTGAAAGTCATGTGAGAGATAGGAAACGTTTTTATTGCACAGGATATCGGGCATCAAAGTTCAGGAGTACCCCCCCCCCCCATCATTGGGACGACCCTCCACCCGCGGAAGTGCCCATTGTGACCCATAGGAGACAGTTCCGCGGCCACTGAGAATCACTGGGATGGGAGGAGCATAAGTGAGAGAGGAGAGAGTTAAGAAATGCACCGCCGGGCTCAGGACGGTTGAGTCGAGCAGCAACCGGGGCGTGGGTGAGTGAGGGTACCTGTGCACTGGGTTCCCATTGCCTTGCTGGCGAAGCAAGTGAACCTGGGACACCGCCCGCCTTTTGTCCAGGTCTCACTTTTTAGCCCCTTTACTACCGCCTTAGAGTCAAAACAATTTTAAAATATCTAAAAATGGCATTTTTAAAAATAGCTATAATGTTCTCTTTGGGCCTTAGAGTTCTGAAGAGAGTTTAATGCTTCTTGGAAGGCATGGTAGCCGTATGAATCGGATCTCTGAAATGTTTGCATACTGTTGGGTCCAGAATTTCACTTCTAGAAATTTATCCTAAAAAAAAATAATAATCTGTATGAGATGATAGCTACAAATATGCCTGGTTTATGATTGTAAAATCAAGTTTTTTTGATCAAGCTTGTAAAAATGGTTGTAAAAATGGAAAACCATCTAATTATGCTGTAGTAAGGGATTGGTTGATTTGCAGCTACAATGTGCTTTTTTAAAAGATTTTATTTATTTATCAGAGAGAGAGCGAGCCAGCAAGCGCATGCCGGAGCCGGTGGGGAGGGGTGGAGGAAGCCGCAGACTCCCCGCTGAGCAGGGAGCCCGTCGTGGGGCTCGATCCCAGGACCCTGGGATCATGACCTGAGCTGAAAGCAGATGCTTAAGCAACTGAGCCACCTAGGCACCTGCCTCAATGTGCTTTTAAGAGTTAAAAATCTGGTGGTTAAAGGGGCACCTGGATGGCTCAGTGGGTTAAGCAGCCAACTCCGGATTGCTGCTCAGGTCTGCTCTCAGGGTGGTGACATTGAGCCCTTCATCAGGCTCTGCGCTCAGCAGGGAGTAGGAGCCTGCTTGAAATTCCCTTCCTCTCCTTCTGCCCCTCTTCCTGCTTGTGTGTACTCTGTCTCTAGAATAAATAAATACATTTAAAAAAATCAGGTTGTTAAAAATATTTAACCACCTGTAGGGAAAGGATTACATAATAAGAGGTATCTTCTGATCTCATTTCTATACATTTAAAAAATATGTACATGTGTAGCAAAAGTGTATCTCTGTGAGATGATATACAGACTTATTAATAGGGATTTTTGTGGGCTGTGTGATTGTAGAATATTTTCTTTTTTAAATATTGACTGATCTTTATTTTCCAGAATTTCTTCATTGAACATGGTTTTTTTGCGAGAAAAAATATGCTAGTCATAAAATGATGAGAAAATGCTTTATAAAAGTACCCTATTATAGCTGTTTGGTCAAGTCCATAACCACCTCTACCTTGTGTTTGGTAAATCCGCATTTTCGTTTCATGAAGACTGACAAGATTGGGGCACCTGGCGAGCTCAGTTGGAAAAGTACGCAACTCTTGATCTCGGGGTCATGAGTTTGAGCCCCATGTTGGGTGTGGAGATTACTTAAAAATAAAAAATCTTTTAAAAAGACTGGCAAGATTCATCAATGGTTAAGCCGGTTTTGCAGGCAGCCGACAAGGCCCTGTGGACGTCTTGACACCGAACTTGACACCGAAAGAAGCCGAGAGCTGTCACATCAAGCGTAGAGCTCACTGAGCACCCCGCCATGGGACAGTCTGCCTTTGTGTGTCCTGGTTGCTTAACAACCATTGGCCAAGTACTACAGCAATGCGGATTCTGCCCCTTTATTTAATAGCACTTGTTGGTGGTCCCCAAACGGTAGTGAAGTATTGACTATAAAGATAATAGTCACCCCTTAAATATGCTGAGTGCCTGCCTGATTCATTTTCTTTTTAAAAAATATTTATTTATTTATTTATTTATTTTAGATTTATTTATTTATTTGAGAGGGAGAGAGAGAGAGAGAGCATGATGTGACAGCTTTCGGCTTCTTTCGGGCAGGGGAAGAGGCAGACGCAGACTCCCTGCTGAGCAGAGAGCCCCACATCCCGGGACTCTGGGATCATAACCTGAGCTGAGCGAAGACGCTTAACCAACTGAGGTCTACTAAGCCACCCAGGCGCCCTCTCTTGATTCATTTTCGAAGCATACCTGAAAGATAGAAGTTTCTAGAAGTTGCTTTTCTAATGAGGACAGCAACGCAGCAAGACGTTTAAAGATTTGTGTATTTACAAAATTCCGGTATAGTTCTTGTTATGAGTCAGGCCCTGTTCTAAGTGCTTGACAAACGCTGATCTGTATAAGTTTCATATCAACCCTATGACATGAATGTTGTCACTATGCTCCTTTTAAAGAGGAGGAAAGCCAGGCGCTGAGGAAAGCCGTTTAGACCAAATCCCCAGGGTCACGGAGCAAGAGAGGGCTTGAGCGGGGATTTGGAACCAGACGGACGGGTTCCAGAGCCCAGGGGCAATGCTGCCTCTCCCCCACCCTGGTCTTAGGTTTCCAACAGCCGCTTCTGGTTGGACGATCAGCTGCTGAAAATAACGGATGGTAACTTAAGGCCAGACTGATCAGCAGAGCTCTTCGTGGGGGGAGAATGAGGCCGGGCTCGGAAGGCCGCGTGATGTGATGCAAGCCGTGGGCTGATGAAAGCCGGCCCGGGCTGACGCAACCCCAGCCGAGGAACGACCCGCCCTGCTCCAGTCGGACCACACAGTGCGGGTCAAAGGCAAGGCCATGCCTGGAGGGCAGATCAGGAGACCGTCTGAACACATTACATAGCTACTGGAAACAGGTGACCGTACCCACTATTATTTACCCATCTCACCGAAGAGTCGGGAAACCCATGTGTCCGTGAAGACACTGTGGCATCTCTTAGTTAATTTCCCTTGGAGTCCTGTCATGAGTGGGCACATCTTCCTTCCGTATTTACTAAATGCAAAGCTAGTGTTAAATCCTTCTTTGGCATCTCCTTGTTCTAAGGACAAATGTCTAAATCCTTGATGAGGTCTGACCTACCGCCCGTCTCATTTCCATTTCTCAAAAGCATCTTTACCTGGTTGTGTGCCTGCTTCTCCTTAAATGATCAGCCCCCCAGCTAGCCTACTCTATCTACAAGGATTTTCCTTGTGTTGATGACATATAAACTTACACGTGTAGTTCCTTTCCTTAATACCTGCACCCCTCCCACCACCCCCCCCCCCCAAGACCACAAGCTCCAAGACAGCCAGCATAGCATGCCTCTGTCACCTGTGACACCAGCAGGCTCAGGATGTCCTGTGAACTCAGTGTTGATAAATGTTTGCACTTGCCGGACATAAGCAAGTCCTTCGATAGCTTCAGTGCCCTGTAGCAAATATCGGAAAGTGGAAATGAAGATTTTCTTAAATCAAAGAAAGATAATTGCTTAATAGGCAATCACCAACATCTGGCATCTCTTCTGCTCTTTCCATAAGGAGACATTGTCAACCATCCACAGGAGTAGAGAGAGTGGAGTCCCATGTAGGCACCACTACCTGTAAGAGCTCGATGGCCCACTGTGCGGCCTGCACGCACCCTACAAAGTCCCCCAGTGACGCCACCACTGTCACTGACTTATTTTAAAGCTACTCCCAGACATCAGATGATCTCAACCATAAAAACCTCAGCATGTCTCTGTTACAGATAAGAACTCTTTTAAAAGTGACTTTAATAGTGTTTGTGGGGGCGCCTGGGTGGCTCAGTGGGTTAAAGCCTCTGCCTTCGGCTCAGGTCTTGATCCCGGGGTCCTGGGATCGAGCCCCACATCGGGCTCTCTGCTCAGCAGGGAGCCTGCTTCCTCCTCTCTCTCTGCCTGCTTCTCTGACTACTTGTGATCTCTGTCTGTCAAATAAATAAATAAAATCTTTTTAAAAAAAAGTGTTTGCGCACCTAAAAAATTCTTTAATATCACCGAACGTCCAGTGTTTAAATTGCCTACATTATCTGACAAATGTCCTTTTTTTTTTTCCAGTTAGTTGGTTTGAGATCTGATCAGGATCTACAGGTTTCATTTGGCTAAAAGTTCTCTTAAATTTCTTAACATATGACATTTCCCTTGTCCTCCCTTGTCCTGTTTTTAAGTCCTGCCACTTGGTGTTGTTTTTTTTTTTTAAGATTTGTTTATTTATTTATTTATTTGAGAGACACAGAGAGAGAACTTGAGCATGAGTGGGGGGAGGAGCAGAGGGAGAGGTAGAAGCAGGCTCCCTGAGCAGGGAGCTTGACAGGGGACTCAATGCCCGGTCTCCAGGATCGTGACCTGAGTGGACACTTAACGGACCGAGCCCCCCAGGCGCTGGTGGCCATTTGGTTTTTAAAGACACTAGCTCTTCTCTCCTGTACTGCTTTCCCCATTTTTTGATTTTACAGATTGCATCCTGTCAGCTAGTAGGAAGTCTAGAGGCTTCCTGGAATTCTGGTTGGGTTTGGAGGCCAGAATATTGTGCAGGTGGGTGAGAAGCCTGGGCTGATCTTGGGCAGGAGGTATGGGGCTGCTGCTTGATCAGGTGCTCTCAATTTAGTCCTGCTTTCTTAAGTTCCCGGTGGCTAGATCCATTATTTAATGCCTCGGATATAAAGACTTGAGGTTTCTTTCTGTATTTATTAGCAGAAACTGTCCCATAAAGAACTTTCCCTCACCAGCTATTGGTTTACAGTGAAATTCAGTCTGTACAGGAGAGTCCGGATAAATCCTTGATTCTTTTACTAGTTTTTGGAATAATTACAACTGGGCAGCTCTTAGCTTCTAGGTCTTTTCAGTGGGGAGAGTAAGGATGTAAAGGTTTTTTTTTTTTTAAGATTTTATTTATTTGTATTTGAGACAGATAATGAGAGATAGCGTATGAGCAGGGGGGGAGAGGGAGAAGCAGGCTCCCCGTTGAGCAGGGAGCCCGATGCGGGGCTCCATCCCAGGACAACTAGGGTCATGATCTCAGCCATAGGCAGACGCTTAACGACTGAGCCACCCAGGTGCCCCAGGATGTATATCTTTTAAGGGGAAGATAGATGTGAGTTTGTACTGCTATTTCCAGTTCAAATTCAGGACCACCAGGCTTTGACCTCTTTGATTTTATATTTGTGTCTCTTTTATGCAGAAACTCTTGGTTCCTAATGATATTAACATGTATTCACTTTGTGTGTGTGTGTGTGTGTGTGTGTGTGTGTGTGTGTGTGTGTTTAGTCTCAAAGAACAGTAACATGGATAACTGGGAAAAATTTAAGATTTTTTTTTGGCAGAAGTTTTGTTCAATAGCTCCAGGCCATTCTCTGTGTGATTATGTCAGCAACTAGGTATATGGTTAAATTCATTTGTTGCTCATTTCCATTTTTATTCCATTTTGTTTTATGGTTATATAAAACATTTATATGGTCCCAAAGTCAAAATAGCCCCTAGCTATAATCCTTCCACTTCCACCTTCCATCCTTCCACCAGCATGGGGTCTAGCACATCAAACACACTCAAGCATTCACTGACTTTTTTCACCTGGATATATGATCATTCTACTGTACGTCATTTGCGGGGGTGGGAGTGGGGCTTGGTGGGGGGTTGGAAGCAGCTCCCGCCAAGAAAGCCAAAGGCATGTAAGGTCCATGATTAACCCTCAAGTTCAGCTTGACTGAGTACTTTTGGGTGCAGAGGAAAAGCCAAAAACCATATTTCGCTCAATCCTCTGGCTCCACTCAGCGAGTGCAGAGCCCTGGTGGACAGGAGTGCTGGAGACAGAAGGAAGAGTATCTCATCTCCCGTTCCAGCCAAGCTCTGAAGTCTTCCTCTTTTTTTTTTAAGATTTTTATTTATTTATTTGACAGAGATCACAAGTAGGCAGAGAGGCAGGCAGAGAGAGAGAGAGAGGAGGAAGCAGGCTCCCTGCCGAGCAGAGAGGCTCATGCGGGGCTCGATCCGAGGACCCTGGGACCATGACCTGAGCCGAAGGCAGAGGCTTTAACCCACTGAGCCACACAGGCACCCCCCACTTTTTTTTTTAACAGAGCCTATCAATGTTTATTTTCCTATAAGTTAGGAAACGAAAGGATTCTTTTTCTTGTTTAAAATTGAGATTATTAACATATAACATTATATTAGTGTCAGGGATACAACATAACAATTTGACAATTGTACATGTTTTGAAATGATCAGCGCAATAAGTCTAGATTAACAGCCAACACTACACAGTACCTTTTTCCCTTGTGATAAAGCATGTTATTTTTAAATTTTTAATTTTTATGTATTTTTAAAAAGATGTAAAAAGATCTTTAAAGATCTTTAAAGATAAAAGATTCTTAAAGATATGAAAAAATTTTAAAAGATTTAAAAGATATATTTGTTATTTATTTGTCAGAGAGAGAGAGAGAGCATAAGCAGGGGGAGCGGTAGGCTGAGGGAGAAGCAGGCTCCCTGCTGAGCAGAGAGCCCGACACGGGGCTCGATCCAAGAACCCTGGGATCAGCACCCAAGCCAAGGCAGGTGCTCAACTGACTGAGCCACCCAGGCATCCTGGTGTGATGAGCATTTTAAAGATGAGATCTACTCTCTTGGCAACTTTCAAATATACAATACAGCATCCTTAACTGGAATCATAATGCCCTCCGGGTCCAGCCACGTTGTGGCAGATGGCACCATTGCCTTCTTTGGATTGGCTGCATGATCTTCCGTGCTGCCCGTAGACCACATCTCCTGCCTGCACTTGTCCACTGTTGGACACTGAGGTCATTTCCATAAATGGCTATTGTGCACAATGCTGCAGAGAACGTAGGGGTGTTAGTGTTTTCATTTTCTTCACAGAGATGCCCAGAAGTGGCATTGCTGTCTTCCATGGTAGCCACAATAATTTCTATCCTCACCCACAGTGCACGAGGGCCTCCTTTTCTCCACACTGTCCCTAACACATGTTATTCTTTATTCTTCTCTTAAGATGGTCTCTTCCTCAGGTTCCTGCCTTTTATAATTATTTCTCCGTCTCCCTGCCCTCTGCTCCCCCAGAGGCAAGAGTCCTTTGTTAATGTTCTAGCACAGATGAGATTATTATGGCCCATAGCCAATGACCGTGAACTGCAACCTTAGCATGTCACCACTCATACAACACCTGAAGTGTCCCTCACCTTCAAGGTCACTTCCAATTCCAGCTTTGAAATTTCTGGCAAAAAAAAGAAAAGAGCACAAAGAGAATATCTTACTTATTAAAAATTGGATAACCTGGGGGCGCCTGGGTGGCTCAGTGGGTTAAAGCCTCTGCCTTTGGCTCACGTCATGATCCCAGGGTCCTGGGATCGAGCCCCGCGTCGGGCTCTCTGCTCTGCAGGGTGACTGCTTCCTCCATCTCTCTCTGCCTGCCTCTCTGCCTACTTGTGATCTCTGTCAAATAAATAAATAAAATCTTTATAAAAAATAAATAAAAAATAAAAATTGGATAACCTGTTTCTCCATTGTGAATTTACTATTTTATCTGGTGTGACTAGTATCCTGTAAGGAAAAGTTGCCTCTTCTCCCCTATTTATTTAGTGAAATGTGTATTTATGTCTGTATGGATTCATGGGTACTGATTTTCTTTAATGGGTTACAATCCACTACTGTCGCTATTTATTTTATTGTTCGAATAATAGGGGGTTGGAGTAGGAGGGAGAAGACTTCAAGAGAAATATAAAGGATACAGGACTAGCAGATAGAAAAGCAGCCACTGCCCCTGGGGCTGAAATACAGCACCCAAGGAGGAGTCTCCTTGTTGGAGAGAGTGTTGCTTGCTGGATGGCAGAGGAGTTCATGGAGCCACCATCTCTAGAGGGATCGTACAGCAGGGACAGGGGATACTTAGCTCAAGTGTTTAAGAGCCATCATGAGACCCTTCCACGCTCTCTCCTGCCACATTGACCATGATGGTTACATATTGAAATATTAGAGTGTCATCCTGTTTTTTTTTTTAAAGATTTTATTTATTTATTTGACAGAGAGAGAGATCACAAGTAGGCAGAGAGGCAGGCAGAGAAAGAGGGGGAAGCAGGCTCCCTGCTGAGCAGAGAGCCCGATGTGGGTCTCGATCCCAGTACCCTGAGATTATGACCTGAGCGGAAGGCAGAGGCTTTAACCCACTGAGCCACCCAGGCGCCCCCATCCTGGGTTTTTGAGTAACATCGTGGATAAAGTCCCTGGACGATCCATGCTAGACATAGACCATGAGTCCTTGTCTATGTCTAACCTCTGTTGTAGTCATCGACTGATACTTGAGACTCATGTGTTACTGCAACATTGCCTGGTCAGTCTGTCTGGCCTTGTACAGTGATCCAAACTTTGAGGAACAAAGATGTACACGTTTCCCTTCATTATTCTTTTATTCTTGTAAAATCCTACATCTTAAATCTTTATAGTGTTTGGGTAGCAACCACACACAGAGGGTGTAGGACCTGCTTCTTGCAAATAGGAAGCAAAGAACTTACATCCAGTCTGCTACTGTCTACAACCACAAGTTCCCCCAAAGGAAGCAGAAGCTACTCAGAACTGAAAGAACAGGCACTAAGGGAACTCTTCTTCCCACGTAATCAAATGTCCATTCAACAACCAGGATGTTCTTAAGCATTCAGTGGAAATGGAAATTAAATCAAGGCCACTTCCCTGCTCCCATCCCTCCAATAGCTTCTCATCCCATTCAAAACAAAATTCCATTTCTTTCTAGGAAAAACAAAAAATTCCACTAGGGTCCTCCTTTTCTGGTCTCTCTCTTTTCTATTTCATTTCTTCTGGCCCTCTGCCTGCTTTTTGCCACCGAAGTCTCTTGGTCTTTTTGCTGTTCTTCTGATGTACAAAATTTCTTTCCACCTCAGGGCATTTGTATTGGTCGATCCCTTTGTGTGAAAAGCTCTCCTTGGGATTTTGGCGGTTTGCTTCCTGATTGCATTCAGGTCTCTGCTCACATGTCCCCTCCTCAGAGGAGCCTTTCTGACCCTCCTCCTTATTCTCTGTCCCCTCACCCTGTTTAATTTTTCTCCACACCATGTATTGTTGGTATTATATGTTTGTATAGTATTTATGTGCACTTGTTAATTACCCCCATTAGATTATTAGCTCTGTGAGACACAGCCTATAGTCTACTTGTTCCTGGCTATATCCCCAGTGCCTCCAACAGTACCTAACACACAATCAGTTCGCAACAAATAGGGTTAAATGAATGAATGACTTTGTTTATGTCCCCATGTCCTGCATTGCTCTTGGACACACACATCAGTATCACCCCTGTGCAAGTAACTCCCAGTTTCCTATTTCTAGCCATATGTTCCAGATTTACATCTCCAACTTCCTGGGGAACATGTACCTCCAGGCCAACATGTCCCAAACCATCCAGGCCAGCTGCTACTTGTGACCCAGGCATCTGACCTCTGACCCTTCGCCTTCCTTTTCCTGCAGCAGCATCTCACTTCCATCCCTACCTTTTAATGGCCCTGGTCACTCCTTTGAGGAGTGCTCTTCTCGCGGTCACCTAGTCATGGAGGTGGGAGGAATCAACAAGGTCTTTCAGCTGACGCTCCTGCCAGTGGCAGATTCCTTCTTCTAACCATTCTGACAATTGGTCATGCTTTGAACTTCGGATCTGAATACTTTTGGTGACACCAGTAGGGAATCATCTCATGGGACAATTCTTATTGTTAGGAAATTCATTGTTATACTGAACTGAAATCCTTTTATTCACACACACGCGCACAATAGCTCTTTCTCATGGAACGTGACTGGCATGAAAATGCGCAAAGATGTATCCAGTTCTCTACAGTTTTACTGTTCATCCTATTTTCTGGGTTTCTTCCTGACAGAAGGATTATACCTCACTCTGTTGAATTCAGATATGGTTGGGTGACTAGCTCTGGTTTATGGAAATTGAGAAGACATGAATCACTTCTGGGTAGAAGCTTTGAGAGCCAGCTGAAATGATCTCTTTGCCCTCTACCGTGCTAAGCTCCTGAGAGAGGCTATTGCATCTGACTGAGTGCCAAGGGGAAGATGACATGGGGCAGAGCCCCAACCAAGCTCTGAGGGACCTGTAGTGCAAACAAGGTGACTTGAGTCACTTCAAGTTGTTGGAGTGACTGAAATATTGAGGTCAATGTTCATTATGTTAACAAAACACAACCTAGCCCACTCCCAAGTTAATCTGGCTTTTCCCCTCTTTTAATCATTCTTCACAAATTATAATTTCAGCCTCTCACCCTTCTGACCAGTCCCCTGGATTCCACCCATTTTTGACACTGTTCCCCTTAAATGGGGAGCTCAAATCTGAACACCGTATCCCAGGTGAAATCCCAGTAGCCCATAACCAGCCTTTTGACCTGGGAACTCACTGAATAGAACCCAGAGTTGTTTTTGTGTTTGTTTCTTGGCGTATGCTTTTATTATCAGCTGTGTTATGCTGTTGTTAACTCACGTTGAGCTTGTGAACCAATAACTAGAGCTAGAGGCTTTTTCCAGTGATCTCTCAATATTTACCTGGGGAACCGATTTTTAGATCGTAGCTCAGGTAGACAGGACGGCATTTTACAACTGTTACATGATCTCTTTAAAACAAGTTAGCAGAACCATTTACAGAAACCAGATGTTCTGTCTTTTGGCTCCGACCATACCGTAAATCTTCACCATCCCGTGCACTGAGCGAAAGCTGCAAAAGTGCAGCACCGGCAGGACTAGGCGCACGGCAGGTTAGCAAACCCAAGGAAAAGGCCATTTTCCCGCGGGGCCCTGAAGGCGGGGCTTCACTTTCCCAGGCCGACGCGTTACGCACCCTCACCCTTCCGTGGCGTGGTGACGGAAGGAGCGCCCAGCCCCCTCCCTCTCTGGCGCCGACACCCACTGAACGGTCGCGGCCCTTTTTGGTGGGCGGGGCACACCCTAGGAGCCCTCCTGGTTGGCCTGCGGCCCGGCGCGGCGCATGACGTGTTTCCGTGCGTCTCGTCGTGCTGCGGTTAAGGCGTGGCGTCCGCTTCGGGCGCCTGAAGGAGACTTGGAGATTCTGGGGTCCCGCTGCTTGAGTTGCTGGGAGTCGCTGCCGCCGCCGCCACTGCCGGCAATCCATGAGGAAGATGCTCGCCGCTGTCTCTCGCGTGTTGGGCGTCGCCCAGAAGCCGGTGAGGCAGCGTGGGCGGCCCGGGGTAGGACGCGAGCGGGGCCGAGGCGGGGCCGGATCCCGGAGGACGCTGGAGGACGGCCCGGGTCTGGGGGCGCGCGGTGTGGCGCGGTCGAGGGCGGTGCGGAGCGGCCCGAGGGCCACGGGCCTTTTGTTTTGCCTTCGCGCCTGGCAGTCCGCTCCCGGCCCCGGGACGAGCGGTGCCCGACCCTTCGGCAGCGAAGTGGGGGAGGGGAGCTCTACAAGGTCCGCGGGGAGGTCAGCCGCGGCTTCCGGCACCGGCTAAAGTAGGTGTGCTCCAGAAGTGTCTTGTTCTTTTACTGCGGATAGAAAAAGGGGCCTGGGGCATCCCTGAGTCTCTAGTTGATCCTGCCCATTCATTTTAAATCTTCCTAATTACATTCTTCTTGACTGAGAGGCCGTGCAGTATGTTAAGAGCGTGAAATCCCGAGACTAGTCGCGTTCAAACACCTGCCTCACCATTTACTAGCCCTGTAACCTTGGGCAGGTTTTTGTTTTTGTTTTAAATCTCCCGTCCTCGGTTTCCTTCTCTCTAAAGAGGAGATACTACGAGTATTCACCTCGTGGGGTTGTCGTGAAGCTGAAACGCGTGACACGTTCGTTAACCTTCCCAAATAGTGCCCGGTCCATCTGTGTTCAGTGGTATTTCGGTGCCCAGTTGGGTATACATTTGTGGAACACCTGCCCCCACCTCTGGAGCGTTAAGTCGGGGTCATGCTCACCAGAAACCACCTCCCCCTAGTTCCTCAACGTTGGGTTTTTCTTGGCAGTCACTTCAAGACCAGTCAGGCAGAACCTAGAGGAAACCGCCCTCCCCCTTAAACACACACGCTTAGGGTAAAAGTAGCTAAAGAAAACAGCAGTGCTGCTTGGGAGGGTGGAAGGTTAGCACTATTTATGGCTCCAGCTTTTAGATGCGCCTAAGGCCTTCAAGCATTTTGATCTTTTGGTGTGGGGAGGTAGTATTACTGGGTACAACTAGCAGCCAAGCTTGACTTGCGCTTCAGGTTCTAGTAACTCCCAGGATTTGGGGGCTGTTCTGCCTAGAATGCACAGAGATCATTGAAAAGTAGGAAGTATACTCTTCTGGGAACCCCTTTGACTGAAATAACTACAAAACACAATTTGGTTCATCAGTTACTAGCATTTAATTGCAGCTAGATCCACCTGAAAGATAAGGGCATTTCAGTTTTATTTCTGTGTATCACACGATACATCCAGCGTTTCTTGAGCTCTTAATGTGTGCCAGGCTCTAGGCTATTTAATCTTCACATCTTCACTTTTTAGTTGAATGTAAGTAATGGAAACATGTTTTCAACTTTATGTGAGCGTCTTAGTTCTGAATCAGGTTAAATTTAAAGGGCTGCAGTAGAAAAGGAAAACTTCCATAGAATTGGTGTTGTTCTACAGTAAAAGAAAAACTGGTGTGTGCATTTTCAAATTACTGTCACCTTGTGTCCCTAGGAACAGAGAGAAGTCATTAATATCAGAGGCTCATTTGCTCGGCTGCTCTACATACTCCTGCTTGTGTTTTCCATTCTTCCAGCAGTGCATTGGCATGAAATGCAAATTGCACTTCATCGCAGTAAAACTTTGGCCTCTTCAAAAGTCCTATAATACCACCCAAATCAAATAGAAATGAATTTTGAGTTACAATAATTTGTTGATAAAAGCAAGAGTGGACTACAACTTCAGTTGTACTTTTTGTGGTATCTGAAGAATATGCTTCAGGTCTCCATGGAAAGAAGTCATGTCAATTTACATATCTGTGTTCGATATGTAAATGTGGCTAAAATAATACAGTAATAGTAATTGCTTAAATGTGTGTGGTCTAATCTGGACCTTAGCCATCACGTAGAGTACTTCTGTTGTGAGCAGATAGATTCAGTTGAAAAAGTCGAAAGGAAACATTTCCCCACTTTTTACCACCCAAGCAGTAACAGTCACGCAAACAGCGAGAATGGAACGCTGGTTGCAGAGGACATCTCTTCCTCCTGAGGCTTGTATCTCATACTTTGAGTGGTTTAAAATATGTTTGTTACGGAGCCATATCATAGGATAGTGGTTTACCTGAAATGGGAATTGGATCAGAGTTTTATATGAAGAATAATTCTGAAAGTAAAGTTCTGGCTTGTTCAGTGTCTGGTTATGACTGCAAATAGCAGAAGTAAACAAAGCCCTCAGGTTATCTAGTCTCTTCAGTTTGGCCATTAACTTCATTCTGTTTTCACTGTAATTTCTTTGGAAACAAAATGGCCAAGTGGATGGGTTTGATTTTTGCCTCCTTTCTCTTTCTACTGTTAACTTCAGAAGTGGGTATGATCATGTTTCATTGGCCAGAGCATGGATTCATTTTGAAGGCAAGATCCCAACAAAGTAAAGAGAGTGGAGGATACACTCGTGAATATGTTGGGGCTTATGAAAAATCCAGGACTGCATCCTGATAACTGATAAATAATAATAATGACTTTCAAAAATACCTGACAATAAAAAGTACTGATGTATTTGTATATTTTGGTCTTTCAAGGCAAGCAGAGTGCTCGTGGCCTCCCGTAATTTTGCAAATGATGCTACATTTGAAATTAAGGTAAGAGGTGTTTTGCTTTGTGTTAGTAATTTTTCCACAGGTCCACAAGGCCTGCGTCAGGCTCTCTGCTCAGTGGAGAGTCTGCTTCTCCCTCTCCTGCTGCTGCTCCTCCTGTTTGTGCTTGCTTTCAAATAAATAAAATCTTAAAAAAAAAAAGTTTCTTTGGAAGTTTGTCTTTCAGCCTCTATAACTCATTTGACTCCCATGGATTTGTGGGGGGGGGGGTACGTCATCTTCGATTTCTTTCCTCTAAACTCTATCCTCTTGCAGAATGAGCTTTATGATTTAAGGAGTCAGAAGCAATGTGCGGCATTTCTTTTGTGCTCCTAGGCTGGTTTTTGAGTTAAATATCACAGTGAGATAATAGATCTTACAGTGGGTTGTCCTTGTTTACATTGTAGTAATTGGAAGTTAACTGATTCCATTTCAGAAATGCGATCTTCACCGGCTGGAGGAGGGCCCTCCTGTCACCACAGTGCTCACCAGGGAGGACGGGCTCAAGTACTACAGGATGATGCAGACGGTCCGCCGGATGGAGTTAAAGGCAGATCAGCTGTACAAGCAGAAGATTATTCGTGGTTTCTGTCACTTGTGTGATGGTCAGGTGAGTGGTGGTTTTGTAGTAAAACCATGTTAGATGTAGGAGTTTAAGTATGGTTTGTAGTTACTGGTTTTCACCCCGCCTTACGCATCTGAAGGATTTGAGGCCAGCCCGTCAGAACACAGACGAGCTTGCGAGGCCCGCTCCGAAGCTCATGCTGAGGAAGTCACGCACACATCCCGCTGCTGGTGTCCAGCGCCTTGATGGCTTTGTGATCACCTGTAGTGCATATACTTGTGGGCGAAAGGGTTTTCCCTTTGTGTTTTGTTTTTCTGGTTTAGGCCAAGGGTTACAAATTCAAATGCCCGTGGGAACGAGCTGGGTGGAATAAATTAGTGAAGAAGGCGGGACTGCTAGTGGACTGGAGTGGGCAGGCTCCGCCCACCCGGAGACACCATCACTTAGTTCTAGCCAGTTGGTGCCACATGGAAATCTGGGGTTAATGCTTCCTGGTTTTGGTTCTTCAAGAGATAACAGAAGTTTCAATTTTTTTTTTTTTAATTTTTAAAAGATTTTATTTATCTATTTGACAGAGAGCACACGCACAAGTAGGCAGAGAGGCAGGCAGCAGGGGTGGGGTGGGAAGCAGCCTCCCTGCTGAGCAGAGAGCCCAGTGCAGGGCTGGATCCCAGGACCCTAAGATCATGACCTGAGCAGAAGGGAGAGGCTTAACCCACTGAGCCACCCAGGCGCTCCAGTTTCAATTTTCATATGAAATTCTCCCAGTATTGTTGGCATCTTATTCAGGAATTTTTTTCCAAATCACTGTACTGGCTTGAAACGGTAAATCTGTGGATTTCCAGTTGGAAGCTTCTGGCTTAACTTTTCCCTCTGTTCTGTGTCTGATGAAAAATGGAGCTCCTGGGGCACCTGGGTGGCTCAGTGGGTTAAGGCCTCTGCCTTTGGCTCGGGTCGTGGTCTTGGAGTCCTGGGATTGAGCCCCGTGTCAGGCTCTTTGCTCAGCGGGGAGCCTGCTTCCCGTCCCCCACTCCCCCCCCCCCCCCCCGGCCTGCCTCTCTGCCTACTTGTGATCTGTTTGTCAAATAAATAAAAATCTTTAAAAAAAAAAAACCAAAAACAACGGAGCTCCTGTTGTGGTTTTTTAAGAATTCTACTGGGCCAAATTTTCATAATAGGCTAGGGATTTTTATCTAGAAATGTGTATGTGATTGACTCATTAACTGCTTTTCCCTTTAATGTAGGAAGCTTGTTGTGTGGGCCTGGAGGCTGGCATAAATCCCACAGACCATCTTATCACAGCCTATCGGGCTCATGGCTTTACCTTCACTCGTGGGCTTTCTGTCCGAGAAATTCTCGCAGAGCTTACAGGTTTGCTATTGATTTTCAAAAGGGGGAAATTAGTGAAATAAGTGCAGATTTATTATATTAAGATGCTGTTACAACTTAACATTAAAACCTTTCTGAGTATGAAATAAAAGCAGGTTTCCCTTGTGGGGCTCTGGTATCTCTGTTGTGCTTTTTAGTAAACTATTTTTGAGGTCATCTTGCCCCTGAGGTGAAAGTTTAGTAAGTTTAAAAATGTTAACTTTATAAAATTAGAATACTGTTTGTCCCTCAAGCACGCCGGTAGAAATTAGCAGTCGTAGAAAGAAAATTGAGAGTAGGAGCATTTCACTGTATGCAGTTTAAATTCTAGGAATCTTTCTACTATTCCCTTTGTCCCCACCCCTTGACTCTTGAACTGTTCAGTGTACCAGTGCAGGAGAAATCGGAAGATGTAGCTGGCAAAAAAAAAAAAAAAAAGTCCAGGGTACCACGATGCTACCATCTAAAGGAAACTCAGTGGTTAGAGAGCTGGAAAACTCAAGGACATGGGACTGGATGGAGCTTCATGAAAGGACCAGGAGATAATGGTGGAATCTGTGTGTGCATAGAGGGAAGGGTGCGTCTAGAGTTGAATTAGCCTGTGAGTTCTAGTGGTTGAGCCTCTTAAGTACATACTTGGGGTGTGGTTTTCCCTTGTATATTTGCGTTGACGTGTATGTGCACGTGCTGCCGTTTGTAGGACGAAGAGGAGGCTGTGCTAAAGGAAAAGGTGGATCGATGCACATGTACGCCAAGAACTTCTATGGGGGCAACGGCATCGTCGGAGCCCAGGTGATCCGCGAGGAGGACGAGGGTTGCCCGCTTCCCTAGATTTGGCCCCGGACCATGTCTTAACATGTCATACCCGGGAGAGATTCCCTTTCACGTATTTTAGTACTTTGGGTGCTGGGTGTATTTTAAGAGACCTATTGATTCATAGCTTACCATTTGATCAGGTGGTAATAGATTTGGACAGTGATTTAAAATTCTTCTTTTTAGGTAATTTTTAACGTTTTATACGTAAGCAAGAACCCCTAGCAGCGGCCTGTCCCGTCACCTTTTCGTTTATATTTAAGCACATTAATTGCTTTGTCACATCCACTTAGCGCTTCCTCCCCCTGCTACAGACTGTGGGTGCAGGTATCTGAGGAGGAAAGGCAGGCGATCAGGATCTTAGGGGCCACGTCAGAAATCACTCCAGCTTTTGTGGTCATACAGTCCGTCCTCTTTGTTCTCCTCAGTTAGTGAATGATGAAGTTAGCAGCTTGGGTGTGATGTGTGAGTGACGGATCCAGATTCTCCTGAAACCAGCGGTAACGCTGTGTGTTAACTAGAATTTAAAAAAAAAAATTGCAAGGAAATGAAGAATGGCATAAAATTACAAGATTGTTTGCCTTACTTTGTAATGTGTTGCTGCTGTATGTTAAAAAAAAAGAAAGACCTAGGTTTCGTACTTTGGCTCTTGAGTAGTTGAGTCTTTATAGAAGTGTTACTGTTTAATGGTTGAAGTAGAATTATTCATGTTGCTGTACCAGTTTGATTGTAATACTGGTGGTAGGGTAGTTAGGGGTAGGGAGAGTGTGGGGAGTCTGTGACAACAGTGTCATTTCTCAAATTCTGGCCAGGGCTTAAAATTCGGAGCATTACTTTCTCCCCTCATGGATTTCTGTGATTCTTTTCTTGGTTGTCCTCGATACTAGGTGCCCCTGGGAGCGGGGATTGCTCTGGCCTGTAAGTATAACGGGAAGGATGAGGTCTGTCTGACCTTATATGGCGACGGTGCTGCTAATCAGGTGAGTGCGTGTCTCTTGACTTGGCAGTAACCCTTGCAGTTTTGTTTCCAAAGTGTTGCGTAGTCCTAGTTCCATTGGTGGACAAGGAGTCTGCCGCTTAGCAGTTAAAGTAGCCGTTCAGGGCAGGCCGGAATTGGGGTTTATGGCCGCATGACAGGTTTCCTTTGTGGCGTGTGGCACAAGCACTTCGTGCCGGCACCCTGCGGAGGCACTCCTCTGCCCCCGCCTTAGGGCTTCACGAACACTCTGAGGGTGAAGAACCGTTTTACATCTTCACCCAGGGCAGACTAGCTGTTGTGCCAGTCGTGTAACGTGCAGACCTCTCTTGGATGCCGTGGCCTCATTGGACTCCTCTCGGGGTTGCTGAGCCTCGGCTCGTACTTTTCCTGTCATGCTTCGAGTCCTCACCAGTCCGTGGACAACACTGAGGCCCTGCTCCCGGGGCGGGTTCTCAGACAGTGGCTCGCTCTGTTACCCATTTATAGTAAAGCATAGCAGGAGGTAGCCACGAAGTTTTAATTGTTGGTCTCTTCCTAACGTATTCTGTACCCCACCAAAACAAGTGGTGGTGTTTGGTTTGTCACGTCCTTTGTTTGCAAAAAGAGATGATGCTTGTCGTGTTTTCCCCACCCCCCATCACACACACACTCTCCTTTGCCTTAAAAGCTCTGTTGTGGAAGGTGAAGCTTTCCATTTTTTTGGAAAGCTTTCATGCCAGGGAGAGCAGCAGCTTTGGGGGATGATGAAGTAGTCTAGAGAAAAATAGCCAGATAAAACCACTTGAACTTCTTATCCACACTTCCAGGGTCAGATATTTGAAGCTTACAACATGGCAGCTTTGTGGAAACTGCCGTGTATTTTCATCTGTGAGAATAACCGCTATGGAATGGGAACGTCTGTTGAGAGAGCAGCGGCCAGCACGGACTACTACAAGAGAGGCGACTTTATCCCTGGGCTGAGGGTGAGGACACCTGGTGTGAGGCCGGGGCCATCCCTTTGTGGGTCCTTGACCGTCTCAGATTGCAGAGTTCTCTGTTCTCAGTGCATGGACGAGTCCTGCAAAGTTAAAATGGTCTGATGCATTTGGTTTATGCTCTGCCCTTTCCTGTGTCTGAACAGGTAGATGGAATGGATGTCTTGTGTGTCCGGGAGGCAACAAGGTTTGCAGCTGCCTACTGTAGATCTGGAAAGGTAAGACTTTTTCTTAGGCCTCCAGGTCAGAGATTTCTGTTGACATTTACCTTAAAATTAAATGAATGCCTCCTGTGTGTCTCTTACAGCTCATCAGGGGTGGCTGGCAATTGAGGTGTGTATAAGGTAGAAGCAGAGGCCAGTGAATCAGGTCCCTTTGTAAACACCATGGTCTTGGTAGCTCACCTCTTGGGAAGCATCCTACAAAGCCTGCATTTGGCGTGGCTTTCTCCTTTGAGCGCTCCTTCAGCATTATGCCTCGTGGTTTAATTCTGTGCCTCCGCCCTCCACTCCTCCCCATTAATCATAGGCCCCTTGACTGAGCAGATCGGCGACCCTCACAGTGCTTAGCTGAGCAGATCGGCGACCCTCACAGTGCTTAGCACAGAACTTTGCTTGGATGATAGGCGTTCAGTGCAAGCTTGTCTTCCATGAGTTAAATATTAGGGTTAAAGTGTGTCATCTTAGTCTTGTTTTTTCAGTCCTGAGAATCTTGACCTTTCAGGTAAAGTAGTAGAGGGAGAGGACACGGTGACGTTGGCTCAGGTACCATCAGAGCTAGTGGAAGGGTGTTCAGTTGGCGTTCACAGCCTAGGAAGCACATCCCTAGGGTTTACCTTTCCGAGACATGCCCTGTGCGGTAGGACTGGGCTAGCAGTGATGCATGTGGGAAGCGGGGGTTGGAGAAGGGAGTGAGATGGAGAGGGGCTGCACGTGAGGAAAACGGAATGAAACCGAGTATGTCAGAGGTGGCAGTGAGCTCAGGAATCTACACTGGGACTCCCCAGACGAGAGGGCTGGGGCTTGGGCAGTGAGTATCATTTCTGTCTTCCCCAGTTCCTGAAAGAACGTGCAGGGTACAAACGTACATGGAAACACGATCCCTGGTTTATTATTATAAATTTATTACTGTGTCCGTTCACAGCCTGATTTTGGAATTAGGGGAGAGTTTCGAAACCCCTTTAAGCCCAACCCTCTGTGTTTTCCAATAGCTCCTGGATGACAGAGAACAGAAAAAGAGGTGACAGTGAGGGATTGACAGGTGTCAGGCGACGCAGTAAGCACTTCTGTGTTAATCAGCACAGTCCTTGAGTTAGGTCCCGTTGCCTGTAAAACAGTAACCTAAGGCACAGAGCAGTTAAGGGTACAAAGCTACTGTATGTGACAGCCTGGTTTGGATCCCAGGCGCTTGGACTGAGAGCAGGGCCTCCCCGTCCCTCAACTACTACACCAAACTGCCCCAGGGATCGTAGATCTCCCCTCTCCCCTCAGTGTTCAAAGATGTCTTCTGGAAGATGGGGGTAGTATAACCAGAGGACGCGGTCTTGGTGGTCGGGCTGGCCAGCAGCATCACAGGGCTGCTACCCAGATGTTGTCAGAATCAACTTTGTCACACGCTAGCCAGACCTGTGCAGGAGGTTATGGTGTCGGCCCCTCCGAGGGTATGTGAGGTAGAGATTAACCTACCCAACCTAGCTTTAGTTTGCCTGTCCTTCTGCACTTTCCAGCCCACTTAGAGGTTTGCTTTTAGGTGTATTCTGCAAGATTGTTTTAGTATTTTTCTCTAGCTTTTTAAAAAGGCTCCAAATGCTTGTAGATCATTTCCTCTGACTGAGGGGGAAAAAGTAGCTTTATTGATCCTGAAGATAAAAACCGTGCCCTCCCTTAGTGACATACCTGCTTTCTAATAGGTTTTTCTGTATTAAATCTCAGCTGTTTTATAGGATTATTATTTGTCACAGGCAGTGCTGAGGAAATATTTAAGATCAGTGAGCTCTGTAACATGCTGGATGCATTTTAAATTTTTTTTTTTTAAAGATTTTATTTATTTACTTGACAGAGATTACAAGTAGGCAGAGAGGTAGGCAGAGGGAGGGGGGAAGCAGGCTCCCTGCTGAGCAGAGAGCCCAATGTGGGGCTCAATCCCAGGACCCTGGGATCATGACCTGAGCCGAAGGCAGAGGCTTAACCCACTGAGCCACCCAGGTGCCCCAGCCTTTTCGATTCTTAATGAGAAGGATGAAACATGGAATACATAGGTATTAGCTAAGAGGAAGTTCTTGACAACTCAGCCAACTGATAGAGAATCTGATGAGAGAACATCTTTGACTCTGGAAGGATGTGCTGTGCCCACTGTCTCAGTCTCCACTGGGTTCTGTTTTAGGGGCCCATACTGATGGAGCTACAGACCTACCGTTACCACGGACACAGCATGAGCGACCCGGGCGTCAGGTATGGTCATGGGAAATCAGTGTGGGGTCCCGAGTGGGTGAGCCTCGCACGGTGCTACTCAGATGAAAAAGCAAAGCATTTAAACACTCGCTTTGGAAGCCAGACACCAGGGGGCTTCATGCAGTGAAGTAGTTGGTGTTGAGTAGTTGTTTGACTCTTTCCCTGGAAGCATTCTGAAAATCCCTAGAATATGTAATCTGCACATGTTAACATGAGCAGCAGTAAACTGCAGAGAGGGGCACCTGGCTAGCTCGGGGTAGAGCACGTGACTCTCGGATTTGTGAATTCAAGTCCCACGTTGGGGATAGGCGTTGCTTTAAGAAATTGTAGAGAGAAATCGTTGCACAGAACGGTTGATGGCATAGAGTATATATGTTTCGGGGCATGTAGCTTTTGTAGGCGTTACCCCACCATAGAGCCAGAATGTGAAAACCCGGCTGGTATGGGGTAAGGCCACCTGGCAACATGGGGCATTCAGTATGTTGAAATAGATCAGTCAAAACAGAGTAGGTTACACTAGGAAGATAGTTGAACTAGGCACTTAGTAACTCTAGAATGTAATGCTGCCATCCCAGAGTGTGACAAATTTAGAAGAAGTGGCTTTAGTCCGAGTAAGCCCACCCAGTCAAGCCTGGGAGTAGACTGGAGTTCAAAGGGAAAATGTTAAAAAGAGCAACTTATGTGGGAAAATAACACTTGGTATTTTCAGGAAAACAGAGCCCTCCCTTCTAGTGTCATTTGAAATAACAGGTTTCAAAGATGTAGGACAGGGATGTACAGTTGAGCCTTGAATGACACAGGTTTGAACCATGTGGGTCCATCTTAGGGGTTTTCAATAAAAACATTACTATTCTGTATTTTCTCTCATACTTCTGGCTTAAGAATACAGCGTATAATACATGTAACGTACACAGTGTCTATTAATTGTTATTATTAGTAAGAGTTGTTTTTCGGGACTCAAAATGGTAGATTTTCAACTGTGTCCATGGCAGGGGTTGGCGCTCTGTTCAAGGGTCAGTTGTATTCTAGAATCAGGAATTGGAAAACCTACTGGCCAAGTTTTCGCTGGCCCCGCTTCCCTGGGCTCCTAACTGTGTCTCCTACTCGGCATTCTGCCACCTTCCAGTCTGCACTTCTTGCCGCCCACCTTAAATGGCACATAAAACAGCTCTACCACTTTCTTCATAGCCTACATCTCGATTAGAGCAGCAGATACAAGCTTGAGCTCCATTGTCAGAATGCCTGAGAAGCTCAAGGAATTGCCAGGGCAGTTTTCTATGAAAGATACTAGAATATTAGAGGCAGCGTTCTTGTATTTTGAGAACATAATGGCACCATGTCCCCGGGGAGAGCTCTGTGGCAGAGAGAACTGTTCTGACCTACTTGTCTGCCTCCTTGTAGTTACCGTACCCGAGAAGAGATTCAGGAAGTAAGAAGTAAGAGTGACCCTATCATGCTGCTCAAGGATAGAATGGTGAACAGCAATCTGGCCAGCGTTGAAGAATTAAAGGTAGGCTCAACCAGTGTTTCTGCACCCAGAAAGCTGCCGTTCCTGGGGGAGCTGCCTCGGTCAGTGGGAGAGGATGGATGGTGGTGTCAGCAGGATATGAAGCAGTCCTACTTGCTTAACCTTGAAACCCAGCAGCACAGTTCTGTGTTCCTAAAAATAGACTTCAGGTATCCATCAGTGTTCCCAGTGGTGCTCCAGAATATTCCCGTGATCATTGGCGTTATAAACACTTCTTCAAAAATAGCAACTGTTAGTACTTCCAGGCCTTGAAGGGTTCTGGTTCCCTACTAGCAACAGGTTCCGAGTAGAACTAGTTGGTATTCTAAGCTGCTATTTAAAAACCTCTTGAACCATAATCTGATTTTTAGGAAATTGATGTTGAAGTGAGGAAGGAAATTGAGGATGCTGCCCAGTTCGCCACTGCTGATCCTGAACCGCCTTTGGAAGAGCTAGGCTATCACATTTACAGCAGCGATCCGCCTTTTGAAGTTCGGGGTGCCAATCAGTGGATCAAGTTTAAGTCCATCAGTTAAGAGGAGCGCGCCCGTGATGGATGGTTACATCTTCAGGGGGCTCTTGGGCTCCATCTGTAAGGGACTCTGTTCTTAACTTTGTTAAGGAAGAAAACCCCATAAGAAGAATGTAGGTTAAGGTAGTAATTGCATGTGTTTTGTACAGTGTTGCATTAAAAGATGTTACTGCACACTTAAGTACTTAGTGTGAATGTTATATAAGGTTATTTTAGATTTCAGGTTATTTCCTTGAAATGGTTCTATTTCTTTTAATAACTGAAAAGCATTTGCTAAATAATATACAACTAAATCTAAAGCCATTCCCACCCTTGAGGGGAGCGGGAGCACTCCCTGGACTGTGCAGCGGCGCCTGCGCCTCCCCGAACAGCGAGCGCTCCGCCTGCTCACCCTCGGCAGCGTCGGGGCTGCAGCCGCGGCAGGATGACCGCCAGCTCTCAAACACGTGATTTATTACCTCTAGGCAGGGGGCAGATTTTCAAAGATTTTATTTTTAAGTAATTTCTACACCCAGCTTGGGGCTCAAACTCATGACCCAGAGACCAAGAGTCGCACGCTCCACTGACTGAGCCAGCTGGGTGCCCCAGCACCACCATTTTTAAATAAGACCACTTCCTGATCATTTCAAAGGCCAAATAACTTAGTTTTCTTCATTTATACATTAAATACAAACCTATTTTCTTAATAGTTCTCTATTTACATTCATATCAAACATTAAATACAAGGCAGATTATCAGTTTTATCTTTTTAAGTACAATGCCAGTTTACAGTAAACTGTGGTCTAAAACAGCGATGCCCATCCCACCCTGTTACTTTAAACACCTGCTTCACCTTTCCAGTCAGTGCTATAGGGTGAACTGAGTTTTCCACCACAGCAACATGGAAATTTTACAGAATTCCGTAATATTCTGGGATGTTGAAATTAGAGTTCAGTCACTGTTCTCCCAGTACATAAAGTTCTACTCACCTTTAAAACATGTTGATAAGTAACAGGTTTAAAAAAAACAATCCAAAGTCAGTAATTCTTTAAAACTTCAAGTTCTTAAATAATGAGGTCTTCCTTGTGTAAACTCCGTGGAATTCACGTGTATGTTACCAACTTTTTTAACAACAAAGATGTCCGCTCTCGGCGCCCTCTGTCCCCTGGCCTAGCCAACTGGTTCAGCCTCATCTTGGGAGGCCGGGGACCCCTGAGCCCTTCTTCGGTACTGGGAGACTGCTGTCCAGAGCCTGCAGAGGAGACCACCACTGGGAAAGAACCAAGAGTCTGCTTTAGAGTCGCAAGAAAAGAGAAGTTCAGAGCCACACCACCAAGTAGGAGCCCTTATGTCAAAAGCTACAGTGTACAATCCGAGACTTGTCTAGATAGCCAAAATGTGTTCCTAACTTAAATAGAGCTCTGTCCCCTTGTGTTTGGGCTCCAGTAGGAGTGGCACGTGGCCTCAGAGGCATGTACAGGAGGGCTGGGTGGCTGGGTGCAGAGCAGGCTGAGGAAAGAAGGGCTGGGGAGAGCTAGGAGGGCAGAGGACTGCTGCGAGGCGGGAGCTCTGGGGTTTCACGTTCCTCTGACTAGTACCCAACTTTACCTGAAGAAAACTCCAGAGCTAGAGGGGAAGTTGGGTAGCTGGTTTTCTGACTAAGCCCCAGATAAGAAAGAAAATTAATTTCACTGAGTGGGGAAGGTGAGCACCACTGTGCTTTCTACTGATTTAAAAGCACAATCACAGGAAAAAAGTCATTTTCTATTACAGTTTTTTGAAGCCATTCTTACCGTAGCCGAAGGTGTCTTAGATCTTCCTTAGTGATGTCGTTAAGAATATCAGAAAGGGTGTAGCCCTCTTCAACAATCTGTAACGCACACCAAATACGGAAGAGCTAAGCTGCTTTGTAATAACGGCATAGGAATGTTTTCTTTGTCTGCACACTTACCTTCTCTATTGTACTCTCATCTGCTCCTTGCAGTTGTAACCAGTCTACGAGCTCTGGATCAGTTCTTTGCCCCTGAGACCCAGGAGGGGATGCTGGGTTCTCTGTAGTATCTGCGATGATGAGAAATTTGTTTTGTTGTATATTAATGTTTAATAGTAAAACTCTTCAAAAAAGTAACAAGTTGAATGGAATAAACTATTACACACAGCAGAAGCGTGATTTGAGAGGTTATGAATTAAACCTGTCCGAGCTGCTCTAATCCACGGCGTGCAGTTCCTGGATTCACTGTTCAAAGATTAAAGGGACCACAGGTAAGGGTAATGTTACTTACTTGGGAACGGGACAGGCTCTATGTCTACCACTTCTTTTTTTTTTTAAGATTTTATTTATTTGACAGAGACAGAGAGAGGGAACACAAGCAGGGGGAGTGAGGGAGGGAGAAGCAGGCTTTCCACTGAGCAGGGAGCCCAAAGTGGGGCTTGATCCCAGAACCCGGGGATCATAACCTGAGCCAAAGGCAGACACTTAACCACTGAGCCACCCAGGCTCTCCTGTGTGTACTACTTTAAATGCTTATTCCAGTTTTTAAAATGCCTTTTATAAGAAGTCCCATCCTTAGCTACGCTGGAAATCAAATGAGGGCGTGGAATTCAGTACTGAGATGTGGTGTCCGCGCTCACCCCTCCCACATCCCAAGAGGTGGCTGGCTGCGGCTCTTTTGTGAGTGGCATGAAATGAATTAGGTTTACTGAGGTTTCATTTCTGCAGTCAGTCACCCTTTTTAGGTATGTAGTGCTGTGAACTTCGATGAGCAGTCGTGTAACCATCCAGATGACACATTTCCATCACCCCCAGAAGTTCTTGCAGCCTTTTACTGTCAGTGAGCCCCCGTCCCCGCCCCTGCCATTGTGATGCTTTCTGTCCCTCGAATTTTGCCTTGAACGGAGAATTGCGTCGATATTCGGTATCGAGGGACTTGGTGTGTAGCCCTTTCAGTCGGCGTTCACTGAGCATAATGCATGTGTGATTCATGCACGTTTCTGAATTTACCAGTTTTTCTGTTACTGAGGAGTATTCCAGAACATACAGTTACTCTGTAGTAAAGCAGTAACTATGGCAAGGCTGACTAGAACATTAGCCACATTTCAGGTGGTCTCACACAAGTCCAAGCAAGTGAAAACTTACTCACCAGTAGGTTTGAACTGTAACTGAAGATGATACAGTTCTCGAGTTTTCTGCTCTAGGGTTTGCCGGAGAAGATTCTGGTACTCTCTTTCTTTCTGAACTAGGTGTTCTAAAAGTCTGGTTGAGAAAGAAAGAAAGCCATTACTCAGAGAGAGCCTAGTGCCATTCAGTTCAGCTCAAACATTGGTTGAACCTTAAGAGACTGGGGCAAAGAAAACAAAATCACACAATCCCAACAGTCTGGTTTCAGCCTATACCTGCGCCCCTCCCTTACGTTTCCTCCCCTTGAAAACAAAGACCAGCACTCAGGGCTCGGGCATATTTTGTCTCAAAATGTATCATGAACCAGAAGATAACCTGAGGGTGATCAGTAAACTCTGCCAGGAGGAGCTGGTGCTGACAGCTTGGCTCCCTGAGTCTCATCAAGTCGCTGGAAGGAGCGCTCGGGCTCTTTCCCCCTCAGAGGGGGAAGCCGAGGAGCTGGCAGCCCGGCTTCCGACGGCAGCGGCGGCACATGCCGGCAGAAAGATGACCGCCCGCAGGAGGGCTACACCTGCGGACACTGACGGAACCCGGGGCTGTGCCAAGTGCTTCGCAGGCGCTGGTCTCCCACACTCAGGACCGAGCCGGGGCCTCCAGGCTCCACCGCCCCGGGGCAGGAGACACCACAGCAGCCGGCGTGTCCGTGAGCTAGGGCCCGGCGGCCACCCGCGGCTGCTGCCGGCTGTTAGTCCTTCTACTGAGAGTGGAAGGTGGCAGAGCGACCGTCAGCAGTGCAGGGGAAGAACCACTGAGCCTGCAGGTGACCGTTCATACACGTGCGGATTCTAAACCCCACGGGGCAGTGTTCTAAGTGCGAAGTCTCACTATCAACTTCCGCATTTGTCATACCTTAAAAGCTTTCAAAATTTTGCCCCCGCTACCTTTTAGTGAAAACTCCAGGTCTCTCAAAAATTAAACACTCTAGGTCTCTCTCAAAAGAAAGGATTAGATCTGCCTAAGGTCCTGCTTCAGAGCTCGCCAGCGCGGACACAACGTCCCTTCCGCGACACGCACACCTGGCGCCACGTCTCCCTGTTCTGGGTTCAGCGGCACGAGCAGTGATCGGGCCACAAGGCAGCTTCTGGAACCAGCACGGTCTAGTCTGCTCTGCCTGCGGGTGGGGTTTTCCTAAGTCCACCCAGGATGTGATTGCCCAGAGCAAATGACAATCCTTTCATTCATTTAACTAACATTTTAACAACACCCACTATGTGCCAGGAAGTGATTTAAAGAGACTGGCTCTTGATGGGGGGGGGGGGGAGACCCTCAGCAAGGCCACAGATTCCCTTACCGGCCCCGGTGATCGTCCCACCCCTGCCCACCTGTTGGTCTCCTGTCTGAGCTCGCCCAGCTGGAGGCTCAGGTGCTGGTGCTGGAGCTGCTGGGGCTGGGGGGCACCCGCTGAAGGGGGGCTGTTCCCTCTGAACGCCACATGTGCCTGCCGGCCAGGCAGGTCTGCCTGGGGATAGTCCTCTTCTGCCTCATCCGTGTCCTTATCCACCCCTTCGGTCTCCGACGCAGGCTCAAAGTGGGCCCGGAGCTCTGCCAGAGGATGGAAGAGAGAGGAACACGGTTAGGCAAGGCCAGGGCGCGGTGTCGCTTATGTCCGGCGCCAGCACACGAGACCGCTCGGAGGCTGGCCCGGCCGGTGTGATGCTCCATGAGGGGACAGCTGGCGTTATCAATGGGGAGGAGACGACTTTGCTCCGTTCTCTGCAGTGAAAAGATCACCCCCAGTTTATAGATGACAAAACGGAGGCTGATGTTAAATCACGCAAGGACAGTCTTTAAAAGGTACAACCAGGCTTCCTGCTGGGCCTGGATTCTTCCTACTAAAGAAAGGCGCCTGCTTGGAGTGGGGTGTAATGAAGTCCTGGGGTCTAACATGCTCCTCGGGGAAGCCGCCGGGACAGGGAGGGAGCCCAGTCAAGAGAGCGAGCGGCAGCGTCAGGAGCCTCCCTCCCCGGGATGAAGTCAGCACAGGAGAGCGGACCTGGGCATTCGGCTGCTCTGACATTTCACAAATGAGAGTACAACCGCCTGAGCCACCACAGGAGTCTGCCAGGAGACGGAGCCACTAACTCAAGCCTCCGGTCAGCGTTCCGAGCATGTGAGGGGGCGGCCTGCCGGACCCTGGCCCTCAGGCCCGGGCTCCCTCTCTCAGATCACAAGCTCCGTCTCCACGCGGGCTCCTTGGCAATGCCGGGAGGGCACCTAAGTGGGGCTCCGGAAGTTCTTAGCATTTACTGAATTGCAGGGAAGTATACAGCCCAGGTGGGACGGAGAAAACAACTGCTGACTGCAGAGGATACTGGTGGTCTCTTCCATAGCCTGAGCCTGACCTTGACCCAACAGGCAGCACTTACCTGGGATGAGGATGGTGACCGCGGCCTGCACCGCTCGCCGGATGATATTGTCCATCGCAAACATCCAGTGGGGCCTAATTAGGTGGTTCCTCAAAATCTTATTTACCTGCAAATCACAAAAATCCAGGTTTCTGGTCCGTGGTCCTTGTAAGAAAGAGGAGTTCTTACTCATTCTAGCTAACTTCTACTCTGAAATAAAATGTCAACCACACTGCTCTGTGTTTCTGCCTGACTTCCTGTCTCTTCCAGACTGAGGCTTCCTGCAAGGTGCCCCTGAGTCGTGCTGGGTCCGGGGGGACGGGCGGGGCTTGCATGTCCTACCCCGAGCCTCTTCACTGTTTATTCAAGGGGCGTTTCCTGAGCACCTCTGAAAGGTCAGGCTCTTCGCTGGGGCGTGGGACACAAAGCTGGACCAGACACGGGGGCAGGCCAGCCACAACTCACATCTGTTTGCACAGACACGTAAGCTTAAACCCCGCACCGCCTCAGCCGGCAGATGCCACCCGCCCCCGAGTCCTCGAAGTCCTGCACTTCTGCTCTCGTTCACCTGTACGTGCCTACTCTGTGTTCAGAAGGAGCTCCTGAAACTAAGGGTTTAGGTGTAAGCAGGTTAGACGAAACAGGGACTATGGCAGAAAACGGTAACTGAACTCAGTGGTCCTCGCTTTGAGCCACTTCAGTGGGCTTCCTGCCTTCTAGCACATTCTCTAGGGCCAGACAGAACACTTACAGCATCCTGAAATCCAAACAGTACCAGATGAATCTGACTGATGGACGAGCTGTCAAAGTCCAGGTCCGCCTTCAGCTTTGATATCGTGGAGGCCATCACTCTGTGCTCCGGGGAGCGGATGAAGTCCCTCAGGATCCCAATTATTTGCTTGATGTGGCCAACCGAGAGATGCAAGTCCTCCGCACTCTGCTCGCCGCCCCGCCCCCCCCCAAAGTCACTTTCATTAAGTCAGAGAGGGAGGGGAATTCCAACAAGTATTATGTGGGCACCCAGGTGAGAAGGGGTCTGTTTCTGGAATTCCCCATTGTTTTTCAGGTGGCTCCTCTCCTCCCTGGGAGGGAGACACACACACACACACACACACACTCACACACACACTCTGACACACACACACTAAACCCCTCTGGGAATGGGTCCATCCTCCTGTCCAACCCTGTGCAACTGCCCCGCCCCTCCTTGTTAGAAGGCCTAGTTCATAGAAGGGCAAATGGCCTCTTCCTAAAAAAGACCTTCCCGCTTCCAAAGTTAGTTAAAATGCAGATATTCTGATCCATAACCTTTCTCCACTAAGCAACTGCTCTCCCAGCTTCTGAGGACAACTCTGTCCGGCAGCTGGGATTTCAAAAACGGCGGATTCACGAGTGAAGGGCAAAAGCAGGGAACCTCTGAGCTTCGTGCTGCATTTGGCTTGTTTTCCACCAGGGGGCAGCACCGCTCCATCCGTGCCTGGGTTCACTGCAGTGTTCTGCAAATTCAGGCTTCAGGGGAGTCTTTTTTTTTTTTTTTTTTTCTCCCCCTTCCTATTTTCTTTTGTCTTGTTGGAAGAGGGAAGGTCGTTGGGAAATACTTATGGTCATTACTGGGACTACGCAAACGTTCCGGGGTAGCAGGAGCCTCGGTCCCATGGGGACCTGTTCCAGGAACTGGCCCCGGGCAGAGGGGGCGGGATTACCTTCCCCCCTGACCTGGCCCTACCTGGGCCACGCACTCCTGCAGGTTGGAAGCCACTTGGTTCTGCTCCTCCCAGAGGATTTTGTACAGGATGGCACGGCGCTCGCTGTCCTTTCGCAGCAGGAAGAGGCCCGGGTCCCTGTCCTCTGGGGACGAGGCTGAGCTCTCATCGGGAACACTGCGGACAAACACACACGACAAAGTCTCGAGGGTTGGATGCCACGGGGGAGGGGCCAAGGGGGGATCCCCCGCTGTCCCTACCAAGGTGAAACCGTAGTAGTCCGATGGAAGAGAGATGCGGTGTTTTTTTCTCACCCGAGGAGCACCAGTTTTGGGAAAGGGAGGGAAAAGGCGGGTGGGGAGGAGGGGGGAGAAGGGGGAGAGAATAAGGGGACAATTAAGGGGATGATGGGAGGAGGGGCAGAGGGGATAGGAGATAAGGAGAAGTGCAGAGGAAGGTCGCAGGGGGAGGGAGGGGGAGGGAGGAGGGAGAGTTATGTAAGTGGCTGCAGTGAATGTTCAGCCCACTGCCTTCCTTGCCTACACCTTTGGCCTATTGATGGCGCAGAAAGCAAGCCAAAGCCCTTGGTGGCTGTCTGGTTTTGACCTGGGAGGTAGTTGGCCCCCGGTGAATGCAAGCACCCCCTCAGAGGCCCAGAGTGGAGAGAAGGGGTGGGCCGTACCTGAGCAGGTGGCTGAGCCGGTGCTTAGGTGCCCGTGCCTTCTCGAAGAAGACATCCAGCTGGGCATCAGAGTCCGGGGAGACAGAGCCATGCTCGCTGCTGCTGCTGCCCACGGGCTCCCCAGGCATGGGCAGGGCTAGGGCGGTGCCCCGGGGACTCTCTGTATGGGGAGAGAGACAGGGAGGTGGGGGTGGGGGTCTCAGACAGCCCCTCAGGCCAGGTGACCCATGCAAGGGCCGGCTAAGTCTGTGCTGCTCTAATGGGATAAGTCCAGTCCATCACCCAGGGGTCCCTGAAATGGAGGCTCCACTTCAGCGGGTCTGAAATAGGCACAAGGCTGCGTTTCCAGGCCGCCCACAGGAAACGCTGACACAGCGAGCCACACTAGGAGTAAGACGCTGAGCCTGTGTGTCCTGGCTTCTGACTCCATCCATACCAGGTAGAAACCAAACAGCTTCCTTTGCAAAGGCCATTTTTATGTCATTGTTGGGTAGGACTCACTGCCCAGCTGCTACAGGCAAACTCCCCCGATGTGCTCCTTAATCAAGGTCGGGGGCAGCACGGGGTCGGGGAGAGGCCAGGCCCTGCACACAGGGAAGACCCCAAACCCCAGCCAGGGCACCTCTGAGCCTCCCTCCTCAGCACAATCCCAAAGGAACACCTTTACCAAGGGGGTGTCCTGCTGTCACTTGAGGGGCTCCCTGCACCTGTCAGGAAATCAAGGGCCATCTGCTGGCCGGGGTGGGACAGCTCCCACAGCCGCTGCTCCCATCCCTGCCACTCTTCCCGGCAATGGGCGCCACGCGGGAGCTCGGTGTGCTCAGTGACGGAGGAGCCCGGGCATCGCCGTGTGCCGGGAAGCCCCCCGCCGCCCCCCCCCCCGGCTGTCCGGGTACACCTCACCTGCCGGCTTGAAAGCAATTCGGTTCTTCTTGCCCTTGTTCACCTGCCTTAAGAAGCCCGCTTGGAGCAGCTCGGCCGCGGTGGCACGTTTGTGGGGGTCAGGCTCAAAACAGGATAAAATGAAGGCTCTGGCGTCCGGGGAAAGGGCTTCTGGAATCTCAGGGTGGATCTTAAACATCCCCACCTGCATTTAAGGGAGAGGTGAGCGATATGACTGTGAGGCCTCAGCACACGCAGCTGCACAAGCCTTCAATACCGAGTTCCTCCCCGCACCCCGCCATGCTCAAGGGGCCGGCCGAGACCGCTGCCACCGACGTGCCCGCCTGGCTGCCTGGGACTTGGCCTTGGCCGTGCCCAGCAGGTCGCAGGGAAAGTGGCATCAGAGGAGTTTCAGAGCCTAGGCCGTAAGAGGTCTTGGGGCTTCTGACCTTGTCCTCTTGGAGCCCTGAGACCAGCAGGGAGGGAGGCTCCAGCGTCTGGGCTTGGAGGTGGGGGAGCGGGGAGTGACTGAGCCCCGGGCTGCAAGGTTTCGGCTCAACAAGAGGATCGTGGCGGGGAGAACACTGTTCTGGACTCCGGCCCTGGACCTGGCAGACCCGCGGTGCGCGCTTTCAGGCTTATTAAGGGGGCAGAGCTCACGTTAACTGTTCTGGCCACAATCAAATACAAGTTTTTAGGTCGAGTGTTATATTTTGAGAACACGAAACTCCAGATGGAATATATACCCCCTAGATGGGAGATGCAGGACACATGACAGGGGGCGCCCCTGCCCTGAGGGGCAGGAAGGGAACGGCCCGAGGGGGCCAGAGCCAGAAATTCTCAGGAGCCCCGAGAAGGAGCGGCTTGCCTCCAGAGGTGCTCTGCTGTCACGCGGGGGGCCACAAACCCGGTGCCCTCAGACTACAGACACTGGTTTTCTCCCGGCTTCGGAGGCCGGAAGTCTTGACTCGAGCTGCTGCCAGGGCCCCCCTCCCCCCGAAACCTGCAGTGGCTCAGTCGTCCCCTCTTCCAGCTCCTGGCGGTGGTGGCTCAGAGACGCCTCACCCTCACCCCGGCCTCCCCGGGGCCGTCGGGTGTCCTCACTGCGCCCCGCTCGGGCCCTGCCGGTTCCCTCAGCACCGGCCACTCTCCATCACGCCGCCGCAGGTCCGATCCTCCCAAACCGCAGCTGGCCCCGTCCCGGCCCAATGCGAAGGGCGGGGAAGATCACTGCTGTCCCTCGGCTCTGGAGTTTGGGGTCTTGTTAAGACTGTGGGTGCCCTGCCTGCCAGCTCTGGGAGGGCTTTTAGAACAAAGTACACACCATCTGCTATCCAAAGTCCCACGTCTTCAAAACCCAGTGAGAAACCTGCCCTCGAAACACAGACTCATGTGGCCTTTGAGCCTTGCCCAGTTTAAGGGCAAACATGCATTCAAAATAAGAGGCCTCATCCTCCCTGGTGAAAATAAGGGGAGACCCCCCCTCTTTTCTTAGAACACTTACTTTAAAAAAACGTGTAATTTCAAGTTCTTGGTCTCTGTGAGAGGCATGTGAATCTTTCTAAAAGCTGAATAAACCTCTTGCCAAGAATGTCTTTTTCAAGGACCTGGGGCCAACTCCTGGAAATGTCAACATCAAGGAAGAGACATCCCCATCTCTCAGTTTCGGCACGAAGGGAAGAGCCTAACTAAAGTAATGACTTGCTCCAAACTACCTCCTTTTTCTTTTTCTCCGAAGATTTTACCTATTTGTCAGAGAGGAGGAGAGGGAGATGCGGGGAGAGAGTGATCGCACACATGCGCACCCATGCATGTGCACAGGGGGAGGGGCAGGGAGAGAAGCAGGCTCCCCGCGGAGCAGGGAGCCCAACGCGGGGCTCAAACCCAGGAGCCTGGGATCATGACCTGAGCCGAAGACAGATGCTTAACTGACTGAGCCATCCAGGTGCCCCCAAACTACCTCTCCTGTCTTAAAGATTGGAGAACTTTATTTTTCCTTTGGGTAAAGCCAATTAGCTAATGCAAATGGACATCCCAATTGCCAGGTTTCCCCCCTCCCCCCCCTCCCCGGACACACTAGTGTGACCCGTGGTGCTCTCCAGTCTGCGCACGGGAGGACTCGTCCTCATTCCCTTTGCAAACACAGGTGTGAAGGGCAGCACTGCTGGGCTGAAGAGGACACATCCTTTCTGTCTTAGCTGTCACATCCTGGTACGATGCTTACTCAGTGACAGCCCTGTTTTCTCTCCCGCCTTCGTGGAGAGGGTTCTGGAGTGGCAGATTTTCGTTTGGCTTATTTCCCCAACACCAGCAACCTCAATCAGCAAACATGTCTTACTTTGAACATTGCTGCCTGCGGTTCGCCGAGCTCATGGAACGGAGGCCTGCTGGTGGCCATCTCGATGATGGTGCAGCCCAGGGACCAGATATCTGCCGGGGCACCATACCCGCGAGGTCCCTGATCGATAATCTCAGGTGCCATGTACTGCAGAGTGCCTATGGGGAACAAAATAAAGATCGTGGGCACCCCACTGCTCACAGATCTAAGTGGACCATTAGTAAACAAGTGCGTGAACTTTAGCCCTCCCACTAACCACGGATGGAGCCTGTTCTCAGGCGTCAATGATGCGGTCGCGCTTGGTCTCTGATCAGAGACATGCCACGTGCCTTCCTTTGCTACTAGTCATGTCGACAGAAGACTGCTTGGTTCCTCGAAGGATAAATGGGCCCCGAACCACTCCAACAAGCACACAGTAGGGCGCGCCAGGTGTGGGGAAACACAGAAGGTGAGAAACACAGTGCCCGACCTCGAGGAGCCGCCCAGGGGAGGAGAGAGACAAGAGGGCGATGCTGGGAAAGTCCAGTAGGCCCTGGGGCAGCAGAGGCCGAGAACTCGGTGCTGGGCTCTGCCTGCTTCCGGTCGGGAAAAGCTCTATCTGGATCAGCTTGGTTCTCTGAGAGGTAAATGCCGAGGCATGATCAGATGTACGAGAGATTTACTGGGGAGACGTGTATGACAGACAAAGAGCGAAGGACCTCTTTGTCCATCATATACAGACAAAGGACAAAGAGCGGCAATCTCAGTGCCGACGTGGCACGTGGGAAAGGAGAGCGGGACGAACAAGTGGGGAGGCCGTCTCGGAAGAGCAGCTCTGACCGTTCGGCTGGGCCGCTGGGGAGCTCCTGACCAAAAGCTGCCGCTGGAGGACTCCCGCGGGTTCTCGTGCCTCTGCCACAGGCCATCACTGGGCAGGAGCGAGCGAGTAAAGCATGGCCACGCCGTGAACATGGAGGCAAATCCACAGTAAGTGGCAGATGGTGCTGCCCATGAACTTGCTTCTTGCCGTGAAGGTCAAAGAAGTAGACAAAGGGATGGGAGGACTCTCAGGCCAAGGGAAGAGCCCGAGGAGAGGCACAAGGGTGTGAAGTCCAGAGCGAGTTCTGGGAACCCCAAGTGAAGTCTCACACAGGGCAGGGAGCTAAGAATTGAAAATGAAGGAGGTGGCGACCTGGGGCCAGCCCAAATGGCAAGCAGTGTATGATGAAGGCTCTGGCTGTGGACTTTCTCCTGTGGGTCACAAGCCACCAGAGAGGACCACAGGGAAGGTGGGGATCAGATGCAGCCCTCGAAGGAGAAGGGATTGCAGAGATGGGGTCCAGGAGGTCAATCAGGGCTCTAGGAGTGAACTCGTAGGCTTTTCTTGCAACTAAGGCTGAGGAAGGCAACAGAAACAGACACTATATGTGGTTTCTAACAAACAGCGAACTTGTAGAGGATGGTGGCCAAGGCGTGAAGAGAACACGGATACCCAGAGAAGTGCCTATCCCAAGATCACACAACCAAAGCAGGTTTCCAGAATCTTAATCAATGAAAACAAAGGACTTGTTGGTTTAAAAAAAAAAAAGAAATTGGGGACGTTACCTACTACATCTTCCTCTTGAAGATCCGATGTCTTTTAGCATTTTTCCTTCCAGTGACCATTTGAAAAGCTCTACCCCACAGAATGTTTTTTTTTTTTTTTAAGATTGATTTATTGATTTATTTTAGGGAAAAAGTGAGCGCACAAGTGCGGGGAGGGAGAGCGACAAGCAGACTCACACTGGTGTGGAGCCTGACCTGGGGCTCGATTACACGACCCCGAGACTGAGATCGTAATCATAACCTCAGCTAAAACTGACAGTCGGTCACTTCATGGACTGAGCCACCCAGGTGCCTCCCACAGAAAGTTCTGCAATAATGACAATATTCTGTGCAGTTGAGTGTGGTAGTCACTAGCCACAGATAACTGTTGGGCCCTTCAAATATAGCTGGTGAGACTGAAGAAAAGAATTTTATTTTTAAAAAGTGAGACTCACTTAAGGTTCAATATAAATTGGGTTGGGTCCATGGGCTCAACAGATCAGTAGGGCACAAGTGATGGCTTTGGTCTTTGAAGCCGAAAGCCTGGTAGGGAAGTGTTTGGCTGGCTGCAGGGTTGGGCAAGACAGGCTCACGGGGCTTGCTGCACTGTTAGGAAATCCCAGAGCCTGGGGGACGGAACTTCCAGTGACACAATCTCCCCTCTCAGGCTTGTACTGCTGTGAATAGTGAAGGGAGAGGCCTTGGCATAGGACGTGCCCTCAAACCAGTTCACAAGCCATTCATGGAGGAAAGACTCACGATGCTGTTTATTAAGCTATTATCTCTCAGCTCTGCTCTAGAGGCTGCGCTGGGGACTCTGCAAACATTTCTGCTTTGCCGCAGCTTCCTGTTAGGCTCTGCCACGAGGGGGCGCTAGAGAGCCCGAGAACACCAGGGAGGCTGCTCAGGCGTACCTACAAGGAAGGAGGAAGAAGTTATCGGCTCCCCAACATCAGCTGCTGTTCCTCTGCAGGAGCTTCCCTTTGGACCCTCAGTTGGCTCCAGCAGCAGGGCTTGGCTCCAGTTTCTAGCTTTTCTGTCCCGTCATACTTTCAGAACCAGCTTCATCTTGCCACGCCCCCCCCCCATTACCTGTTCCAATCCAGTAATCCCCTCCTGAAAGGTTCCAATTCTACCCTCCCTTGTGCTCCCCTCGAGCCCTAGGCAGATAACCCAGGCCCAGTTAACAGTTCCTTCTATTAAATTCTCTCTGTAAAAATAAGTGGGGTGATTTTGATTTTCCGGCCTGGATGCCAACTAACATGATCACTCAAAGTTAATTTTTTAAAATTTATTTTACTCTTTTTTTTTTAAGATTTTATATCTTTATTTGACAGACAGAGATCACAAGCAGGCAGAGAGGCAGGCAGAGAGAGAGGAGGAAGCAGGCTCCCCGCTGAGCAGAGAGCCTGATGCGGCGCTCGATCCCAGGACCCTGGGATCATGACCTGAGGTGAAGGCAGAGGCTTTAACCCACTGAGCCACCCAGGCACCCCTAAAATTTATTTTTAAGTTATCTCTACACCCAACATGCGGCTCAAACTCATGACCCCAAGATCAAGAATTGCATGGTCTTCCACCAGAGCCAACCAGGCATCCCTGAAAGTTAATTCTTAAAAGAGCAAGAGAATATACTTTTACAAAGTTATGCAACGTGGAAAATATCACTCAACGAAACTGCAATGGTTTATTGACACTGGTCAAATACCTGTCCACTTCAGCACAACTGTTTCAAAACTAGAGGATAAGTCGGCCTCATGCTAAATTTCGAGATTTTCTTTGTATGGAAACACAGTGAAAATCACCCTTTATAAAGGTAGGGACTTAGCAATGATGTCCGTATTAGTTATTTATTGTTATGTAATAAATTACCCCAAAATGTTAAGGGCTTAAAACAAGAGTTAGAATCTCACACAGTGTCTAAGGGTCAGAACCCAGGAATAGCTGGTTTGGGTGGATCCGGCCCAGAGTCTCTAGCCCAGTTCTCTGCTGGGCTGTAGTCCTCTGAAACCCAGAATGGAGCTGGAGGATCCACTTCCAAGCTCAGATGGGGTTTGGAAAGAAGCTTTAGTCTCTCACCACACGGGATCTTTAAGACATGGCTTCCCCCCACAGCAAGTGACCCAAAGACAGCAAGCAAGAAGGAAGCCATCCTCTTTTCTGACCTGCCTCCAGGTCACACATTGCTACTCTGCTTTCATCTGTTCATTAGAAGTGAGTCACTAAGCCCGGCCCCCATTCAAGGGGAGGGGATTACAGAGGGTTTGTGAACGGCAGGAGGTGGAGGCCACTGGCGGCCATCTTGAAGACTGCTGGCCTGACTTCCTGTTAGGACTCAACAGCTTACAGAACATCACTGCCTAGCGCTGTCTCACAACTCAGTGAGGCCGTGCAGAGGCACTATCTACTGTGATTCCCATTTTATACAAGAGACAAATGAGGCTCAGAGAAGGTAGGGGAGAACTGAGGTCTTCTCTCTGCACATCTGGAGCCATTTACCATGACATTGCTGACAGATACAAGGAATCCAGCAGGAGCACAAGCGAAACAAATGCAGCCTGAACAAAAGCAGACTTGATGCAAGGATTTCCGAAGCCCTGATGTGACTCGTTCCCACGTAAATGGAAGGTGGAGAGCAGTAACAGAAAACTGGGTGCTCCGTTTCACTGACTACCATACTCCTAGAAAAAGCATCCACTCTCAGTAAATGTCCAACAGAGACAGAGCCACACAACTCTTTCAAGTACTCAAGGGACTGTCCCCAAGCACTGTGCATCAGCTGCACCAAAATGGCTTCTGTCGAGAAACCAAGTAAAAATGCCAGCCGGGGTGTGGCGGGGTGCAGTGGGGCAGGGCAGGTAGGCCTCTGATTAATGCAGAAATGCTGGGAAACTTGCTTGCCTTTCGTCTGGCTCTCTTAAGGGCATCACATCCTTTCTAAAGTGCATGTCCCCCCAAGGTGTGCCCACACACAGGTCACTCGATCGGCCAGCCAGCCATGACCCGAGCAGGGGTGCAGAGTTCAAAACATGGTGACAGGAGAGCAGCAGGCACTGACCCAGGCCCCTGGGGACATGAAATCAAGTGGGGGCTCCTAGACAATTGCCCAAACAGGAGAAAATGCATGGCGCAGGGCAATAATTTAGAAGTTTTGATTGAGATGCTGAGATAAAAGCCAGACACCATGGCACGGGGCGAGAGACCGTCGACAGGTCCATGTTTCCGAGAGGGTCTCGCACAACCGGTTACACACCTCGCACGCAGGCCCCCGGCCCAGGGGCCTTCCACCTGGATCAAGGGGTTAAGAAGGTGGAGAGAGGAGAGTCTGGAGGTGGGGGGTGTTGAAAGCTACTTCTTCAGACACTGCTGTGCCGGAGGGAGCTACCCTCTCAGTACAGGAGTCGGGTTAGGGCTGTGCCCAGTGGCGACTCAGCAACTCAGCACTCGTTCAGGACCGTCGCGCATCAGCATCACCTACAGGCCCTGGAAAATATCGAACCCGAGCCCAAAGTTTCAAAACTGTTTCCTATTAATGAAGTACAGAAAAGAGAAATAAGGTGCTTCCTGGGGCCCCAGGGGCCACTCTGGTTGCCCTGCCCAAGGAAGGGCCTGGTGGGAGGGGACACCACTTTGTCCTACCCCAAAGCTTCTGAGGGCTCCTGGCCGGTCCCCTCACAGAGCTGTGTGTGTGTGTCCCCTGCTGGCGAGCTGCACGTGGGACTGTTTCCCATGGGAAGAAAAGCAGCTCAGAGCGTCCGCCCGTGAGGTCTGGGGCTATCACCGTGCCCTCTTGAGAGTCGGGGAAAGATGCATGAGCCATGGACACCAGACGGGGGGCCCACTGCAGAAATACTGTTCTAGGCTTTTTTTTTTTTTTGAGAGAGAGAGAGAGAGAGAGAAAAAATTAATCTTAAGCAGGCTCTATGCCCAGTGCAGAGCTCTAAGCAGGGCTCAATCTCCAAGTGGAGCTCAATCTCGCGACCCTGAGATCATGACCTGAGCGGAAATCAAGAGTTGGCAGCTCAACTGACTGAGCCAGCCAGGTGTGCCTGGGGTCTTTTTAAAAGGAATCCTTCTCAAGGGCCATCTCCCATGGCCTGAATCCCTCAGGAGAAAAAAAAAATGGAGGAGTGAAGACAATGTGAGGCGTAAAAGTGGTGGGGGGCAGCGGGCAGCCGGCCAAAGGACAGGTCTCTGCCCAGGACGTGGGAGCTACATTCAGAGGGACCCTGGAGGGAAGTGTTCCAGCTGGGGAGCAGGGCAGGCGGTGGCAGTTGGGGGAGAAAAGGTTAAGACTCCGTGCTGACTTGCTGCTAGACCCGCCACGACAGGGGAAGAGCGCTGTCCCTGGAACGAGGACCAGAGCGCTGACAAGTGTACCAGCAGGGCCCCTTTCAGTTATCCAATTCGGACTGTTTGCTTCTCCGAGGGGGCCATTAAGACTTTCTCTCCGTTGTCTCAGGATGGCTGGCAGACTCAGGAAAGGACTCCTGCCCTGGACAGGATGTAGAGGGCAGCGGGAGACAAAGAGGAGAGGGCTTTTGGGGCGCCTGGGGGGCTCAGTCGGTTAAGCATCTACCTTCGGCTCAGGTCAGGATCCCAGGGTCCTGAGATCGAGCCCCGCATCAGTCTCCCTGCTGAGCAGGGACTTTGCTTCTCCCTCTCCCACAGCCTGCTGCTCCCCGTGCTTTTGGTCTTTCTCTGTCAAATAAATAAATAAAATCTTTTGGAAAAAAAAAAGATGAGATTACTTTTATGATTACAGCCTCTAGGTTTGACAGGTTGAACATATTAGTTACCCACAGAAACCTGATTCTCTCAAAGGCTCCTCTCAGCCCTAATCACCTGGGACTTCTAAGTATAAATTAGTATTTATTTTATTAACAAACACTTCCATTGCACTGGCTGTGAGTCAGGTACTGGTCAAAGCACTTCACCAATATTAACTTATGTAATCTTCATAAAAACCCTCTGAGGTAGTACTGGGAGCACCTCCATTTTATTTATGAAGAAACTACATATGGCACAGAGACGTAAAGGAACGTGCCCCAAGTCACACAGCTAGCAAGTGGATGAGCCAGAATTTGAACCAAGGATGTTCACAGCCACAGACTGGAACAGAGTTCCTGTCCCAAGAGCCACTCCTTGGCATCTACCGGAGAGGGACGGAAACTCAGGTCTGCACAAAGACTGTTCACAGCAGAATCGTTCACGATAGTCAAAGAGCGGAAATAAGCTCAATGACCACTGAATGACAGACAGATGAACAAAACACGGTCTATCCACACCCTGGAATACCATTTAGAGGTCCGAAGTACTGACACGCGGCCCAGCGTGGATGGGCCTGGAACAGATGATGCAAAGTGACAGCAGCTGGACAGACAGGACTGCGTACTCTTCCATCTGTATGAACTCTCCAGAGCAGGCGAATCTCTACAGAGAGGACATCAGTGGTCACCTGGGGCTGGGGTGGAGACGGGGGCCGACTATAAGGTGGCACAGGGACCTTTTTGGAGGGATGGAAATGTTCAAAACTTGGACCATGGCTAAGGCTGTACAACTTGGAAAATTTATGAGAAACCAGTGGATTGTGCACTTCAAACGGGTGCATTTTATACCCCAATAAAGCTGTTAAAAAAAAAAACCCCAGAAGCAAAGGGGGCTGACTCCAGCCATAAGGCCCTTCCTCCCATTCTAGCTGGCTTATACCTAGAATGAAAACCCTTCAGAGGAACACAGGAAGGGAGGCTTCGGGGCCACAAGTCGCCTGAGCCTCTGGCTCCCCTTCCAGGCTCTGCCAGCCTCCGGACATTTGCACGGAAAAGCCCCACCATGTCCCCAGGCATCTGAGTGGGGCTCTGTAGGAACCAGCTGAGACTTCTGGACAGAACCGCTCTGTGTTGCAAAGAGTAATGATATGCAGGGGAATTTCCTACCCAAAATGAGACCCCTTCTTTATTATCCCCCAAACACCCCTGCATTATTTTGCAATGCAGAATGCATGCCTCCTCAAGCCAATTACTTGGGAAAATATCATATGCGATAATGGATTATACATGCATTTTCTTTGTGAATTTTTTCTTCTCCTTGGGGATGCTAATTACAAGGTAAATTGTCAGGGGTTTTATGTTTTGAAATAACTCCTTGTCGTATCAGAGACCCTCTTGCTACATACTGCCAAGCTAACTGCTGGCTTCCAAAGAGAAGGAAAGAAGTCATTTTCAGTTAGGGTAATAAAAAAACACGGCAGTCATACATACATACGTCCTCACACACGTTGATACGTGCATCTTTACATCAGAAGCAATAAATGAAAATTCAACACACTCCGTAAGGTTCTGGCGGAGTCCCTGGGGTGACAGTTTCCCACTCTGAGGTGCGCATACCTCTTCCCCGGTTACAACGGAGACGTCATTCCTGAGAAATCAAAGTTCTCTTTAGATACAGAATGTGTCTCCACCGTGGGCGTCCAGCGGTTGTCATACAACAAACCCCTTTTTGAGGAGAAGTTTTTCAAAGCGGAGACATTATGCACTAAAGATGAGGCCAAGTCTGCCCGCTCCAGAGCTCGGTGCCCCGAGGGCAGAGAACGGCCCTGCCACTTCCCTAGCTCCCTTCAGAACCAGCAGAGTCTACGCAGTGTTCCTTAATTCCCTCGAGCAGGATCTTCGTGATCCTTTTATCATACCTTACGGGACCACAAATCTTTCCTTTTTCAAAATCAGTCCTTCCTTCCAGGGACCAGTTCCTTTGAAGCAGGAATTTTTAAAAAGCCACCGGTAGCTTTTCGAACCCCACTTGACGCCCTGGTCTTGTAAACAGAAAGCTAGCTGGTCATTTCGGACTGCTCGGAGTCCTGTCCCTCTCGCCGCTTTCGTGGGTCCGTCACGGACACACGGAGAAGAAAATCCAACCCCTCACTCCCACCTCAACCCCACCAATTCCCCTCCGCCCCCAGAACAATCAGCTTCCCTTGGAAAGGTAACCGTATCCAAGCACGAGGTACCAGAATGAAGTAGGGTAACAGGCAGTTTTTTCTTTTTTTTTTAAAGATTTTATTTATTTATTTGACAGAGAGAGATCACAAGTAGGCAGAGAGGCAGGCAGAGGGAGAGGGGGAAGCAGGCTCCCTGCTGAGCAGAGAGCCCGATGTGGGACTCGATCCCAGGACCCTGAGATCATGACCTGAGCCAAAGGCAGAGGCTTAACCCACTGAGCCCCCCGGGTGCCCTAACAGGCAGTTTTTATGACAGACCAGTAAAGCGCTCTCACGAGTTGTCTAAGCTCCACTGTGATGCAGAATTACTCACAACATGAACTTAAAAAAGATGATGCTATTTCACTGACTGGTTAGAAACCCTCAGAAAACCTCAAGGAGAGCACCCCACCTACCCAACCATTGAAGACAACGACAGTGAGGCACTCTCGTGGCCGCAGGTCACTGGCTCAGTGCGCCAGTATAAGGTTCCAATCCCCGAAGTTGGGGACAACACATGGTCGGCTTCCGTTACTGGCCACACTGTGCTTGGGAACCGTGACTCTAGCGTGGCTGCCTGCACCCCGGCCCTGGCCCACTTACCAGCGAAAGTCCCGGTGCACGGGTTCACTCCTGCAAGCCGTTTGGAGGTGCCAAAATCAGAGATCTTCACCACTCCGCTGTAGGTGTTCACCAGAACGTTATCACCCTGTAGAAAAGGAGGAACATCAAACGCCTTGGACCTTAAGAAACAGTGTCAAGCCTCTAGCAAGTCTAGGCTCGGCACTCTGGGGACGGCCGAGCTCAGCTCCTTCCCTTCTCTGAGCTGAGCCGTCTGCAGACAGGCCAGCCGGCCACTGGCGGGTCCCCGGGGGCACCAACGAGGTTCGTTGGTGCCGACAAGCAAGTACCTTTATGTCTCTGTGCACGATCTGGTTTTCGTGGAGATACTTCAGGCCTTCCAGGATCTGCCTGGTGTAGAACTTGATGGTGGGCTCCTTCACTGGTCCCCATTTTGATCGCAAAAGAGCAGAAAGGCTCCCTGGAAGCGGACACAGCAGAAAACTCAGCAGGGTGTTGAAGATGCTGTTGTAAAAGCCACGGAAACCAAGCGAGGTGAGGTTTCTCAGTCCACATCGTCCATCACGCCAATATTGCTGCACGGCGGCTACCTGCTCTTCTTTCCTCCCTCTGTGCCGGCTCCCAGCCGTGCACGCCATGCGGCCGGAGGAGGAGCAGCAGAGGGAGGGTGAACAGGAGCCCCTTGGGACCTCTGAAATGCAGCGGGGCTCCCTTTGGCTTTACACAGTCCATCACGCTGCACAAAGTTGGGAGGAGAGTGCACAGTGAAGTGCTCTGGCCTGGGGAGGCCGGGCCCCTGCTGCAGGGACGGCACAAATGTCCTGGCCACTCAGCTTGGGTTGAAGCCCATTTTATACCTGGTCCTCAACTCAGAGGTGGACAGGACCAGAATGAGGGGCCATTTAGGGAGACAGAGACTACGATCGGAGGAAGCTGGGTCTGTTCATCCTCAATGAGAGAAGCCCCCTGTGCCGGGCCACAGGGGCAGGACTGTCTTAACATCCCTGCCCTTATTTTATAAGACAATGAATCTTTGGGTTCAAAGAAAACCAACCTTCACAGTATTCTGACCATATGTTTCAGGGGTCACTGTGCAAGCCCCTGGGCATCAGCCAGCTTCGGCCTGACACCTTACATAGTGCAGAAAGAATGCTGCTATGCCTCAGTTTCCCCATCTGTAAAAGAGGATGTGCACGTTTAATTCTGTTGTCATCCTTAAACCTCACCCTTGGAAAAATCGATCAATGTGAACAGCAACTGACATATTTGCTAGACTAGGAGCAGCTTGAGAGAAGAAACTGTATTTTATCCTTAACATAACCTTCAAAATCTAGCCCGCTGCCTGGCTCTCAATATATACAGTTAGGCTCCTAATAGAATAGGAGGCTCTTAATAGCTGTTGGTTATAAAGGAATGAATGAATACAGATTTCTTCTTCTTTATAAAATATTAATTTGTTTTAGAGAGAGAGAGTGTAAGCGTGCACACGCACACACGTGAGTGAGCACAAGCTGGAAGGGCAGATGGAGAGGGAGAGAGAAGAATCCCAAGCAGACTCCATGCTGAGTGCGGAGCCTGACGTGGGGCTCGATCTCATGACCAGAGCCGAAACCAAGAGTTGGATGCTTAACGGACTGCACCACCCAGATGCCCCTCAATACAGATTTCTAACTGAAGTTTTTGTGTTTGTATTCCGATCATTATAATTATTATTATTTTTTTAAATGAACATTTCTTGAGCTCTTGCTCTCTGCCAGGCACCATTTTGAAAGCTTTGCATATGCTATCTCATTTGATCCATCCAACAACCCACTGAGCTAGGGTCTTTATCGCTCCAATAATTATTGCAGAGCCAAGCATTAGAGTAATTATTATTACTCCAATTTTATAATTCATCTATTCAGTCAGAAAACTGAGGGAGCACAGAGGTAAACAATTTGCCTGAGCTCCCACAGCTTGCAGATGGGGGGACCAACTCAAGCTAGACATTCTGGCTGTAGATCAGAGGAATCCTTCCCCATGATCCCCGCCATGATACCGCCCGAACTGGGGGGACTTTGTGGCTAAGGCACTGGGGTAGGATGTCATGGTAAACATGTTATTTTGCCGTGTCATTTTTAAAACCGCTGTCCCCTCGTCTCCAAATTATCTCTCAATGCCTAGACTGTGAGGGCTTCAAGGCTGGAGACTGTGCTTTATTCCTCTGTGTCCAGCGCTCAGCCCAGTGGCTGGCACTCAGTAGCTCCTCAATGAATATTTGATGACTGAATGGTATGTATGTGACATTGAAAAGTTGGTATCCAACTCCTCTGAGAAACACATGCTCTCCCGCCTCTAAAAGGTCTGTCACTTTTTAAGTGGCAAGATGGAGGATGACGTTCCCATTATAGTTTCATCAGTGGTTTTCCGTGTGTGAGACCAGAATACTAGGGATTACTCACCCCCAGGCACCTGCTCCATAAATATCTTAATGTAGCCGTTCTCTGAAACGGAGCCCAGGTACTGAACAATATTGCGGTGTTTGAGGTACTTGTGCAGGGCTATCTCCTCGTGCAGAGGCTGCGAGTACCTAGTAAGGAAAGCAAAGCCAGGGTCACCTGCCGGATCCTTGGGGCCTGAGGTCTGCATGGCACTGCATCAGTGCCGGCCCTGCGGCTGGCCAGCCCTTCCTTCTGGAAATGGTCTTTCCCTTGGCTCCCATGAGAGTACGCAGCTTCCCAACTGTGGAACAGGGGACAGTAACACGGGCCACACAGGGCTGCAGAAGGCCAAAGTGTGTTTAGGGTCTCGGGCACCCGCTGGCGTGCCCGGTGTGCAGGGGCTACTCAGTGAATGACCGCTCGTGTGAGGGGCTCAATGCTCCTACTATCCTTTGCCTCTCTGAGCAGGCCCTCTTCCTCTGCTTCTCATGAAGAGAGATGTTCTGGAAGGTTCTATCTTCAGCTGCCATCGGGCCTCGTTCCACAGATGCAGTCTACACTATAGCAAGAGCTACCTAATGGACCTCTGAGCCCAGCGTCTGGTTTCTTTAGCCTATTCTCCTTTGGTGGCCATATTTCCTCTTCATGAAACACGCACCTCATCAGATCACTTCTCTTCGTCAAGTCCACATCAAGACCATTTTGCTTAACACGGCACAGGAAGACCTTCAGACTTGAACCAGACTACATCCTTTGAAAATTGTGCCTCATCTTAAGAGCACCCCACGCCCACCCTACCTTCAAGTCACAGCAGATAATTTGTTGTTCTCTGACTACACCTTTGCTTTAACGGCTCTGGTTTTTTCCTCAGCATAGAATGCACTGGCCTCCTCTTTTCTGCCAGATGAACTGCTACTCATCCCTCAAAGGCCTGCTCAAAGAGGATTTATTTCCTCAAACTTATCACAACTCACTCAGGAAAAGTGATTCCTTTTCTCTCTTCCGCAAGCATTCTGTGTACCCGCCACCCCCTCCTCCCGTTTTGGCACTCATCACTTTGACCCCAGGCAAGGTATCTGCATTCCCTACCAAGCCAGGAGCACCCTGCCTTCGGGACAGCATCCTCGGCACCTGTCGGCCCCCAGGGACGGCCCAGAATCTGGCCAAGAGAAGGTACTCAACATCATAGGGTCAGCTATACATTTAGGGAACGGGACAAAAACAGTCTCTAAGGTCCCCTCCGGCTTTAAAATTCCCGGAAAATCTATGGGCCATGAAAAGCTTAACTATTGCAACCAGTCAAAGGAGGCGGTCCACGCCAGCAATTTCCCCCTAAAACACAACTGCACCACCTTATCTGGCATGAGCATAAGACACATAATACTGGACAAAGAACTCAAGAGACTGGATCCCAGTCTTGTTTCCTCACATCCTTGAAGAAGTCATTTAATCTTTCCCAGCCTTCGAAGAAGCTAGAGGAGTTCATTTCAGGCCCGGCCTTTGAGCTCAAATATCATAAATGAAAAGACAGACGAATTGGACGAATGAATACACGAACAGACGAATGAAGGGTCTTACAGCTGCTAGAAAGCACTTGTAACCCATCCCTAACAATTCGCTGACCACCAGGATGGGAGGCTCTTTGCACGTGTCCAACAGTGTCAGCACTGGGGGCAACACGCAGACGTCATCTGAACACGCCTGTGGAGGGCGGAGCTATCCCTTCTTCTGTGGCGGCCATTACTCTGTACGTAGCTTCTCTACAAAAATACTCGGCAGTCAACACTGCCACGTTCTTGTCTGGAATGGGGGGGGTGTGAATTTTAAAAAGGAATATATATCTATTAGACTCGAAAAAATATTGAGTAAGTAACAGTGGTGGTTTAAAAAAAAAAATAGCCCCAAATGGATGAGGGTGAGGTTAAAGGGCAGGGTATATTTCGCAAAAAGCTAATTTTCTTTCCAGCACATTTGATTTTCTGTAATGACACAGCTGAATCAATCAACACCCTTTAAAATTGTTACATTATGAATTAAAGCCCTGAGTCGCATTTAAAAAAATTTGCCACTGTCTATCTATGTAAAAATGTACAACTTTAGACCTAGTTGATGAGTGGAAATAAAACCACAGTTTTTTAAAAAAAATATGACTCTCGGCAATCCACACGCCTCCCAAGTAAAGTTGTTCCGTTTTCTCCACCTACTTATAACACACAAAGAAGGAAAGCAAATCACTGTTCTAACATTTTTGGATGACACGATGCCTTCATTTTTAAGTCCCCTGTGCTGTCAGTGCTGGGCCCGGAGGTTGGGTGTGGAGGTGGCACCTGAGAACGAGGAAGGCCCGAGCTGACTTGCCTGCTGTCTCTCTCCGGGATTTCCTTGATGGCTATGCGCACCTGGTTGCTCAGGTCTCTTCCGGCAAACACGATCCCATACGTGCCTTTCCCCAGCACGACCCTATCGCCGTTCACATCGTGGTCATACTCGTACTGAAGAAGGCAAAGCAACAGGGTCAAAAAGCACAACTCTTGTGGTGGAGCCCCATCAGAGCCTAAGCGTTGTCCCGCCATTTGTAAATTTATAAATAACATTATTTGAGTACCAGGTAGGTACACAAAGTTATGTAACTTTCACCAAGTAACTACTTTCAAAGGGTAGAATTCTCAGTTATTCATCTATTCACATCATGATCTTAGGAAATGGAATCCAAAAATTTTTTTAAAGTACAGCTCATAGGGAACTCAGTAGCCTCAGCTTTTGGAGATTCTGTCCCCCTTTAATGTTGCAATTTACAAAGGCTTCTATGCCATGTCTACTACCCCAGAGAAGTGCCCTCCTGCATGATCCTTCATTAGCTTCTCAGGAAACCAAGCTCTTTCTGTAGCCCAGACAAGAATCAAAGATCAAGAAAATGCTCTTAATACAAACCACACAGGCAGGGCTTCCCCCCTTCTAGATGGACAGATCTAGTGTCAGACACGATGCACACATTCCACCTGTAATCACCCGTGCTATTCTGTTCCCCCAATCTCATTATCAAAAGTTGCTGTACAGCTGCATTCCAGTTGGTTCCTCTCGAGGAAGATAACAAATTTAACTCTAGGCTGAGCCATCCTGCCTTCTGTTGTTTTCTATGCTCCACTGTGCCTACTTACAGAAGAGCACAGAACGTGTGTTGGTCCCTTCCAACGTACTTCCAAGGATGCTCATGACAGTTAAGATCACTAACAGGTCCCCGTCACATCTGATTGAACCGGACACCAGCCTGCCCCATAAAAGGCTTCGATCTCAAACCTTTCTCGCCCCCACCCATCTGTTACCTTCAGAGTGTATCAGTCAGTTCATTTCCACAACAAACTCTGATTCTAATGTAAGAATTCAAGTACCCGAGTCAATGATTAAAACGGATCTTTTTGACATTTTCTGAAAGAAACATCAAAGAATGAATTCCCAACTAACTTCATAGTAAAAATCTTATTAAATTGTTATCAGTGGGAGGACCTGAATTAGTGGCAACTCTGAACAGCTGTGCAGACACACAGGTGTAACCGTGTAATGAGTGGACTACGGCTGTGGTGTCCACAAGATCTTGGGATCCTCACACCTGTCAGACTGGCTATTACCAGAAAGGTCAAAAAAATCAGTGTTTGTGAGGCTGTGGAGAAAAAGAAACTCTTGCTTGCTGCTGGTGGGAACGCACACTGGCGCAGCCAGTCTGGAAAACAGCATAGATGGTCCTCAGTAAGTTAAAAATAGAGCTACCCTACTATCTGGCAATTCGCATGCCGGGTATTTACCCAAAGAAAATGAAAACATCAATTCAAAGAGATACATGCTCCCATCTGTTTACTGTATCCTTCCTCACAACAGCCAAGATGCGGAAGCAGCCCATGTGTCCATCCACAGACGAATGGGTACCATGGGCTGGCCAACTATTTCTCTTGTAAGCACACGTTCTGAATTAGTGGAGAAAAAAAAAACTTCTATATGTTGTACACACAAGAAGATTTTACTTCAGTCCTTGCTAGATTTTTCTGAAATACCTTGGCTGAGAAGATATCGAAGTAAGCAGGTTCTTCTGTACAGACCTATTCGACTTCATCCCTGCAAGTCACGCAGAGTGATGGCTAGCTTGCTCATTAAAGAGAATTTTATCTTTTTTTTTTTTTTAAACTGTGGATCTTTGTTTCCAGTGCTCATGTAAGTATTTGTGCTTTCGCTATACACGTATGTTTGCTTTTACTACACTTTTCCTTCTGTTTCACCAAGTAGGGGAAACCGTGTGCTTCCTGAGGGCACGTCGCTTGTCCTGTTGTCAGGCCTCAGTGCCTGGCGTGGCGCTGGTCAGGGCAGAAGCCCCCCCGGCCGCTGACGTGTGAACTGAGCAGACGGGAGCTACCGCCCGGCTCTGAGCCACCATCTCCTGGGGGCAGCTTCTTGTGCAAGTTCACCCCGAGCCCTGTCCGCTCGCCGGCCTTCGAAGATTCCCGGCGCAGAAGTCACAGGTCTTGGAAGCCTCTATCAGAACATGTGGTGTGATGGAGGACTGGGGGCTCCTTCCAGGGGCGAGAGCATTCAGGGGGATACAGAGGGGATGGGAGGCTGTTCGGCATTTACACGTTCCAGGAATTTAGGTCATAAACCACGAAGAAATGGAAGGACCTCTGTCTGAAATCTGCCTCCGTTCAAGAAACAGGGACACATTTCTCAGAAGACCTACCTCCCAAAGCCAACCGTTAGCCGAGCCACTGACGCCTACTGCGCGTGCAGACGCGTCTACCATCCACAGAACTAGCTCTGCCCCGGGGCCTGAAGAGGCAGGGGCGCTGGCAGGTGGGCAAACGCACAGGGCACTGCCCAGGGCCAGGCCGCACGGGTATGGGCTTGGGACCGGCTCAGCGCCTCGGCAGCGCCCCGAGCTTGTGAGCTGCTTATTAGCACTCGGGCTCCGGGCCAGGTGCGTGGGGTCCACAGAGCAGGGCCACTTCTCTCTCATTTCCTGTTACGGCCCCAGCTCCCAGCACAGGGCCTGGCGTCAGTATGGACTTGCCGAAGGCGTGCGGGGGCTCCGAGGCTGGCCTGCAGCTTAGCAGGACAGTGTGGCCAGGGCCTCCGCAACCGACGGGCCAGGTGGCAGGGTAGGACATCACGCGGGGCTCTCTCAAGGTCAGAGCTGGAAGGCCTGAACCGGGGGAGGGGGGGCACTTGGCTCCCGGACGCCTCTCAGAGACCAGCAGGTGCACAGCTGGTCAAAGGTGGCCTCTAGCGGCCCGGTCCGCTGAGGGCAAACGCTCGCCTTGTTAGTGGCTCCTGGAGCTGCTGCGAAGTCTTACGAGAATATGAGAAATGAGTTAATCCTCAAGAGGAATGGGAAATTCTCTGTATTATGGCGCTTTCCACTGTCAAGGCCTAAGCTTTAGTAGGATTACCTTAGAAGCAGGAAGACCACTTTTTAAAATTACAGGATCCAGCTCCCTTGCTAAATCTATTATGAGAACAGGGATTTTGATACGAGATAGTAACAAACTGTGGCATCACAGAAGTCCTAATATTTCTAAGAACTAACATTCGTAGAGCGCTGACTGGGTTTCAGTCATCCTTGAGCACCTTAAGGTGCGACTGTGGGCCGTCCTCACAAACCTCACAAACCCTCTTAACCCTCTTAACCATGAGCCCACAGGTTTCCCCACGCCATGTGCCCTGGTGTACAGGTCTACACCAACAGCCTCAAAGCCTCTGGCCAGCTGTGGCAGCAACAGCATGAGTCAGTGGGCACAGCGTGGGCCCTGGAGCCCGACAACCTCGGTTCTCTGCCCAGCTCTCCCGCTGCTCCGGACTCGCTCCAGCCCCTGACCTCGGCCCAGCTCCGCACCCGCAGAACCGCAGCACCGATAACCGCTGCTTTGGACGGTCCTTCTCCTGCTGGACAGGGATCCCAAACTTCCTCTCGCAGGGATGCATTTCATGGGACAACAGACTCCCCCCTCTCAGGGCTGAGCAGGAGGAATAAACGAGAGCATGTGTCTGGCACCTAAAGCCCCACTGGGCACAGAGTAGGTGCTCGATGAATGCCAGCTGTCACCGAGAAGCCAGCCGTGCCCTGAGCACTGGGGTCCCTTGTCCTGGCTCCACTGCTAGGTCTTCAGAGCACTGGCGCTGGGAAAACACTTGGTCAGCCTTGGTTGGGGAACCCAAGTTCGGGCTGTGCAGATGCCCTCGGGCCCGTGGAGGAGAGCAATTGGGTCACCAGGAGCCCCCAGGGAGGGCCCATCCGAGTCCCAGGACGTCAGATTCAGCACTGCTGGTGCGGCCACCTCTACTGCTGGCAGCGTTCTCTGTCTCGAGGTGTGCAACCCCCCCATCCCCCGTAGAGAGGTCGGCCACCAGGCTCAGCTGGGGGGCCCGAGCGCCCTCACCAGGTGACACACTGCCACCGCCTCCTCCGTCTCTGCTCTTCTAGTCTCAGTGACTCCCTCACCAGCTCTGCTGGGTAGTGGGGCCGGTTCCCCTTGATGGCATCGATCGTGGCGTCACACAGTTTTCAGGTCGGGGGACAGTCTTCTCCAGTCCGACCCCACATTGTCACATATTCGGTCAGATGCTGCGTGCAGATCTCGCACCTCGGGCGGGGCCCAGGCATGGTGCAGGCACCGCAGCAGGTCCGGGTGCCGCAGGGAGGCCAGCAGCCAGCGCAGCAGCAGCCCGGGGGTGGGGGGGCGGGGGCACTGGGTCCAGCTCCTTCGGCCCGGGCAGCACAGAGCAGAGAGCAGAGGTCCAGGCCACCCCGCACGCGCTCCAGCTTCCTCTCGCCCACGCGGCCCTGGCACGGCCAACTGAGCTCCGTCAGCGCGCCGCTGTGCGGGCGGACCCACACCGAGGCCAGCGGTGCCAGCGGAGCCAGGAGCAGGGGGTGGGGTGCAGCCCGGCCCGCCCTGCTTGCCCTGCTCTGGCCCACGGCCCGCTGGGAGCCCCGCCCCCGCTTCCCCCTCCTGTGCCCCTTGCTGCAGCCACGAAAGAGTATTTTTAAAATTTAAATTCAATTAATTACCATACAGTGTATCATTGGTCTCATAGGCGAGTTCAGTGGTTCACCAGTTGCACAGAACACCCAGTGCTCATTCCATCAAGGGCCCTCCTTAATGCCCATCCCCCGGCTACCCCATTCCCCCTCCCAGACCTTCCCTCCAGCAGCTCTCCGTTTGTTTCCTGTGGTTAAGAGCATTTTTAAACATAAAGGATTTTCACACACAAAATGGGACATTTGCTTGAAGCATCAAAGGCACAATAAGCAGTATTTTCCATGTTGCGGGTCTTCTGTGACTCACCTCTAAGGTGTCCCCATCAGTGTCCCCCTCCAGCTCTACTGTACTGCCCGCCAAGTTGCTTATCATCTCTTTAACCAAAGAGCAAAACCTAGAACAGCAAATGTTACAAGGATGTTAATTATCATCGCTCATGTTCCCTACCTGTAACTTAGCCTTATTCTATTAAACTGTGATTAAATATACACCAAGTTTTTTTTTAAGATTTTATTTATTTATTTGACAGACAGAGATCACAAGTAGTCAGAGAGGCAGGCAGAGAGAGAGAGGAGGAAGCAGGCTCCCTGCTGAGCAGAGAGCCCGATGTGGGGCTCGATCCCAGGACCCTGGGATCATGACCTGAGCCGAAGGCAGAGGCTTTAACCCACTGAGCCACCCAGGCGCCCCTACACTAAGTTTTTACAAGTTCACGGAAAAATCAATCTACTCCATGATTTGACATAGCACTTTAAGGGTTATCTCATCTAGTTCAAATACTCACATGAAACTTGAATCCCCTGTATACAGTCGCCCTACCACCTTTTGGTCAACTGAGGCTTGACTATCTCCAGCGACAGAGAACTCATTACCTCACAAGGTTGCTCATTCTTGAGGACAACTCAATGAGAAATGCTTCATTATACCAACTAAGACTTCATTCACGTGGGTCCCATACACAGACTGCTTAGAATAAATCCCTCGTCTATGGAACAGCCCATTAGTAAGGTACATAATTTTATTAAAGCCCTGTGAATCTTTCCTCCATGTTCTTTCAGTGTTTCCTTTAGGACTTGTTTTTAAGTCACTCCACCAGCAGGTCATTGTTGAAAGTTGTCCCCTTATTGTTCTTCAAGTCTGGCCCTACGACCAGTGTCCTGGGGGTGATCTCATCAGTGCTAAGGAGAGGGGGACCCCTCGCCTCTCAAGCTGTAGACACTCTCGTTCTTAGGGCAAAATAAGGTCTTGTGGAGGGAGGGGGTGGGGAGGAATGGTAGAAGGTGGCCTCATCATTCCGTTGACACAGCTCAAGCTTACTGTCAACTGTTACCCACAGGTCTTTCTCACAGATGCTGCGGGGCCATATCAGCTACTTCTTACACTCGTGTAGTTGTTTCTTGACATACAAGTGATTTGACTCACAACATTTTGAGTCAGTATTTCCCTGTAAGATGGCAGGGAAGATTACTGTCCACTTGAAGATAATCCCCATAAAACGTTAAAATGTTCTTGTCTGTAACTAATCCGTCCTACCTTTGCTTCTTTGCTATCTTTGAAAGCTGTGAAACACAACAGTCAAAATTCTTCGGAGACGTGTGGTACGAACTCACCAGAATAACTAAAAGTTACAAGACATTAGCACTCGTTGTTAAAAATGTGGAGCAAGTGGCATTTTTTTAAAAGATTTTATTTATTTATTTGACAGAGAGAGAGAGAGATCACAAGTAGGCAGAGAGGCAGGTAGAGAGAGAGGAGGAAGCAGGCCCCCCGCCGAGCAGAGAGCCCGATGCGGGGCTCGATCCCAGGACCCTGGGATCATGACCTGAGCCAAAGGCAGAGGCTTAACCCACTGAGCCACCCAGGCGCCCCGCAAGTGGCATTTTCATATGCTACTGGTGGAAGTGGACAGTGATGCAGCCACTTTGGAAAACTACTGGTGGAGTTAGGCAAAACTGAACGTAGACCGGCCCCTTTCCCCAGTAACCCCAACTTCCAGGTGTATACCCAACAGAAATCAACGTGTGTCTTCACCAAAGGGCCTGTACAAGAATGTTCACACCAGTTTTATTCCTAATAGCCCCAAACTGGAAATGACCAAACGTTCACCAACAGAAGAGACACGGGGCTATACAGGCACACGGTAGAACACGGCACAGTGACAGAAAGGATGAGCTGATCCAGACATCGCGGCTCAGTCTAATGGGTGTTATTTTAAGAGAAGTGAGTGAGAAAGCAAAGAGTACATACTTCATGATTCTATTTATTGAAGGTCAAGAACAGGCAAAGTTGACCACCAGTGATAGAAATCAAAATAGTTAGCACTGGGGTGCCCGGGTGACTCAGTGGGTTAAAGCCTCTGCCTTCGGCTCAGGTCATGATCCCAGGGTCCTGGGATCAAGACCCTCATGGGGCTCTCTGCTCAGCAGGGAGCCTGCTTCTCTTCCTCTCTCTCTGCCTGCCTGTCTGCCTACTTGTGATCTCTGTCAAATATATAAATAAAATCTTTTAAAAAAAAGCACTGTAGGGGCTGGGGACTCAATGATTGGAAAGAGGCACGAGGCACCTGCTGGGGCGCTGATAAATGTAAGTGCACTTAACACACGCGACTTGTATGTATGTTCTACGTCAACTGAGAAATTATTTAGATGTATGGTGAGAAAAGGCATCGAGGACCGAGGGAGGGTCAGAAAGGTCAACTCTGTGGTAAAGGGGTGTTCTGCCTCATCTTTGGCAGCAGCTTTTCTAAGTTGAAGACTGTGATCTAAGGGTCCCCTAGTCTGATATTGAGTCTGATTTCCAAATATGGTATCATAAGGCGTGCCCGAGACGTGCTGAATTAAAACGTTCTCAAACCATATGATACAAACCCTGAACTAACCAGCAGTAAGGGGCACTTCCTCAACCTGATCAAGGCCATTGGTGAAAACCTGCCGGCAGCACCATGCTTACTGATAAAAGACTGGCCGGATATGCTCCCCCCGAGATCAGGAACAAGATGCAGTGTCTGCTCTCGCCACTTCTACTCAACACTGTACTGGACAGCCTGGCCAGACAGGTAGGAAAAAGACAGACATCCACATTGGAAAGGAAGAACTTTTAAAGACCTCCGTCTGCAACAGACACAGTCTTGTATACAGAGAATCTTAAGGAATTCAATACCAACTGTGAGACATGGGGGCCCGGCTGGCTCAGTTAGGGTTGTGAGTTCGAGCCCCATGTTGGGCGTAGAGTTTACTTTAAAAATATAATCTTAAAATACTAATAAAAGGTATTAGAACTAATCAATGAATTCGGAAGATTGCAGGATACTAAATATATAAAAAACCAAGCATATTTCTATATGCTAGCCATGAACACTCTGAAAACGAAATTAAGAAAACTCCATTTATAATAGCATCAAAAAAAACCCACCTAGGTCTATGTTTAACAAAAGAAGTATGAGACTTGTACTCTAAAACTACAAAAAACTGTCTTAAGAAATTAAAGAAGACCTACTCAAACGGACAGTTACGCCATGCTCTGGGATTGAAGGCCTACTACAGTTAGAACGGCACTGCTCTCCAAGTCGGTCTATTTATTTCCACCACAATCCCTGTCAAAATCATAGCTGCCTTTTTTGCAGAAACTGACAGAGTCTAAAATTCACATGGAAATGCAAGCAGCCACAATAGCCAAAGCGATTATTATAAGCAAGAACAAAGTTGGGAGGACTCACACTTCTGTATTTCCTACTTACCATGAAGCTACAGTAAGAAAGAGAAATGTGGTACTGGCGTAAAGACAGACATACAGAGCAACGGAATCTAAGTGTAAGTCCGGAAATAGACTCTGAAATTTATGGTCAGCCTATTTTCTGAGGGTGCCAAGACCGTTCAGTAGGAGAAAGAATATGTCTTCAACAAATGGGCCAGATCAACCGCATATCCACAAGCAAAAGAATGAAGCTGGACCCTTACTTCACACCATATACAGAAATGACGTCAAAATCAACCAGAGACTTAAACAGAAGAGCTAAAACTCTGAGAAGAAAATAAACACCACAGAACACCTTGGGTCAAGCAACACCTTCTTAGGTGATCCCCAAAACACAAATGACCACAGAAAAAAATAAGTTGAACTGCATCGAAATGTAAAAATTGTGCACTGCAGAGGGCCCCATAGACAGAGACAAACCACCCACCGATTGCGGGCAGGCAATTTCCATGCAAATCACACATCTGATCAAGGACTTGTATCCAGTATATATAAACAATTCTTAAAACCATTAATAGAAATACAGATAGCCCAATTCAAAATGGGCACTTGGGAGAAGACTGGCCAATACCACACCTTCACAAGGTGAGCCACATTCATTTCTCCAGGAATGAGACAGAGATGCCCTAAGGCTCCCAATGCGGTACGTGGGAAGGACAGGACATCACTTCTGTGCTGTTCCTTCCCAAAATGCACGATGCTAACGTCATCAGGAGGAAACGGGAAACAAACCCCAACTGATGGCCTACATAAGATCAACCACCTGTGCTCTTTGAGAGCACGGAGTCAAGACAGACAAAGCGGCGCCGATGAAGATAAACGAGGACTACACAGATATGGCCATGAAACATACGTATGATCCTGGACTGGCGAGGAGACAGAGAAAAAAATCTTGTGTTTTGCTGGAAAGGACATCGGTTGGACAGTAAGTCATATGGGGATAGGGTGTGTCAAGTACAGAGCCTTACTGGTCTTAATTTTCTGATTAGATACCTGTGCAGTGATTATGGAAGTGAATGTTGTTTTTAGGAAATACGCACTGAAGGAGTGAGAGGCCATGAGGCATTAGGTCTACGACTCATTTCTCAGTGGTCCAGAACAAAAATAATCATATGCATATGGAGTGAAGGTAAAATAAGTGTGGTAAAGGGTTAACATGGGAATTCTGGGTGAAATGTGTATGGAAATTCTTTGTACTTTTTTCCTGCAATTGTTTATTTATTTTAAAAAATTTTATTAAATTTTAAGTAGCCTCCACACCCAATGTGAGGCTTGAACTCATGACCTTGAAATCAAGAGTTGCGTGCTCTACCCACTGAGCCGGCCAGGAGCCCCTCTGAAACTTTCTTATAGCTCTGAGTATTTTTCCAAAATAAAAGGTTAAAAAAAATTCTTTTAATTGGGTGAAGAATTTGAGCAGAGAGTTCTTCAAAGAAGATAAATAAATGACCAGTGAGCGCATGAAAAGATGCATGCTATCTTCCGTCATTACGGTAATGCAGATCAAAGCCACAGTCAGATCCTACATGATGTCCACTAGGTTGGTCAGGAGCATAAGGACACACAATCACATGCAAAATTAGAACCTTCGTACACTGCTGACGACAATGTAAAATCGGACCACAGCCTGGCAGCTCCTCAGAGGTTAAACTCGGAGTTACCTAAGACCCCGTAATTTAGCTCCAAGAGAAATGTCAACACAGGGCCATACAAAAACTGGCACATGAATGTTCTAGCAGCATTACTCATAACAGCCAAACAAGTGGAAATAACCCGGATGCCTTTCAACTGAATGGACAGATCAAATACATCCATACAGTGGGAGAGTGATGAGCACAGAAAGAATGGGGCACTTGGGTGTGATGCATAAACAGTGAATCTTGGAACACTGAAAAAAAGAAATAAAGTTTAAATTTAAAAAAAAAAAAAAGAACGAAGTACTGATAACGTGCTACAGCCTAGGTGAACCTTGAGAACATTATCATGACTAAAAAATGTCAGACACAAAAGACCACAGATGGTATGCTTCCATTTATATAAGAATATGCAAATCCAGAGAGACAGAATAGATTAGTTTTTGCCCAAGTCTGAGATGGTGGGGGGGATTAGGTTGAGGGAAAAATGGGGGAACAACTGGTAATGGACACTGGGCTTCTTTGGGGGGTCATGAAAATATTCTAAAGTTAGATTATCGTGATGGTTGCAGAACCGTGAATATACTAAAAAAAGACTGAACTGTACACTCTTAAGTGGGCGGACTGCATGGTATGTCAATTATACTTCAGTCAAGCTGGAAAAGTAACTTTCTGTAAGTTAAAATTTCAAGAAAGGCAGTATATCAAGTAAAAACTCTTCCCAACAAAGACCCATCATTACATCACAAGCCCCTGAATCAGCTGTAACTCACCTACTACACTGGTCCTCAGTGGAAAAGTAGATTTGAAAGTCATCAGAATTATCGTGGACATAAAGAAAACAACACCGCTCATCAAACTTGGATATGCTGTAAAATTGGAAAAACGTAAGGATTATTATATGCAAGTTACGTTGTCACTTTTACATTTTTGAGAAAAATCTAATCACAGATTTTCTTCCACTCTACAAATTTGAAGGATTCATTAATGTTTTAATCACTACTCCCCCAATTTGACTTCTATTTCTCTACAAAATTTAAATAGGGACATTTATCTTGCGTATGTTTGAGTTTGTATTCAACAAATGACTTTCATCTATATTGAGAACTTACCAGAGATACAGTGCTAAGCAAAGCCTAGAGCAGTGAGAAAGGGAAATAAATATGGTCTCTGTCCTCAAGAGTTTATAATTTCACACACAAGACAGGAAGCTTATGTGGGAAATAATGTATTATGGCATCTAAGGAATTTCTAGACTTGAAAAATACCAGGACGTAGTTATTTCGGGCCACACAAGGGAGGTAGTAATACACATGGCATCGTAGCTCAAGGAAGGCCTTCACAGGTTATCTGGTCCCTTTCCCCCCGGGGTCGGGATCTGACTCTCCAGCACCTCAGCCAATATTCCACTTTCCTAGACATACCCAGAGACAGAAATTCACCAAACTCCATCTGCTTATGGATTTCACTATCAAAAGGTCTTTACCTACACTGGGCCAAAGCCTACACAATGGCCCTCATTTTGCCAAGCAGCACTATGGAAAAGTCTAAATTCTCTTCCAACAAATGATGCCACTTTATCTTCTCCTAAGTCATCCCTTCCTGAGATTCACAGCTTACTTAGCCATTCTTCATTTGTCAAGGATTACATGAAAATACTGAGTTGAAAGAGTAATAGTACAGGGTGATTTAAAAATCCTGAAAACCAGGTCATACATAAGTTTTGGAAACCAATTTGTGAAGAAACCATCATGGTTAGTTGGGTAGCACTGGGAATGTTCAGCACGTGCTCTTTATAGCACATTGGTTCCAGGGTCTGATTCACCCCAGGTCATTTGCGCATCCCTGTTGATGGTGGAATGGCAGCAAGAGGTACCTCTATGAGAAGGCACAAGCAAAAGGTTCTTGACTGCATGTTCTCATACCACTTAGTTTCTGGGGTATTCAGTTTTTGAAAATGTTCAACACTGGATTTTATTTTGCATCAGTATTACTCAAATACACTACTGTTTTTAAATTATTTCCCTCCCGTTAAAGTGACAAAAATATTATTCTAATTTCAATAGTGCTGTGTCTAGAACAGTATCATACCATGTCTAGAGGTAACGGGGGATTCATTCAGTGGCCTGTGGTCTTACCATCAGAGGAAGAACATAGCATTCTAATCCGAGCCCTTCATCTAATGGAAACTATGAACAGAGTCCTGGAGGGACTAAGTGACTCTGTCAAGGTTAAACAGTGAAAGAGGGATTACAATTCATATCTGCTTCTGAGCTGCTCCTACCGTTGGATGTGCTGGCAGAGTGAGGCTCAAAGTGTAGCCACAAGGGCCACCAAATGGTCACCACCCCTGGTTCAAAGAGCAAGCACCATAGCTCTCCTTGGACTATACCACTTGCTCCCCAAATGAGAACAATAATACTCTTGGCTCCATTATTCTACTCAGGCCCCAACCGAGTGTCATTACCAAGTAACTCCTTCAGTTACTGGGATTCTGGAGTTCCCTGAGCACTTGAACATCAGTGACTCAAAGAAGAAATGCTTTCTGTTTCTACAGATGTAACTTCATTTTTTAAAAAAGCTTGAGGCAAGAGTTTAGTCTACTGGCTAGCCCGCCAAATTTCTATGTTAAACAAGCCAAGAAGCCCTTATTAGCAGCACATCAACAAGCCGAGGATTCTGCTGAAAATGAGAATATCACATATTACAAATGAGTGGAAACACTAAAGTAAAACATTGTCATCATTATTTGTATTAGAACAATAATTCCATTTTCCCTTATGTTCTTACCTTATTCCCCTAATGGAAGAAGCTGTAAAGTTCCATTCATGAATTTGTTTCTGCAGGTTTTAAAGACAAAAGTCAGTAGAGCTTGATTTTTTCCATGCAAAAAAAAAAAACAAACACTTTCGTTTCATTCTCTGGTCAATCACTTCTGCTGTTTTACTTTCAAGAGAGATTTAGGAGTTAGAGCAATATATTTCATGCAACTTGGAAGAACAGAAACATTTTCTAATGTATTACAAAAATTCATTTGCATCTCTAATCCAGTTGAGAGCAAACGATCTGAATTTGAAATAAAAAAGGCACAGAGTAAGTACACACTGAATGGACTTTCATCTTCTGTCAACATTTTAGGAAAACTCTAAAGTAAGTTTGGGAACAGCCCACCTAAGTCAAGTGACCTGTGAAAATATTTGCAGGAGCAAGAATGTGGCAGCCACCAATCAGGGCTCCCCAATCTTTCTTTTTTTACCCTGGGCATAGAGCCTGGAATACATTTCCCAGCCTCCCCTGCAGCTAGGTGGGGCCACGTGATGGAGTTTTGACCAATGCGATGTAAGGAGGAATGACGTGCACCATCTATGGGCACGGTTCATAATAACCTCCTCAGCGATCCTCTATTCTGCTACGAGGGGGGATGGGGACCCTGACAAAAGTTTATGATACGAGGCATAAACTTCTATCATGTTAAGGTATTGATATTTGGGGGCTATTTGTTTTAGCAGATAGCTTGTCATAACTAACACTAAGACTAACCTGCATTTCAATCTGTACGTGATGCATTTTAAAAAGTAACTGTTCCCTCCCTCCACTGCCACTGCCTGCACTTAAAAAACGTTGCACAGGGCTAAGCCTCAGAACAAAGATCTGAAATCTGTTTCAGAAGAGCCATAGACTACGATACCAGTACATCAGAAAATCATTTAAAATAAGAAAACACATTTGGTTGGCCTGAAAAATGTCATAAATGACCAGCTAAGTGCCCCAGAGAAGTGTGAGAGCCAGGAGACTGAGCCTATGGCTTAGAAGAATAGCCGCGAGCAGCTGGCCGACCAGTTTCCTGCCATCCTGGAGGAGCAGGAGCAACAGAGACAACCGGGAAGGTGGCCGTCAGTGGGAGAACATCCATTCATCCGTGTCAATTAAGCGCCCACTACGTGCCGGGCAAGATACCAGCACGGAGGACGTAGCAGAGAACAAAACCCCTGCCCTCACGGGGCTTATATTTGAGGAGAGAAGAGCCACAATTAAGTAGTAACTTAATAGCATGACAGAGGACAAAAAGCACTACAACAAAGCCAGAGAGCTGGCAAGGGCATTAAGGTGCGATGGGGGTCATGGTGTTACGCCAGATGCTCTGGGAAGGGGTCTCTGATGACTTTTCAGCAGAAGGTAAAGGAATGAGCCATGCAGAGCCATGGGTGGGACAACAGCCTCAGGCAGAGGGGAAAAGTCCTGTCCCCAGGGCATGTCTGGGAACCAGCAGAGAGAAGAGTGGGAGAAGAGGTTGGCGAGCTCATGAGAAGATCATGCGGGGCCTCAGAGACCATCATCAGGCCCTCAGCTTTTACTCTGGAGAAGAGGAGAACCCTTGAGGGCCGTGAGAGATCAAAGCATACGCCAATGGGAAAGCCACCACCTTGGACCCAGCCAAGGAGGAAGACTGAGCGGGTTTCAGGGGACTTGTGTTCAAAGTCACTGGAAGGCGGCAGTGGTGGAGAGCAGAAGCCTGCTTTTGGATTCGGGTCCAGAAATAGGAACCAGGGCAATTTCGAGAGCACCTTGTCCAACCCACCTACAGGCAAGAAGCTTGCATGTATAGAAAAAGGCCGGTCACGCGAGTTTTCGAAGTAGTTGCAGACGGAAAGTTGACTCTAGGGTAGCTTTAGGGGACTTGAGTTGGGAGGAAGATACACGGGTTAAGAAGTCAACAACACCGACTCCCCTCTATCATCGTCAATGGGCATGGGGGGGTACCTGCTTTGTAGATACTATGGATATAAAAAGCTACAAGTCACACTCGGCATATGGAGCACTTGGGGAGACATTCTCAAAAAGTGATCCAACAGCGATGGGAAATACTGTATACATGATACGGGGGGGAGGGGAGCCTGCATTCAGTGAAAGTGGTAGGAGGGCGGTTAGAGGCGCCTCCGCAGAAGTTAAGGCCTAGATGGCTGGAAGGAGGAACCGCAGGGAGTAAGGAGGACAAAAGAGCACATGTGAGCCCCTGCACGGCCAGCTCCCGAGACAATGACAGGGTGGGACTGTGTAAGGGCTTGACACTCTGTAAGAGAGAGTCTGTCTTAATCTGGAAAGCCACGAGATTCAGTCATGGTGTGGGGGAGCGGCAAGAGGGCAGGTACAGATGTTTTAAAATTATTATTCAACTTCTGACTTGAAGTGTACCCTGTGTTCAGAAAAAGGCACAGTGATCATCGCAGTAAGTGTCCACAAAATGAAGACTCACTGTAAGCAGCCATCTAAATCAAGAGACAGAACATGAGGAGCAGCCCAGAAGCTTCCCTCCTAACCGCCCCCCCCACCCCACACCCCGTCCTCCAAGGGTGGGAACAGCAACCTCTATTCTGCCTCCACCAGCACCGAGAGTGGTGCCTGGTCTGCAAGAACATGTAAATGAAATCGTGAGGTGCACGCTCTCTGGTATGTGCAAGTGAGGTTTTTTGTGAAACATCCAGTGGTGGAAGTCAGGGCCGGCCGCGTGGTTTCTGATCCGGTGTCCCGGTGGGTCAACGGGCACGGTCTCCTCCACTGTGACCGCGGTGGCTGCCCTCCTCCCATCCCGAGCCTCCCGTCACCCGGTGACCTCACCCCTTCCGCGGGGGGCTATTTCACCCCAGCGACATCATGCGGAGGAAATGGACTGAAGACTTCAGCTTTTCACATCAGGGTCAGAAGGCCCCAGCAGGGGCGCGCTAGAAGGAGAGCCAGGGTGGGCTGCGGAGAGCTGGGCCAGGAAGCCAGAGGCGGGGCCACATCCCCAGGGTCCCCCGGGGTGCCGACTCAGAGTCTGTCCTCCCCGTCCCAGAGCGCTACCTCTGGGGAGGCATCTCGGGCGTCTGGGACAATTCAAGCAGCCCTACCCGTGTGGTCGGCGGCTACTCTATGTCTGTTGGTGACTCTGGGGCACACGAGTCACTGAGGGGGCAAGGCTGTGTTTGAACCTGCTCTGCGTGGCCTGCGTGCACTCCTGGGCTGGGGGCCCCTGGGGTCAGCTTGGGAAGGCCAGCTGCGTCCATCTCCTCCGAGCCCCATGTCTGGGCACCTGCTGGAGGTTGCTGGAAACTGGCCATGGTGGGAGCAGTTATACCGCAGAAAGAGGCCAACGCTACAAGTCAGCGCTCTGCTCCCATGTCCCCGTGTCGCGAGTTATGCATTTACCAGCAGACGTCCCTGAATCCTTGGCTAACAAACCAGAACTCCATCCCCTCCTACAGCAGTGCTACAAACACGCGCATGCGTGCGATCTCCCCGCTACCAGCCGCAGCCCACCGGGAAAAAATGCAACACTGTGTAGAGAAATGTCATCTCACTCCAGGCAAATCTGCTTGCTTTTGTGATGCGCAGAATTTCAAAAATGTAAATGAAGGCAAAAGCAAAAGCTTCCTCTCACAGCAAAAAAGGCAATTTATATTTCCTTCAGACGTTTGTTCTGACAACTATGAGCACTTGTGCAAAACATTTCATCAGTCAAGGAAAGCTAGCATTTGCTGCTTATATCGTTCTTTTCCATTTCTTATTACAGACTATGTACAAAGTGAAACATTTACAACTAGGGAGATAGTCTATATAACCACGGGAATGTCCATCAAGGACCAGCAACCATTGTAAGGGACAATAAAATGGGCAAAGTTTGTAGAATTCCACGAGACCAAAACCATTTGGCTCTAAAAGTCTTATGAGTCACTTGAATAGGGTTACTTTCTTTCTCCAAGTACTTGTCATGAGTACATGAGGTACATGAGGTACTGTGACTACGTCAGTGGAATAGTGAGGTTACAGATCGGAAGTTTGAGCATCCTCTCCCGTCACCGTGGCATCAATGACACAAAGAAAATCAGCAAGGCTTGCCTCTAGCACAAGAATTCCAACATCGAAAGCATGGGACCTGGAGGGGGGGCACAACGGGGGGAAAAGCCAGGCTTTGTGGGGGAGAGGGGGTCTGCTGTTCTCTTCTTTGACCACGCTGGTGACTCAGGTGTGCTCGTTTGGCAAACATCCATCGAATTGTACATATACGACTGATGGGCTTTCCAGTGTGTATGTTATATTTCCCATAAAAGGTTGAAAAGAGGGGTGCCTGGGTGGCTTAGTGGGTTAGGCCTCTGCCTTCAGCTCAGGTCATCATCTCAGGGTCCTGGGATCGAGTCCCGCATCGGCCTCTCTGCTCGGCAGGGAGCCTGCTTCCTCCTCTCTCTCTCTCTGCCTGCCTCTCTGCCTACTTGTGATCTCTCTCTGTCAAATAAATAAATAAAATCTTTAAAAAAAAGGTTGAAAACAACTCAAGAGGCAAATTTAACAGAAAACCTATGCATTGTTCAACGGAGATACAGCTGTTTGATCACCATGTGTATATTTTATTATGGCTGTAATTTTTCTCTTTTCCACTCAGAGATTTAAATTAATACCGAGTGCAGTGAAACAAAACAAGAGCCACAAAAGCAATGCCAAGCACCCATGAGGGCGGCTCATCTTCACTGCCTTTCTGTGAAATATCAGACAAACTTCCTGCCTTACGCTTGTGTCGTGGACACGTGGAACGTTCGTGTCTCTGCAAACGAACTGGTGAAGAAGCCCTAAACCCCGGTGCGCCGGTCTTCGCAGGCGGGGCCTTGGGGAGGGGACTAGGGCAGGAGGAGGGAGCCCCCGGGATTATTCCCCTTATTAAAAGGGACACGGGAACCATCTCTCCACCATGGGAGGACACACGAGGAAGACAGCCTTCTGGGAGCTGGAAAGAGGGCCCTCGCTAGAACCTGACCACGCTGGCAGCCCGCCCTCGGACTCCCAGCCTCCGGAACTGGGAGAAAGAAAGGTCTGTTGTTTGAGCCCCCAGTCTATTCTGTACTCTGTTACGGCAGCTCAAGTGGACGAAGGCAACTTGAGATTTCGTGTCTTTTTTTTCTATATGCCTTTACTGAGGTATAAAGGACAGAGACCTGCCTAAATTCCACGTGCATAATTTGAAGAGTTTGGACATACGCAGACAGTCATGGAACCATCGCCACAGTCAGGGTAATGGCCATCTCCATCACCTCCCAAAGTGTCCTTGTGTCCTTTGGTTTCTGTTTTGTGCGTGTGGGGGCTAAGGACACGAGATTCACTTTCAACAAATTACAAAGGGCACAATGCCGTCCTGTTGACTGCGGGTGTCACAGCGGACGGCACACGTCGGTGACTTATTTATCCTGCAGAAGTCACGCTTCGTACCTGCCGGACAATGCGGGGACGCTGTGTCAGGGCTGTTTTTGATAAGGAATTTCTTATATGCTTTTGGGCCTCTGCTTATTCTTCAATGTTATGTTCCATTTTTGAAGATACTGCTTATTTTTTTCTGATTAAGACATAATTGCTCATACTCTTATTTCCAAGACAAAAAAAAAAAAAAATCTTCCTTTGCCAGCTTAATGGCAGAAGTCTCCCCACACTCCAGGAAAACAAATCCAAAAATAGACTACCTAGTGAATGCGCTTGTCAAAGGTACTAGATCTTTTCATTACTAAAGATATTTTATAAAAGAAAGAAGCTGAAGAAGTAGTTTAGACACAGAAAGACCAAAGCGGGAGGAAAAAAAACAGTTACTACCACAGCACCAGGCACGGCCCAGTGTTTCTGTGATCTCTTCAGTGGGCTATTAAAATGTTTCCTCTCCTATATCATTGATGTGAATATAAACTGAAGTGGTGAAAACCTGACAGGAGCTATCACATTGTATTTAATTCACTTTATCTTTAGTAGCTATCAAACGTTATCTTTTTCTTTTTTAAAGACTTGTTTATCTTAGAGAGTGCCTGCGCATGCGCAACTTCGTGCACATGCTGGAGTAGGGGGCGGGGCAGAGGAAGTGAAGGAGACAGAATCCCAGGCAGACTCCCCACCGAGTGTGGAGTCTGATCCCGCAATCCCAAGATCATGACCCGAGCCGAAACCAAGAGTCGGACGTTCAACAGACTGAACTACCCAGGCGCCCTGTAGCTATCAAATTCTAAACAAAAGTAGTCTTAAATTCAGCAGTTCCTTTACTGGGAATTGTGTTCCTGAAACAATACACTGGAGCATGTAGGGGGTCACCACCAGGACGGGCACTGATGGATCTAGCACGGGCTAGAGTGCACAGCTGAGACCGAAATGTGTGCTACAGGCAGGAGGGGAAACACGTTACGCTTCGTCCGTACTTGGAAATGTACCACCATGACACGAACACGCAGGGAATATTATACACCAGGCGGATCACTGTGTGCTATCTGAAAAACTCTCTATGATGCAGGAGTCAACTAAAAAAGTTGCAAAATAATATATACTGTATAATCGCACTTTAATGAAAATGCTTCTCTCTCTCTATACACACACACACACACACACACACACAACGTACGCGCTCATACACACACTTACACATACATAAGGGAGTTTAGACAATGGTAAAGATGGAGATCCATCAAGTCACTGGGAAGGGGAATGGGGACGAGGTTTGGGGGATTTGGAGGGACTTTCCCGTTGCTCCTTATCCACTTCCTCATGGTTTAACTTCTTTTTTCAACAAGCCCATACTCATTCACACGAATATACACACATTTGTACAGACACACGCACATACACAAATATGTAATATAAACACACATAAAACGGGCAAACCGGCGTGGTCTCTCCCATCTGTGATTACTCTCTCTCACACGCTCCTGGACCTTGGAAGTCAGGCGCAGATGCCTGTTCCTTCAAACACAGCAACACATACTCTCCTACTTGAACACCACATTTCTGACTAAACAGCAGAGAGTGAAGAGAGAGCTGTGTGTGATTTTTTTCCTTACCATTTCCGTGGGTGAGACATGCCACAGAGAAACGGTCTTCTCCTCAGCTTCACTGTTTAGAGAGATGTATGAAGGCTGGTAGACTTTGGTTGGTTCTATCACCAGCACCTGAAAGAAGAGACTTCTGTGACACACAGGAATGTACCAGACAGGCTACTCTGCCCAGTGAGCAAGTGGGAAGCGCTATGCTCCACAAATGCTCGAGAACCTACTGTGTGCCAACACCACTCTAAGGCCCGTGGATACCACAGTCAGGACAGAAGTCCCCTCCCTGCGGGCGGGGGGGGGGTGCTGTGTTCATGCTCTGACGGGGTAGACAAGAAACACACACACAGGGATAGGGAATATGGTCCCCTGTGCAGCTCGGGAGTGAGTACAACAGAATAAAGGTGGGAGGGGGTCACTTTAGACAGGGTGGCCCAAGAAGGTGACAGAGAAGCAGGAAGGCAACAGTTTTTGAGAGAAATGAAGCAGACTGGATGATAACAGGTAGGTACCCAAGTCTATAAAAAAATACAAGGGGACGAAAGGTGAGACGACATTCCATCAGTAATGTTTTACTGCTGGGGGAGAGGGAGGAAGGGAAGGAGAAAGAGAGAGGAGAGGGAGGTAAAGGAGAGAGGGAGAGGAGAAGAGAGAATAAATGGATGAATTTCTAAAGCAAAGAAAACAACATATTTAAGATCGCTAAATCTGGGTAGACATTACACAAGTGTCTGTTCCATTTTTTTTGGTACCTTTTAATAAGTTTGAAATATTTCATAAAAAAATCACTTTCCGGCTAAGATCAAGTGTGAAATATTTCATAATTAAAAGATTTTAGGGCGCCTGGGTGGCTCAGTTGGTTAAGCAACTGTTTCAGCTCAAGTCATGATCCCCAGGGTCCTGGGTTCAAGTCCCACCTCGGGTTCCCCCTGCTCTGCAGGGAGCCCACTTCTCCTCCCTCTGCCTGCCACTCCCCCTGCTTGTGCTCTCTCTCTCTCTCTCTGTCAAATAAATAAATAAAAATCTTAAAAAAATTTTAAAAAAAGGATTTTAAAATCATTACCAAATCATCTCAAAGAACTTAATCTTCATTAGAAGCTTAATGAAATTCCTCAACATGGCACGTTCACAAAATCTCATGGTGTAAATATTAGGGACAGTGATCTGAAGTTTGGTATCTAGGGTGCTTGGCTATCTTACTTATGACTCCTCACAAGATGGTCAAAAAAATTCAAACAAAAACTTGATGAAAAGCTAATAGTCATTTTGCTTTCCAATAATGTTTTCAAAATTAATTAGTGGCACTGGAGGCAAACCAAAGCTCAATGGGAAACTGGTGCTAAGTCCCAAAATTTCACTCTTACTCTTAAAGTGACTTAGAACAGGGTTCCTCCATCTTGGCACTGCTGAGACTGGCGGCTGGGGAATTCTGTGTTGGGGGAGGGGCTGTCCCATCACTGTGGGACGTTTGGCAGCACCCATGGCCTTCCCCCCATTCGCCGCCAGGAGCAACACTTTCCTCACAGTTGTGGCAACCAAAAACGTCTTCAGATATTACCATATGTCCCCTGGGAGACAGAAGGCCTCTCAGTGGAGACCACTATCTTAGAGGTTACAGCCGACTTTTTCTAGTGAGTTGATCTATCACTGGCTGATTCTACCTAAGCCGCGTGGGTATCCCAACATTTTCAATTACTCTAAGGTTTTCTACCTTTCAGAGCATTCAATAATTAGACAGCACCAACCCCCAGTTTCTTTTGTTCTACCTGAAAGAAATGGATTAAGCATAACTTACTGGAAATCTGAGTCCATTAGTAACTTCATTTGTTGCCTCGAAAATCATATCTAACCAGAAGTTAAGCCGTTCTTGCCTGGGTGAATGTTCAATAGTAGGTTTCTTGAAGCGCTGAATTAACAACAAGTTCTGAACTAATGATCGGAGGTACCTGGAAAAATCACCAGCATGGATAAATTAGATTCTTCAAGAAACAGAATTCCATTATACTCCCTTTAAAAGGTTTCCCAAAAGCTTCATTTACTTAAATTCATATCGCGTAGTGAGTGCTTCTTAATCCTTTGGCAGTCACACACATAATTAAAGGAAAACCAAAGAGTGGGCAAAAGAAGTTTGTCCACCAAAATCACACAACATGGCTTTTTACCAACACTGGGCGAATGGTATTCAAAGTGGAGACACTGGCAAACATATGCCAACTGTCTTAAAAACAAAAGCATGCAGTTTGAAATTCAAAGCAATTGCAAAATGGCAAAATTTAAAACTCAGTCTTTTTAATTAAAAAAAATTTTTTTTCTTCTCATGGTCTTTTAATTAACCTTTTTATTTTGGAGAATTGTAATTTACATGTAGTCAGTCGTAAGAAACGATACAGAGATCTCGTGTACCCTTGGCCCAGTTTATACACTAGTGATGACAGCTCATAAAATTCTAGAACAAGATCACAAGCAAGATATTAATACGGATACAGTTCAGAAAGGACGAATACCCAACTTTTGTAGCAACATGGTCAGGACTGGAAGAGATTATGCTGAGTGAAATGAGTCAAGCAGAGAGAGTCAAGTATCATATGGTTTCACTTATTTGTGGAGCATAACAAATAATATAGAGGACAAGGGTAGATGGAGAGGAGAAGGGAGTTGAGGGAAATCGGATACAGTTAAGATAGAAAATGTGTCCACTGTCCATGAACAGACATTTCTGCAAGGAAGACATCCAGATGGCCAACAGACACATGAAAAAATGCTCCACATCACTCGGCATCAGGGAAATACAAATCAAAACCACAATGAGATACCACCTCACACCAGTCAGAATGGCTAAAATTAACAAGTCAAGAAATGACAGATGCTGGCGAGGATGCGGAGAGAGGGGAACCCTCCTACACTGTTGGTGGGAATGCAAGCTGGTGCAACCACTCTGGAAAACAGTGTGGAGGTTCCTCAAAAAACTGAAAATAGAGCTACCCTACGACCCAGCAATTGCACTCCTGGGTATATATCCTAAAGATACAAACGTGGTGCTCCGAAGGGGCACGTGCACCCGAATGTTTATAGCAGCAATGTCCACAATAGCCAAACTGTGGAAAGCGCCTAGATGTCCATCAACAGATGAATGGATAAAGAAGATGTGGTATATATACACAATGGAATACTATGCAGCCATCAAAAGACATGAAATCTTGCCATTTGCGACGACGTGGATGGAACTAGAGGGTATCATGCTTAGCGAAATAAGTCAATCGGAGAAATATAACTATCATATGATCTCTTTGATATGAGGAAGGGGAGATGCAAGGTGGGGGGGTTTGGGGGGAGGTAGGAAAAGAAAAAATGAAAAGATGGGATTGGGAGGGAGACAAACCATAAAAGACTCAATCTCAAGAAACAGACTGAGGGTTGCGGGGGGGAAGGGGGACGGGAGAGGGTGGTGGGGAAATGGACATTGGGGAGGGTATGGGCTATGATGAGTGCTGTGAAATGTGTAAACCAGATGATTCACAGACCTGTACCCCTGGGGATAAAAATACATTATATGTTTATTAAAATAAAAAATTAAAAAAAAAAAAAAAAGAAAATGTGTCCACTGTCACAAGGATCCCTCACGTTTCCCTTCCCTCCCATCTCTCTCCTATCCTCCTTGACCCCTACCAACCCCCAATGTGAAACTCGTGTTTTTTTTTTTTTTAATTAAATCTGACCAGGTAGAATTTGAAGTTATAAGATCTTCAATCTCATCACATCTTTACTGTCTTAAGGCAGTTTGAAGTGTCTGAAACACAGCTTCCAGGCAGTGGTGGTTATGTCCTCTTTGGTACCGAAAGGGGCTGGTTGAGCTGAAAGCATGAGTATCATTTTGTCCTTGGAGGGTCAAGTCTGGAGCTGTCCTGGGAAGGCAGGTCAGCTAGACTCTGCCTAGCTTGGGTCCTGTGCACTGAAGTGCTCAGTAGGCCTGGGTTGTCCCAACTCTACACAAACCAAAGAAAGGTCTGGCCCTTGACTCGCTTTTGGGACATCACCTTTAAGCCCTTGGGATACCCAGCCTAGTAAGAATGCTTTTGTTTACTGGGGGCCTTGGGCCATGCCAGAAAGTTCATGCTAACAACAGGATGCATGATGGGGGCCTTGGGCCATGCTTTTTCAGGGCCATCTCCACAGAGGCTGGGGACTCAGTGACTAAGGTCAATCACGTGGGTGCTCCGTACTTGTACAACATCCCCGGAAAACCCTGGCCACCAAGACTTGGTGAGCCTCCCCGGTTGTCAGTACTTCATGCATGGTGCCATACATCCTCGCGGGGAGAACTCAGCCCTGTCCCTGTCGCTCCACTGGGCAAGGACAGCTAGAAGCTGGTACCTCATCTCTCCTAGACTCTGCCCTTTGTGCATTTTGTCTTTGCTGATTTCAAGCTGTATACTTGTCTCGTAATAAACCTTAACCATGAGTACAAGAGTTTGGGGGTCCTGTGAGTTCTTCTAGTCAATCAGAAACCTCAGGGTGATCTTGGACCTACAGTATTAGGTCCCAACAGTGTAAGTCAGTGTCGGTGCTGATATAATAAGAATGCATTCAAGGCTCAGCTGTGCCCTCCACAGAGTCAGCTCAGTCTGGCTCGGGTGCAGCAGGTCACCCTGAGAGTGGAATTCTGGATAAAGCAGCCACTCGGGGGCGCCTGGGTGGCTCAGTGGGTTAAGCTTCTGCCTTCGGCTCAGGTCATGATCTCAGGGTCCTGGGATCGAGCCCCGCATCAGGCTCTCTGCTCAGCGGGGAGCCTGCTTCCTCCCCTCTCTCTGCCTGCCTCTCTGCCTACTTGGGATCTCTCTCTCTCTCTGTCAAATAAATAAATAAAAACTTAAAAAAAAAAAAAAGCAGCAACTCCACGAGGGCTGGAGGCTCTGCCTGCCTCCTTGTTCACGAAGCCTCAGGAAGATTTCAAGAGGTAGATATGGTTCGGGCATCAAATTTAGGTCCTTCAGACGGGGAAGAAATGGGGTTCAACTAAAAAAGACTGAAGACGTTTCTGAGCCCTGGGAGTCCAGATTGGCCCACCGAGCCGGGAGAGAACAGGGGGCAGATGAACACGGATCACTAAAAGTAAAAAGTTTTAAGTTATGCACGTAATCCAAACGCAGTTCAGACAAACCAGAAAAATAGAGATGGTGGGGGGGTGGGGGGAGATTAAAATCTTCTCATAAGGCTACCTCCCTGAGATAGCCACTGTCAATATTTTGGAGACAGGCCCTCCATCGCTGATTATCTGCACAGGTACTGAAGGAGCATCTCTTATGGGACTCCAGGAAGCAATGACAGAACGGCGATTCTCATGGAGCTTCGTGTCTACTGCCAAGTCGGCTACTGCCCCCCGCCCTCGGAGACCTTGCTGGCAGTCACATGCTGAACAGATTTTTCATCAAAAGGAGTCCACAGAGAAGAGTAGTTCTCGAAGTGTGGTTTCCAGACCAGGGGATGCAACTTCCCAGGCCCTACCCGAGACCTCTGGAACCAGGTAGCGCAGGGTGGGGCCCGGCAATCTGTGTTTGAATCAATATAGTTGATTCGGATACATGCTGACGTTTGAGAACCAGTGACAGAGAACACTGTACCCTGCCAATGGCTTTTCTTGCTCTGGGATACACCCTGAACACACGTCCATGTCGCCCAGTGTTCTTTCTGGCACGCTTAATGGCTCCATGATGGGCTAACCTGGGGCCAGCGCTGCGGCACCATGTTCTTGACCATATCTAGGTCTTTTATTTTAGTTCTGGGTTCTGTCTGTGATGCACATCACCTTCTTGGTGTGCCTTTGGCTTTTCTACCTGTTTTCTCACAAGTACGTACTAGCACCAAAGAACATCTTGTTCTTGAGGACTGAGATGACCTGAAGAAATTAGTAAGATTGAGAGCGCTCAAAGAGATAGAGCACGTAGGGGCATCATCTGTACATGTATGTGCCTGTCTGTCTGTCCTTCCCTCCTGTCACATAAAACCAAGTGAGCTGGCAGAGCGGTTCTTGCTGCCATAACTTTGCGTTAGCGAGGGAGTCAGAAGGAGAAATGCAGCAACTGATACTGTCTTTTGCAATTCCAGCTCTTCTCCCTCCAGAACAAGGTCGGGTATCGAGAGAAGCGAGGCACACATGTGCGCGTGCGCATGCGCGTGCACGCGCGTGTGCACACACACACACACACACACGGACACACGCAGACACACAGGACTCACCAGGCTGGAGGTTTCAGTCTGAACAACCTCTCTGCTGCCTGGACGGCCTTCCCGACATCGCTGGCCAACATGCTGACGTTGAAGAACTGACCCACATCCCAGTAATTGTTCATTTTCTCCAAGCTCCCTTTTCTTCCCAACAAACTGTTCAGCCGGACACCTGAAGAATTCGAATTTTAGATGAAGCTACGAGAAAATCTTTCTAGCTTCTCTCCTAGTACGCAAGCCTTGAGAGAGAGGCAAAAGCACGCACTTCATTTTGGCTACGGTCTCAGGACTGCTACTAGAGAGTCCCCGTTCCTTCTGAAAGAAAATGCTAATTATTTGAAGATAGTTTTTAGTGCTCAATTTGGATGACCAAAGCCTGTCAGCCTATCATGCGATCAGAAATAGCTTTACCTATCTTTCTTAGTTCCATGGAAGTTTCAAATTGTTGTCCAGCAACCATCAGCAAAACTGCCAGGTTAATTCCTGAATAAAGAGACGACTGGAGCTCAAACCCTTTGCGGTACCTGTAATGACAGACCCACCAGATTCTTGTTATCATGGTAGAAGGAAAAAATGACAAATGATGGCAGAAGCCAACCTTCTCATGAGTTCTTCCACCATCTCTGGTTTTCCAGGGCCCCCTCCCTCTTTACATGCAGCTACAGCCAGCAAATAGCTCCTTAAAAATGTCATCATCATTACACTAAGGAGTCAAAACCATTTTCTCCATCAGGGTTAGATTTTTATAAAAAACCGTGATCGCTGAATGAGAGGAGGACGTTAAAGTACAAAAAGAAACATACAACTTTTTATAACCCTACTCACAAAAGGAGACCGTGACTGGATGTCTAAATCTCATCTTAAAAGCAAGACTCCGCTTGTATGCGGAGCATTTTTGTTCTTATAGAGCAATTTCATCAATTGCAGGCTATTACTCTGCAGGCTGTTTGTTTGCTTTTTATCACAAAATTGAGTCCGTTTTTCCTGGAGGAAGCGGGGCTGCTGGAACCCGGCCCCAAGATCGCTCTGAGAGTCGTGGCGTCAAGTGGAAGAAGGAGCCGGAGGCGAAAGGGCATTATCCCAGAGAATACTATTTTTTATTTGTCAGAGAGAGAGGGAGAGCGAGCAAGCGAGCACAGGCAGAGAGGCAGGCAAAGGCAGAGGGAGAAGCAGGCTCCCTGCCGAGCAAGGAGCCTGATGTGGGACTCGATCCCAGGCCGCTGGGATCATGACCTGAGCCGAAGGCAGTCGTCCAACCAACTGAGCCACCCAGGCGTCCGAGAATATTATTTTTTATTCCAGAAGTTTGAAGAGTGCCATTTTAGTTCTCTTACTATTTTTTTTTCTATACAGAGAAAGCTGCTTTCCCTTCCATGAGCGGGTAGGACTACCCTGACTGCAGAAAAAAAGAATTTGATCGATGAAGTAATGACAATGAATGTCTTCCAGTGGCACAGTTCAGAGCAAAGACCTGTAAACCAGGAGGAATTCGATCACCTGTGCCACAGCAAGAGAATTAAACACCAAGAAAATATTCATTGTGGAAGGGAGAACCTATCATTTAAGTCTGTTAAATTTCAGCTTTGTGAACTTTGGGGCAAGAAAACACTACGCTCAGATGGACCAGAGAATGCTGAGAAAGTTGGTCCAACCCCAGCCAACAAAACTCCAATAAAATTGAGCCCCACCCCAGTATGTTTTGGGGATTTTCAATACCTTACCCCATGATATTTGATTTTTTCCACACCTTCTTTTACAATCAAAAGTTATCTGGGAAGAGGGGAGACCTCTCTCTGCCTCTCATCCATAAATCCAACAGGCCCAGCTTAGGGGCTGACGAGACCTGAATGTGGAGTCAGGACCGCAGCCCCAGGTCTGCCTCTTCCCAGCCCCCTGCCTCCCGCAGCCGCAAGTTACAGCTCACTACTGGAGCGCCTGGGTCAGATGATCCCAACGTCTCACCGGAGCTACACCGCAGAATGTGACTAAGCTTCATTTGCCTCCTGGACCCACCACCTTCTCAAGTGGATGGAGAAAGGCTCCTGGGACTTTCTTGAAATAGCCAGAGGCAGTCATCTCCTGACCTGGGGGCTGAATTCTTGGCCACTGTGGTGGGAACACAGCTTCCTACTTTGGCCCTACCCGACATTAATTCCCCTTCAACACCCCAAGTGACTCCTGGCACAACAGTGCAGTAGGTACCCCTGGGAATTTACTAAGAATAAAATGGGGTCCCTGCTCTCCACAAGCCTATACTATGGAGGAGATAGTAAGATCCCCACACACAACGAGCAAAATAAGAGAATTTCTACGTGCTTTCTCTGCAGAGCACCTAGAATGGCGATCTAAGAGTTTGAATTTTTCTTTAATGGGGAATGGGGAGCCACAGCGGGTCTTTGAGCTTTAGAAGGAATAAGGAATGGTGGTTCGATCTCTGACGGCTAGGCTTTAGAGACACCGAGCAGAGAGCCTACTTGGGAAATTGTGAGAACATTCCTGGCAGGAAAGTGGAAAGAAAAAAAAAAGGCACCAGCAGGGTCGTGGAGAGGAGAATGAGGGAAGACGCGGAGAGGGGCTGGAACCGGGGCCCGACCGCGTCAGGAGGTGAGTGAGCGAAAGTCGGCAAACATTCACAGAAGGTGTAAGCGCAAGAGGCTGAAGAGTGGTCGTAAGAAAGCAAGGCCCTGGAGGCCACCCCACGTGGAGCGGAGAGAAGGACGTTAGCCTCGGGTACACTGCCCCTCAGAGAGCAGCGCCACCCTCAGGTGGGACAAAGAGGGGGTGACGTGGGGCCAAAGCGCAGGGCGCCGGTTGGGTTGCAGATCGGTGCCAGGTGTGGGAGTGACAGGGATCACCAGCGAAGAGAGTGGATGGAGAGAAGGGGGGAGAGGACAGAGCCGGACAGAGCCAGAGGAGGAGAGGGAAAGGGAAGCAGAACGGAGAGCGCGGCAGCCATGTCAAGAGCGCCTGTGACAGACGCAGATGAGGTAAGCTACGGGCTCCACCTTCAACACGCGTCCAGCTTCTGGCATCTCCTCATGTTCGTCAGCACCGCCTGGTTCAAGTTACCACCAGCTCTTCCCTGAACTACCGCAGTCGTCTCCTAGCTGTTCCCTGCTGCTGCCCTGGCCCCTGTGCTGGGTGGTTTAATAGCCATGATTCCTCCTCATCCCACTACATACACGCCTTTGTCACTCTTCCCTGCCATGGCTCGGGTCCATCTCTCCACCCCCTTGAATCGGGGCTAACCATGTGACTCGCTTGTGGTGTGACCAAGAGCACGTGGCACAACTGCTCTCCCGGGAGCTCTGGAGCCGAAGCCTCCGCCTTCACTCTCTGAGAACGCTGCCCACCGCCTGACAAAGCCGGTCGGCCAGGGTCAGAACCACAGGCAGAGAACAGAGGGGCACCTCCAACCCCAGCACCAGCTGCCAGACGCGTGGGAAGCCATCTTGGACCTTCCAGCCCCGCTGAGCCTTCAGCTGACCTCGGTTTCAGGAGTGAGCCCAGCACATCAGGAGGGGAACCGGCTGAGGAGTGGCCTGGCCAATGCACGGCGTCATGAAAAATTATAAACCACTCTTTCAAGCCATTCCTTTTGGACGTGTTTGTTATGCAGCAAATGATAGCTGATACACCCCGAAAATGTATTCTTTGCGTAACAGTGAGAGTGCATTGGTGAAAATGCATGTCAGATCTCGTCTCTACTCTGCTCAGAGCGCTCTGATGTCACGTCATCTCCCTCAGAGTTCAAGGGTCTTCTCCCCTCCTGTTTTGTGCCACTCTCCCCTCACTCATGCCTCACCATTCCTAAACATGCCTGGGAAGATCCCCCTCTGGGTTTTGGCCCCTGCTGGCCCCTATCCCCGGAACACTTTCTCTACGGTTCTCTCCAAGGCTCATCTCACTGCCTTCACGTCTTTACTCACCTTCCCTGACCACCCTAGCAGAGACTGCCTCCAGCTCCTCTCAAGCCTCCTTCCCGCCCTGATGAGCTCGCCCCTAGAGCCCTCATCAACAGGTAACATCCGGTTCTTCTCTATTTCTTTGTCTGACTTCCCTTACCAGCCATGCAAGGTCCACAAGGGCCAGAATTTGTGTCTATGTCTGCTGTGTCCTTATCCCCACCACCTAAAAAAGTTGCCGGCATACAGTAAACCCTCAGTCAACATTCCTTCAGGAAGGGAGTGAGAAAGGGAGGGCAGGCGGGTGGGCTCACTGAGAAGATAATGCCCTGATGGTGGCAGAACAAAATTCCGGCAGGAAGAGCTGGGAAGGAGCATGCTGAGCCTCCTTCTTGCACCTATAAATGAGTGAACTTATGGGAACAAAGTCACCACTACAAAAACCTGTTTCTAATGGTTTCCTTTCAGAAAAAGGCATCTGGAAATTCCCAAACCACTTCTATGCCTTTTTTTCCCCACTACCGGCAGACAGACAGGCAGACAGGCATTCAGATGGACAAGACCTGGATCCTTGGCCTCTGCAATTCTGTCCCTTGCAGAGATGCTCGTGCTACTGACTAGGAGGGAGGGTTTACCACTCGATGGCGTTGTCTCGGCTGGTGTCATCTTTGCAGTCTGAATCCAAGAAGATGTCCTTGTAGATCCTCCCACACAGGCAGAACATGTCAGGGGCCGGGTGGTCACAACTCTGCAGAACCTGGAGCATGACCTGCAGAGCCTTCTCGCGGTCGCCTGGACTGTTTCTCCTGAAAGATTTGTGCGGAAAGATCACACATGTCTGAATTAGGACCCGGGAGCATATGCGCTCGTTCTGTGAAGGGCTGCTAAAAGGATGCTGTGTTTTAGCAGGAAACAAAATCTAACTCATTTTTTCATGTTCAAATATAGCAACTGCTTCAGACCCACACCATTAAATCTCACAATGTCACACACAGCCCCCACTTGGTCCCTTCTCTCAATGAGACCTAGATTGTGGATGGAAGCAAATGCCGACTGATGTGTCCGCAAGAGAAAAAAAAATAACACGGCAGCCTCCTGTAGCTAGACGAACAGCAAGGATTTCAGAAGCCAAGCCTGAATTGTGATGATGACACAATTTGACAAAAGATTCTTCTGGAAAAGCAGCAGGGCCTGCAAATCCAGAAAGCCAAGAGAAATTTATTTCTTGACCTGAGATGGCTTGCCATCTTCAAACAGGCCAAGACCCTAGCAGTCCCAGTCCTCTGGTCTCATGTTATGTCCAACAGAGAAGAAAATTTAGAAAATTGTTTCTATATTCATAAATCAGTCTTCTTGCTTATTAGAGGATATGGTAAAAAAAATTTCATTTTCCACACAGGTAGTGGATTCTTTAGACCGTTGTTAAAATAATCTTTCCCATCAAATAACCTGAGTTTGTGGCTGTGAAATATTATGTCTTCCTGTGAAGGTTTGGAAGCAAATGCCTGACAGCTGTGGAGACTGAGGAAATCAACTACAGCTAATGATGTTCATTTTCTAATATAAAAGAGTAAGTACTTGTAAAGAGTAGTAATTTCTATATACTATTGCTATGAAGTGATTTCTAGGATGTATCATTAAGACAAGAAAGCTATGTATTGAATACTGTGTACAGAAAGCTACCTTTTTATTTAAGCAAAGGGGGGATGAGAATAGAGATATATACCTGCTTTTATTTCTTCAAAATGAAAGGATAAACCAAAAGGAATAAAAATGACCACCAACAGGTGGAGGGAGAAAAAAAAATGAACGGACAGAAAAAGAAATTCACTTTTTGTAATTTGACTGAAACTATGGAATTTTTTTTGGTAACATATAATGTATTACTTGCTTCAGGGATACGGGTCTGTGATTCATCAGTCTTACACAATTCACAACGCTCACCATAGCATATACCCTCCCCAATGTCCATTACCCATTGTCCCCAAACCTCCCACCCACCCTCCCCTCCAGCAACCCTCAGTTTGCTTCCTGAGATTAAGAGTCTCTTATGGTTTGTCTCCCTCTCTGGTTTCGTCATGGAAACTATGAAAGTTTTTTTACACAATTATAAAAAAAATGAAATTTAAAAAATTTAAGTGTTTCCTAAAAACACCATCTGAATTTGTGGCTGTAGCAAAACAAAACAAATGAACCTCCACATGTGGTTGATGGGTCACCCACAAAAGAGAAACTAATTCATGTGATTTTTTAAAAACAGCAATTTGACCATATTTTCTTAAGAGCATATAACCTAAGAAGAAAACGTAAATGCAAAGAAATTTTAAATAGTTTCCAGTAATCCTATTGTTAGTGATAATAATGGTACTGGTATTTTGAAAATATCACCTATTTGTAGTAAAGAATACAACAAAATAATGATGTTAATATCATTAAGAACCAGAGATACATAAAATCCAAGAAATTCAGTAAAAAGCCTATGGCCCTAAATTTGAATTGGAACATCAGCATGAATTCACCAAGTGGTTTTCCTAGCTCGGTTTACCTAAAAGGACCAAAACAAAGACCAACTCAGTAGCAATGAGAACCCCCAAGCCCTGACTAGGATTTCTAAATACCATATCTCACTACACGGAGCCAGGACTCCGTGGAGGAACAGCTGACTCCAGACAGGTCTAACATGATCCTGCAACATCTCAATACAAAGACATGAGGAAGCTACTAAGCTCGCATGAAAAAGACTGCGGAATCAACAGGAATCAGTTTTTGGCCAAAGAGGGGACAATGTGAGCGTTAGGAAGAACAATTACTATAAAGGATTGAAGCGTTTCAACTATATTACAATGATGAAGAGGAAACCTCTATACCAAAGAAGACTTAAGAGTCTCATCAACCAAATGCCACGTATAGACCTTGTCTGGATCATAACTCAAACAAACCCACTGTAAACATCAAACTAAAGAGACAGCTAACTGGGAAAACGTGAACACTCGTGCTGAGGAATGATTGTTCATCTTGAGGTAAAACACAATCATGACTACGTTTTGTAAAACTGTCCCTCAGACAATACTGAAATCTCTATGGATAAAATGGAATGTCTTGGCTTCATAATCCTTCTGGTGTTAGGGTAGGAGGGAGGGCATGGGGAGAGAAGGAAACAAAAATGGCTATGCAGTGTTAAGTACTGAAGTGGAGAAGGGATACGTGGGGGTTCCCTGTATTATTTCCTACTTTTTAAAAAATTATGTAAGTCGCCATACGGTACATCATTAGTTTTTGATGTAGTGTTTGGTCCATGATTCACTGTTTGCATAGAACACCCAGTGCTCCACGCAATACTTTTGACTGTGTTTGAAATTTCTATAAAACAAAAAAAAAAGTAAAAATCCATCCTGACTCAACAATTCCACTTCTAGAATATAGAAAAACCCCTATGTGTATCTTTTTATTCAAGAATTTTTGCACAAAGATGTTTATTATGGCTTTGCCCCTAACAGTGAAAAACTGGAGATAACTCAAATGTCCACTGACATATGAATGGTAAAATATAGTTTGTAACAACCAAATGATGGAGTATCATGCAACCCTCAAAAAGAGGCAAGTCTGTATGTGATTATATAGAAGAATTTCCATAAAGTTCATGGAAAAAACTGCTGAACGAAATGAATAGCACAATCCCATTCTTTGCACTCAATACTATTCACATGTATGTTCGTGTGCACAAAGTCTGGAAGGATACACATTAAATTGTTCAAAAAAAATGGCTGGGATTTGTACGAGGTGTTCCTGTGTATGTTTTACCAATAACTATTCTAATAAGTGAATAAAGAGATTATTCTTTTTAGTTTCTTGGCAATTTTACAAAAGGCTCTTTTATGCTTTCTTTCTGGATGACCTGTACCTCAGAAAAACTACTGTGTCATTCGGGACAGCAGATTAGTACCTCAAACAGCTTTCCTTAACTGGGGATCTGCTAGTGCATTTAGCTCCAGAGAAAATTATTTGATTATCTGAGTGACTATTATCTCCCTCCTCCCAAGTCTGGTACTCAGATAGCCCTATTCCCTGGATGCATAAGAGTTCATTCAACTGATACAATAGATGCCTTAAGGTCTTAGCGTTTAATTCTTTGTGGAACCCAACCCGGGTTGAGAAGGGCTAATCTAGACACTTGGCATTCTTCTGGAAGGCTGCAGTAATTAAGCCAGTATTACAACTCTAACTTTTTCTATTGTCTACATTGGTCTTGTTCTCACATATTTGATCTTGATGCTCTCTGTCCATAGAATCTAATTTTACCAGCCTGCAAACCAGATCTCTAAATGAACAGCCCACACATGATACCTTCTCATTTTTTTTAAAGGTTTTATTTATTTGACAGAGATCACAAGTAGGCAGAGCGGGGCGGGGGGGGGGGGGAGACAGGCTCCCCGCTGAGCAGAGAGCCCAATGCGGGGCTCGATCCCAGAACCCTGAGATCATGACCCGAGCCAAAGGCAGAGGCTTAACCCACTGAGCCACCCAGGCGCCCCTACCTTCTCATTTTTAAGAGCCAACAGATACCATCCCAATTCAAATTTACTAGAGCATTTAAATAATTTCTACAGTCTGTGGTAGGAAAACAAAAGATTAAAACTTTAATGAGGTAAAAAATTTCTATATCTGTTATGAGCCAGCTTTTGAGGTGTGGAACATTCAGGATCTGAGAAGAATGTACTTAACACTTCCACATGCTTATTACTGATCTGGGTTCGGATTTGTTTGTTTGGTTTCCTTTGGACCATTTACAGCAATATTTCCCTTGAATTTTTTTCATTAGCTTGAAACTTACCCTTGTTACTCAAAACAAAAGGTCTTCTTAGTATTAAAAAAAAAAAAAAAGACAAACACCAAACAAGCAAAAAATGAAAAGCAAAGTGATTCTTGGCTTATAGGCCGCTTTAGGACAGGTGCTAAATAGCTTATCCCTTTAGTGGTTAATCACCAGCTTTCAGATCTGTTTATCATTTTCAGATCCCAAAATATACACAGATAGGTCTATAGATAAAAACTCCCATGTTTAATCAGTCCGTCAACACAGGTTTCTGACAATAAAGCCATTTCACACATTAAGAGACAGATACGAATTAAGATGGAAGGTTGCAAGCTTGGCTTCATATTAGAATCACCTGAGAAACTTTTAAAAACCTCGGCATTGATGTTGCACTTGAGACCAATTAAATCATTCTCTGGAGATGGGATCCAGCCATCAGCGTGTCCTACCCTGGATATTCGGACTCAGTAGGCCTGGGTCACTGCTGAATGCACTATTTCTCGGCCCTTGTCTTACCTGACCTACCAGTCGCACTTGACAGTTGGGCACTCCTTCCTCCTTGGACCACTTTCCTTTGGCGGCACCACACAATCCTGATTTTCCTTCTACTTTAGTCTAATTTTCTGGCCCCTATTCATCTCCCAGTTTTTTTAACACTGGAGCAGGTGTCCTCAGCCAAGCCTTGGACCTTCCTCTCTACCAGAAACTACACTAGATCCCTCCGTGATCCCATCTAGTGTCCCGCATTTTCAAACCACCCACATTCTGATGACTCCCAAATTCCTATCTCAAGCCCAGAGCTCTCCCGTGAACTCCAGGCTTCCATATCCAACTGCCTTCCTAGCATCTCACTTGCATGTCTAATATCGCAAACTTGATGTGTCCAAAACTCAACCGTTCATTGTTCCAGCAAAGGTGTTCTCCACCTTATTTAATGACGCCCGGTCCACGCTTCCTGTTTTCCATGCCAAACACTTCAGAGTCATGCCTCATTTCGTTAGCACTTTTTATTCAATCCAAAAATTGTGTTGGCTTTTAGTTTCAGCCATATCCAAAAGTGGCCTGCTCCTCGTGACCCCCACCATTCCCACCCTGGTCCCAGTAACCGTGATTTCCTGCTTCTACCCTCACTCCTCCACCATCTGTTCTCAACACAGCGGTCGGAGTGATCCCGCTAAACACTAAGTCAGGCCGTGTCACTCCGCTACTCAAAACACTATGCAAATCCTGTATCTGGCAAGGAGTTAATATCCAAAATAGAGAAAGAATTCATACAACTCAATAGCAGAAGTCTGATTTTAAAAATGGGCAGAGGAGCTGAAGAAACATTTTTCCAAAGAAGGCATGAACAAGGCCGGTAGTAAAGACGGTCAACAGACACAGGGAAAGATGGTCAACATCGTTCATCAGCAGGAAAACGCAATTCAAAATCACAATGAAACATCAACTCTCGTTTGTTAGAAAGGCTAAGATAAAAAAAACAAAAAAAAAAACAAAAACCAAGACATAACAAGTGTTGGCGAGGATGCGGAGAAAAGGGAACCCTCATGCACTGTGGGTGGGAATGCAAACTGGTGCAGCCACTGTGGAAAACAATATGGAGATTTTTGAAAAAATTCGAGATAGAGCTACCATATAACCCAGGAATCCCACTTGTGGGTATTTATCTACAGGAAACGAAAACACTGATCTAAAAGGCACCTGCACTCCCACGTTTGCTGTAAAATTATTCACAACAGCCAAGACGTGCAAGCCGCCCAAGTGTCCATCAGCGGATGAATGGTAAACAGTGTGGCACACATACACAACCGAGAATCAGTCCTAAACAGAAAGGACTCGTGCCATTTGCAACAACATGGATGTATCTTGAGGGCATTATGCTAAGTGAAATAAGTCAGAGAAAGACAAACACTGTATGATCTCACTTACATGTGGAATCTAAAAAAGCAACCCAACCCAACCAAATCCAGCTCACGCATACAGGGGAAAGACTGGTGGCTGCTGGGGGTGGGGATTGGTGGGTGAAATGGGTCGAAAGGTATAAACTTTCATGTGTAAAATACGCAAGACTTGGGGATTTCGTACATGGCATGGTGACCACAGTTAGCACTGTATTATAGATTTGCAAGTTCCATGGGGTAATCTGGGTGGCTCAGTCAGTAGAGCATGTGACTCCTGATCTCAGGGTCTTGAGTTCAAGCCCCATGTTGGGTGCAGAGCCTACTTTTAAAAAAAAGTTCCTAAGAGAGATCTTAAAAGTTCTTATCATAGGAAAAATATTTCTAATTATGCGTGGGGATGGATGTTAAAGAGACTGACTGTTGTGATCATTACACAAAATGTACATATATCACAGCATTATTTATGCACCTGAACTAATAAAATGTTATATATCAGTCATAGCTCAAAAACAAACCTGACAAAACACCCTTGCAGGGCTCCCATGTCAGAGCAAATACCCATCTTCTTTCAGTGGCCTGCAAGATTCTAGAAGATCTGGCTCCCGCTTATTGCACTATCCACTCCCCCATCACAAGCCTCCCTGCCATTCCACGTTGTTCCCTGGAACCTTCTAGAATGTTCTTCCCCAATATATTTACATGGTATGCTTCCTCATCCATTTCTCTATTTTCTTCATGTCACTCTCTCATAAAACCAGTCTTCTCTGAGCACTCAGCTTATACATGTAATCTGCCCCACCAGCCTCCCTATCACCCTAAACTATTTTAATAGTTTTACTTAGTTTCTATCATCTCTCCGCACTTCAGCACATAAGCTCCAAGAGGGAGGGGTTTTTCTGTCTGGTCCGTTTACTGCTATGCCCCAGGGATTAGAGCGCAGTCTAGCACACAGTAGGAGCTCAACCAATGTCTGTTACATGGATGGCAAACTGAGCCGTACTGAACACGAAACCATCCTCATCCACTGACAGCTGAGCGAGCACAGACAATGACAGAGCATCCCCTACACGGCCCTGTATTCTCGAAACCCTGCAGCGGGACATGGTGAGGCCTATGTAAATGCACAGAAAGCTTCAAAGATATACAGCAAAGTGCTGAGAGAGAGAACTTTGGCAACACAGATAGGATTAGGGAATAGATTTATAAGTGACAATTGCTTTCAACATTTCCCCATCCTCCAGTTTTTTGCAAAAATATGTAAACATATTTATTATTTATGCAGTAAGCTACCCAAACTAAAAAAAAACCACAATACTGGCCTGGGAACTTTTACAGCTAGATTCTGGTTATTTTTCATAGCATTTATTATCCTTTCTGTGCCTCAGATCTTCACATGTAAATCATGTTTGACTTTGCTTACCTCACAAGGCGACTGTGGGCTACAGTGGGCCAGAGCTTTCACCTGTCACCTGTCACTAAGCATCCTGTCTGCTTTTCTGTCTTTCCTACATCATGCGTCTTTAAGAGAAAGTTCATAGGGTGGGAGAGAGTTCCAAAAAAATCTTTCTCCAAATCAGGCTCTCAGAATTAACCAGTAAAATGTCTTGCTAGACCAGAGTCCTTTCTAGGACCAACGCTGTCTTAGGTGGCCCATCAAAAACCTTTTTTTTTTTTTTTAAAGATTTTATTTATTTATTTGACAGACAGAGATCACAAGTAGGCAGAGAGGCAGGCAGAGAGAGAAGAAAAAGCAGGCTCTCCACAAAGCGGAGAGCCCGATGCGGGGCTCGATCCCAGGACCCTGGGATCATGACCTGAGCTGAAGGCAGAGGCTTTAACCCACTGAGCCACCCAGGCGCCCCCATCAAAAACCTTTTAAGAGATGCCTGCTTCCAATCACAAGACTGAGAAAGTCCTTCCACTCCCACGGCAACAGTCCAAGCCTGGACAATCCCTAAACCATGCCGAAGGGGAGGAAGAACTTCCTCAATTAACTCATTCCAGAGAACGATGACGCTCTCAGAGGTGAGCCAAGAACCACGACAGCTTGCATGTTGGGGACCTGCTCTAGGTACTGCCAAATGGAAGAGTGAGTCTTTGACAGAGAAGCTTCACAGGGACAAGGAGAAAATCTGCAAAGTTTCGGTCAAAAGCATGGGCTGATGGGACAGAACAGCATCTGGAAGTATCCCCAAGCAAAAACCTTTTGCTTCGTGTTAGAACTCTCTTGCAGCAAGCTCACCCCCTGTATTTTGCCAAGAAAGCCGCAGTGCAGGAGAGGCTCAAAGTAGAAAGATACCACACGCACTCTCAGAGCCCTCGGACATGGGTCCCTGCAAAAACGCAATCCAAAGATATGAGGAAGAGCAGCCCCAAATCCTCCCTGCTCAAATACGGACAAGACCAGAAAGGTCGTGGAGCGACAAGAGGTGGGGGTTGGGCTAATCACGAGTTAATGGCTGAAAATGGAGTCCAGGACCAACCCAGCCATTTTCTAGGAGAAACACAAAAAATCAGTCATATATGCTAATTGCCAGGCCTAAGAAAGGGCTCAGGCATCCAGGACAATAAACAAAACAAGTTATCCTTCAGTCTCCTTGGTTCTTCTAGATAAAACGTCTAGAATACAGTAAAATTAGGAGATGTGCATGGAAGAAAATGTGGCCCATAATCAAGATAAAAAATAGAACCAGAACCAGAAATGACTGTTACTAAAACTGATAAGAACTTACAACTATTATAAATATATTGTTTATATACACATAAATACATACGGGTGAAGAATTAAGTTATTTTGTGAGAGAAATGGAAACTCTCAAAAAACAAGTGAGTAGAAACCCTAAAACTGAATTAAAAAAAAAAAAAAAACAAAAGTGGCACTGAAAGGACCTAACATCAGATTTGGACACTCTGAGAGAAAAGATCAGTGATCTGGAATGTGGGTCAGTCGCCATTATCCAAACTGGGGCCGGAAAAGGCTGGGGGCAGGGCTGCCAGAAAGTGCACAGGGGAGCTCTGAGGGATAAAACCTTCTGTCTCTGATCTTGGTGGTAGTGGCACGGGTGTACTTATTTGGCCAGAGCCATCAAACAGAGCACTTCAAATGGGTACATCGTAGTGTATGTCTGTTTTCCCTTAAACCTTAATAACGGTGGTTTTAAAAAGATGTAGAAACTGATCAGTGTTTCTGAAAGGTAAGTGTCCTGCTGGGCCAATCACTGCTCTCTGCCCTCAGATACATTCCTCTGCCACCTGCTTTGCTCTGTGTCCCAGGGCGGCGAGCTCCTCCAGGCTGATTCCCAGGCTCCCAGACCTGACCGCCAGCCGCGAGCAGCCCGTGGAGGACCAGGGCGGACAAGCATCCGCAGGGCCAGGACGAAGCAGCCGGAGTACATTCTCCTGGTTTTGGTGTGTTTCGTGTGGTGGCTGTAGCAATAGCCGCGTCTCTTCTGTAGACTTACCTGCCGATAGGCTGGCTTGTAATGCTTCCAAGGGATCCCGGCTCCTAAGATTCTGATCACATCACCTCTTTCCTGTGTCCCTCCAGCCAAAGGAGAGACGGCAGCAGCCTCCTGCCAATGTGAATTCTGATGGGCTGCGGTTCCCTGTTTGGCTACTCAGCTCTGCCAACACCCGTGTAATCAATTCCGTATAGTCAATTTCCTCTATTTTAAATACTGAGAGGGGCGTCTGGGTGGCTCAGTGGATTGAGCTGCTGCCTTCGGCTCAGGTCATGATCTCGGGGTCCTGGGATCGAGCCCCGCATCTGCCTCAGCATCCCTGCTGAGCAGAGAGCCTGCTTCCCCCTCTCTCTCTGCCTGACTCTCTGCCTACTTGTGATCTCTCTCTGTCAAGTAAATAAATAAAATCTTTAAAAAAAAAAAAAAAGAAGGTTAAATACTGAGAGACATTTCTGTTCCCTGATTAGATCGTGACAGAAACACACCTGCCCCAAGGAAGCAGGTGCCCTACTCTGGTCAGATGCCTCATATTTACATAAGGTGAAAGGAACAGTTAGAGGTAACCTGGGTTCGAGTGTGGACAATGCCCAGAGCCGAAGAGACACATGAATGAAGCAGAAAGGTTGTTGTCCGACTCTACAAACAGGAGCTAGACATGTATCAGGGCAGAACCACTATTAAATCATCCCATCCGTGCCCCCATCATCACAACTTTTTCTAGTCTCCTGGGACCATTGAGCAACAGCTTTAAAGGCTGGGCTTTACAGGGAAGCAGGGAAGCAGCAGGCCCTCATGTGGAGCTGGGCACTTCTGAGGCTGGCTGTTCACAAAAGCAACAGGAGGTGAGGAGTCGTCCTGTCTGCACTCTTGGTCCTGACGACACACTCTCAGGGATCCCACGTGGAGGGATCTGCTTCCACTCTACGCCTTATTTGCAAGTTGCAGTAGAGACTAGGATGTGTTCACTAAAACCCCTTTATTTTTTTTTTCCTGGGCCCTCAGCCAGAACACATTTCCCAACTTCCCTTGCAGTTAGGTTGGGCCATGAGACTGAACTTTGGCCAATGAAACACGCTATCGAGTAACGAACCTCACTTCCTGACTAGGCTCAGACAAACCTCCCTGGTAGAGCCAGAAAGTGGAAACAACCCACAAGGCCGTCGGCTGACAAATGAATAAATAAGATGGGTTCCAGCAGTACGATCGAATACTATTCAGCCACGGAAATTTAGTACTGACACATGCTACAAAGTGACCAAACCCTGAAAACAGGATGCTAAGCGAAAGAAGCCAGCCAGAAAAGCTCTCTTATCATAGTATTCCGTCCATACAAAGTGTCCAGAATAGGCAAATCCAGAGACAAAAAGCAGATGAGTGGTGTCCTAGGCCAGCCTGTGCGGTTGGGGATAGGGAGTGACTGCTAATGGACTGCCAAGTAAAACTGTGGTTGTTGAGGGCTGGGGAGGGGAGTTGAGGGGGTAATGGGGGACCAGTGGCTTGTAATGAGTTCAGGGTTTTGGGGGCAGGAATGATGAAAATATTCTAAAATTGGTTGTGGTGGTTACCCAACTCTGAATATACTAAGACCGCTGGCCTGTACTCTTTAAATGGGTGAATTGTATGGTAGGCGAATTAGGTCTCAGGAAAGCTGTTCCCATACCCGTACCCTCCCTGGCAATTCAGCATGGTCTTGCTTTTCTCATCAGACGGCTTTAAGGAGAGTTGGGAACTGAAGGGAGGGCGGAGTGTCAAGATGGGAGGAGAGTGGACTATAAATCACCTGGAGAAGAGACTGCCCGAGCACGGTACCTCCACTGGACTGGATGTACGTTACGCTGCAACGATGCGTAAGTGAGTATAAACCTTCATCATGTTAAGGCACTGAAATTGTCACGCTACTTGTGACAGCAGTTACCCCACCCTAACACACAGTTACCAAGAAGGCACAGGTTTCCTTGGTGATGCAGACCAATTCCCCTCTGAGTTCGTGTCCTATCCCACTTTGACTGACACCTGGGATCCCACACTAGGAAAATGCCCATCGCTGCTGACCCTGACCTAGCCTATGCAGCCCTTCACTTTTCTGGATTGCTGGCTTTGGGCCAAGCCCTACTGTGATGGTGGTATTACCAGTAATTCTGCTTTTATACTTTTCTGTAGACACTGCATATGCAGGACTTAGATACTCTTGTTTTTGCACATATAAAGAAAAATTCAATAAATCTGCCTTCTACTACACCAATCCCTTAATTCTAAGGACCCAGGTATCACCATACGGATCTCCTCCCATTGTAGACCATGGCAGATCACAGAGTCATTCGGTCATTCATTCATTCACCCATTCAACGAATACCTACTGAGCCCCAACTCTGTGGGGGGCACAATGGTCGTAGGCATGGGTAGACCATGGCTCCCGCCCCCAGCCCCAGATTTAGTCTAGTGGGAGGGATGATAAATATTCGAATGGAACCAGAAATATGAGTGCTACAAGGGAAAAGAGCACGTGCTGTGAGAATATGTAACAGCAAGGACACCGCTTGTAGGTAACGGTACTTTCCGCAACCCAACCTCTAAGGAAAGAGACAATGGAGCTAGACCCTGAAGGAGCATCGGATTCGGTCTGGCGAGCAACGGACACTCCAGACAGAGGCAACACCCACGAGGAGAACAGCCTGCCCCTCGTATGAACTGAAGGCAGGGGAGGGTGGCGACAGGGCAGTGAACCAGGAAGAGGACAGGAGGCAAGGCAGGACCCAGGTCATGTGCGACCATTTCCATAACTTTACGCAAAGTTTCTCAGTCAACGGACTTCTCCTTGGAGGAACTCAGAAGCGATTCACGACACCTCACATTTTACTCCAAATGGCCTTCTAGATTCCAGCTCTTCTTAAGCCTTCCCCCCAGACACCATCGCTGAAGGTGATCTAACCCTGGGGGTTGGGATTCTCCGTCAGGAAATGGAAGGACAACTCGCATTCATTCAGCTTCTTCTATGTGCCCGGCACGGTGCTAAGTTTTGTATTTAAGATATTCTTAGTTCTTAAAACCATCTCATTCCACATATGAGTGAAATCATACGGTATTTGTCTTTCAAAGTAAGTCTTGACTGACTTATTTTGCTTGGCATCATACTCTCTTCTCTAGCTCCATCCATGTCACAGCAAATGGCAAGATTTCTTTTTGATGGCTGAGTAATCGTCCATTACACACACACACACACACACACACACACACACACACACACACTCCCCTCATCTTTTTTACCCATTCATCTATTGATTCCATTCATCTATTGATGGACATGGAGGCTGCTTTCATAATTTGGCAGGTGAGCTAAGGAAAAAAAGAAAGAGAGAAAGGCAAGCCAAGAAAGAGACTCGTAACTCTAGAGACCCCACTGCCGGTTATTGGGGTGGGAGGGGGATGGGTGAGACAGGTGATGGGGATGAAGGAGTGTGCTTGTCGTGATGAACACTGGGTGATGGATGGAAGCCTGGGATCATTGTCTTGTACACTCGAAACCCATACAACATTGTATGTTAGCTATACTGGAATTGCAATTATAAACACCCATCTCATTAATTATCATTATCCTCATTTCTTCCATGGCAATGCAGTCGACAGTTTTATGGGTTTTGAACAGCAGAGTGGTTTTTTTTTATAATTTATTTTTTTTTATAAACATATAATGTATTATTACCCCCAGGGGTACAGGTCTGTGAATCACCAGGTTTACACACTTCACAGCACTCACCATAGCACATACCCTCCCCAATGTCCATAACCCCACCACCCTCTCCCTACCCTCCACCCCCTGGCCACCCTCAGTTTGTTTTGTGACATTAAAAGTCTCTTATGGTTTGTCTCCCTCCCGATCCCATGTTGTTTCATTTTTTCTTTTCCTACCCCCTAAACCCCCCACGTTGCATCTCCACTTCCTCATATCAGGGAGATCATATGCTATTTGTCTTTCTCTGACTGACTTATTTCACTAAGCATAATATCCTCTAGTTCCATCCACGTCGTCGCAAATGGCAAGATTTCATTTCTTTTGATGGCTGCATAGTATTCCATTGTGTATATATACCACTTCTTCTTTATCCATTCATCTGTTGATGGACATCAATGTTCTTTCCACAGTTTGGCTATTGTGGACATTGCTGCTATTAACATTTGGGTGCACGTGCCCCTTCGGATCACTATGTTTGTATCTTTAGGGTAAATACCCAGTAGTGCGATTGCTGGGTCATAGGGTAGCTCTATTTTCAACTCTTTGAGGAACCTCCATGCTGTTTTCCAGAGTGGCTGCACCAGCTTGCATTCCCACCAGCAGTGTAGGAGGGGTCCCCTTTAGCAGGGTGGTTTTGAAGTATCTCTTAAACTGTTTAAGTGTGCGTGCATAGCATATAACCTGTGTGACTATATTTTTCTATCACTCGTTAACTTTAGGAAACCCTCACGAGCGGTCTTCTTCAGCACAAAGGACTCCCCTGACACAGAAGTCAGGAGATGTGGGGACACAAAAGGGAGAGAACCTAAGCAGGAACTTGCCCGAAAAGGAAACTCTCTTGGGCCCAAGGAGGCTGGGGAGAGGACTGATGGAAGCAGTTTAAGTCCTCTGAGTAAGTATTTCAAAAGGAAAAATATGTATTATTGGCAAGGCCACTGTTCAGAACATACGGAGATGGCCCATTTCTCAGAAAAACATCGCAACTGGCCTTCTCATCTAAAAAGTACATATCATGAAAGTGGCTTCGGCCTTCAGCTACCATCTGATGCTCTCAGCATATATGACAGAGCAGAACATGTAAAAAGATGGCCCTACAGCTCCAAGAGGCCCAGGATTTCTTCTGGTTGTCCTTCAGGCAAATGGAGATAAGAGAAAGCTTTCTGGGCAGAGTTTCACAGAGGATGCCGTGACATTACTAAGCGAGTGTGTCCAGAGCACTGTGCTCAAGCTCGGGTGTTCTGGCTCCAGATGTTTCTCACTGATCGGCCGTTAGACCCTGGGCTCTTGCCTTTCTTTCTTTCTTCCTCCTAAAATGAAGGGTTTGGGGGCGCTTGGGAGGCTCAGTCATTAAGCATCTGCCTTCGGCTCAGGTCATGATCCCAGGGTCCCGGGTTCGAGCCCCGCATCGGGCTCCCTACTCGGCGGGAAGCCTGCGTCTCCCTCTCCCACTGCCCCTGCTTGTGTTCCCTCTCTCGCTGTGTCTCTGTCAAATAAATAAATGAAATTTTTTAAAAAATTAAAAAATTAAAAAGATAAAAATAAAATGAAGGGTTTGGACCAGATGACTACTTTTCAGCGCACAAGATTTGTGCTTCTCTTCACGGCCAGGAAAATGATCACGCAAACGTGTGTCCCCCTTTTGCCACACGATTTTAGTGACCCGGAGACCGATGTGCTATACAAGTGGGGAAGGTCATCATTTTGCTACTTCTGACTAACACCCAATAAAGAATGGTCATAGAAATGCACGACTTGGGATGGCGAGATGGAACCATGAACAGAAACCGAGGAGACCAAGAAGAGGATGCTGGCAGCTATGGCAGGGACAAGGAGCCCACACGGCCCTCCTGAGGGCGTGTGTCCCTCTACCCGGGCAAGGATGTGGCTGGACAGCCCCAGGGGCTAAGGGTGAGCCGACTGCTGGAGGTTCCGGAACAAGACTGCAGCCTCCCTGGCATCGGCTGGGAGGCTAACACTCTAACACTCATCGGTCGCCCCTGCACGCATTTCTAGGCGCCACAGGGGACTTTCCTCTATCACTCCCCTTATTTATAGAGTGACACATCAGAAATTCCGATCAGCGCATCACGCATTCAGCCTCCCCTCCACATGCTGAGGAGCTCAAGGAGGAAGTGGTGTTTTGCTGCAGTTGGCAGCCTTGCCCCGAAGACGCAGGGAGTAGAATACGAGAACATTCCTACTTCGTGCAGGCAAGTCGTGTTCCTAACCTTCTACTGCGATTCAAGCACTCTTCTTCCAGACTAGCTTTCTGCCTGCTGCCTGGGTGCCTGGTCAGGTTCTTCTGGCTGCGTACCTAATCAAGTACTGGCTGCGAAAACAACAGCAAATCTAGGAAACTACTCCTAGAGGATTCCACGCCACCGAGTGGCAAGCAGTTTCATGGCTCAAAGCAGACTTGAAGCAGCTTTGAACATGCTTCTGAATGCTCGAGCCAGCTTTCCTAGTCATGGCCAGCCCTTGCCATCTGAGGCTCCGACGTCATTCATGACTGCCAAGCTTTAATAACTAATTCACGGCCACGATTTGGTCCCCTTCCTAAGCGGTAAAGGTCAACTGCAATGCGGGAAAATCATCTGTCCATCGCTCCGTTCCCCTTTATAGACAGAAGGTGATGCCATGAAGTTTCTCAAAACTGTACACAGTGCTGAAGTTGACTGTGAATATGGTGACACCTTGCCTGGCCTGTAAGACAGGGCCACTGTCTCCTCGGGGCCCAGGAGGAAGACAGCCTCCGTCCGAGAGCAAGGTGGTTCCGGCGCGGGCATCCCAGCTACTCCGCTTCCAAACCGGAAAGGCGCTGGTCTTGGGATCACTTCATCCTGCCACACCCATTTCCCTTAGATACTGGTTTTCCCTTTCACAAATTGTTTTTCTCTTTTATTACTTCAAGTGGATGGCAATCGGACTGTTCCATTCGACAACAGTTACCTCTACCCCGTTTGGGACAAGACACGGTGGCGATTCACTTCAATGGCCCTCTTCGTTTTTATTTAACAAACCATTTTTTCTATTTTTTATTTTTATTTATTTTTTTAAAAGATTTTATTTATTTATTTGACAGAGAGAGATCACAAGTAGGCAGAGAGGCAGGCAGAGAGAGAGAAAGGAGGAAGCAGGCTCCCTGCCGAGCAGAGAGCCGGATGCGGGGCTCAATCCCAGGACCCTGAGATCACGACCTGAGCCGAAGGCAGAGGCTTAACCCACTGAGCCACCCAGGTGCCCCTAAACCATTTTTTTTTAATAGCACTTACGGGGGCGCCTGGGTGGTTCAGTGGGTTAAGCCTCTGCCTTCGGCTCAGGTCATGATCCCAGGGTCCTGGGATCGAGTCCCGCATCGGGCTCTCTGCTCAGCGGGGAGCCTGCTTCCCTTCCTCTCTGTCTCTGCCTGCCTCTCTGCCTACTTGTGATCTCTGTCAAATAAATAAATAAAATATTTTAAAAAATAAAAATAAAAATAGCACTTACGGTGTGCCAGGCATTCTTCCAGGAATGTCACCAGTGGATAATCCTGTCACTGTTCACCAGGATCCACCAGAGTAGGACACCAGCTATGTACCCAACAGAAACGTGCCGTGTAGGTACACAAGTCACGCATAAGCCTATCCGCAGCAGCACTGTTCTTCAGCACCCCAGACTGAGAACAAGCCCCAAGGAGAGCTCAGTTGTGGCCAATCTGTACAATGGACTATCCTGTAGCAACAGGAATCACCGAGCTGCTGATACAGCCAACAACACGCATGTGACACCGAATGAAGGAAACAGACGCAACAGAGTACGCTGTGATTCCACTTATATGAAGTTCCAGGACAGGAAAAATTCATCTATGCGGACAGCTGTTACAACAGCAGCTGCCTACAAAGGGGTGGGGATCACCTGCAGAGGAGCACAAAGGAGCTCTCTGAGGGCGTAGACATGTTTTATATCGAGATGGGGTGGTATTTACACTGTGCGTCCATTTATCAAAAGTCATCGAATTGTGTACTTAAGAGCTATGCATTTCACTGTGCGTACATCTGGCTTCGCTATCAAAGAGAGACGTGACGTCATGAGCATGAGGAGACTCCCGAAGCCACGGGAGCCTGAACACACACGCTGTCCTGCCGATGCTGCCCGTGGCAAGCCCACAACGTGTAGCCCGATCCAGCTGCTGAAGCTAAGCCAAGACTCTTGAGAGACCAGACGCAACAGTCCTCTCGCTCGGGTCACCTCCCATGCTCACTTTATTCACTCCCTGTGGAAGACGTCGGCCACGGAAGGGAGATGGCAGGGCTAGAACATTTACGCACCAGGGATTTTGTGAGGTTCAACCTGGCCTATTCCTAGTTATCCTCCAAATACACAGTAGCTGAGTCTGAAGGTGCACATGGCTGCCCAGGTAGAGACTACATTTCCCAACTGCCCTTCCGGCTATGTGGGGTCATGTGACTATGCTCTCACCAATGGAATGGGAGTAGATGTGCTCCCCCCACCCCCACCCAGTGCTAATTCTATCTGCTTTAAAGGAAATTGTCCTGAGCTCTCAGTCTTTTCTCTCTTTGCACGGGCTGGAATACAGACCAGCAGTGACCTAGCTTCAACCAGAAGAGGATAACATTTTTGCAAATTTAAGAGCTACAAAATGGTCAGAAACCAGGTCCACGAACAACTCCCGGAGCAGTGCTAAGCCACTCGTGCGGCCCACTCACTGCTACACTGCTAGACGGGAGAGCAATTTCCGTCTTACTCAAACCACTGCACTCGGGGTCCCTTTGTTACAGCATCTTAACTAATACCAACCCCCGACCCCTCGGCACACAACCTCTTGAGGCTCCTGGTCTCCAGGTTGGAATTTCCACGTCTCAACAACTCCATCTAGCGCAATATTTTGTCTTCCAAAGTTCATATTATACTAGCAAATGAAGAGAGCACCCTCTTCTATCCTACAACAGTCCTCTAGTTGCTTAAACTCGCCCCGCACAGTCCACAAGATACTATCAACCCCTTATTCGGGCATAAGAGGTCCTTTCAAGACACAGCCGCAGCCTCCGCACTTAGCCTCAGGGCACGCGTGTGCTTCCCCGGCAAACTGTACTCTAGTGGCCCCAGACGTTCCCAGGACGCCCGCTGCACACGAAGAACACTAGGCTCCCATTTCTGCTCTGGCCAAGGAGAACGGCCTCTTCGCCAGCCACATCCCACACTCTCTTCTGCATGTGAGGTAATTCTTACCATGAATTCCAAACCCAACCCCCAGGGAAGATGCTTTAAAAGCCCCAGGTGGAAGGACTTCCTCCCTCTGCTAGGTTTCCACAGCATTTGGGGCAAACCCTCATCAAAGCATTTATTCCTCCGACCTCACGGCTGGAGTATATGTTCCAAACACAAAAGCCCTGAACCCCAAGATCAGATGCCTTGCCCTTTTTCATAACCTTGGCCTTTCAGCACCCGATCTGGCTCAGACTCAGTGAGGGTAGAACTGGACAGGCAGCATGTTTCAAAATTCTATACGTCCACCCTCACTCTCACCTGTTCAGTGCAAATGCATAGTGGAATTTAATATTATGCTGGTCGGCCAAGTCACACGTGGGCAGCATTTCCAAGGTCTCCACCAGCTTCACCATGGCGTCATAGTCCTGTTGGCGAGAGGTCCCAAGGTGAGAAAATCAGGAGACAGACAGCTCTTCGCAGATTTTCTGGACAGTTATCAACCTGAGACTGCCTCGGCATTTAAATACAAGCCTTTCCCTACAGAGAGAGCTTTTAGTGAAGTTATTTATAGCCTGTAACACAATAGGAATAAGATTTAAAAAAAAAAACAAAAACCAAACAACCCAAAATGAACGAGAGAGAAGGCAGACCAAGAATCCCTGCTATCAGAGGCCACAAAAGGATCAAGGGGATGAAGCAAGCGAGTCCGGCAGCCCAGAAAAAGATCCCACGCTGTGAGCGCCGGACAGTTAACAGCATGAGCGGGGCCGTGGGTTAAGATGAGTGAGAGATAAACACACATGAAATCTTACAGTCACCGAGCACGGGAAGAGAGTAAACACGCCAGGTCCTTCCCATTTGGCCACACATAATTGAATTCATCTAAACCAGGATTTCTGCACCTTGGCACTACTGACCTTTTGGGGCTGGATCCTTCTCACTTGTGGGGGCTGGCCTGGGCACTCTGGGAGGTTAAGCAGCACCTCCCCCGTGCCCCTGAGCCGTGGAAACCAACAAGGTCTCCAGACACAGCCACAAGTCCTCTGGCTGAGAACCAGAGTTCTACACTGCAATAATTACCCAGGGAAACATTGCTACTGTGTTCGTCTCAGCTGGGTCCCCTCGGAGCTGTGCCATCTGCTACCCTTTCAGCCAGGCTTCCCGTCACGGTGACTGGCCACCTCGCTGCCAGCCAGCCACAGTTCAGTGAGAAGGGCTGCCCACTGAGATCCCGCACGCCTGTTCTGAGCTCAAGGAAGGGCGGCAGTGTATTCCAAGAAGCTTCTGGCTTACCTCTGGGCCTGAGAGTCCTACCAACGGAAGGTTATAAAAACAAGAGAGGCGTGAAGGCCAGGACAGAAGGAACCCAGAAGCTCAGGGGAAGAAAGACTTCAAAAAAAGGTCATTTGCATTCTCTCGTCCCCCGGGCCATCAGTTGGTCATTGTCAAAATCCCTAATAGCATCTGCTATTAAAGTCAATTAGATGCACCTGTTTATCAGCAGGGCTCGCAGACCCCAGCAGTTGACTCTTCTTTGTTCAGGTCATAACTGGGTGCCTCTCTCAATTTGATTTAAAGACCTGTTGTCAACAACCTCCAATACGGCTTTGTAGAATTCTGCATGGAAGGTACAGTGTCCTGCGTCCCCCCGCCCTCGATCAAGGCATCCCTATAAATGGCTTGACAGCCTTTAACTTGGAGGGAGGAAGCACTCCATTTCCTTCATGGTACCGCATCCCATAGATTCCGTCTCCAGCACTCCTCGTGAGGCCCCGATGCTTGTTTTAGAGTGAACTTCTGCATGCCCCGGGTCCTAGATGCGCCTCTGCTACTCCTCCTCTCCCTGACACTGATGGCCAGTGATCCCCAAAGAAGAAAATGACAAAGGCCTAAAGAAAGTAGCGCAGAAGAGGGGCAAAGAGCAAGGACAACATTGCCTCAGTTGAATCTTGACTTTGTTAACTGCTGTGTGACCTTGGACAATTTACTTAACTTCTCTGTGCCTCATTTGTAAAACGGGGATAGTCAGAGTATTCATCCCATAAGCTCGGGGAGAGGATGAAGTGAATGAGGATTTGCCAAGAACTTGAAACCACGTCTCACCTCAGGTGCATCTAAACTGTTAGATTCTAAGCTCCTGTTATCGGGCTGTACTGTGAATGAGGTTTGGCCAGAGTGGCCATCTGATGTGACAAAACCTCCAATGTTACCAGCACAGCAGATACGCAAGGGGACCTATGACCCGGCCACATACCTCTTTTGTCTATAAACCAGTTAGCTAACCACCGCCTGGTAGAAGAGTGCTCCCCGTGAGGACTGAATTCCTTCGGCCAAGGAAGCGCTCCACACGCGCCAGCCTCCGGGAAGGGGGCTCGTACCTGGATGTCGCGGTAGGACAGCAGCAAATTCACGATGATGTCCGCGGTCAGAACCTCGGTGTTGTCCAAGCGAAGTCTGATCCGAGCCAGTTCCCTCGCCAGTTCGTCGCCCTGGTATTTCTCCCGGGCTCTCCGGATGTCGTTTAACAAGGTTTCTTTGTAGTAAGCACTGGAGAGGGAAGTAGGACAACTTCTGGGCGCATCTACCTGCATCTGGGACTCTGTCTCCTTCGGCAGCTCAAAGCACCTGGGTTCTTAAAACCGCGACAGAGCTGGACACACGGGGGCCTCTCTCAGGCCCGAGCCTCCCCGCACCAGGAGAGACAGGAGACAGGTCCTACCTGCTAGTCACCTTTTGTGGCAACCAACCACTCCACATCAACAAATGCAGCTCGTTAGGACCTTGGAAGTACTTTCCCAGCTGACCGCTGTCAGTCTATCAGGGATCCCCACGTAGAAATCACAAAGCTTTTTCTACTCGGCCAAGAGCCAGAAACTGGGTGTGTCCTTGAGCTAATCCCAGAGGCTGTGCCTCAAAGCCTTTGGACAACCTCCGCCTTTCACTCCCACTCCTCCGCTCATTTCTGACTGCCAGAAGGCTTTTCTAACATAAAACACAACTTCCTTCCTGGGAGCATCTAGGTGATGATAATAATAGCGATACATAAAAACATCTAAAGCGGCTCAAATCCATACTGCCATCTCTCAACGTAGCCTCTCAGAGAACCAATGCTAGTATCTGGTACTTGGTTTAAAACCTTCGCAAATGATCCAATTTGGTGTACAGAGGCCAACTTGCAATGACCAAGAATAGATTTAAATATGTGGCCCACTTTCCAAGTAATGTTTTAATGGAGACCGGACACTGCCAAGCAGTAATCTACCATGAACTGGTTAAGTGGCTGAGAGGACTTCACTGTAGAGAGAAAAACTAAGCTGTTCATGAGAAAAAGGGGGCAGGCTCATCATGATCTCAGGGTTGTGGGATTGAGCCCCGCATCGCATCAGGCTCTGTGCTCAGTGGACAGTCTGCTTAAGACTCTCTCTCCCTCTCCCTCTGCCCCTCCCATCCACCCTGTCTCTCTCTAAAAGAAATAAACCTTAAAAAAAAAAGAAGAGCAGGCTCAATTTAAGAGTCTTCAGAGAAAGACAAATACTTAAGAAGGAATGTTACTTACTTGTAATAGTTTTAAACGATGCCAAGTAAATGTGAATGCTCAAAATAGGACCTCAATTAACATTTATTTATTTATTTATTTATTTATTTTAAAAGATTTTATCCATTCTTTTGACAGAGAGATCACAAGCAGGCAGAGAGGCAGGCAGAGAGAGAGAGGAGGAAGCGGGTTCCCCGCCAAGCAGAGAGCCCGATGCGGGACTCGATCCCAGGACTCCGAGATAACGACCTGAGCCGAAGGCAGAGGCTTAACCCACTGAGCCACCCAGGTGCCCCTCAATTAACATTTAAAGAAGGATGTTGTGCCCCACAGAAAGAACTCTGACATCAAATGATCACTGCGTTACTTTTTTTTTTTTTTTTACTTTGTCTGTCTACTGCTTATCAACCCAATGAGCAAATAGTCAGATTCTGCCAGTGTTTAAAATTCTCTCAGTCTTAGGAGTCATTAAGTTGGGTGACAGCCACTGTCCGTTTGGTGGATGATAAAGGCGTCAAAGATATTAAAGCATTATTAATTTAGCCTGACAAGTGAAAACTTAGACTTTAGTCTTGTTTTCAAAGCTAATTCTGAAAACTAGTTTTAATGAACTGAGAAACGTCACAAGAGCTAGAACTTGTAAGTAAATAAACAAAGCACTGACTTGGGGATATCATCTATGTGCCACACATGCAGCTGTTTCTGTGATGAGGGAGGATGTTGCTAACTGATGTGAACTTGGAAATGGCTTCAAACCCCTCTTCAGCACAAGGCTACAGGCGGCCTTTACCCATCTAGGAGAGCTGACACCTGAGCGAAAAACTTATCTGGCATCCCTCTTCCAGATGTTTTAAACCAGAAGCTCTGCGTACCCTCTCACTAAGCATTCAAGGGGCGGAAGTGGCCAACAGGTATTTCGAGTCCTTTGAAATCACACTACATCAAAACAGGTGTTTTCCTGCTGACAACAAACACACATTTCATGAAAAACGAACGTGAGCCCACTTCTTACAAGGCCTTGCTCAGACTCGAGCCAGCCCATTGCCTCATCAGACCTGAAAAGCTAATATTTGAAGAGCTTTCTCCCCAAATGTCACTAAAATGCTCATCGTGCGGCAAGGCGGGACTGCGTCAGGCTCTGCACGAACGCGCCACCGCAGGTCCCCCGTGTGCTGTCCGCACCAGCACTGGGTCACAAAGACCTCGGTTTCTCGTCTCGTTTGCCCATGAAGGGGCGTAGAAGAGACTCTGTGTCCAAGCAAGAGATGACAGGATAGTAAAGGAACAGGCTGTTAGCAAGCGTGTACCTCAGACCAACACGACAGTGACACGTCACAGTGGCGGAAGCCACCATCTGAGCCACAGTGGGATGTGGGGGCCTTTCCATTTAAAGCCAATCCATCTAGGGCTCTGGATTTTCATCTGTCTTGGAAGGACAGATCCTTCTTGTGACATCACTTAAATGAAATCCTTAAACCTGGCTGCGAGCATAATGACTGGATCCTTTGGTCTAGTGGATAATCTCGGGCCTCCAACTCTGAGAACCAGAACACCTTCGAGTCCAGCCTCTCGAGCACGGCGGCTCAGACAGGTGAGCGGACTGCCAGGAGGCTGCCAAGTGCGGCATCGTCCGACCTAGGACTCAGACCCAGACCTGCCCACCTCTGGATGAGTGTTCCCCACCTTCTCCACAAAGGACAAAATCTGCAAAGAACACATCCCAAGATGTCCTGAGGTCAGGACGTCCTGTGGCTTGACTCAGCGTGAGACCCTCACGATCCGAGCGACCTTGCTGAGCCATTTTAACCACCGCCAACAGCTGCATGGGGTTGGGGACAGGGGGAGACAAAATCCTGTTTGGAAAGGATCTTAAAACACGGAATCTCAGGGTTGAAAGAGCATAAAAACAGTGACTTCACGTCCTTATTTTCTAGATGAGAAAACGGCTACACAGAATTCTTTACCAAGGTCGCGCAGGGAGCTGGGTGGGGCCAGACACGGGCTTAGCCCTCACCTGCTAAAACTCCACTTCTATTCTCTTTTGGCTACGCCTCAAAGGCCCAACTTAGTGAGGTAGCAAGGAACAACAGCAGAGTCCAGGGGCACTTAGAACAGACTGGCTGGGGTTCCCCATTCTCTGGGCATTATGGTCTCCTAAGAGTCCACTGCCTCCACGAACGTGAAGGGAACATTCCGGCAAAGCTCCCAGGGTTGCAGACTGCGCATGGGAATTACCATGAGGTCACATGGATGTCCTTGAGGAGGCTAATAAACCTGTCCACCAGGGGCACACACAGCGGACCCAGGATGGTGTCCCAGTTGGGCTGCATGTACTCGGAGGCGCGCCTCTGGGCGTCGCTCTCGCAGCAAAAATAATCAGCGCACGGCGTCACGATGTACGGGATGAAATAGTAATTTCCACTAGATGCCTGGAAAACAGAAACAGAAATGCGTCACAAAGTCATCGATGCAGAAGCACAGCCGTGGATTTGGGCAGGCGGAAACCGGTAGGACAGGGAAGGAGAAAGCGCTAGAGAATGAGTAACGTCGTGTACGACAGGACGAGGAATCTTCTAGGCACAAGACCGGAAGCCCTGCAAGCCAACGAGCCCGAACACAAAAATTTGGTTTCGGAGGTTGAACTGATCTGTGTATGTCTCTGAACTTCCCTGGCAGAGCTTTTAGGGTTTTTAAGTCATGGAAATGACGTCATTTCACCACATGTCCCCCCTACCCCCCAGTAAGAGGGAGCCTGAACCCATGGATAAGCAAGAACGACAAGGGAAAGCCCTGCTGCTGGACCACTGAACCACAGGTGAACGATGATAAACTTTGTTGAGTAAAAACTGTCTTGCAGGGAACAGATATCAATAAATATGACTAATCCTGGAGATGTTTTAAAAAAGGATGCTAACCTTTTATTATGTCAACTACTGCTCAGGTAAAATAGTATCTCTTCTTCTAAGAACTAATTACAATTTGACTATGAATCACGATCCTTTGCAAAGCATAAACACTACCCCTAAAAGCAGTGAATCATGCTCAATTTTTAGCACATCTGAAAGATTAAAATACATTCTTACAGGACATTCTTTTATCAGTCAAGCTTTTGTCTACACTGCCACAAAAAGCAACTAGCTTAAAATTCCAGACTTTTTAACTCCTAGCTCTTCGCTTGGTTTTCAACAATGTCTATCATGCCAGAAATATTTCATCTGATTTCTCTTTAATTTTTTAAAACTCAGTCAGTGGAACTATCTGAGCGTTCTAGATAAACAGAGACATAACCTTGGGAAGCACGTTCTCTCCAAAAACAAGAGACCACATAAGGAAGATAGCTTCTTCTCAATTAGAAAGAAATTCAGTAATTACAGAAAACACAATCAGAATGCTGCCATCTCAGATCAAACAGAAGCTGTGGGAAAACCAGCACCACTGGGGAGCACATTTCAAATACCCACGTGACCTAGGCTTTTAAGTTTTCCTTGTGAATGAGATTTGCTTACAGAACAGGCGGCACGCTTATTTCCACCTGAAGCCCAACTAACAACTTGTCCTATGACTCTCTCTTTTGTACCCTGCTGGGACTCTCTACGTCCTACTGAGACATGGTTGTTAGGCCCTAAAATATTTCATTAAGAAAAAATTACTCATGCTGCTCCATTCAAACATATTTCACACTGGGTCGGCAAACTTGCTCCGTAAAAAACCAAACGGGAAGGATTGGGCATTCTGTGGGCCAGTCTCTGCGGCAACCACTCAACTGTCCCATCAGAGCACCTGAGACAACACATGACCACGGGAGCAGAACTACGTCCCCACCAAAGTTTATTTATGGACACAAATCTGCATTTCATATTCTCACATGTCCTGAGATACTCATCTTCTGACTTTTCCCCATCATTTAAATAAACATGCAAGGGGCGCCTGGGTGGCTCAGTGGGTTAAAGCCTCTGCTTTCGGCTCGGGTCATGGTCCCAGGGTCCTGGGATCGAGCCCCGAGTCAGGCTCTCTGCTCAGCAGGGGGCCTGCTTCCCTCTCTCTCTCTCTCTCTGCCTGCCTCTCTGCTTACTTGTGATCTCTGTCAAATAAATAAAATCTTTTAAAAAAAATAAAAATAAAAAAAAATAAACAAACTTGCAATAAGCACTCGGAACTGACTGGTCACACGGAAACAGGCGGCAGCCCTCACCTTACATTAAGCTCCGTGGTGTACTATTATTCCTGAAAACAGGCTTTTCTGAGAATACTTACCCAGAAGAGCATCTGGAGACCATCCCTGTGGGCACAGATATTGGGGTTAAATCCCTCAAAAGAGAGATACCAGTGTGTTATAAACAGAAGTGGCAAAAATTCAGGTGTGTGGGTGCTAACTGGGGTCAGAGAGAAAGTTGCAGCTACTTCCCAGAAATCACTGAGAACTGCCTGCACCGGGGGAACAAAGATCCTTCCCTTCCTGGTATTATCTTCAAATTCTCGAAGACAGACTCATACTGTCCAGCAAAGTAAGGTCTGGGTAGGTTAGAGACAAATTTCTCCATCTATACTACAAAGCCATGTTATTGAAGTAAATTCAATGCCTTTTATGTAATCAGAAGGTTAAACTGCTTGTTTTTCCACGGGCAACAGGCTGAGTTTATGGTAAAAGCCTTCTGATTGCAGACAGAGGGAGACGACTGTGTGCATCAGCGAGGTCTAGAAGGTCAAGTATCCGTGCAAAAGCAGAGTTTTTTTTTTTTTCAAAAAGTTAGAGCTAGATTGGGGGTGGGGTGGGGTGAGAAGCTTCTCAAATTACCTCCCCAGAAGAAGAGCCCTAATCGGCCAAAAAAATTAACATTTTAAGTCTCTATGAGTCATCTGAAGAGCATATAGCAAGTAGAGACACATTTATTCAAGAAAACCAACTCATCTTGGTAAGAAGAGCGACACTCTAGCATTGGATAACCTGCTCCTCCCCTATCCTCCAGCCCAGAGTGACAGAAATGCTACCCTGGGTGGGGACAGGCAAGAAGAAGGGGCTCCCTTTTATTCCACAAGCTCTAGTCTAGGGTGACAGTTTCTCCTTGGCCAGGCCACCAACATTGTCATTCACCACAGCCCAGGCTGGAGCAGCTCTGTTCCAGGCAAGTGTGGTCAAGAGGACCAGTGGGTTAAGTGGCTCCCTTCAAGTCCGGTCATGGTCCCGGGGTCCCAGGATCGAGTCCCGCACTGGGCTCCGTGCTCAGCAGGGAGCCTGCTTCTCTCTCTGCCTGCTGCTCCCCCTGCTTGTGCTCACTCTCTGGCAAATAAACAGATAAAATCTTTTGAAGAGAGAGAGACAGAGAGAACCAGAGTTCCATTTCCCTGCCCAATTCCCACATGTAGGCAAAATGGGCCCCAAACTGGGCCCTGATCACCTTCTGTCCCAGATTACAAAGAGTAAAGGTTGCCTGTCAGGAGAGGCAAAGCTGAGAAGATCGGCGGCTGCCACTGTTGCGCAGCACTTCCCTCTAGAGCAGCTGCGAGTCAGGCCGTATCCCCCGCCGCCCGCTCTGGACAGGGGTGCGGAGGTTCTGCCTGGGGCTAGAGGCATCCCGTAGGAACAGAGAGCTCTGCGGCCCTCCAGAAGTGGACCAGAGGACACGCAACACAGGAAGGCCAACCTTATGGGCACCATCACAAACCAGGGAGATTCCTGCGGCAGGAAATGAAGAAGTTGGTCATTCCAAGACAGCAACAGGTCGAAGGCAGACCAGCTCATTTCTCAAAGAGCAACCGGGCAGACCGAGCTAAGGAGAGCCTTCCGGAGGTCAGACGAAACCCTGAAGACGGGCCTTGAAGACTGCCCCTGCAAAGGCGCCCCACTTCAATGATCTCAGGCTGTGGAAAGCTTACATCCCAGGACATAGTCAGAAACACAGTCATCAACTGACAGCTCGGGTCTCTTCTCAACACAGGAAGAATGCAACCCCCGTCACCCCTGAGTGGGGGTGGGAGGGTCAGAGCAGTTGTGCACATGCCCAGCGCTGTGCCCGCCGAGGAGCGGCACCGGAGGCTGCACACTGCGCAGCAAAAAGACCTCCCTGAACTAGTGTCATCAAGTCACTCGACACACTGGCCAGCAACAGAAACAAGCTCCACAGACGGGAGGGAAAGAGCTCAGTATCTAGAGTTGCTATATTGCATTATCTAAAATGTCCACTTTTCAGGGCACCCGGGTGGCTCAGTCATTAAGCGTCTGCCTTTGGCTCGGGTCGTGATTCCAGGGTCCTGGAATGGAGCCCCGTGTCGGGCGCCCTGCTCAGTGTGGAGTCTGCTTCTCCCTCTCCGTCTGCCTGCTTGCACCTTCTTGTGCTCACTCTCCCAAACAAATAAAATCTTTTTTTAAGAACATTTTATTTATTTATTTGACAGAGAGAGAGATCACAAGTAGGCAGAGAGGCAGGCAGAGAGAGAGGGAGAAGCAGGCTCCCTGCTGAGCAGAGAGCCCGATGCGGGGCTCGATCCCAGGACCCTGAGATCATGACCTGAGCCGAAGGCAGACGCTTAACCCACTGAGCCACCCAGGCACCCCTAAAATCTTTCTAAAAAAGATTATATTTATTTATTTGACACAGAGGTAGAGACAGCAAGAGAGGGAACATAAGCAGGGGGAGTGGGAGAGGGAGAAGCAGGCATCATGCTGGGCAGGGAGCCTGATGTGGGGCTCGAACCCAGGACCCTGGGATCACGATCTGAGCTGAAAGCAGACCTTAATGACTGAGCCACCCAGGTGCCCCTTAAATAAACAAAATCTTTTTTAAAAAAATAAAATGTCGGCTTTTCAACGAAAAAGAAACAAAACATGCCAAGAACAGGACAGTATGATCCACGCATCGGAAACACAGCAGGTGACAGCGTCTGACTATGGAAGGCCCTAAGATCCCTTAGGAAACAAAGACTGGACAACAGCTATTATAAAGATGCTCCAAGAACTAAAGGACACATGAAATGCTGAGAGAATTAAAGGTATGATGACGATATCTCATCAAATAGAAAGTATTGGTGAAGAGACAGAAGTCACAAAAAAGAAGCAAATGGGATTTCTGGTGTTCAAAAGTACACGTAACCAAAATCACAAATTCACTGAAGGGACCCAACAGCAAAATCTACGTGGAAGAAAGAATCAGCAAACTTGCAGAGAGACCAACAGTGTATGTCATCTGAGGAACAGAGAGAAGAAAGAATCAAGGAGGAGGACAAGAACCCGAGAGAAATCTGGGGCACCCCCCAGTGCACCAACACACGTGTCTTATTATGGGAGTCCCATAAGGACAGGAGAGAAAGGAACAGAAAAATATCCAAAGAAATAATTCCTGAAAACTTCTTAAACATGAGTAAATCAATCCACATAGCCAAGAAATTTAATGAACTTCCCCCTGGATAAACTGAGAGACCCACACCCAGATAAACACCAGTCAGCATTTTCAAAGACAGAAATCTCGAAAGGAGCAAGAAAAAAAAATGTCTTAGCACATACAAGGGAACGCCAATTAAATCAACAGCGGACTTGCCCTTGGAATTAGTGAAGCCAGAAGGCGGCAGGATGACGTATTCAAAAGGGCGAAAGACAAAATAAGTCAGCCAGAATCTTCTATCCCGCAAAGCTAGATTTTCGGAATGAAGGTGAAATGAAGACATTTTCAGATCAACAGCCATGGAGATCATTTGATCCTAGAAGGCCCGTCTTATGACAGCTACTAAAGCAAGTTCTTCAGGCTGAAAGTGAGCGACACCAGACACTAATTCTAATTCACTTGACAAAAACAAATAACGCCAGTAAAGGAACAGATAGGATTGCCAGTCTCTTCTTTCTTCTCCTAACTGATTTTAAAAGACAACTGCGTAAAGCGATGTACGTAATCCTATGTTGGGGACTGTACCACGCGGCAATGGGATTCATCTGACACTAACGGTACAAGAGATGCCGGTGGAAATAAGACGGTACTGGACCAAGGAAAGGGCGCCATTTGTTATCTGGAATCCACAGAAACCAACCAAAAGAACCAGAAATGGTCAATGGAAATGTTAACATAACCAACTCTATCAATGTATACCTTTTTCTTTTCTTCTCTCAGCTTAAAAGACAGAACGTTACAGAGAGCAACAGTCCTGACAAAAAGATTTCCTGACATTACAACTAAATAACCCCGTGTCTCCCCAAAAGGCAGGTAACTGAAGGGCCAAGAATCCCAGCTCTTTGGATACAAGTATCACAGGTCTTAAAACTCTTTCCAGGGTGCCTGGGTGGCTCAGTGGGTTAAGCCTCTGCCTTCGGCTCAGGTCATGATCCTGGAGTTCTGGGATCGAGTCCCGCATGGGGCTCTCTGCTCAGCAGGGGGCCTGCTTCCTTCTCTCTCTGCCTACTTGTGATCTCTCAATGTCAAATAAATAAATAAAATCTTTAAAAAAAAAAAAAACTCTTTCCAAAAGAAACATTTCTGCTGAAATCTTGTTGATTGTCCTTCTTCAGCAAGCCCATTCCTTCCAAATAGCATGAGAGTGAACTCTGTCCCCGTCCTCCTCAAGTCCTCAGTAATGAGGTGTGAAGAAATAAGACTTTGACGAATAAATCCTGGCTCCCGCAGGCAGAGCGAGAGCGGCAGAGGCTCGTGAAGACCTGCCCGCAGCCAGGAGGGGACCCGATGCTTCGGGCAAACATTCAGCCACCGTCAGAGAAAAATGAGGAGAAAGAGAGGGGATACGTGACCTCTGCGAACAACTGAGCGAGCTGAATGAACAGGACTGAGGAGACAGCAGGAATCTGGAGCCTTGGCAAAGCAAAAATACTCCCTTTGAGAAAATCTCTCGTGAAGTGTACAAGAGTTTAAGAAATTTTACAGAAAGCAATTGGGACTAATGGCTACATTTACAAAAGCAATTCATAAACTTCCAAATAAAAGCACAGGCTTTTGAGGGCAGTTCTTTTGTTCTTACAAAGAAGAAGAATAGGCCCAAACATCTTCAAATGATGGGGCACATTCAGACTTTTGTTGGTGGGGAGACCAGAAATTAAAAAGAAAAACATTGATTAGCATAACACATGTCCAATAGCGAATCCAGCTTGTATATTTGTAATTGTTACATTTATAAATGGAAACATCTCAGGAATCCAGCTTTTTAAAACACATTCAACAAGGGCAGCTTAGTTTCCTACATAATGGGGCAATAGAACGAGTAAGCCAGGCCCATTAATATGTAAACCCTTATTCCAAACACTCTTCAAGTACCCCCAAAAGGAAGATTTTGATACAGTAAAGTGAGGTCAGGGAGCAGAGTAAAAGCCACTGGTCTCGGACCCTGGGAGGTTAGGGAGTGGAGGAGTCTGTCCTCCAAAGTCTTCGGTTCCTAACTTAGCGATGGAGATTTCTAGAACTGCTGCCGCGTACAGATTCACCACCGTGAACAGATTGTCCTACCGCACCAGCAAGTTAAAGAATAAGTGCTTTTTAAGAGGCTCTCATTATAAAAGTTTGACTATACAGTCTTGAATGTCGTAATTTTTTGCCCTCTGCCAGTCACCGATTTTATTTTTTACGTTTTTATTTCAATTCCAGTAGGTAACGTACAGTGTCAGTTTCAGGAGTATGATCTGGTGAGACTGAACACTTCCACGGTCGAACGCTGTAACTTTTAATGCTTGACGAATACACCACGTGTGAGATTTATCGTGCACTTAACCTTTCCCTTGTTATGTAAGCCTGTTCCGAGAAGCTTCTTACTGTACACGGAGACGAACACCCTTGCGTCTTTACACTGTGGTCTTTTCCCAAGAACGAAATGACCAGAGTCAGGGTGAGGCTCTCGGTACGTACGAGCCGCTGTCGCAAAGGACGGAGCAAATTATGCCCCACCCATAGGGGTTTCACCATCATCTCAGCAGAGCTGGGTAGTGGGTTGTTGTCGTTTTTTTTCCTCCATTGGTTGAGTTAGGGGAAAACGAAATGCCATATTAAGCACCGAGATAGGAAGTACCACGTCTGTTCGAGCACAGTGAGATGCTGGAGAACTGGGACAGCCAAGGACTGAATCCCAGCTCCATTCCACAGCAGATGAATGACCCTGGGCCATGTACTTATGTACCCAAATCTCAGTGGCTTCATCTTTAAAAGGGGGACAATACTACAGTCAACTTCCTCAGGTGATAGAGGCCTCATGGCCAGGGTGCATAGCGGGCATGCAGTAAGTATTAGCTGTGTTCGGTAGTTCTAGACTGGACCAAGAGTTCTGACCCTGGAGTCTAGTAATCCTTGGGAGCCTGTGAACTTAAATGAGAGAAAAATCACCTCTTTGTCACCATTGACTTTTAACTGAAACATAACATTGCCTTCCACTAGGAATGTAGGTAACACTTCTTAGTTTTAGCAGGACCTGGGACTTTGTCACTAATAGAAATCACAGAATTTTTCATATCACATTACACTTCCTGCAGAGAGATCTCAAAATAACTTTCATACCCATTACTACTCCAAAGTCATGAGCTTTTTCAGACCTGTTCTTTGATCTAATTATTGGAGCCATTAATAAAGCAGCACATAGACTACAACTTTATGTTTAAAGAGTTTACTGATTTGGCAGAGATAAAAGGAGCAGTGGGCAGAGGCAGAGGGAGAGGCAGACTCCCCGCCGAGCAGGGAGGCTGATGTGGGGCTCCATCACAGGACCCCGGGATCACGACCCGAGCCGAAGGAGGTGGCTTAACCGACTGAGCCCCTCCAGGCACCATCCCTAAATTACAACTTTAAAACATATTTTCATAACTATGTTCCAGTGTAATTGGTCACTTTTGCAATCCTTTGTATATTTAAGCATTTTAAGATCTATTCTGAGAAGGGATCCACAGGCTCCTCCAGATCGACAAAGGGGTCCCAAAGTCCTCTGAAATCTACGAGCCCCTGCCCTGGACCCCAGCACATGTTTCACACAGAACCCCCCACCCGCACGAGTTTCTCTAGGGGGCTTCACCTCTGAAGACTTCCAGGGATAACAGCAGGATTCCCCCCTCCACGAACAGCAGCTTGGGGTCTCCAGAACCACCCAGGAGAGCAGAGCACGCTGGGTTCTTAACCTCACTGTCCATGGGTTTCAGTAACGGTCACCAACCAAGGACACCCAGGGCTCTCTCCACACCCGGCCCCTCTGCTCGTACTCGATGCAAGAAGGCCACGACAGAAACACACGCCCAGGGGCCTCGGTAGCCTGCGCTCCCTCTTACACACGGCTAGCAGCAGGTGGCAAAGGTGGGCCGTAACAGCACAGTTTTCATAAATTCATTCTGTGGCGCAAATACAACGTGTAAAAACTCGTGCCGACAGATGTCATGAGACTTTCACCTCGACCTCCTAGAGAACCTATTTTTTTAAAAAAATCACAACACAAACATTTAATCAGTCAACAAATGACCTCATCAGAGGTGGGGGCGGGGATCTACGGCAGATGAAAGGGGGTTAAATACGACCCGAGAGAAAATGATTTCTGAGCACTCTGATATTCAAGATATCCGACTTCGGAGCTCTTACCCTGTAACGTAAAAGAGCTGCAAGTCCTCCGTGAAAATGGAAACCAGAAAAGCACAGAAAAGCGTTCCCTAAAAAATTTACACAGCAAACGAACACGGGACAATAATTTTTAAAAAATCATTCAACGTGACTACGCGAGAAAAGGTCAATTCATTAAGAAAGAAAAGCCGAGTCAGGTGCTGCTCCAAAAGAAGGATCACGACAAGGTTTTAAGCCCTAATCGACACAATTCTTTGTCTAGTCGGTTGCAGGAGAATTTTTTTAAGTCCCCACAAGGGCACGTCAGGGAAATGCGGGGCTTTGTTTTGCTTTAAGATAACGGCAAACAGCGTTCGATGTGGCTGCTTCTCTGTATTTACCCGGGCAGGACAGGAACAAATATGCAGAAGCTGAGTAACAGTTTCAAGCGGGCTGTCGGGCTCTCGGGCCGCGTCAAAGGTCCCTGAAGCCACCCCTGCGGGAAACGTGCCAAGCAGCACCGAGCGAGCCACGGCAAGAGCCCCTCTGCTTTGCTCCAGCGGCCGGAGGGCTGTCCTGAAGTCCGAGAATCATTTCGGATCCGGCACGCGTCTCAGCCATCACCTGACTCATCCTCTCGTTTCATACAGGAGGAAATCGAGACCCGGAAAGCTTCACCAAATGGCCCACAGAGGCCCACAGAGGCAGACAAACCTCAGGTCCTTCCCTCTCCTCCGCAGGACTCCTGTCAGGAACTGCCATTCTGGCTGAATTCTCAGAGATCCCTCGATAAAGCAAGCTGTGAGGCACAACACAAGCTACCCAGCCCCGACCAACGGGTGAGTGCTGAGTTTTATGCTACGTGCCTCGTCTCAGTGGAAAGAAAACAAATGGGTATCATCAGACACCAAAGACTTTTTCGGTTCGTGGGGAGAATTGGGTATTTGTTTCTGTTTTGGTTCTGACATTGGCCCTGTGAAATGCGACATTCAAGAGAGGCAGTCCCAAGTTCTGTGGTTTGCACTTCCAGAACGCTCCAGTTCGAAAGAGAACACAAGACCACGCGCAGGTAGGGAGAAAAAAGACATCAGTCAAGACTAGAGAAAAGATGGGGCGCCTGGGTGGCTCAGTGGGTTAAAGCCTCTGCCTTCGGCTCAGGTCATGATCCCAGGGTCCTGGGATCGAGTCCCGCATCGGGCTCTCTGCTCAACAGGGAGCCTGCTTCCTCCTCTCTCTCTCTGCCTGCCTCTCTGCCTACTTGTGATCTCTGTCAAATAAATAAATAAAATCGTTTAAAAAAAAAAAACTAGACAAAAGAGAATCTAAGATGAGATAGAAACACTAAGAAATAGCTGCAGAGATGAAGTAAGTAGTCAAACGACAGAGATTTTTACCTAAGTCACATTCTATGCGTAAAATTCTGCCTCTCCGCCCGCCTACTAGGAGACGTAGCCTTCTTGTTCGAAATTCGTTCTTTCCTAATACAAACGGTAGGAATTCTGATCAGAATTTAGAAAACCCAAAGAATATCTAAAGGAGAAGAAGAAATTTAACTGTCCTTTTACCAAAGTGTCCCTAAGCAATCTACATTTTGGCTGACAGTTAGGGATCCCAAGCCACAGCTAACAGAGGCAAGCGGGAAAGACCCGGAGAAATTCTGTTACTCTAAAACCTGAGTACTCAGTGTGCTCATGAGCCAGGTAAAAAGCCTTCCAACATTGCAGAAAAAGCACCCAATATTGCCCATGTCTGTTTCTCAAAGAATTTCCAATTGACTGGGATTACAGAGATAACTATTTCAATGGGAACAATGAGTTTCTCTTATATATCATTGGTTTTCCAGGGGAAAAAAAATAACTACCTAGAGCAGAGGTCAAGAATCAGATTCGTTTTCTAATAAGGTGCGCTTTTTTTTTTAAAAAAGATTTTATTTATTTATTTGACAGACAGAGACCACAAGTAGGCAGAGAGGCAGAGAGAGAGGGGGAAGCAGGCTCCCTGCTGAGCAGAGAGCCCGACGCGGGGCTCGATCCCAGGACCCTGAGATCATGACCTGAGCCGAAGGCAGAGGCTTAACCCACTGAGCCACCCAGGCGCCCCATAAGGTGCTTTTTAATAACATGATCCAAGCTTGGAAATTTACCTTTGCTTTTTAAAAACCAACTGTGAACTCCAGCCTTGGGACGTGACAAATGAAAATACGGTCTAGTGTACTTTTAACAATTCCTTCTCTAAGTACTGGGTGGAATGGTTCATCTTTTAGTAATTCTCCTGGGGGACAGGGGAGGCCTAGGAACCCGCGTTTCCTTTCTGGGGAAACTATGTACAGCCTCCACGTAGTCACTCACCAGTTTATTTAATTAATTAATTTATTTGGCAGACAGAGATCACAAGCAGGCAGAGAGGAAGGCAGGGGGTGGGGAAGCAGGCTCCCCGCTGAGCAGAGAGCCCGACGCAGGGCTCGATCCCAGGACCCCAAGACCATGACCCGAGCCGAAGGCAGAGGCTTTAACCCACTGAGCCACCCAGGCGCCCCTCACTCACCAGTTTAAAGGGAAAAATGATTTCCGTGCCTCTGAGCCTTAGAGATACAGTCCTCAATCTCGGGGCATATAGGATTTATAAATTCCTCAAATCAAAGGATTATAATGCGGCAGACACTCAGACACACACAGAGATACTACCCCCACTTCAAGGTAGGAGGCGCTGCCACTGCCATCCAGAACCCCCTCCGTGGCACACCGTACCCCACCCAGAGTCACACACCTCCCGGTGAGGGCTGGATATAGGACCTCTCATCCCAACTCAGAACAACTCGGAAAGCCCATTCAAGTGCCAGAGGCCCCCATGGGGTGAGCCAAGTCCATCACTGAGCCTACATCCCAGCTTCATTTCTCTCTGCCCGGTCCTGCTTCCTTCCTTCCTTCCTCTTCCTCAGCCTTGATCCCACGGGCGCGCCTCAATGCCTCTCCTGCACACTCCACCCGGCTCAGTCTCACAGCCTACTTCCAGGGGGGACCAAGCTGCCAAATACACCGATAACTCTGAAGGTCTGATTGTTTTTTGCAAAGGAAAATTAAAACCGTTAAAGGATACCTAGGGACTATGTACACTAATAACCAACTACCAGGAAGTTCCAAGGTTTAATAGATAAAGCCATCCCTTGGATTGGCTACATTTTCACTCCTGTTCCCACAGAGGCTCAACCTTGATCTTTTATCATCTGAACAGGTTTTCTGAAGTGATAAGATGTGGGAAATGGCCATCTTTGATATCTTATAGCAGAAGGAAACAACATAAGGATGAAAATAGATGAAAAGAAGGCAGAAGAGAAGCAACTGTTATAGAACCTGGACCAAAAGCTGCATTACATGGGGAAGGGGATGGGGGGAAACGGGCCGGGGATGAAAAGGGCGATGAACACGGAGTAAGGCCTAGAACTGGAATTAAAACAACCTTATGTTAGCTACACTGGAATTAAAATTTAAAACTTAATAAAAAACTGAATTATGAAGTGCAGTGTGTTAGGTGTAAAACATTTTTATGAAAGATATTTTTTATAAAAATCTATCCTGGGGTGCCTCGCTGGCTCAGTCAGTAGAGCATAGGGCTTTTGATCTTAGGGGCGTGAGTTCAAGCCCCACATTGGGTGTAAGGGCTTATGTTAAATAAATAAATTTTAAAAATTTATCCTGGAAAGGAAATTAAGAAAATGATTTTATTTACAAGAGCATGCAAGTGAATAAAATATCCACGAATAAATTTAACCAAGAAAGCGAAAACCTTGTACAGTGAGAACTATAAAACAATGCTGAACCAAATGAAAGAGGACCTAAAGATACAGAAAGGCATGCTGTGTTCTTGGGTCGGAAGACAACCTTGTTACAATGTCAAAATCACTCACAGGATATGCAGATACAGGCAATCTCTATCAAAATTCCAAAGGTCTAGGCCGCCTGGGTGGCTCAGTGGGTTAAGCCTCTGCCTTTGGCTCAGGTCATGATCTCATGGTCCTGGGATCGAGCCCCGCATCGGGCTCTCTGCTCAGCAGGGAGCCTGCTTCCCCCTCTCTCTGCCTGTCTCTCTGCCTACTTGTGATCTCGCTCTGTCAAATAAATAAATAAAATCTTAAAAAAAAAATCCCAACGGTCTGTTTCATAGCAATGCATAAGCCAACTCTCAAATTTATATAGAATTCCAAGGGGCCCCAGACAGCCAAAACGATGTTGACAAAGTAGGGGGAACCAGATTTCCTAACTTCAAAACTTACTATAAAACTACAGGAATCGGGGCACCTGGGTGGCTCAGTGGGTTAAACCTCTGCCTTCGGCTCAGGTCATGATTTTAGAGTCCTGGGATCGAACCCCGCATCGGGTGCTGTGCTCAGCGGGGAGCCTGTTTCCGCCTCTCTCTCTGTTTACTTGTGATCTCTCTCTCTCTCTGTCACATAAATAAATAAAATCTTTAAAAAAAAAAAACCTGCAGGAGTCAAAAGAGCATGACCCCGGAGCAAGAGTAAACATACGGATCAGTGGAAGAGAATTTAAAGTCCAGAAGCAAACACTTACATTTACGATCAATTGATTTTGACAAGGGCTCCAAGATAATTCAACAGGGAATGAAAAATCTTCTTAAGAAAAGGGCTGGGGCGACTGGGGGCACCTGAGTGGCTCAGTGGGTTAAAGCCTCTGCCTTCAGCTCAGGTCATGATCTCAGAGTCCTGGGATCGAGCCCCACATCAGGCTCTCTGCTTTGCAGGGAGCCTGCTTCCTCCTCTCTCTCTGGCTGCCTCTCTACCTACTTGTGCTCTCTGTCAAATAAATAAATAAAAATCTTTAAAAAAAAAAAAAAAGAAGAAAAGGGCTGGGGCGACTGAATGTCCACATGCAAAAGAAAGAAGCTGGACCCCTAACTTATACCAGACACAAAAATTAACTCAAATTCATCAGAGACCCATAAGAGCCAAACCTCTAAAACTTTAATTAATTTTCTCTCTCTTTTAAAATTTTTTTTAAATTCCAGAGTGATTAACATACAATGTCCTATTAGTTTCAAGTGTCCAGAAAAAGTCCAAAGTGAACTTTCAGAAAGAAAACACAGGAGTAATTCTTTGTGGCCCTGCGTTAGGCTAAGAGTTCCTAGACACAACATCAAAAGCACGACCCATAAAAGAACTGATAAAATCTCTGATAAGGGCTTTGCTTCCAGAATACACAGGAACTCTAACAACTCCATAATAAGACCAAAAAAAAAAAAAACCCAATTAAAAATGAGCCAAAGATTCTAATGAACGGCTCACCCAAGAAGACTAACAGGCATATGGAAAGATGCTCAGCATCACATGTTGCTGGGAAGACACCAAACCACAATGACACTGGGCCTCACGCCCGCTTGAGTGGATATAGAAAGACAGACCACACCAAGTACTGGGGAGGATGAGAAGAACCCTGACCTCTGTTGCTGGTGGAAATGGAAAAAGGCCATAGCCACTCTCCGTATCATCTTGGTAGTTTCTCTGAAAGTTAGACATTTATTTACCTGATGATCCAGCAAATCCGCTCCTGGGTATTTTACCCAAGGGGAACGAAGACGTAGTTCCACACAAAGATCTGGACCTGAATGTTTAGAACAACATTATTCGCAATAACCGAAAAGTGGAAACAGTCCAGGTGCCCCCCAACTTCTTTACGGCTCACAAGTACTCTGTCGTATCACAAGTATTCCACATCTCTTCTGGGTCAACTTTTTGTGTAGTTATTCAGAGAAACAACACGGGGAATACCCATCGAATAGGATGACGACTTGGCAGGAGAAAGGAAATACCGCCAACAGGCTACTGCAAGGCTGAACCCCAGAAACCTCGGAGGAAGTGAAAGAAATTAGACACAAAAGACTACCTTACTGAATGGTTCCATTTATAGGAAAAACTGTGGAGAGGTCCATCTGTAAGACAAAGCAGACCGGTGGTTCCCTGGGGCGGGGGGTGGGGGGTGGGGGGGTTCGGGGCGGGGACAGCAACAGGCACTGCTGCAAACAGGTGTTTTTGTGATGAAAATGCTCTCACACCAGATCCATAGTGGCGAGGGCAGCACAACTCTAACTTATGAAAAAATCACTGAATCCATGAACTTCATGGTATTGTAAAGGAGGCCTAAATAAAGCATTAAAAAAAAAAAAAACTTGGAACAGGAGAAGAGGAGCATCTTGTGAAACAGGACTGGGTACAAAAGTTGACACTATGTTTCCACCAAAGAACAGAAGAGCCCAGAATGGCCTGAAGCCTAGAAATCGGCTTCCCTGCCTTCACATCACGGTAGAACAAATGCTTCTAGAAAGGGAAGCAAGCATGCCTATCTGTGATGCTTAATTTTGTGTGTCACTTTGTCTGGCCACGGGGTATCCAACTGAACAGTAGTTCTGGGTGTGCTTGGAGGCTGTTTCCGACTGAGATTAGCATTTGAGCCAGGGGGCTCAGCCACGCAGATGGCCCTTCCCACTGTGGGTGGCATATCTAACCCGCTGAGGCAGCAACAGAGTGAGAGTCAGAGAAAAGAGGAATTTGCTCCTTTTGTCCCCTTGCTGCTTGAGCTGGGACAGTCATCTGCTCTGATTTTGGGACTGGGATTTACCCCATTGGCGCCCCTAATTCTCAGGCCTCGGGACTTCTGTCTTATGTGGGGGTGTTGGGTGAGCCGGGTGGTGGGTACTAAGGAGGGCCTGTATTGCACGGAGCACTGCGTGTGGTGCATAAACAATGAATCTTGGAACACTGAAAAAGTAAAGTTAAAAAAAAAAAAGCTTTCCTGGGTCTCTAACTTGCAGATGGCAGATGGTGGGACTTCTCAGCCCCCACAATCGCCAGAGGTGATTCCCCATAGTAAATATCTCCTTTCCCTGCTCCGTGTATCTCCTAGTATCTCCTACTGGTTCTGTTTGTCTGGAGAGCCCGAATACAGTCTTTTACCAAATGAAGCCAAGTTCAACACACCAATAGGGAACATTCGAGAAATATAAAATGATTCTCTGAAGGCAGAGAACTCAAAGCATTTTGGTTTCCACATCTTCATACATCACTGCGAGCGTTCAGCGACATGTTCAGTGTGGGGAATTTCATCCGTACCCCTGATTCCCAGGACTTCGTAATTCACCACCTAGGACTATGCCGTACTTCCTTTTTTAAAAGTCACAGACCCACAGTTTTATCAAATCCTTTCCCAAAACCTCTGGAGTTAGACAATCCAGACCGCTGTTTCCAAGCAGCATTAGCCCAATCCATATTCAGGGGACAAGCGAGCAAATTCTCAGTAAAAATCACCTGATTTACTGTGACATTCTCTTTCAATGTTTAATCACCATTAGCTGTGAGGTGACCTTTCTGCGGATCCCAGCCTTTTCTGAGTTTGCCCTACTTCCCTGACACCCGGAGTAGTACTAAGTGTCTCCCTACTTTCCAGAAAGAAATCACTTGAAAATGACCATGAACAATACCTCTCCAGGTTTGTTTCACTTCAACCTTTCCTCTTAGGTGCTTTTTTCCCCTCCCTTCCAGCCACCTCTCGTCCTTTATTTTGTTCTCTTGAATGCTCTTAATTTTCACACCTCATCAAGCAGGACAACTGCACTGAGCACGGAATTCTAAGGGAGCGGCAAATGTAGCTGCAACATTAGTTGCCATATTAGTTTCCCCACAACCTAGGGAGAATGGTGCCCTGATAGAATTACAACGACCAAGAATGTGAAGGAATTCTGGGTGTTCAGAGGAGGGAAAATGTACCAGAAGGGAAGGGATTTAGTGGAATGATAACAGAAGGACACTAAGGCTCTTGGAGAACAAGAATATTTCTAGGCTCCAAAACACCCAACAGCCGGGATGGAGAAAGAGTTTTCTTTCTTTGCACCTCACCTTTATGTAACTCCTGTTTGGAGGAATAAGCATTTCTGAGACATTCCTTGCATTAAATCCAAGTTACACCTTTTCACTTGTGCAAAATACAGAACCACAGACTCTGAGAGCTATCATTTTTCTATGAACCAAGTGGCAGAGTTCCACCGTCTCCTTTTCCTGATGAGGACACTGGGGATGACTGCCCAGTGCTACTCAGAGACAAGGTCAGGACTACAACCTGGGACTGCCAGCCTCAGCCCCGGGCTCCTTTTACGGGATCCCCACCATGTCCGTGAAGGAGGTAATTTAAGAAATCAAGATCTAGAAAGAACAAGAGCGAGCCCCACTACACCACTAGTTTTGTTTCTAGAACTTCATGCTCTGTCTCGGAGGAGAGTCAAGGCTTCCATCTCGGGCAGGAAGCTCTGCCTGGGCTCCACACCAGACTGGGCCCCCCAGCTGCGGGGCGGAGCCTCCTGTGGACGGGGTGAAGCCGTGCAAGCTCCCGTTCCCGGGAGAGGGAACCCTCGGGACAGTCGACCTCCCGGGCCTTTTTGTCCTCCCTTTGAGAATTCCACCCGCTAGAGAAAAAGAGGCAGGAGGCCCTTCCTTTTTAGAAAGGGAGGAAGGAGACGTCCTTTGTCGTCCACATCACGACTGGTCAAACCACAGTGCAGCAGGTCCAGGAAGATGAGCGCTTTAAGGGGCATTCAAAGGTGCAGGGTAACCCTGGGACAGTGTCTAAGGATATCAACTTATTTGAAGGTCTTTCAAGTGGGGATTTCATTACACGATTCCAACCAACACGGCGTTATCACCACGTCATTGCAGGCACTTGGAAGCCAAACCGGGAGACTTCAGCACATAGTATGTGTGTGTGTGTATGTATATGTGTGTATATATATATATATATACATATATATATGTATGTATATATATATATATATATATATATATATATATATATATATATATATATATATATATGCAACTCTTGGCTGGGCCCCCGTGTTACCTAGGGTGTAAGTTCTTGTTTCTCTGCTTCCCTAACTTCACCGAAGTTAGGGAAACTTCGGTGGCCAATGTGGGAGGTAACGACTCTGGCAAAAAGGATCTTGGTGGCTGGTGGGAGCAACCCAGATCGGAAGGAGACAGCCAGATGGTTCCAGGCTCTAAGTCCTAGTGCACAACGAAGACCACGTCCATCTGCCTGCCCTGACCTTCTGCCCCGCACCCTGGATGGGAGTAGGGCCTGAGCTAGCGGGCAGCTTGAAGGACAGAGGTTCTAGCCGTCCCCCTGAGAAACACGACGACGGGTACCATTAGAAATCACTGTGCAATCTTTGGGATTTTCAGGCAAGCTCTTACGCATGTACCAGGTTAAAAATCTGAAAACATTGTACTTACTGTGTTTTTCTGAGTGACCATATCCTGAAAATAAAAAGAGAAGATGAATATAGCTTTTAAAAATAGCCACTTATTTCCATACACACAAGCACCTTCCCCCCTCCCCACCATCTAGCACCCACCTTCGAGCAGGAGTTAATCATTTCAAACATTCCACTTCCCCTGGGTGTAAAGCTTCAAATAGGGGGAGCCTCAAAGGACTGTGAAATTCCTATTCTAGGGAAAACGTGCCAATTGGCTAGCTTTTGGAATGATGGAGGGGCATATATGGTTATAAGGACTTCTCGTAGCGGTGGCAACGCTTTTGTCCGGATGCTCTGAGATTCGAGTTTGGGGCTCTGAATTCCCTGCAGCTCGCCTGCCCAGCGAGGAAGGTCCAGGACGGGAGCGCTGGGTTAAGTCCCATGCTATCCTCGGGGCTCCGTCAGGGCTCCCCTGCCCCCCACAGCCTCGCCACACAAGGGCGCTGCCGGGAGCATCTCCGCCACCTTGCTGGACCAGCCTAGGAACCATCAAATCCAACGACGACGGTCTGAGTCAGCTAACTTTGCATCATGGTGATGCAGCCTTTGACTGTATCATTTATGCACCAGAAGCCAACACTTGCTGACAAGAGGAGACATAATTACACAGCAGCCCCATAAAAGGGGCTTCGTACATTCTGAGATTTTGGTTTTTGGATGACAAGCGCTGCCTCCTTGTTCTGGTGTCACACAGAACAGACAACCCATTTCCATTTTAGGGACGATTTTTCCATATTCTAAGAAACTAAAACTTATCTTGGCCACCGGACTTTCCAGAGGAATCCACTAAGGCATTGTTGAGGGAAAAAAATATATATATTGCGGGACGCCTGGGTAGCTCAGTGGGTTAAGCCTCTGCCTTCGGCTCAGGTCATGATCTCAGGGTCCTGGGATCGAGCCCCGCATCGGGCTCTCTGCTCAGCAGGGAGCCTGCTTCCTCCTCTCTCTCTGCCTGCCTCTCTGCCTACTTGTGATCTCTCTGTCAACTAAATAAGTAAATAAATAATCTTTAAAAATACATATATTGCATTGGAAAAAAATACTTTCTAATTTCACATTTCTCATCAAAATAAGGCTCAATAAGCTACCCTTTCATATTTTCTAGTTCTAAATATTTGCAAGCACAACCACCTTAAGTGAAAAATCAGTAAAAGAAAAAAAATCAATATCTAAATATCAAAAGTAATAATTTAGATGGGCTTATAGCCTTTCAGAAACTATCATCGAGCATAAAGTACAAATAATAAGCCCGTTTCTTCTTTCAATGTCCTCTGAATGACTTCTTAAAACCCAGCCCTGTACCTTAATTACACAGCACACGTTTACGTCAAGTGTACATGATACAGAACAGAGACAGGTTCCACATCTGACATAGGCTGGACCTCCACCAGGAAATAACCCCCAATGATTACAGAACCCAGAAAAATCAGGTTAAATCTCAAGAAACACAAAAGTGTTCAACTTTATCATCACAAAATTATGCTATTTATATATTAGCGATTTTTAACACTAAGGGAGCTGGACATTTAGAACTGCTGTCCGCGAAAGCTAATTTGAAGCCGCCGGTTCTCACCCATGGCTGTGCTTTTGAGAGGTTAAAAAAAAATGTCTCAGAGACTGTGATGTAATTGGTTTGGAGCGGGACCTGGGTATTGGGATATTTACAAGCTGTCCAAGTAATTCTAAAGTGCAGTCAAGGTTGAGTAACGTTGCTGTAAACAAACCAAGCTTTTCCTCCTGAAATCATTTAAAGCAGACCAGGATTTTCTGACCAATATTAAGACATCCGACAACGTTAATATTCCTTGAGTTTTAGAGTAGCCCACCTTAGACATTCATGTTTTACAAATACGAGCATTTTTTTTAAGTTTTTACTCTAATTCCAGTTAGTTAGCCTACAGTGTTGTGTTAGTTTCAGGTGGACAGTATAGGATTCAGCACGTCCACTCGGGTCCTCCTACCCCACTGCTATCTCCCCCCTCTGTTCCAAATAGGAGCATTTTTTCGAAGTACTATTATCCGAAAAACATCTGTATCACACTTGCAAGAATAAATTTTTCAAAATATCCATCACTACTGAGTTGTGCATGAACAGACAAGCTTTCAGTTTTGCTCTGCTTTCAATGGTGGGGGGCATGGGGAACAACAGATTAAATACGGAACCTTCTCCCCACTTTGGTAACTGTTCTCTGTCATCGTCCTATCATTCGAGTTGAGAAACTATTTTTGTTTGTTAATGTGTAGGTTTGGATCAAATTGCCCACTAGAGGATTCAGAGTCGTGTGTTTGCTTCAATGGAAGCTAACAGTTTTTGCCTTCACTTCCCTAATGAGCCCGAAAACTCTAAAGTTGCTTCTAAACGCCTCTCTGTGGTACACAGGCTGGCGCAGCGGTCAGGAAGTCATCGTGTGAGCGAGAAACTGTAGTAGGAAGGAAGGAATTGCACAAGCAAATTTTTTTTATCTCCAACCTTCTGCACTACGTGTACATTTCCTCTGAACGTGTAATACCATTTTCCCAAAGCCAAATATTCACGAGAAGATGAACAATACCCTTTACCTTCAATGAAAGAGCAGTGTCCACGTCAGTGTCATGGTACAGGATCACATTATTGGCCATGTCAAAGCTCTCTCGGACCCCCAGATGGTAAAAGAGGGAAGGCTGTCTGGAGACATCACTCATGTCCACCACGGCAACATCTGAGACGAACAAGGACAGGACACGGTGATCGGTCTGCTGCATCTACTTCCCGCCCATCACCAACAGGGAACTACTGCAGATTGTGTTTCTACCAACAGTCTGTTAGGTAAAGCAGAAAGTGATGAGTGCCCGGCTGCAAACGACCCCATGCGCAGGGGAATAAAAGCGACAAGAGAAACCTCTTCCTTCCTCAGCGTGCTGGGAACGTAGCCTCGCTTGAAAATTGCTGATCAATTCAGTTTCACGGTTATCTTTATTAGGAAATAAGTTCTCTCCAAAGAGTAGATTTAGCTTATATACAAATTATAAAGTATGATGAAATGTAAAACATTGCTCCTGCCACACAGCCCAAGACGCAGAACATTATCTGTACTGCCAGAGTCTCACGTGCCTCTTCCCAGTCACATCTCCTCCCTCCTGCTCAGAGAACACCTCTGTCCTGATCTCCATATTTATGGGTTCCGCGCATGCCTATATCTATACATAAAAATACATATGCACGCACGTATATATATGCGCATGTGTATTATGTACACGCACGCACAAGATTATAGACATGCGTATATTACAGATGCTTGTTATATGTACATGTATATACTTACATATGCATGTGTGTATGCATATTATAATGTATGAATTCGTCAACAGTATATTGTTTGGTTCTGCATGTTTTTGAACCTTATAGACACAGTATCACACCATGTGTTCTCGGACTTGCTGTTGGTTGGTGTGTTACCATCAATCTGCAGGTCTAGCTCTAGTTCAATATTGCGTTCCATCATATGAGGACTGGATGGAAATTTCTTTAGCCATCTTGTCTAAACACATGGGTTTTTCTTTCTTTTTCCTATTTCAAACTGCTGTGATGAACACTCCTTCTGGCTCGGGTGTCCGCCATCACCTTGAACATGTAGCTCAAATGCCCCTGGAGGTATGCCCTACAGAGACTTACTCCAAACATCACATCGACAAGGAACGTGTTTATATATGCCTAGTAGTTGACAAGCCCTGGGCGGGCCTTCTGTTTTCTCATGTACGGATTGCCCGCTCTATGGCAGGCGTTGCGCGAAGATGCGAGAACAAGGCCTAATCCATTCCCTCAAAAATGTGTATGATACAATGACAGTGACAGGAAAGAAGTGGTGGCTAGAATCAAGCAGGAAGGCAGCAGTGAGGGGAAACGTGACAGACGACCCCCAGGAGGGTACTCACTGGGGCGGAGGTCAGTCAGGGAAGGCCCGCAGGAGGTGACGTTGTCTTGGATCTGAAGGTCCAGAAGAGTCAGGCAAAGTGGGGTAAGGGTGAGGTGATGGAAAGGGAAAGGGAGAGTGTTGTGGGAAGAGAAGATAGTAGGCGCAGAGGGCCAAAGGTAAGATGGGGTGTGTTAGGGCAACTGCAAATAATTTCACGAAAAGATGAACCTGGAAGGGTTAACAGGTGCCAGGGGGTGAAGGGGTGTGAAGGCCAAGGTGAGAGGGCTGCCTCTACCTTGAGGTGATGGGCAACCTAGGGTAGGGTGGTCTTTTGATTTTTACTTTTTATCATGGAATCATACAAATACATATAAAAGTAGAAGAGTATAATGAAACCCCCATAGTCTCTTCACTTTCCTCAACAATGACCAACTCAAAGCCAGCCTTGTTCCGTCTCTACTGGTACCCACACCACCCCCTTCCACATTATTCTGAAGCAAATCCCAGACACCATTACATTCCCAAGTAGTTCAGCACGTACTGCTAAAAGAGAAGAAGGCAAAGAAAAAAAAAAATCACTGTAGCGGGCCCCCGGATGGCTCAGTCGGTTAAGTGTCCTAGTCTTGGTTTCAGCTCCAGATCGTAATCTCAGGGTCCTGGGACTGGGCCCGCATTAGGCTCTGTGCTCAGTGGGGAGGCTGCTCTGGTTTCGCTCTCCCTCCCCTCCACTTCTGTCTCTCCCCCACTGCCCTGCTTGCTCTCTAAAGTCAATAAATAAAATCTTAAAAGAAAAAATCACTGTAGTATCAACATCTCACCTAAAAGTTCTGGAAAAATAATCATGAGGGGTTTTAAACAGGAGCCTATCATATCCAAATTCACCCCTTTGAGGCTGTTGCTCAAGAAAGGACAAACGTACATGCTGAGGAAACACTTTACAACTCAGGGTGGTTAATTTATCTCCAATGGATGAGTGATCCCCACAGACATTTGCTTGGAGTCAAAAATCACCCTGCAGCTGAATGAATCGAACTTTCTGCTTCTAGGCTCATCCCCTGGACTCTACCTACTCACCTCGAAAAGTGTGGGTTTTCTAATGATGCTACTACGAAGTGGCAACACAGTGCTAACACCAAGGCCCCGGTGACTGCTATAATTAGTTCACTGAGGAAAGCAAGCAGTCTGGAGACAAAGCAGAGTGATGGGAACAGGCAGAGGACAGGGATGAAGGACAGCAGCCCCCAACTTATGTCGGCCATTTTTGTAGGGAACCTTCGACTTAGGGCAGTAGCTTGTCGCTGAGGAGATGACGACTTAATTTGGTGACACGAGTTCCTTCTCTCCTCCGCCTTCTCGAAGGTCTGTGTCAGGTCCTGTACTCTAGCCTCAGCCTCTCTGCTAAAGAGCCCCTCCGTAGCTCCACCAAGGGTCGGGTCAGAGACTTTCCAGTAGCCAATGAACACAGAGCAGACTGATAGCGCCACCGAAAATTCCAAGTAACCCATGGTCAATAGAAAAATTGTCTCATACCCGAAGTTGCCATTTTCACCTGATATTCGTCACTCAGGTCACTAGACTAAGTTGACACTGAGGATTTATACCATGATAATATTCAACCAGCTTATTTTTACAACTCCCAAGATATTAATTTCGCAGATATAGAAATACTAAATATGATTAAATACCACACTGGCATTTTTATTACACATGAGGCATCAAGGGTTTGTTTGGTTCCCCCCCCCCCAGAGAGATCCTAAATTACCTTAAAGCTTTAATCACCACAACGGTTACCTGCTCTGACATTTACAAAGTAATTCTATAAACACCTTGGTTGAATTTCAGAGCCACCCTGGTAGACGGGCAGGGAAGGCATCGGCTTTACTTGGCAGGTGGGGAAAAGCGGCGCGAAGATTCATCCAAGGTCTCACAGCCAAGGGCACGACAGAATCACGGCTCCGGAGTATCCAGAGGTGGTTTCTGACCTTCCTTTCCCGACTCGCTTTCTCAAACACAGCCGTGGGAGGGTAAAATGGCATATTTATCCAGCTAAATCTTTGGCAAACACATCACAGATAAAGAGAGTTTTAAAAAGGCGGATTTTCATTTGCAAATGCAGCCCATGCTCGGAGCACCATTACCTTTCAGTTTCTAAGGACACAGGTCAGCTTCAGGGGAAAGGTCTGCATAAAGGAAGCCATCCCTCTTGATGGGGGACCCATATGCGCCCTATGCATCTTGGTTTAACAACCCTTAAGAAGGGGTGCCACATCAGGAACTTGCCACAAGCCAAGGCTCCCCTTAAAACCTACTCTTAACAGGAAAGTGTCTGAATTTGAAAACAAAGTGCCTTTCAAGCAATTGAATCACCAATTACAATGATCTCGCTACGTGCTAAAAGGAAATCAAGACAAACGATGAATCGGATGGTAGTTCATTAAAAACTTCTGAACAGGGGCACCTGGGTGGCTCAGTGGGTTAAGCCTCTGCCTTCGGCTCAGGTCATGATCTCAGGGTCCTGGGATCGAGCCCCACATCGGGCTCTCTGCTCAGCGGGGTGCCTGCTTCTCCCTCTCTCTCTGCCTGCTGCTCTGCCTACTTGTGATTCTCTCTCTCTCTGTCAAATAAATAAAATAAAATCTTTAAAAAAAAAAACAAACTTCTGAACACTTAAACATTCTTTTTGTGTAGCGTTTTATAAGTAGTAAGTAAAACTGTAATTTTCTAGTGTGCTTTAAAAGCGCCTGCTTTCCAAAGCAAAGCATTCATCAACAAAATGATATTAACGGTAAATGATTTACCGTACAGTAATTCTGTGACTGTACTGGCTCATGCCAGTCTTCAAGTATATTCCAGGCAATCTGAAGTCATGACGGTAAGATTGGTTGTCTCTAAATGAACTAGATTTTAGAATAACTTTACCGCTGAAGACATTTAAAAAAAAAAATCTCATTGGACTCAGGGCAACATTAGTCATCCAAAAGCTACCTCGAAACAACAGAGCCTAGATTTACTAGTCAGGAAGCACCTTCTACTTCAGACCCAACTTTCCAGTCCTATAAGGAGGAGACAAGCTACCAATTCAGGGTCAGGAAGTCAACAAATCCTTACCAAATACAGCATTGACAGGGGCTGGGTGCCAACTGCTTGAAGTATCACTTTGCCATGGGGAAGGCAGGGGCAGGAGAGTGGGGACATCGGGAACCTACACCTGGCCCCCTATCTTTGGCTTTCCAGGACCTTTTTGAAAGAATGACCCAAAAATAAAATGTGTATACCTTCCTAAGTGTGATTCAGATGTGTCCACTACCAGTTTTTTTCTTCAAAGAAATATGCCAGATACAAGCAAACTATGTTCTGAGGTGAATGGACTCACTGGGCTTAATCCGAGAGCTCTCACAATGAAGTATTTGCCACATGAAACGTAGCCGGACTGCAGTCACCCAGCTCTCACACGTTTGTGTTGCTCGTCCAGCTAACAAGGAAAAAATGCTGCACGCTAGGGTGCGTCCGTCACTTCAAGTGCTATCCGTGTGGACGCCATCATCCGCGATGGTGCACGTCACAGCTCCAACTCGGGGTTCCCCGGCAGCCTCGAAATATACTACCTCAGTATTTTCACCTTCATCCCCCGAATGTTCTCTTCAGCTTCCTCCTGCCCTTTTATGAAGGGATCTGCTGTGACCTAACTCTCTTTGGCAAAGTTTTTGGAGACATACTTCTTAAAACCCTCTTCTGACCAGCAGATGACGACTTTCTCTTCTGCAAGGTCTGTGCCATACATCACCTTCAAGACGTGCGCGACTTCAGAGATGAGGAGGGCCTGAGGTACTGCGACCACACAGCACCAGCTGTGAAGGGGGGACCGCTGAACTCGTCTGCCAGAGGGACTCAACTGTAGCAGACGGCGCCGCCTTCCTGAATTTGTTCTCTGACTGTCTCATCACGATGACCGCCAGTCAACAAGAGAGGACCAGTGGCTTTTACAACCACTTCAACAAGAAAACGCCCTCTTTCTTACTGAGATCAGCTGTTCCTTCAAGATCAATTCTAGGGGCCAGGGCTTCCGCCGGCCTACTGCTTTCAGCCATCCCGTGCTCCAAGCTTCCTGAGTGAGGTCCACCCCACAGCCTGTGGAGGGACAGAGTTCACTCGGTGATGGCGGCAGGAATTCACTGCTAGATACAGGCCCATTTTTCATAGTCTTTACCCCCAACTAATTTCCTCCCCCCCTCCCCTGTGTACCAGTATCCTTTTTCCTAGGTGGTTCTTTAAGAATGAATGTCCAGAGTTCCTGGTTTCCATCAAGCATGCCTCACTGGCCACAGACTTTTATGAAAATTACTTCGTAAGGTCGAGTCTTTTGAATGCAGGATTCTCATTCTCAGAAGAGAGAATACCTTTTCTAGTGAACCCAACCAACAAGTCTTACAACGGCAGCCTTGCGCGATCCGATGACCATCCAAAGGTCATTCACATCAAAATGATCTTGGCTCCCAGCTCACAACCAAAATAACTAGAAGGCTACGTTGGAGGCCGATCAAGAACCTTTAGGATATCAGTCATTCCCTGCCCTGTGTTCGTGTAATAAACTTCTTTCGCCGTCTTTTGTGTGGACAGAACTGGCCTGATACAATGCAGCTGGCTTTGAGGGTATTTTTGCCTTTGGTCAGTAAGATGCAGAGATCTATTCCGGATACTAACGCTTCATGACAAAACATCTCAAATTGGAATGGTCCGAGTTTAAGTTCTGGTTCTGTCCGATGGAGTAGACATTCCAGCCCGTCTCTCCCTGAACACATCTATTAAAACTAGGCAGAATGGATTGAATCTGTTTAGGAACATGGAAAGCAAGCAAGCGGACTGGAGAAGACCTGATTCCAAATACCACCCAATCAAAATCAAGGTTCCCCGTTTCTTCCCCAGTCTCTTCTAGCCTGGACTAAAGGCGGCCTGAAACCCCCCCCTCCCCCAAATGGGGGCTGGGTGTCGATGCAGAGAGCATCAGTAGAGGCCCCTACTTCTGGCTCAGAAAGCAGCAAAGGGGCCTCCAAATGCTCAGAGAGAGTGAAGGCCATTCTCCGCTCTCCTCTTCTCCCTCTTCCCCTGCACACCCAGGACCCCTAGGATTCCACGGCAACACCAGCAAAGACTGTCAGTGCCAGTGGGGCCTACAGGTGCCTGGACCTCTGAGACAGCAGAGCCTTTTGCTCTAACTGGAGGAGCTGTAGTCCCCAGGTGGGTGGCAGTGAATCCCCACCGCTTTTTTCTCCCTCTGAATTCCGGGCCTCAAACATGGGCAGTTGTGGGATGTGCGAGGCACATTGGGTTAACTAAAGCCCCGGTGTTCTGGCCACAGGACTGTAAAGGGGAGTCCCCGTCAATCGCAAAGTACAAAGCCAAATACCACCGAAAAGGCTTTGAAATCACAAAGGGCACCACAACTGAAACTGAACTGGGCAGCCTAAACCAACCAGGCTGACCACCCATTGAGGCAAAAATACCACCAGACTCCATAGGATATATGCAAGGCCTAGAATCTCATCAGAGGATTTCAAAAGATCCGGGGTACAGTCCCAAGTCACTCGGATCACTTCAAAGATGAAGGAATGTTTCAACTCACCCGGGAAAAGACAATCAATGGACTCCGATAACAAGAGGACACAGACATCAGAATTACCTGACAATGACTTTAAAGCAATTATTATAAAAGTCCTCCAAAAAGTAAGTAAGGGCAGATGCTTCTGAAAAGAATGGGGGAGGAGTCTCAACAAATAAAGAGAAGAACCAAACGGAAACCTTAGGAGTGAATACTGTAATAACCAAAACAGAAAACACAGCAGATGGGCTCACAAGAAGAATGGACATGACAGAGGGGTCAGTGACATTAAAGAATGTTCAGGAGAAATGATCCAAGCTGAACAACAGAGAGAAAACAAAGACTTTATGTCCAAACATAGAAAGATCTAGAAATTAAAACCCTCTTCCAAAGGCCCATAAACTAATAGATGAAAAGCACAGGGAAGGATCATGAGCAAACAGCTCTCAGAATTTAAAAAAAAAAAAAAAAAAGGGAAGCATGCCGAAATACATGCAGAAAAAGGGAAACACAAGAGATGTCAAATGGAGATACCATCTCTCAACTAACTGATTACTGAGGGTCAAAAGATTGGCAACCAGTTCCACCATCGAGACAGACAAGGTACAAAATCGTGTAACCCACAGATAGGAATCTGAAACTAGCTACAGAATTACAGGTGCCTTTGTTCTTTTAATACCCAAAATGCCACTCTGGGGTGCCTAATGAACAAACCCATATGCATATTAAACAGCACCTAGACAAAATTATTCACTGAGGCTTAGTAGCCGAAAAATAATACATATACATACATATATAAAATATCTATATCTATCTGTATATATCTACAAGTATCCTTTAAGAAGGGATCGGTAAAATAAACAAGAAACACCCACCCAATGACGTACCACCCAGCTATAAAAAAGAAAAAGAGGGGCACCTGGGTGGCTCAGTGGGTTAAGCCTCTGCCTTCGGCTCAGGTCATGATCCCAGGGTCCTGGGATCGAGCCCCGCATCCCACTCTCTGTTCAGCAGGGAGCCTATTTCCTCCTCTGTCTCTGCCTGCCTCTCTGCCTACTTGTGATCTTGGTCTGTCAAATAAATGAATAAATAAATCTTTAAAAAAATAAAAAAGAAAAAGGAAGATTCCCATATTCTGATTTGGAGAGTTGTCCAGGCTCAGCTGTTAATGGAAAAAAGCAAGAGGCACGACAGTGTATTTGGCCTGCTACCTTTTAAATAAGAAAGGGAGAATAAGAATCCACATTCATATGTGCTTTTATTTACCTAGCACAAGTGGTCACACCTTCTCCAGAAAGGACCAGATAAATAATTTTGGCTTTGGGGGCAGCACAGTCTCTGCCGGTGCAGAGAGGGGGTGGATGTGTTCCAGTACAACTTTATTCACAAAATGAAGACAGCCAGCTTGCAGACTGCTGCATGCTGACAACTGAAATAAAGAAACGCTATAAGGATAAATAAGAAACTGAAAAAAACATCAGGGGAAACAGTGTAGATGGGATAAAAGAAGCAGATAAATTGGACTTCATCAAAATTAGAAACAATCTGTGCATTAGAGAACAGCATCAAGGAAGTTCAAACATGTATCACAGAAAGGGAGAGAAAATGTGCCAATCACATATCTGACAAGGGATTTGTTTCTAGAACACAAAGCATTTTTTACAACTCAATAGTAAGAGGACAAATAACTAAAAAACGAGGCAAATTCTAAGAGAAATTCAAACAGACATTTCTCCAAAGAAGATATACAAATGGCCAAGCACCCAACACACGAAAAGACAGTCAACATCCTTTGTCACCAGGGGAATGCAGATCAAAACCACCAGGAGCCACCACTTCAGACCCGCTAGGGGCTAGGGCGGCTGCCAGTGCTGCTGGGGACGTGCTGTGACTGGAGCGCGCCTGTGCTGCCGGGGGGAATGCAAACCGGGGAGCGGCTTTGGTTGGACAAATCTGTTGGAAAGCAGCTCCTCAAAAGGTTAAACGTGAGGTCGATGCACCCCAAGTGTCCACTGATGGATAAACGGATTAACAAAATAGGGTATATCCCTACAACGGATTATTCAGCCTTAAATAGCGAGGGAATTCGGACACGTGGTATAACACGGATGAATATCAAGGGTATTACATTAAATGAAATAAGCCAGTCACGAAAATGAACACACACCGTATGATTCCACTTACATGAAGCATGCCTGGGAGGCCAAATCATAGAAACAGAAAGCAGGATGGTGGCTGCCAGGCGCGGAGGGGAGGGGAAAGCTGGGAGTTGTTTAATGGGTGGAGAGCTTCAGTTTTTTGAGATGGACGAGTTCTGGAGATGGGTTGGACAAAAGGAATGTACTGAAGGCTACCGAACGGCTCGTTTGGAAGTGGCTGAGAGAGATTTTATATCAGCTGTTTTATTAAATCACAATACAATCTTTTAAAAAAGAAGATTAAACAGAGAGTAACCATGGGACCCAGAAATCCCACTCCTGGGCACATACTCGAAACAAATGCAAGCGAATGTCTACACAAAAAGCTATAGTGTGACTCAAAACTAGAAACCAGCCCCAAATCTGTCCACAGATGGATAAAAACATGGTCCACCCGTCCAGTTTCCTACTGCCTCTGCCATGCAAAAGGAACGCAGGGCACGGATGCGCGGCCACACGGATGCACCGTGGACACGAGCCAGAAGCAGCTGGTCACACACATCTAGAGAGACAGAAAGGCGAGTAATGGTTGCCCGGGGCCTGGGCTAGGTGGCTAGAATGGGGAATGAATGCTAATGGGCCCAGGCTGCTTTTCTGGGGGCAACAGCAGTGGCCTGAACCCAGCGGGGATGACGGGCACCCAGTTCTGAATCCAGACAAACTACCACCAGCTGTAGGCTGCAGGGGAGCAAGTCTGTTCCTAATTTGAACTACTCAAATGTTCACCAACAGAAAACCTACTATAGTGTATGCTTCCAATGAACTACTACATAGAAATGAAAACGAACAAATCATTGCTGTATTAACAATAGAGAGGAATTCCACAAACGCAATGGTGAGGGAAAGGAGCCAGAGACAAAAAGGGAGATTATATTATCCCATTGCTAAAGAGAGAGAAAGGCAAACCAAGACACAGACTCTTAACTCTAGGGACGACACTGGCTGGTCACCAGAGGGGAGGTTGGGGAAATGGGGGAGGGGATGGGGGAAACAGGTGACGGGGGTGAAGGCGGGCACTTGTCCTGAGGAGCACCGGGTGATCTACGGGACTGAACCACTATATTCTATACCTGAACTTGATATTACACTGCATGTGAACTGTATTGGAATTAAAGAAAACTTTATTAAAAAAGGAAGAAAAAGTACACCAACAGGCAAAGCTAGCCTATGCTGAGACAGGAGACAGTTGTCGCTCTGGGTCAGGGTCAAAGCAGATGCCAGCACGCTCCGGGATGCTCCCGGCGCTCCCTTTTTTGACCCAAGCGTGGAGTTACACAGCTTGGAGAGCTCGCGAGAGCTCATAGAGCAGTACACTTAAGACTGTGCCCTCTTCTGTATGGATTCTGTACCTAATAGAAAGTGAAAAATCAAGAGCCTCTCAAAGCAGGGGTTTGTACCTTTTCCTCACTTCCATCCTTCAGCACAGGACCAGGAACGGAGCTAGGATTAAATCTCCAACCTCTAAACTTTGGGGGGAGAAAAACTGTCTGAGCCCCCCATGGGAGTGACCCTCCCATCCTAATGTGACCCTACCATCTGGCATCACTGAGCACTTGCTAAGTTCAGGGCACTATGTGTTGATCTCTACCTAGAGATTATTTTTTAAATGAGGCTCAGAGATGTTAACTAGGCTTATCCAGGGTCACACGGCCAATAAAGGCCAGGGACACGGAAAACTGAGCTGCAAAGCCCATGTTTTTTTATCCCTCTGTCAATTGTGTCACCAAGGGCAGTAGGACACGATGACGGAACACTCACTGGTCAAGCCTCATCATGGATCTGTTTTGGTGATCTGTACCCCGGAGCGCAAAGGCCATCTGAGGATAACCTGTACTTCCTACACTTTCCTGGAGGGTGAGGCACCAGGCAGGCAGCCGTGGCTCTGGCAGCTCGACTCCAAGAGCCTGGAACACTCATCCGCGGTGAGAGCCTTCTCCCGGGTGCTTGAGACAAGGTGTCAGATGTGCTTCATCACAAGTCACCCGTGTGCGACTTCATTTGCGATTGGTCACAGACCTCTGTGTAGAAGCCCCGACAGTCAAGTGCTCAGAAGTACTCGTGAGAGTCTGCGAGCAACCACAACCTGGAGGCAGGCACAGACGTCTCTCAGAGGACACACAGAAGGCGACCTTCACAGAAAAGTAACCTTGAGGAGATTTCCCCAGAATGCAAATGCTCTGCTCATCACAAGTCCCAAGGAGATGAGTAAGCAAGCCACAGTGTGGGAGCAAATGCTCGCAAAATATACCTTGGACAAAGCACTTGAATCCAGAATATATAAAGAACTCGCGTAACTTGATAATAAGAGGACAACCTAATTAAATGGGTAGATGGTCTCAAAAGACACCTCACGGACGAAGATATGCGCGTGGCCAAAAAGCACATGCAAAGGGGCTCAACATCGTTAATCAACAAGGAAAGGTGAATTAAAACCATAACGAGAAGGCCTATATACAAATGTTCACAGCAATTTCACTTGTAATAGCCCAAAGCGGGAACCGCCCCCATGCCCTTCCACAGGAGAACGACTAAACCGGCTGCGGTGTGTCCACGCAATCCAGCGGCGCTCTGCACGGCCAAGGAGCAGACTACAGACACGCGCTCGGTGTGCGTGAATCTCAACCGCGCGGCGCCGAGCGAGGGAAGCGGACCCCGGAGGGCGCACACGCTGCAGGAGCCCATTGACACAAAACCCTAGCGACGGCGAATCTAACTGGTGGTGATGGCATCTCAGTCACTCCGTGGGGCCAGGAATGGGAGTGGGGAAGGGAATGAGCAAGAGGGGGACATGAGGGAACTTGCTCGACTGATGGAACGTCCACTCTGATAGGGTCTCTTCACGTGGGTTTAGTCGTGTCTCAAACTGTGCGGCGGAGCCGTGTATGTGTCACGGTCTGTGCGCCCTAAGCGAAAGATGGTTAAGACCGTCACAATCGAGCGTGGGGCAGGGAGGAGGCATCGGGGAAGAAGGAATCAACACGGCACGACGTGACTCACTGTTGAAGCTGCGTCGTGTACATGCTTGGAATCCTCCACAAGAAAAATCCAAGAACAAGTTCATCTACAACTAATGAACCTACTCCTCTCCCGCTTCTACCTCTGTCCAGTTCTGCCTGGCCCCCGGGGCTGACCCGATCCCGCAGTGAACTCGGCTTCCTGGCGAGGGCCACGGCTCAACTCCTGCCTGTGCCGCCGCAGCTCCTACCGCCAACCACGCCCCAGCAACCGCCTGGCATCTTGGCCAAGCCCTGCCACACCCGGCAGCCTGAAAGCCAGGAGGGTACGCATGCGGCAGGGGGGTGGGGGGCACGAGAAGTTTTCCAGTCGGCTTTGCACCAGTTCACCCCTCCCCCCACTGGTGTTATTTGACCAGGATTTTTTTTTTAAGATCTTATTTATTTATTTGACAGAGAGAGAGATCACAAATAGGCAGAGCAACAGGTCGAGGGCGGGGGGGGGGGGGTGAGGAAGCAGGCTCCCCGCTGAGCAGAGAGCTTGATGCGGGGCTTGACCCTGGGACGCTGAGATCATGACCTGAGCCAAAGGCAGAGGCTTTAACCCACTGAGCCACCCAGGCGCCCCTTGACCGGGATTTAAACAGCCCTTCTCCCAAAGCCTGGTACACAGAGGCTTGCATTCCCCAAGTATGGTTTTGAAGTCGGCTGCTGGGAACCCCAAACACATTCCACCCCAATAACATGCAGCCAGCAATGCAGCAGGCCGCCCCTGGGGGTTTACCCCTCCTAAATGCACTCAAGGCTCACACAGCAAAGCCGAGAGGAAATGCTGCAGGTGCAATGCTTCTTTCCCTCGGCCCACGAGACTAAGAATCGAGTAAAATTCCAGGTTCAATGCTGAGTCCGTAGCAGTAACAGCAGCTGGAAAGGGAGGAGGCTCTGGGAAAGCGCCCCATGTGCAAGCCAGCAGGCAGGCCCAGCACAGGCCAGCCAAGGTCCAGCCAGAGGCTCATATGGTCTTGTCCCCACGAGGAAAGTCACTGTGGCCGGAGCGAGCCACCCCACTGTCTCCAGCAGGGAGAGAGGAGGCTTCTCAGTTCTAACCTTATTTTTAATCTCCCACTGAACTTGTTTAAAAGAAAAATCCTATTATGAAAAATACGCATCATTGAAAATGTGGACAAAAAAGAAGAAGCAGTATTCTCAGAACAGTTCAAACCACTGTCTCCATTCCAGGGTCTCCAGTGTGAGCTGTTCTCGTCTCTTCTATTTGAGATGTACCGCTGAGGAGAAAGGCTGAGATCCAGAAATGTGTCATTAGGATGTCTCTTGTTTCCTAATAAAAATCACAACTGCTCGGTAGCTATGACCTGCCACCATTTTCAACATGGTTTCTACAGGAAACCACATTCGGATTTCCTTCGGAGGGTTCCAAACAAGTTCTGCTTCATGTCAACAGGTGAAACCAAGTGTCAGCTGTGTCCACTGAGAGTTATTCTAAAAAGCAACTGGACAGGGGCGCCTGGGTGGCTCAGTTGGTTAAGCCACTGCCCTCGGCTCAGGTCATGATCCCAGGGTCCTGGGATCGAGTCCCGCATCGGGCTCCTTGCTCAGCGGGGAGCCTGCCTCTCCCTCTGCCTCTGCCTGCCACTCTGCCTACTTGTGCTCTCTCTCTTTGACAAATAAATAGATAAAATCTTTTAAAAAATAAAATAAAAAGCAACTGGACAGATACTCCTAGGGAATCCCTCCAAGAGTAGCAAAGAAAACCTCATCCGGGTCCCTACCGCTGAAGAGTTAATTATCAGTAATTATTTAATCACAACTGTGTCACTCTCTGGGAATGAAAACCTTGGTGCGACCGAAGCTGGCAGAGAGCAGGTGAGGCCTCTGTGAGGCTTCCTGGAAGGTTGGAGGCGTGAAGGTGGAGGGCGTTTTGGGCAGAGCAAGACTGCAGGGTACTGTGGCGTCAAAGCAGACGGCACGGAAGGGAACAGACCAAGACTGACCCAACCTTAAGAGGCCGGTGACAAAGCTGCTGCCTCTTGGCAGCAACAGGGATGAGAGAAGACAACGCCTGGGCCGGGGAGGAGGGGCACAGCGAGCGAAGCCAAGCGGCTCTGAGACCCGCTCTGGAAGCAACAGGCTGGCTCTGGCAAGGACAGAGGCCGGGGTCAAGCCGGACTCCCAGGTTGGTGATTCTGCTCACGCACGCTTAGTTCTTTAAGAGAAGACAAGGTCTAACTATGGCCCTTACATTCTGTTGGAACCAGATTTGCCTAGTCTCCTGACGGCCTAGAGATGCCACACAAAGTGCACCTTCTACGACCGATCAAACTCACGCATCCCACGGACCTGATTTCCTTAGAACTTTCTGCATTTTCCAGAGCGATGGGGAGAGTATGCACCCACCTATGCGCCGTCGGACGGCATTTATAAGGCTCTGTCTTGAGCAGAAGCCAATGCACCTGAGCATTAAGTCCACGAAAGGGGAGAGCTGCCTCTAGGCATTTCCAGCAGACCGCACCGCAAGCCTTATTGGTCAGGATAAGCTCGGCGATGCCGCTGCAGGGGACAAAGCCCCACAACCTCAGGGGCTTGGCTACCATCTCGAACACATGACCCTCGCGTGACCCGTCATGAGGCAGAGAGGTGGAGGGCGCGCTCATGTCACGCTCGCTGTCACTGAGGCACCTGCTGACGTTGCTCACATTCCCGAAGGGCCCAAGCTAACTGCAAAGGAGACTGGGGACTGCGGAAGAAGATACGCATGCTTGCAGGCCACACGACACAACAAGCTGAGGAGCAATCCACAAGTAGGGGGCACCTGGGGGGTTAAGTCGGTTAAGCATCTGCCTTGGGCTCAGGTCATGATCTCCTGGTCTTGGGATCGAGGCCTGCGTGGGGCTCCCTGCTCAGTGGGGAGTCTGCTTCTCCCTCTCCCCCTGCTCGTGCTCACTCTCTCTAAGAAATAAAATCTTAAAAAAAAAAAAATCCACAAGTAACATCACCAATGGAGAAGCTAGACGTAACCCAGGGAAAGGGCAGCAGAAGGGACTAGAGCCTGCTGTACTTAAACCAAGACACACCCTAGTTTGGCAGAAAGTCCAATATTACCGTCAGCTAAAAAATGGACAGAATCACTATAGTATCATTTGACACAAAAGGAAAAAAATAACCTAGACTCCAAAACCAGTGACGCGCAACAGAAGGTAGACTGCGTCCTCCCATTGCTAGTGGGAAGCCAGTGGCTCCAGCACGTTCCGCCTTCTCGCACAGAGCAGGGCGGCGAGGACAGGAGGTTGGAAGAGATTAGGAACAGGGAGGATCCAGGACACAGGGCGACACAAGGCCTGACTTCCTCTTGGAAAGGCGTATCTTGCAGACAACTTTGTAGCATTTGTGCTAGATTTTCATGATCCAATTTACACTCTTACTGCGGTAACAACCCCCACCCCCCGATCTCAGTAGCCTGACCACATAAAAGCTTCTCTCTTGCTTATGCAACCCCCTAAGTGAGCACTTCTGCTCCGGTAGCTACCCTCCGAAGAGTGTTCAGGGATCCGGGTGCCTTCCATCTTGAGCCACCACCATCGTCTACACTGGGGACCAGGGGAAAGGGTGACAGAGTACGGGAAGATATGCTAATACCCGGGCCCAGAAGCTACAGACACCACCTGTACTTCCGTTTCCTTGGCCAGAAGTAGTCATACCTCCCTCCGAGACTCAAAGGGTGCTGGAAAATGTAGTCCGCAGGGTCCCGCCGCAACTAGGAGCGTGAATCTCTGCTAAGCCAGCCATCTCTGCCACACTTGGCATCCTCCAAATGACTCTGTGGGAGCCGGCCAGCAAAGGGGTGTCCTCAGGATAGAGCAAAGTCAAATGGCTTATCCAGAGGCTAAAGCCCTGGCCTTGGTCTTTAGAATGGATGTTGGCGAAGTGCAGGACTTCCCGCCGTAACTGTAGGATTCCACCCGAACTGGCAAGAGCTGACCGCCTGTAAAATCACCAGGAGCACAACTGAAGAAAAAGACCTCAGAAGCAGGGCCCCTGCGACAGGAAAGTAGCATCTAAATGAGGTTCAGAGAGGAGCAAAGTTAGGCAGAGCCAGACCCAGCAGCGAGGAGAGGAGAACTTAGGCCCCAGGGCAGGTAGGGACAAGGCTTGATCAAAGGGGCCCGTTCTTGCCATGGGACCCGTTATTAGCTGAGGCAAAAAGGCCACGAATTAGCACACAGCTGGAGGCTCTCACTTAGATTGCTCAGCAAGCAGCCAACCAAGCGGAGAGTAAACGGGGACCAATGCTATGGGCCATTCCTTGGAAGTAACTGGACTGTATTCTACTGAACCAGACCTCCGTTTAAGAGTTGATAGCACAGGGGCGCCTGGGTGGCTCCGTTGGTTGGGCAACTGCTTCGGCTCAGGTCAGGATCCCTGAGTTCTAGGATCGAGTCCCACACCGGGCTCCCAGCTCCGCGGGGAGTCTGCTTCTCCCTCCGACCCTCTCCCTCTCATGCTCTCTCTCATATAAATAAATAAAATCTTTTAAAAAAAAGATTTGATAGCACGGTAAGCATATTCAATTAGAGAGTCCGGTTGAACAGAATTTCCATCTCAGAATGCATGGGAAAGCACGAGCCAGAGTTACAGATTCCCTTCCCGCAGGAAGTCTGTGTTTGCTGTGTTCACAAGCACCGAGAAGCTCCAAGGGACACAAGCCGCACGTACCCAGAGTGGGGGGACAGGCTGCTCCTGGTACGTACACTCCACATGTGCAGTAGTGATCGCAAGTCAGGACTGTGAATTCTGTTCAAGCAGATACATGGGCATTTAAACAAAAGGAAGGGGTTTCTTTTGGGAAAAGAAAGAGAGAAAGGGGAGAGAGAGAAGACCTGCTTTGTTTTCCAAGCACTGAAAGTAACCAAGGGATTGACCCTCACTGAATTTAACAGTTCTACTAAATTCCAGACTCTCACCTTTGAAGATATAGGACAGATGCTTAAAAAATAAGATAAAAGCTAGTCCTTCTGCAGAGCAAAGGCACACCGGAATGGCCACCACCTCTGCTAAAAGTGAACAAGAGATCCCTCAAAAAAAAAAAAAAAAAAGATTAAACATGAAATTACATGACTCATCAATTCCCTAGGTGGGTATGTACCCCAGAAAGTGAAAGCGGAGACTTGAGCAGGTATTCCAACACCCACGGTCATTACGGCATTATCTACAAGAGCCTGAAGCTGGAAACGACCGAAGTGCCCCATCTACAGATGCCGGGGTTACCACTGGCGCATTCATTAGCCTTCAAGGTCGCTCTGCTACCTGCCACGGTGCGAATGAACCTTGAGGACACAGTGTTAAGTGAAATAAGCCAGCCACAAAAAGACAAATACTCTATGATCCCAGTTATATGAAATTTCTGGAACAGGCAAATTCACAGAGACAGAAAGTAGCACGGTGGTTATCAGCGGCTGAGAGCAGGGAGGAGTGACAAGTTGAAGGGGCACGGAGTTTTTGTTCAGGCTGATGAAAAGGTTCTGCAGAGGGATGGTGGCCGTTGGTTGCCCAAGAGTGTGAATGTACTTAATGCCAAGGAAATGCACACTTAAAAATGGCTAAGTGGCAAACTGCAGGTGACATGTTTTAGGACTTTCAAGTGCTCGTGGCCTTGGCCGTGTTCCTTCACCAGAGTCACCAGTCCTCGCTGGGGCTGAAGGCCCGTCTCTGGCTCTCGCACCCCCACCAAACCATCCAGGCTCCGGCGACCCCGAACCTCTCCTCCAGACCGACACAGGACCACGGAAAACTGCACAACAAGGGGGAAAGCACGCTCCAGCCGGCTTTGCCTCGCTGGAGTACAAGAGACTGGAAGTCCTCCCACTGCTCATCTTTCATGCTCCCTAAAATACATTTGGGGACATCTCAATCGGTCCACTCCCCCACAGTTTTCCGGAACAGCAAAGTCCAGTGGCACCTTCTGTGAGGAGGAAAATGCTCTCTTCGCTGTGCCTGTTGAGCCCCTGAAATATGGCTGGTACCAGTAACAGACTGACTTATTGCATTTCAACGGACTTCAAGGTCCACTGCCGCCTGTGGCTAGTGGCCACCATGTCGGATGGCGTGCTTTTACAACTTTCACGAAGAACCCACAGTGACAGATTTGGTTTGCTGTGTGGGTTTGTTGTTGTTTTTGTTCTGTTTTGTTTGGGTGGAGATGCCCCAAGTCCGTGAGCGGTAGAGATCAGGAAGCCAGGAGAGTTGTGTGTGGGGCGGTGGGGGGCGGGAATCGCAGTTTAATCCAGAAACCCACGACTGGAGTTGCACATATCCTCGGCCAAACCTCTGAGAAGAATTTACTAGTTATAATGACGTACCGAGAAATGATTTAGTCAAGACCAAGCCAAGGTCAGTCAAAGGAGGTGCACGATGCAGAAAATTCTAGGCAATCTGGACCCAGAGCAAGAAAAGGTGCCTGTTGTGTAGCTGTGGAATCGAAAGCCCAAGATTTCTGACTGAACTTTCACACCCAACCAGAAGGGGTCCGGTTAGTAGATGAGGGCTTGTTTTACATACACACACACCGCCCCAGAGGAGTAAAGCCGCCGCGCACCCAGCTTCAGAGTTGGCACCAGCAGGCAGGAGGCTATACAATTGTACAGCACAGCAGAAGGGACATTTCCCCTTTCAGAGAAGAGTGATTTCGGAGGAAAATGAATAGAGGTCAAGAAAACCGAGGGTTCTGGGTGAAGTGGGCTCCCGGGGAACTTTTCTTAAAAGGCATAGCGCTGAGGAGTACCGGCTGAGCGGTCAGAAATATCAAGAGAGTGTTTTCAATGCGCTCGGCTGCTGCTTTATTTGAACAAGCCTGACACTTGGCCCCCCTCCAGGTGGGGAGGATTTGCTCTGCAGAACACAGCACCGTGTTGCCCCTGGCTGGGAACGGACGGCAATACACCTAGCTTGCGGCTTCCCCGTCGGGTGGCCGGGCTCTCAAAGTCCCCCCGTACCTTCTCACATGCTTTTAGACTTAGGGTGGGCACGGTTACCACCTCTTGACCAGTGGAGAAACCAAGACACAAACCAGGTAATTACTGTCCCCCATACAAGGCTTATTAATATCACCCAACTGCCAGAGGCTTGTCACATAGACTCCAAACGTTCGGTAAGGAAAAACATCCGAGCAGCCATCCATTGCACACCTGGAGAAACTTGCCAACCAAAAAGTGTTTATTTTAAGACTGGATTCTTACCACACGCTTATCACAAGGAGCCTGGAGAGCTAGTACCCCATTCCAGCAACGGAGGAGACCCAGAACCCCCGAACGCTTGTGCATTATGGGACAAAACAGATCTGTCACACTGGTGGTAGAGCACAGCCCATGTCCAAGCGTGTTTGGGGGCAGGAATTAAAGTTCTAGAAAGAACTCTGGGGCATTTCTAAGAGCACCTCCCCCCCCCACACACACACTCCCTTGCAGCACACGGATTCCCACTTTCTGCCGCAAAATGGAATCACCTGGGAAAGCATTAAAAACTCGTGAGGCCTTAGACTGTGGCATCCACCGGGTACAATCTGGACATGAGTTTTAAAAGTTCCCCAGGTGATGCTTATGTGCAGCCAGGGGCCCACTCATCGCTCTAAGGGACATGGTCGGAGTGAGGAAATACAATCCGGGGAGGGGGAGAAGGAGAGCTCTGCGTCATCTGGGTTTTGGGCTGTTTCTTGGGTCAATTGACGTTTAAGGAGACGAAAAAGTAACTTGGTTAAATGCCAGTGGCCTCCGTTTTCTTATCTGTAGAAAGGTACAATGCCCAGCTGGCGTGCGGTGAGCGTCAGGGGAGGCTAGGCCGGGGGGCGCCTGGGGCCCTGGCGCGGGCCAGGGTCAGGAAGGCGGGCAGGCTAGGGTGGGGTGGGGGATGAACGGGGCATCCGCCTCACCTGCGTCGTAGAAGGCGTCGAGCACAGCCGTCTCCCCGAAGTCGAGCTCCCCAAAGGGCACGGAGGTGAACTGGGCGCCCTCGGCCTCGCAGGCCCGCTGCAGGCACTGGCGCGCCCCTGCCTCGGGGCCGCCGGCCACGCCGCCCTGCGGGATCTCGCTGCGCACATATACTGCCCGCAGAGCCCGCCGCGGCCCGCCCGCGTCCTCGCCCCCGCTCCCGCTCCCGGGCCCCGCGCCCTCGGCCGCCCCGTCGGGCTCCACCGGCCCGGCCGCGCCCTCGGCTCCCGGCGGCAGCGGGCACTGTGCTGGCTCGGCCGCCGTCCCGAGCGCCCCGGCCGGGGGAGTCCCGCCGCCGCTCTCCATGCGGCCGCCCGGCGCGCCCTTCCTGGGTCCCGCCTCCGCACGAGCTGCGGGCGGCTGCGGGCCGCGAGCGGTGCCGGCACCTGTTCCCGGGACGCGGGCGGGCAGCTGCGGGCGCCCGAGCGCGCCGGTGGCCCCGCGGCAGGCAGGTGAAGGCAGGGCCCCGCGGCCGCTGACGAAAGCTGCAGCCCCGCAACCCCCGAGCGCCCTTTGAAGACTGAGGAGAGAGAGGCGGGGGCTGGGGACGTGAGGGCGAGCGGAGGGCGGGGGGAGGTCTGGGAAGGGCGGCGGGGCAGGAGCTGGCAGGGCGCCCCCTGCCGCCTCCCCCGGGCAGCGCCCGAGGAGGGTGGATTTGTCAATTTCAGGATTTTGTTGCTGCCTTCCCTCCAGACTGACCAACATCAGAAGTCCCGGCTTTTCCCCCTCAAAACAATCTGAAGCTTTTCAAGCAGAGTAAAAACTCTTTCAAATCGCTGGTTGGAGGTAAATATTCAATTTCAAACTAAATGCAGAGGTAGTTTTAACCCAGGATTTAGGTGAGAAGACGCTAATTTCAAACGCCTCTGATTTTGATAAATAGATAAATAAATGAATTAATTAAAAGATCAATAAATCGCCTCTGATTTTGCACTCTTTGTCCCCAATTGCCAAGAGCATGGCCCTCGTGAGCCCCATTCTGGAGGCCTGCTCGTCCTGACTTTCACTGTGACCTTGACAAAGCACCAGGAATCACCAGCAACTTTTGTATGCCAGGAAAATAGACGCCAAGTAAGATGCCTGCCCGACCTATGAAATGCTGTGAACCCAAACGGATCTTTACTCTGGATCTTACCTGCCTCACGATTTTAGGCTCCAACGTTAAAATGTAGTATTACCACTGCAGGTAGTACTTCTATTTAAAAGACAGGCTGCGGGGAGCCTGGGTGGGTCAGTGGTTAAGTGTCTGCTTTCAGGTCAGGTCATGATCTCAGCGTCCTGGGTTGGAGCCCCAGGTCAGGCTCCCTGCTCAGCGGAGAGTCGGCTTCTCCCTGTCCCTTTGCCCCTACCCCCAACTTGTGTGCGCGCGCGCTCTCTCTCTCTCAAATAAATAAATAAAATCTTTTTTTTAAAGGAAAAAAATAAAAGATAGGATGCACTGGACATTGTCACAAGGTTTTGGGGCTTGGATTTTTCATTTTTAATACCGGTATTATTGAGATACCATTCACAAACCATCCAATTCACCCATGTAAGTGGCTTTTAGTATATCATAGAGCTGAGCAGCCATCACCACACTGAGTTTTAGAACATTTTCATCACTTCCCCCCCCCCCCTGCAAATCCCCGGGAACCATTAGCACTCACTGCTCCTCCCCCAGTACCCCTCTGCCCTAAGCAACCACCAAGCTGTTTTCTCTCTATATAGATTTGCTATCCTGGGCATTTCATAAATATGGAATCAAAGAAGGTGCGGAAGAGGATATATATCTAGGAATGGGATTTCTGGGTCATATGAAAACTCCATGCTTAAACTTTGGAGAAACTGCCACTGTTTGCCAAAGTGGTTCCATCATTTTACATCCGCACCAACAGTATATGAGGGTTCCAATCTCTCCTCACTGTCACCAACACTTGTTACTGGCTTTTTGGTTAGAGTATCCTAGTGAGTACGAAGCAGTACCTCACTGTGATTCTGATTCGCATTTCCCTTATGACTAATGATGTTGAGCATCTTGTTATGTGCCGATTCACTATTTATGGAACTTCTTTAGAGAAATGTCCATTCAGATATTTTTTTAAAAGATTTTATTTATTTATTTGACAGACAGAGATCACAAGTAGACAGAGAGGCGGGCAGAGAGAGAGAAGGAAGCAGGCTCCCTGCAGAGCAGAGAGCCCGACGACGTGGGGCTTGATCCCATGACCCTGGGACCATGACCCGAGCCGAAGGCAGAGGCTTTAACCCACTGAGCCACCCAGGCACCCCCCATTCAGATCTTTTATGCACTTTTAAACTGGGTATTCATCTTTATTATGGAGTTATAAAAGTTCTTTTTATATTGTGGATATGAGTCCCTTATCAGATATGTGATTTATGAATATTTCCCCCATTCTATGCATTCTTTTCACTTTCTTTTTAAAAAAAAAAAGACTTTATTTATTTATTTGTCACAGAGAGATATCACAAGTAGGCAGAGAGGCAGGCAGAGAGAGAGGGGGAAGCAGGCTCCCTGCTGAGCAGAGAGCCCGATGCAGGGCTCGATCCCGAGGACCCTGGGATCATGACCTGAGCCGAAGGCAGAGGCTTTAACCCACTGAGCCACCAAGGCGCCCTTCTTTTCACTTTCTTAATGGTGTCCTTTGCAGCACCTCACAAGCCATTCTGACAAAAGCAAGATAGGACTTACCTGACAAAATGACGCTTTGGTTTTTCTTCATGTTTCAGTAATAATACAGTCCATGCCTCCATCCCACCCCCAAAGGAAAGCAGAAAGTACCAGTATAAATCTTTGAAGAAGTCCTTCTTTAATTCTAGTCCTGGTAGAAATTAGGAATTTCAACAAGTGACATCATTGTATACCCTCTTGTGTGGTCAGTGGATGGAAAACGGGCTCTGAAGAGATCTGTAAGAACACACAGACCAGAATTGGGAAGGGGGAAGCTAGGGAAAGCTTTCAACACCTCTGTTCTGAGCTTCAAAAAACAGGATGGACATATTTTCCTTGGAGACTTGTAATGCATAATAATAGTAATTTTCCTAATGTGCCTGTTTATCTGAGATTATCCCAACGATAGGCGCAGCCTTCGGGAGGGCACAGATGCCCATTTCACAAGCACTTGCCAGCATCTTGCTGTCGCCCCCACTCTGGTCTTTCTGTGTTCCTTCCAGCTCTCACTGGGGCCCTGCTGACTGAGTAAGACTCATGGGACTTGTGAATTGTGGCTTGAATAATGCCTTCCTCTGAACACAAACCCTGCTGGGTCAAGAACCCAGAATCTGCCTAGCTAACGAGCGCCGTCCCTGCAGTTGGTGCACACGGTGCCCTTTCTCGTTGTTTCCAGTAATTTGCGCACCTGAAACAAGCCCCGGCCCCGTCTCCTGATGTCCTTCTTGCCTCCCAGCCCCAGCCACACTGAGAAAATTACAAAACGTTTGATTAGTCTTTTCTGTTTAGTTGAACAGTTGTTCAGTTCTTAACCCCTGCCTTGTCCCTTACTAAGTACGTGTCTTGGAAACTACTTTGCCCCAACACAGAGATGTCATTTGGACTAGGACAGTGAATTGAATACAGTGGAGACAATATAGTCAAAAAGCAAGATTAAACCTAGGCATTTTTCTCATTTCCTTTATTGTATTTCAGGCTGGTTATTCATATCAATTGTGGTCAAACTAGTTAGCTCTTGGACTCGTTCAATGTTGTAAAAAATATTTGTTACCATAGGAGTGGCAGTTTCATTACTTCTTTCATCGTACCCAAGAATCTAGAGCAAATAGTGACAAAAGACAAACAGCCATGTTATATAATAGTGTATGTATTTGTTGGGGAAACTTTAACATATATAGTAATTCAACAGATTTATTGAGCAGCTATTATGTGTCAGGCACTGTCTGTCCTTAGTTTTAGGATAGCATAGTGAACAACACAGCCAAACTCCCTGCTGTCATATTAGATACAGATACTGAGCAATAGATACGGATATGACTACAGACAGATATACTTTTGGGTAGATGCTATAAATATTGTATGGACACAGAGTATTGTGATCTGCCATACAATACAAGAAAAGCAAATAGGATGGATGAAACTGACAAGCAGTATTAAGCATAGATTGTATGTAAAATATTGCCTTATAAAATGTAGGTGAAACTCACAAGATGTTTTAAGTGTATGTAATGAGTAAGCAAGAAGCTCGTGAGGAAAAGGTGGACTTCAAGAGGTGCATTAAAAATTGTAAGTTATTTTCCTCTAAGACATGCTACAGATGGAATATATGACAGAACAAACAAGAGTGTTACTTACAGATAAATAGGGGTGGAAAGACCAGGTCATTCGGCATGAGCGTGTGATCTCTGACCTAACAGTTACATTACCCCCAAAGTGAGCCCCCATGGGTGACCCCCCAGTACAGTCCCATTCTTGTGCCACATGTGCCCTCTATCTTCTTGAACATATAGAGTTTCTTATCATAACTGTTTCAATGCCCTTGTCTACTAATGCTAACATCTGTTTTATTCCTGGATCTGTTTCTATTGATTCTTCTCATTGTGGGTCATATTTTCCCTTTTTTTTTTTGCATGTCTGGTAACTTTTTATTAGATGGCACACATTGCAAAGTTTAATGGTACCGCACACTTTTGTATTCCTATAAATATTCTTGAGCTTTGTTCTAGGATAGAGTTAAGTTACTCGGAAACGGCTGGGCTCTTCTGAGGATAGCTTTTGAGCTTCGAGTGGGATCAGAGCAGCCTTTAGGCTAAGACTGATTAATCCCCTGTGCTGAGGCGATACCCCTCTGAGTACTCTACCTGATGTCCTGTGAATTGTGACTTTTCCCATTCCGGCCAGTGGACACAGAGGCTATTCCGGTCCTATGGGACCTCCAGGGACGGTTCCCTCTAATCCATTCAGGTAGTCCTTTCCCAAGCCTGAAGGTGTTTCTTCACACACAGGTGCTAGTCAGCACTCTGCCGAAGATTCCAGATCTACACATCTCTGGAACTCTGCGTGCAGCTGTCTCCTCTCCATTACTCCAACTGTAGCCTCCTTGGCCTTCTAGCCTCATCTCGTCAGCTCAGGATGGCAACCGGGCTCCTCGTGGGCTCCCTTTCTCTGTTCAATAGCCTGGACTCTCCGTCCAGGCAGCAAGCTGGGGGAAATTGTAGGACTCGCCTTGTTTACTTGCTCTCTCTCAAGGATCTCTGTCCTGTGCTGTGCTTCTTACATGATTTTTGCAAACTCTTTGTAAGTCTGAAATTCTTTTAAGATGAAAAGATGTAATCATTTTAAAATTAAAAGTACTTCTCTTCCTTAGTGTAAGCTTGGTACAGGCTGAGCATTTACGACGTGAAAAGGAGGAGAAAGGTGGGCTCCTTCTCTCGTCTCCCACCTTGCTAGCCGTCCCTCTGCGGTGGGCATGTGTGGGAGAAGACCTAAGACAAGCCCCTGATGGCTCTCTGGTGCTGGGATCACGTCGGTCCAGGGGAAACATCGACCCTTTGCCTCACAACCTCTGGGGGTGCCGGCCACTCCTACCCAGCCTCTCTCTCGCTGCTTTCGTTTGAGCTTTCAGCCAGCCATCTCGACCTCCAGATTTCTGAGGTATGATTCAGACACCTCTCCTCTATTATCTTGAGAACGTCTTGGGACATATGTAGCAAAGTCTCCTTGAATCCTTTCCCCAGGCTCATGGTAAGTGATAGGCAGCCTTCCAGCACCCCACTGGCAGGGAGGAACTCACCAGCATACCAATCTCTCTCCAAAAATATTCTTCTCATTTCCAATTCCCTTTTCCCGCAATGTCCAGCCTCACTCGGAAACTCACTTTGAGCATTTCGTTACTAGTGCAAGACTTTCCAGAGCTCTCTTTTTTTCTCTGCCATCCACTTTCTGCTACCAGTAACATTCCAGATGGTTCCTGCTTCATCAGCTTATGGCCTGGAGGTTGATGATAACATGAACCAGAGCACCCACTTTACTTGCAATGGACATTGAACAAAAATTTGAACGAGATCAGGGTGTTAGCCTGTTAGCAAATACATACAGAAGGAGCATTTCAGGCCGAGGGAAGAGCCAATGCAAAGGCCCTAAGGCATCCTGATATGTTCAAGAAACAGCAAGGCCAGGATCTCTAGATATTTAGGATTCCATCATCTTATATTTTAACAGCTCTAGTTTCTAGAAATTTCTTCCATATATTCGAATGTAATCTTCTCTTATAACTTTTACCCATTGATTCTAATTTAATTCTTGAACGTGGCAGCTTTCCAAGTACTGCTCTTAGGTCTTTTTTTTTTCTTTTTCTCAGGTGATACCCTGCCTCTCAGAGCCTTCAATCATTCCTCCATGACATGATTTCCAGGCTAGTCACCACCTTGATGATTCTCTTCTAGAAGATTCCCTATTCGTTTCAATTGCTGTTTTGTGTGTGCAAAAAGCTTTTTAAAATGAAACATTTTTTAAAAGCTGCATTGGGCACCTGGTGGGTTAAAGCCTCTGCCTTGGGCTCAGGTCCTAATCCTAGGTTCCTGGGATCGAGCCCCGCATCAGGCTTTCTGCTCAGCAGGGAGCCTGCTTCTCCGTCTCTCTCTGCCTGCCTCTCTGCCTACTTGTGATCTCTGTCTGTCAAATAAGTAAATAAAATCTTTTTTTAAAAAGCTGCATTTATTTAAGTTTTTATTTTTATTTTTTAAAAAGATTTTATTTGTCTATTTGACAGAGAGACACACAGCGAGAGAGGGAACACAAGCTGGGGGAATGGGAGAGGGGGATGCAAGGCTTCCTGCGGAGCAGGAAACCGGATGCAGGTCTCGATCCCAGGACCCTGGGATCACGACCTGAGCGGAAGGCAGACGCTTAATGACTGAGCCATCCATGTACCCCTATTTTAGTTTTTTTTTAAAGATTTATTTATTATTTGAAAGAGAGAGAGAGAGCGCATGATGGGGGTAGGGCAGAGAGAGAGAGAGAATCTTAAGCAGACTCTCTGCTGAGCACAGAGTCCGAGGCAGGGCTCGACCTCGGGAGACTGAGATCATGACCTGAGCCAAAATCAAGAGTTAGATGCTTAATGGACTGAGCCACGCTGGTGACCCTTATTGATTGATTGACTGATTGATTTAACTGAGAGAGAGAGAGAGAGAAAGTGAGGGGGGAGGGGCAGAGGGAGACGAGAGAATCCTCAAGTAGACTCCCTGTTGAGCATGGAGCCCTGAGATTATGACCTAAGCCAAAATAACGGGTTGGAGGCTCAACTGACTGAGCCACCCAGGTGCCCCTAAAATTAAACATTTTTATTTTAAGATAATTGTAGCTTCATATACAATTGTAAGAAATCATACAGAGAGACCTAGTGTACACTTTAGTCAGTTTTCCCCGATGGAAACTTCCTGCTGAACTACAGTACACGATCACAGCCACGACAGTGACGCCGACTGTCAGCGAGAGGAACAGCTACATTCTATTGCCCTTTGACCCCCACACCCATCTCTCTCCTCACACCCCATACCTAACTACTGGCAACTAATCTGTTTTCCATTTCTAGAAGTTTGTCGCTTCAAGAATGTTCTATAAATGGAATCATATAGTGCGTAACCTTTTAGGATTATCTTTATTCATCCAGACTAATTCCCCTGGGATACATCCAAGAGGTTGCACACATCAGTAATCCATTCCATTGATTGCTGAGCACTATTCAATGGTATGGGCGTACCACAGTCTCTTTAACCATTTATCCTTTCAAAGACACCTGAGTTGCTTCCAGTTTGGGGATTATATGAATAAAAATCCTATGGACATGCATGTACGGTTTCTTATGTGAATCTAAGTTTTCATTTCTCTGGGATAAATGCCCAGGAGTGCAAATTCTGCATCAAATGGTAGTTGCATGTTTAATTATTTTAAGAAACCGCCAAGTTGTTTTCCAGAGTGGCTATACCATTTCACATCCCCATCGGGAATGTAGGAGTGATCTGGTTTCTTCACATCCTTACCAGTATTTGGGGTTGTTATTTTTTCATTTTAGCTGTTCCGATAGGTGTGTGGTAATATCTTTTTATGGTTCTAGTTTGCATTTCCCAATGAATAATGATGTTGAGCATCTTTTCAAGTGCTTATTTGCCACGTGTATATCTTATTTGGTGAATATCTGATCATATCTTATGCCCATTTTCTAATTTCAAACATTGGAATGTTTGATTTTTTACTGTTGAATTTTAAACGTTATCTCTATATTGTAGATACTAGTCCTTTGCCAGATAGGTGGTTTGCAAATATTTTCTTTCAGTCTGTAGCTTGTCTTTTCATCCTCTTAATGAGGTTTTTCATAGACAGAGCAAGTGTTTTTTATCTTGAAAATACCCAATTATCAATTTTTCTATTTATAAATTACGCTTTTAATTCCATGTTAAAAAAAAAACAAACCCAAAAACCTCTTTGCCAAGCCCTAGGGTCCAAAGATTTTCTTTTACGTTTTTTTTTTCCCTAAAAGTTTTGTAGCTTTAGGGGCGTCTGTGTGGCTCAGTTAGTTAAGCATCTGACTCTTGATCTCAGCTCAGGTCATGATCTCACATTTGTGAGTTCAAGCCCCACACAGAGCTCCATGCTGGGCATGGAGCCTACTTATAAATAATAATAATTATAGTAAAAGTTTTGTACCTTTGCATTTTACATTTAAAATTCATTTTTACTTAATTTTTGTATAAGGTGTGAGATTTAGGTAGAGGTCTTTTTTTTTTTTTTTTTGCCTCTTGGATGTTCAATTGCTCTGGTACCATTTTATGAAAAGACTATCTTTCCTTCATTAAATTGCCTTTACCCCTTGGTCAAAAATCAGTTGGGAATATTTGTTTGGGTCTATTTCTGGGTTCTCTATTCTGTTCCTCTGACCTGTGTATTTATCCCTCCACCAGTCCACACTGCCTGACTGCTGAAGCTATATACTAACCCTTAATAGTGGGGAGAGTGATTCTTCCCTTGTTTTTCTTTTCCAAGACTGTTGCAGCTGTATTAGAGCCTGTGTTTTCTCACATACGTTTTCAGAGTAAGCTTGTCCATGTCCACAAAAAAACCTTATTAGGATTTTGGTGGGAATTACATAAACATATAGATCAATTTGGAAGGAATCAACATATTTATTGTGTTGAATCTTCCAATGTATGAATGCACTCTTCTTTTCCATTTAGTTAGGTGAACTTCTTTGATTTCTTTCATTAGAATTTTCTCATTTTCAGCATCCAGACTGCGTCCATACTAAGTTTATGCCCAGGTATTTAGTGTTTTTTTTTAGAGTGGATATAAATGGGGTGGTTTGTAATTTCAGGTTCCACATGTTCATTATTAATTTGTGGAAATGCAATTGTTCCTGTGCACTGCATTTCTCTTTTTACGTGACCTTGCTGAGCTTACTTCTGAAGGTTTGTGAGTTTTTTCCTTGGGATTTTCCACGTAGACGATCATGTAATCTGTAAATAGGGATAATTTTTTTCTTCTTTCCAAGTTACATGCCTTTTGTTTCTTTTTCTTGCGTTGTTGCTATGGCTGGAACTTGCAATTTGATGTTGAATAACAGCACTGAGAGCAGACATCCCTGTCTTGTTCTAATCTTAGAAGGAAACTACTCAGTCTTTCACCCTGAGTATGATGTTAGCTGTGGGTTTTTTGGCAGATACTCTTCAGCAAGTTAAGGAGGTTTCCCTCTATTTCTAGTTCATTGAGCATCATTACTGTGCATGGGTATTGGGTGTTTTTTCAAATGCTCTTTCGACATGAATTGATATGATCATATGATTTTTTTCTTCTTCAGCCTATCAATATCATGACTTACACTGATATTCCAGTGTTGAACTTGCATACTTGAAATAAATTCTAGTTGGTTGTGGTATATAATTCTTTTTGTACATTTCTGGATTTTACTTCCTGATACTTTATTAAGAATATTTGCACCTAGGTTGATAAAATATACTGACCTGCAGTTTTCCTTTTCTAGGGCACTGTCTTTTCCTTGTTTTGATATCAGAGTCATACTAGCCTCATAAAATAATTTGGGAAGTGTCCTATCCTCTTCTCTTGTACGGAAAAGACTGTGTAAAATTGGTGTTACTTCTGGGATGCCTGGGTGGCTCAGTGGGTTAAGCCACTGCCTTCGGCCCAGGTCATGATCCCAGGGTCCTGGGATTGAGTCCCATATCGGGCTCCTTGCTCGGCAGGGAGCCTGCTTCTCTCTCCACCTCTGCCTGCCTCTCTGCCTGCTTGTATGCTCTCTCTCTTTCTCTCTGACAAATAAATAAATAAATAAATAAAATCTTTAAAAAAAAGATGAAAACTCTCTACTTAAAAAAAAAAATTGGTGTTACTTCTTTAAGTGTTTGGTAGAATTCTCCAGTGAAACCATTTGGATCTGGAGATTTCCTTTTTAGTGTCTTTTAATTACACATTTGATTTTTTTTGGTAAGGGTTATAAAACTTTTAAGCTTGTTTATTTCATTTTGGTTGAGTTTTGATAGTCTGTGAGTTTGGAGGAATTGGTCCAGTTCTTCTAAGATGTTGAATTTAGATCAGGAAGTTGTTCGTAGTATTCCCTTCTTCACCTTTTGATGGCTGCAGAGTCTGCAGTGGTATTCCATTTCATTCCCAACTTGGTGATTTGTCTCTTCTCTCTTTTTGTCAGTCCTGGTATTTATTCAAGTAAACATAAACATTCGAGTCTTCCAATGAGCCCATCAAAGACACTCTTCATTTCTGTTAGTGCGTTTTTAATTTCCAGCCATTTGGTTCTTTCCTCGAGCTTCCATCTCTGCTGATAACTCCTCTCTGATCTTGCATTTGTCTACTTTTTCCACTGTAGCCTTTAATATAGTAATCATGATTGTCTTAAGTTCCTTCTCTGATACTTCCAAGAGCTGTGCCATATCTAAGCGGTTCTGAGGATCGTTTTGTCTATTTAGATTGCTTTTTTATTGGCTTTTGGCATGCCTTGTAGCTTTTTGTTGAAAGCTAGACATTTTATACAAGGCAGCAGATACTGTGCTAAATAAGCCTTTCGTGTAGGAATTTGTGTGATCCCAGCCAGGAACTGGGCTGTGCTGAGGTTTGTTGTTCCTATGGACACCAGAAACTTTTAACTCCTCTAGCGATCTTTTTTGTTCCTCCTCTTGGTTTTGGGGCTTCCCTTTGTGCTGCTCTCCAGAGAAAGCCTGTCTCGTGCAGCTCTCCCTGCTGTAATCCACCGTTACTATTCCTAAAGTTCTGTCAGTGTGCTAGTGGAGCATGGGGGGGGTAGTCTAATTACATATTATATATAATACATATAGAGGGGTGCCTGGGTGGTTCAGTGGGTTAAAGCCTCTGCCTTTGGCTCAGGTCATGATCTCAGGGTCCTGGGATCGAGCCCCGCATCGGGCTTTCTGCTCAGCGGGGAAGCCTGTTTCCCTTCCTCTCTCTCTGCCTGCTTGTGATCTCTCTCTGTCAAATAAATAAATAAAATCTTAAGAAAATATAGAAAATATTACATATCTAAATATTATATATTTATAATTGCAGTTTTCATTTTCTAGGGTACTGTCTTTTCCTTGTTTTTATATCAGAGTAATACTAGCCTCATATTTATAAATATCATATATTTAGATATTATAGCTTATACATTATAAGCCTTAATTTCAGGGGTATAGTATTCACAAGTGCCCCTGACCCTCTTCCAGAGATAGAGCTCTCCTTGGCCAGTCTCTTCCCCCAGATGCAATGGGTATCCAACAGTGTTCTCAGTCAACAGACTTGAGGCCCTTCTGCCTTAGGACTAAATATTTATTTTTTAGGTGAGTTGGGGGCTGAGGCTGGGTTTGGGTGAAATTCCCTTCCCCCAGCTGCAATGGTATTTCACCAGTGCCCTCAGACCATGTCCTTCCCACTGCAGAATAAGCTTTTTGTCCCTTAAGTGAGAAAGGTCTGTGTGGATTTCTCAGTGGCTCCATGAAAGAGCCACTTGGGGTCCTGGAGGAAAAGCCTGTCAAAGTGTGGGAACCTCTCCCGCTAGGAGCTTCATACTCTCAAGCTATCCCACACTCAGCTTCCAGCAATTTGTTCAGTTTTCTACCTTGATCATCCTATCCACTTCTATGGCATCTGGTAGTTTCTGTCCCTGGTAAGCAAATGTCCAGGCTCCATGTCTCATAGAAACTCTCTCCAGATTTTGAAACAGCCATTTGCTCTGCAAACTCAGTTCTCTTTTACTTTCCGGTCTGTCCAGACTTTTTCTTATTGTAAGCATGGGAAGGACATCTTGTAGCTCTCTCATTTCTGAGCTGAAACCAGAAGCCCTATTCAATAATATTTGGCCTATAAGAATGTCAATTTCATGCAGTTCAACCTAATAGATTATTGCATAGTTTCTGGATAGTGCACCTTGTTGTGATGCGGCCACAATTGAATAGAGATCTCTGGAGAAGATTACTATGTATTATTCTATACACAACTCATGGCGAATGAGATAATCCGCCCTGCCATGACAGTGGTTCTCAAGTCTGAGTGTGCATCAGAATCCCCAGAAGGACTTGTTAAATCACAAATTGCTGGGTCCCTTTCCAGAGTTTGATTCATTAGGTCTGGGGCAGGGACCCCGAATTTCCATTTCTACCAGGTTCCTGGTTGGTGTTGCTACTACTGCCCTTCCAGGGATCGCACTCTAAGAACTCCATGGCACATCTTGGAGGCCCAGGACTCGTGTGCATTTCCTCCTTATTCATCACTTTCAGAGCAGATGGCCAGCCCTAAGGGGCAGCAATGAGGTTCTCACGTGACCTCAGACAAGTGCCAAAAGCAAACTGTCAGAAATATGCTTACCTCTGAATTCATTCTTTCTCCAGAGTGAACCTAATTTTTTAAAAAAGATTTTGTTTATCTGATAGAGAAAGAGAGAGAGCACAAGCAGAGGAGAGGAACAGAGAGGGGCAAGCAGGTCCCCGCTGAGCAGGGAGCCCAGCACGGAACTTGATTTCAGGACCCTGGGATCATGACCTGAGATGAAGGCAGACACTTAACAGACTGAGCCACCCAGGCACCCCGGTGTGAATTTAATTACAAAAGAATGCTTTATGTCTTAAAACAGGGGTAGCCATGGTTTTCTAGTAGTGGATGACAGTCTTAGAGATTAACAGTGTGCAGATCATGTGAATTTGTTTTAATATCCATGGTAATGTCAGCATTCTTCAGGCTCTGGGCGTTGGCTGAGACTCACATACAAGTAAAGTGCCTCTGAAGACTTTCTTTGTAACCGTTTTATGTCATGAATTCTCCCTAATGCTATATTTTTGCACAGAGTTTTCTTTTTAAGATTTTATTTATGTATTTGAAGAGAGAGAGCATGCACAAGCAGGGGGAGCAGCAGAGGGAGAGGGAGAAGCAGGCTCCCCACCTAGCACAGAGCCCGATGCGAGTCTCGACCCCAGGACCCTGGGATCATGACTCAAGGTGAAGGCAGACGCTTAAGCAACTGAGCCACCCAGGCCCCCTGCACATAGAGTTTTTGTAAAGGCAAAACTGTCCTGCTCAAATGTATAGAATAAATTCCACTTGGCATCAGTCACAATGATCAATTCACGTATTCAGTCAACAAATGCATATCAAATGCTTACTATGCACCTGGGTCCGTTTTAGGTACTGGGGATACAGCAGTGAGGGAAATGAAGTTATTACCTTTATGGTGGTTTCATTCTAGGGAGGGAGACAGAAAACAGATGGATGTGTGTGCATGTGTGTGTGCGTGTGTGTATGTTAAGTAGGGTATCGATATATGGGGTCTGAGCGAGGATCGAGGTTAAAGTTGCTCTTCGGTTTAGGGGGTTAGGGACAGCCTCTCTGATGAGGTGACCTGTGAGCAGTGACTATCCAGAAGGAAGAGACCCAAGCCTGACACCCACAGAGGTTTAGGCAAATAGAACTTTGGGGACATCTGGGGGGTTAGTCACTTTTGCATACTAATGTTAATTCAACAGTGTTTATAATCAAGCAAGAGTTATTCCTTACATTTCTAACATTTTTTATAATTATCTTCTTTAATTATCAAATAATAACAATATTAAAAGAAAACCATTTTGTAGCTCACAGTTTCACCACCTTAATGAAACAAATACTTTCATTATGTTGTTTTCCTTTCTGGGGACTTATCCATAAGGATGAATATTTTTTCCAGTTTTATTGGGATATAATTGGCATATATCACTGTATAAGTTTAAAGCATACAGCATGATAACTTGATTTATATATATTGTAAAATGATTACCATAATGGGTTCAGCTAATATCCATCTTCTCACATAGACAGAATAAAAAGAAAGAAGAATAAAAGGAAAAAAAACTTTCCCTGGGATGCGAACTCTTAGGATTTACTCTCTTAAAAACCTTCCTATATATCGTACAGCAGTGATAGCTATATACCCCCAGTACTTATTTATCTTATAATTGGAAGCTTGTACCTTTAGACTACCTTCCTCCAAATCCCTCTCCCCACCTCTGGCAACCACAGATGTGATCTCTTTTTCTATGAGTTTGGTTTGGCTTTGGGTTTTTGGATTCCAAATATAAGTGAGGTCATACAGTATCTGCCTTTCTCCATCTGACTTCCTTCACCTGGCATAATGCCTTTGAGGTACATCCATGGTATTACAAATGGTAGGACCTCATTTTTAATGGCTGAATAATATTCCATTGCATATACAACTTTTTTATTCATTCATCCATCAATGGGCACTTAGGCTGTTTCCATGACTTGGCTCTCATCAATAATCCTGTTATGAACATGGGGGTACAGATACCTTTTTGAGTTGGTATTTTTGTTACTTTTGGATATATTCCCAGAAGTGAAATTGCTGGATTATTTGGTAGTTCTGTTTTTAATCTTTGAGGATCTTCCATACTGTTTTCCATAGTGACTGCACCGACTAACAGTTCTACCAACACTGTGCATGGGTTGCCTTTTCTGCACATTCTCACCAGCATTTATCTCCTATCTTTTAGACGACGGTCATTCTAACAGGTGGGAGGTGGTACCTCATTGGGGTTCTGATTTGTAGTTCCCTAGTAACTACTGATGTTGAGCATCTTTTCATGTACCTGTTGGCCTTTTGCATATTGTCTTTGGACAAATGTCTATTCAGATCTTTTTCCTGTTTTTAAGTTGGGGTATTTGGTTTTTTGTTATTGAGTTGCATGAATGCTTTATGTTTTTAATATTAACCCCTTATCAGATGTGTAGTTTGCAAATATTGTTTTCCTATTCCATAGGCTGTCATTTCACTCTGTTGATGGTTTGTTTTGCTGTGCAGAAACTTTTTAGTTTGACATAGTCCCACTTGTTTATTTTTGATTTTGTTGCTTGTGCAAAAATTATTCTTGCTAAAACCTTAAGCAATTCATACTCATACTCTACTTCTAGGAATTATCTTCAGGAAAAATCAGAAATGTGGACATAGATTTATGCCCAAAGAGGTTCATCACAGCTTTACAACATTAAAAAAAAATGGATTTAGGAGCACCTGGATGGTGCACTTGGTTTAGCCTCCAACTCTTGGTTTCAGCTCAAGTCATGCTCTCAGGGTCATAGGATCGAGCCCTATATCAGGTTCCACGCTCAGCGTGGCATCTGATTGAGAGTCTCTCCCTCTCTCTCTGTCCCCCCTGCTTGTGCTCTCTCTTTCTCTAAAATAAATACATAAATCTATTAAAAATTTTAAAAATTGGATTTAACCAAAAGTACCCTTCTTCCTCTGTCCTCCCCACTCTCAAGGCTCCAGTTCCAAGGTCCCTGGACTTCTCTCTGTGGTCATGTCCTCATACTGTGGAAGACTTGCCTGCTCATCTGCCTGCTTCCCCCAATTTGAGCTCCAGGAGGACAGGGGCTACGTTGCATCCAGCACCTATCCTGGTGTCCAGCACATCGTAAGGACTTGACACATGTTCAACTTGCCCCAGCCAAGTTCTTGGTTCGCTCAGATTGAGATTCAGACTGAGAAAGAATGATGAGGCTTGAAGAGAATCTTAAAACATCTGTTTTACTTTTGGGGAATAACCACGGAAATGTTATTGATTTTTTCCTGGTTTTTCTGTTTGGCTTCAGGATGGCCTTATCGGCTTGCTGAAAGTTGGTCTGTAAACTGCTCTAAACTTTTTTTTAGTTAATAGAAACTATAATGGAGTTTTGCATTTCCAGGGCACTTTCCCATCAAGAAGTTCAAAGCCTGACAACAAATCTTAATTTCCTGGAGACCTAGTAACATTCTACAGGGGTGACAGGGAAGGGAAGCATTCACGACTTAGGCTTAAATGACAGTGCTGTATCTGCCTCATTTAATTAAACTTGTTGCCATTTAAAGAAAACTTCCCCGGGGAACCTGGGTTCCCAGGAATTCAATTCTCTTGTTTTTTCATTTTTTTTTTTCTATTTTTTTCCTCAGAAAATTCTAGCTACAGCCTGCCAGGTGACCTTGTCCTATTGTTCGGTTGAAGTATTTTATCACCAAGGGACACCTGGGTGGCTCAGTTGGTTAAGCATCAGCCTCTCCCTCTGCGCCTCCACCCCTGCTCGAGCTCATGTCTCTTTCAAATAAATAAAATCTTTTTTAAAAAATAAGTATTTTCTCACCTATTGCTCTAACAAGAAAAAAGGAACAGCCCGTTTTACCGTGAACTCTGAATTCACAAACATAATCACCACGCAATGTCATTTATAGGAAAGGCTGTCCCCCCCAAAGCCACTCCAATTTGGGAATGATTAAAAACAACATGAAATAAACCACCTCCCTGGGATCTGCATCTACTTCACGGGTTCTCGTTGGCTTCAGGGGCTGCCTTCTGCCCCATGTGTTGGGAATCAAGCCTCAGTGACCCGAGGGACAGAACTAGGAATGACAGCAACTGCTCATCACCTTAAGAGACATGACCCCCTCTCCATCCTTACACTACTGACAAACATTTCTTTCCAGCCAGGAAAGAGATTCTCTGTCTTGGTCACTGTGTTCCCTCATTAGACTGAATTTTGGGAATGGCATCCCCTTCCCCAGGCCTGGGTCGTAGGCACCGAGCCTTTGCTCTGTTGGATGCCGTCATCAGCCGTGTTGAACACCTAGCACCCACGCACGCGTGGCTTTGTTGCACTTCTCATTTGTATTAAACCAAAAAGAAAAGCTTTTCACCAAGCCCTCTTGGGGCCTCAACATCTTGACATTAATTTGTGTGAAAATAGCTAGAGAACGAAAACCTAATCTAATACAGAAAAGAGACCCTGGTGACCTCAGGTTAAGATACAAAGGCCTTTGTGGGGCCTGGGGATTATTCTTAATACAGACTGTGGCAACTGTGAGCAATAAATTACACACCCTGTGGTTTTTCCATCAAGGAGCTGGTTATGAAAGGAAATAAAACTCTGCCATTAGTAGCCAAAGGCACACGTGTGATGATAGATACAGGCTGTCCTTATAGGAGAAAACAAATCATGTACTTGAGTATGCTGTCTAGAGGGCTGTGGATGAATAAAAGTGGCTTTACACAATTATTCGAATAATGATAATTTAATGATTTTTACACTAAAAAACAACATAGGCCTAACTAGAATTTTCTGCCAAAATATGAATGTTAACTCAAACAATGTAAAAATGGAATTCACAGCCATGGATTTTAATGGGTTGTTTCTGTTCACTTGGCAAAGATAAGTGGGGTGAGGGGTACTATATTCCATATCTTCCAAAGACATTTCTGTAAGAGTAATCAAGTTGTGTAAAATGGGAGAAAAATGGTTTGAATTCCAAGAAATCATTCCTCTTGGACCATGACAACTTTGAACAAAAATATTTTCACAAAATTTCATTTTAATCATCTTCTTTACAAAGCACAATACTTAAGACTTTTCTAAATACAATTTTAGAAAATGAAGCAAAAAAATAATCTCCATAGATGCTGGTCGAGTCCATGCTGAATGCAAAAGAATTTTTTCAAAAGTGATCCTTCCAAGCTTTTCAATATTCTCGACGGGTCCATTTTGTAAAGAGTAAAGATGGTGGCTGTTCGGGCAGTGTCTCGTCAGGTCCATAATGTAGAATCCTCTTGCTGGTTAGCCCAAGGGGTGGGAATGAAACTAGATATGCCAACTCCTCCTTCTAGAATCTCTTCTCCCTCTCTTTATACAAAGAAAGCCTGTGGCTTCTATGAGGGGAAGATGACAGCCCTCGACATTCTAGGTTGCCAGTGCCCCACCAGGGCGCTCAACCTCTCAATTGAATTATTAACAATCCTACTTCGTATACACATCGTATAAAACTATATCATTAGGGATTTTCACGATGAGTAAATGAGAAATCCAAATGCCAAAGAATTCAATCCTCATTCTTATACTAGGCGGTGGGAAATCTCTCAAGGCTTTAAGTTTAACGTAGAAATGCTTAGAAGAGTGAAGGGGTTCAGGAATGTTTTATGCTGCCCTTGGAAATTTGGTGCTCCCAGCCCCAAGCACACTGCAAGCAAGGCTGCTGCAAAGGCAACACGTCCAGACATGGGAATGCAGGATGGGAGGTTTTTTTCTTTACATACTCCCTTCCCCTTAATCGTGCCCACCGTCCTGGAAGACCAGGGGGACCGGACTCGATGAGTACAGTACTCGAGAGGAAGTAGCCTCCAGCAGCAAGGATGAGCACGTAGGCAAGAGGAAGGTGGGGAAGGGAGAGATGAAGAAGGAGACATTTATCTGTAATACTTGGGATAATCGATACCATGTGTTGATTTCTCTTTTGCATTACTTCTTCTGTGTTATTAATTCTCATTCTTTGTGGTTGTGCAAATCCATTAATATTTAGTACTTTCACTCTAAAACTCAGGAAATAGACAAAGCAGCTTTTGAGAAATACATTAAACATCATTGGGGCCCTGATGGGACCACCCCCACCCCCAATCCCCCAACAATCTTGCAATACAGTATGCCCCCTTGTTTTCAGCTAAGGATGAGGAAACAGTTACATAGGCTAAGCCTGAGCTGTTCATTTGCTACAGAGATAGAGCGGACAGGCAAACACCAGTTTCCTTGGGACGGAAAAAGCAATTCCATTAATGCAGGAAAAAGCCAATGGCTACACTTCAACAAGAGCTTCCCCCCCCCCCACCACCACCATTCTCTTGGACCTGAGGAAGGGGTTACAAGAGAACAAGGCAAATGACATTATGTGAGTACAGTTTAAACAAGAGCACACACGGATAACCCAGTGCAGGAAATAACACAACTTCCCCCCCTTGTTTTCATTGCATTTTACGTTTATTTATTTTTGCTTTCATAATGCATATTCTGTTCACGCAAGAGGTGCAAAAGACAGGAAGCAGGGGTTTAACTTGGCTGATGAAAAATCAAGCAGGGGTGACATTTCTAGTTCCATGAACAACCTACAACTAGGAGAACTTAAACGTCACAGCGGGTACCACAGAGCGCGCCCAACTTCACAGCTGTCTCCTCTTGGGACCTTTGGCTAGGTGAGAGAAGCTTTGAAGACAGTGGCCTCTAGTGGACTTTGAGAAGTGGCTTAAAAAAAAGTTTTTTTTTTTTTCTTGTATTTTTGTGTTTTTTTGGTTTTTGGCTTTTTTTTTGTTTTTTTGTTTTTGTTTTTTTGTTTTGTTTGTTTTTTTTGAATCATGGTAGCTGCATCACAAAAGCTCCAATCAAGAGGGTGGTAAAAAGAAGGCACAGATCATTGCAAATACCAGGTTTTCTCTTTCTCTTTTTTGTAAATATACCATCATATATAAGCTAAAATTTATCTCAGGGTGGCGGGCTTGGCTGGCAGGGGAAGGGACGGGTCGGACCTACAATTGCATATGTAATAGAATCCTAGAGGGCACACAAAGCGAGGCAGCTTCCTGCCTGAAGCAAAAGGATGGGACACTCGCTCTGGACTATGTGTGATACAGACACTGGGAGAATCTGTGACAAAACACGATTAAAAAAAAATCATAAAATTATAAAGCTTGTAAACGAATAATCTGAAATTACATTTTATTAATGGAAAATATCATCAAAATAGTACCACTATGGACTAAACTGCCTGAGTTTTCATTTCGCATGAGATCTCATAGTAAAAAAGCCTTTAGCACAATTTGCTCTAAGTCACAGCCAGTGCCATGCCCAGGATTATTCCATGGGGAGGAGTCTCCTCTTAGATGGGATTTGTGTTGTGCTATCAAGACTTCTGTGCTAACCTTTCAAACAGGGACACATGGAGGCAAACCTTTAATCTTTTGGCACAAGGTTATTTTGGCTGGGGCGGAAAATTTGAGTCTTGGACTCAGGATGAATAATGTGACATTTCATTTATCAAGTATTCATTTTGATTGAAGAGTTTTCTTTATGTCATTAACTTCCATCTATAAAGGAAAAACAAGAGCCGGACAAAAGCATAATGAATTCGCTGGATTGAGAGAAGCTGAAAGATAATCAACCTGGTCGAATGGAAGAAAAGAATCAACTTCACACTTCTCGAGGTGGAATGGGTGAAGTGACATCTGAATGACGAGAGGATAATGAGGCCAAAAGTGACAGAAACCTAAAGAACGGGCACGCAGACGCGAGGCGCTAGGAAGTGGTGGGTGTGTGCCTTCTCAGGCTCCCAGTAACCAAAATTTGTCAGAAGCAGCAAGAATTCCAGGGTCCAGGCCAGAGGGCAGAGCGGGCTGTCCCGATGTGCTGGGCCACCTAGCGGTGTTGGAAGGCAGCTCTGGTGGGGCCCAAGGGGGTGTCTATTGGCACCCCCCAAGTGACGAGAAGCGGTTACCTATCCTTTCTCTAAGCAGCATGGGTCCCAAGCAGCACCAGGGACACCAGCTGGACAAAAGCTCGAAGTCTGCCTTCGGCCTTCTGCAACCCCCGCATAGTCTCTGCGGGTAGGCAACTCTCTGCACATTCTCATTTGGCAACGGCTGAGTTGGCTCAGGGGATGGCGGGGGATGGGGCTCTGATGCCCTGGCAGGACCGACGTGGCTCTTGGTGAGAAGTACAGAAAAGCGAGTGCCGAGCGTGGACAGCTGTGGTCCTTGGAGTTCCAATGACAGAAGCCAGCTGGCAACATCCCCCCCCCCCAACCGCACCACGCCCTCTGGCAGTTACTGTAATGTGACCTTTGGAAATTGGAGGGAACTTTCCACAGAGGAGACGTTTCAGATAAATTCCAAATGAGAAACCCCACCGGGGGCACATGGATTCATGCCTCCCTTCCCCCAAGACTTCCTGGATCGCAGGCGAGGATGCGAAGTGAGCCTACACAGTTCTAAGAAAATGGCCACAGGAAGTGCATCGGAATCTACAGAGAAGGGACAGTCGTCTACTTTCAAAATGAAGTCCTGAGGCAGCCGCCACCCCTGACTGGCCCTCTGTCGAGGCAGCCAGACCCCAAGGTACCCACCTGCAACCGAAGACGGATTTTCTTCTCTTCATCCAGCTCTGACAGTAACTGCTTAATCTCTCGTCTGAAAAGCAAATGGCCATGAAATTAAACACAAGCCCGGACTTCGGCAGTAAGAGCGAAGAAGTCTCTCACCACCACCAAACCCATCTGAGCATTTTACAGCAAACACATGGACACAACATTGTGTTCTTTATTTGCATGGTTACTGCTTGGCATTTACTGCAGACAGAAAGGCTCGCTATTATTTCTGGGCTCCCCAAATATGTGGCCATCAAACAGGAGGTCTGGAATGATCTTTGAAATCCATTCGTCTAAGCTTCTCCTAAAGGGAGAAGATGGGGAAGGTGAGGCCAGAGAGGTGGCCCCACTTGTCCAACAGCTAGACTCCAGTTCTGTTACCCTCCCTCTCGCTGGCCCTTTGTTATAGAATCACTGGTCTTTAGATGTATTTACATAATACATTTTCACTGCAGCTCAGGTATGTCTTACTTTCACAGAGTTTTAAATTAATAAAAGGTTACTGGTAAGTTTTCACGGAATCTCACAAAATCGTACAAAGAGTAACACCTGAAATCTCGGAGTTAAAATAGCTCAACTAACCACATGGTAATGACGTCACAGAGAAAGCAGACATGAGTTAGGGTACACAGTCTAATGCCCTTTACAACATTAAATAATGAACCGGAACGAAGTTAATCATCTTGCAGACTCAGCACTCTACTTAGGACACCGCAACTGTCGCCACTCCGGCCAGAGAACGGTATCGCATTTTAGGGTAGCAGATGCTCCATTTTACGTGCACATTTTTACAAACTGGGTTGGAAAATCAAAAAAAACAAGGACTGCAGAGAGAGTATACTAACTAAGGTATAAGTCATATTGCATTTGCTCCCTTCAGATGAGCCCCATGACGGTCCCTGTATGTGGCTCAGCGTCCGGGCCCTGCTGCCGATGATGCACCGGGTTCTAGGACGCTAATTGGTTGTTACTCGTTACCGTCTTTACTCAAGCCCACGCCATGCACCTCTATGTCAGCGGGCACTACTTAGAGCTCAGGAGAGAGGTAGCTGAGATCCGAAGCAGATGGCGTGATTCCAGGAAGACTATGGCAGGTCGGAGGAGTTAGCTGGGGAAGCCAATGCAAAGAATGTCACGAAGTCTTGAACTGGTGAAAGGGGGCCTGAGCCCGAGAGGAGGAAGGAAGACGGGGGGATTGCTGGAGAAGAGCCAAGGCAGGAGCAGGGAGGTGAGGAGCAGCACATGTGGGGAGGAGGGGGGTCAGTAGGGACTTGCGCTGAAGGCTGAGAGGGAAGGGACACTTAGAGCTAGGGAGCTAGGGCTGGAGGTTTTAGGGACCCAGTGGCCCTGGGCAGGACGACTGTGAGAGGCAGGCATGCGGCAGGGGATTCTCTGACATGTCGATTCAAGAAGACATGGGCTGGGGAGGGACGGTCATGGGCAAATATGCCCGGGCTTCCCAGTGGGGAGGAGCGTGGGGCAGAATGGCCCCAAAGCAATGGTGGGTCTTCATTCTGAGGCAGACACAGGCCATTTCTGATGTGGCCGGTCCCTCTCAGAGGACCGAAAGGGCTAAAGCCCTGGATCTGGGCTGGTCTGACCCCAACGATGGTCCTCTTCAGAAGGCTGAGAACCAGTGCTCTGGGATGTCCTGGGGCCATGGGGTCACTGTCTAGGCAGGAGACACACGCCACCTGGACACGGCTGGGGCCTGTGTTTCCCCAAACCTGTAACATGCAGATTCAGAGAAGAGCTGGGGACTTTCAGGAGTGAGAGGCGGCCTGGCTGACTGTGAGAGAGCCTTTCTAGCTCCATCTGGCTGATTCTGCATAGTTATTCAATGGGCACCTTCCAGGTGGGGGGTAAGGGCAGGGGGCCCTAATTTCATTCGGCCCCTCCCAGCTGGAGTGGAGCAGAACCCAAACAGAGCCACAGTGCTCCAAGTGAGTTCCTTATAACCCTTGTCCTAGGGTGCTCTAGAGAAAAAGGAATGTTCCAGAAAAATAGCATACATTATCCTCTCCACCTTTCTGGTGTGCAGCGAAGGCTCAGAGCTGTCCTTTTGGAGAAGAAATCAATTATGTTTAACCCAATACTCCCCAAAGTATCTGGCCACAAGACACATCAGGGCCTCTAGCTCCATGCAGGGCAGCAGGTGTCCATCGCCTGCCACTGCCCGGGGACCTCCCCCTCCAGGAGGCCAGGAGCCGGGGATGCTCTGTGTGCCTGAGCCCCTACCCGGCCCGTTCTGTTCGCTGCACGGCTCTGCTCTTGGCAACCCTAGATCGTTTTTCAAAATTCTGTTCAGGAAACGCCTGCATAGATGCCTCCCCATCTAACTCCTCTAAGAAAGAGTTAACCTAAAGAAAGAACCCTAAACTCTGAGCCTCAGTTTACTCAGATAAGAACTGCCCGACTTCTAACTCTTTTACTGTTTTTGTCACCACATGTGGTATCCTGCCTGGGTAACAGTTATGTGTGCTATTTATTTTTGCCTTCAGGTTTTTCTCGTCGTCAGAGTGCTCCCCGAGGACCAGCGATGCAGAGAGCGTGTGTAGACACGCATGGAGAGACCCCGAGTCTCATGGGGAGAACATCTTGCTGAGAGTAAAGTCTTGGGTTTAAAGAATCCCCGCATCTCTCATACCCATTCCAGCCCCTAAATGCAAGCCAATCACTTTGTCAGACAGCGAGCTGAAGAAATGGCAATTTTGCTGGTGCTGGAGGAAACACTGGCTGTTCGGCTAATCAGGAAGTGGTAGAAGCGCATACTGTATTTTATGGGGATTTAAAGATCGTTCTTTTTAGCAGCCTGCTGGGTGCATTAGTCCTGGTAAGTGACTCTGCTGTCTGCCCCGCAGCCGGCCCGTGCCATCCCTGCGTGCCGCAGATCCGGTCACACAAGGAGCCGAGGGACACGAAGCCTCTCAGGTTCAAACCCGCCTCACCCCTGCTGCCACCCCCCTGGGGGAGCGGGCCGCCCACTCGGGCAGGTGGGAGACCCAGGCTTGCAGAATGTGGCCCTGGCCCAGCGGGCAGCAACTTGGGAGGTGGACGAAGAAGGGGCCCCAGACACTCACTTCTGCTGGTCCTTCATGGTCTCGATGATGCTCCTCAGCTCGCGGACCTGCGTCCTTAGCTCCTCCACGGCCGCTTGACTGCTGGCTGCGGGCTCCATCTTTGGTTTTCCTTCCGAGCCAAACAGAGATGGGGAGTTGGCTCTGTGTCCGGCTGTTCCCAAAGAGGACGACAAGGGGGCAGATGTCGCCGAGGACAGAGGGGCTGGCCCACCACCGCCACCTGCAGCCATGCTCCCTGGCTTGGGCGGCAGGGACGCTTTGTTGTCGGACACCTGCGATGAGGGAAGGCGGAGAGGATTCAGGCCCGGGATCCGTGTTCAGTGAAGTCCCCATCTATATCCCCGTGCCCGTCTCCTGAAACACACTCGTTACTCACCCCTTCATCCACAAGCCCCCGAGGGCCTACTTGGCACAGGCATCCCTCTTCAAGAGCCTCCCCCTCCGTGTTTTAAATTCGACCACCCACCTGGACAGGTAGTTCCTAGCTGGTTTAACGTACGAGTCTGGAGGCCCACCTGCTTGCTAGGCTCTGCAAACTCTGAAGTGAGCAAAACATCTTCCTAGCTCCCAAGAGCTCAGAACACAGTGAGGAGCGGACAGACCAGCCGACACACTGCAGATGCGGGGGGCGGTCTGCACACAGGGAGGTCAGCACGGAGACATGAAGCACACACAACGGACCAACTAGCCCAGAAGGAAGGCGCCGGGGAGCTGCTGAGAGCCCCATCCTGGAGGAGGAGGACTGGGAGGCGGCCAGAAGAGGAAGGGCGATTGGAGAGGACGGTTCTAGGAGGGAGGGAATGAGGCACATTTACGGCAAGCGGTCGCTCGGCAGCTGGGACAGCACGGGAGATGGGGTGCAGGCTGGGGAGGTAGAGCGGGCCGTGCAAAGGGGTAAAAACATCCTGCACAAAGCTCACAATGACTCTGGCTACAGAAGGGCCTAAAGGTGGGCACGCCTGGAGGCCGAGGGAATTCCTAGGAGATTCTCATCCGAGGAAAGCCAGGAATGGTGGGCGTGTGACAGACAGCGGCCAAGGGCAGAGAGCAAAGACAGCTCTGAGAGCTGCGGCGAAGGCAGGCTCATCCCACCGAGAGACAGAGTGCCTGGCCTCGGGGAGCAGACCCCCGGCAGAGGGGGACGTGGGTCCGGACAGGCTGCAGGGCCGAGGGCGGGGACGGAGGAAGCAGGCTGGGAGGTTGGTTGTACCTTTCTCGGCAGGAGGAACAGCCTGAAGGCCCAGAAGACAATTTCACTTTTGACATTCTGAGTTTCAGGAGCCTGAGGGATAGCCAAGGGGACACGTCCAGGGCGCAGAGCCAAGGAATGAATAAGTGAGCTGGGCCAGAGAGATCACCCGAGGAAGCGGCACCACGGGGTGAGTAACACAGGATCGGGGGAGAAGAGGCCCAGTGATGGGACCTGCGGACTTGGTGAATTGAAGAGGTGGGAGGAGAAGGGAGAGACGTCAGGGACCGGGACAAAGAGCGCTGACCAGAAGAGGGGCAGGGCTTACGGAAGTCCCCTGAGAGATTTTCAGAAGAGAAAAAAGGGTTGGATAAGCAGGTCAAGGGCGCTGAGAGGAAAACGGGGCTTGGGGGGCCTTTGGTGCCACAAGGGAGACTGAGGCCTCATCACGGCACCTCAGCACCTGAAGAGGCGGAGAGAGGCGTGGCCTGCAAGTTTAGAACTCTCTTTCCAGAAAGCTGGCTGAAGACAGAAGATGGGAGAAGGAGAAAGCGTTCACGGAGAAGCCTCAGGAAGTGACGGAATCATGCAAGGGCTCTGTTTGCTTTCAGAGATGGGGGAGACGCTGAGCTGCACGATATCCTCATGGAAAAGACCAAGGCAGGGCCAAGCTGGAGACAGAGGAGACAGGTCGGGGAGGCCTGATGGAGAAGTGTCTTGCCCCAGGAGGAGGCTGAGCGGGCACAGGAAGTAGGACAGTCACGGGCAGGAGGGAAGAGGGGCATGGGGCAGCCCAGGGGAGGAGGCGGCAGCAAGGGAAGGTGAGATCCTGAGACCTAGGGCAGGGGAGTAGGAGGGCAAGCAGCACCGGATGCTGGGAGGCGAGGGGCTGAGTGATGGGGAAGTTGAGGCTGGTGGTGAAGCTTGCCAACACAGCTGGGACTGGTCCAGCAGCAGGTGCCCAGGGCAAGAGCCAAGAAGGGGCTGGCTGGCATGGTGCGGTGGGAGAGTGAGGATTCCGGCTGTGCTAGAGGGAGAGACTGGGCAGAGTGAGCCAGAACCAGATGGGCCATCATTCCCAGCCTCTCCGCCCGCCTTTTCTCTGCCAAGTTACCATTGAGGAAAAGCGCTTTCCGCTGCCAGGGACAGCGATCCGCCATCCCATGCTTATTGCTGTAGGAGTTGTAGTAAGAGGGAAGAGGGACTGACATTTATGGAGCGCTGGTCACGTGCCGGACGTCGGCTAAATGACTGAAACAGGGCTCGGCCGGCATACACTTTTGAGAGCAGGAAACCGAGGCTTAGGGACGTGGTGGAGAAATTCCCCAAGTCCACGGCTAATAACTGGCAGGACTGGGCTTCAATCCCCTCCCCTGCCGACTGGACCCTGAAGCCCCGTACCGCGACGGTGGCTGCCTGAGCGCGATGATTCATGCTCTCCTGCCCTTCTTTTCTTTGTTTCTTTCCTATTCCGGGGTTCACACTTTTCCCCACTTCGCACTCTTCATCTCCCCCTGTGCCTCTTCCAACCTACCAATGTCCTCACGGACCGACTTCCAGGCAACTCTTCCATCAGTGCATCTTTCAGCATTTCCTACCTCACTCTCTGTCCCAGCCCACTGCAGCTGACGAGGACTTCTGCAAGTCCTCACACAGTATTGGCCACTATACACCCTGCCCAAATTCGTTCAGGTGGAATTTATAGTAAGCGTTAAACAACATGCCAACTCCCAGGAAGGGAACCGGGCTCCTGGTACGGAACTTGAGAATCTGAAACCTGCAAAGCCACTGCCCACCAGTAGATGTCACTACAGAGACACCCCGGGGCCCGCAGAGAGACCGCAACTCTAGGTATACCCTCCCGTCATCAGAAAGAGCGGTGCTAATTCCAATTTCTGCAAATGGAACCCTTTTGTGAAGGAAAAATGCTTCAATTTTGTGAATAACTACCACTGATGTGTTTTCCAGGATCACAGTTTGGTGTACCAGACCGGGTTTTTAAGAAAATTCAGACGTGTAATTTCTTAAATGTGCGAGAAGGAAAATCCTACATACCCTGTAATTTCTTTGTGTTAATTCCTGGTTCAAGTGTCTTTAAAAAAGGACTGCAATTTTCTGCTGTTGGGCAGAAAGCAGTTGCTAATGTGTATAGAAAATAATTCCAATTGACTGGGTTCTCTCAGCACCAGAAAATGCACTCCGAGGATGAACAGGACAAATACCAGGTATCTTTCAGAAGTCCCGGGCAGGTGCTACCCACTGCCTTCTTTGTTTCTCACAAGCCGGTAATTTAAAATAGCTATACCATTCCCTGGGCACGCAATGAAATGAAAATGTTTTTAGACTCTAAACTGATCATAATAAATGACTCCAAAGCTGCTTTTCTTTGAGGGACCCCCATTAGTTAGTCAGAGTCGTGTGCTGCTGCCAAACATACTCTGTGACATCATCAGTTTTGAACACAAAAGCCAAGATGTGTGGGCAGAGTACACGGCACTTAATGTACGTAGTGCATTCTTTCTCCACACCTCTAGGCCCTTCAAGTTGCTTCGGCTGTGGTGGCGGTGGCGGCAGTGGTGACATGTTACAGTGTTATGTTTATGTGTGGCTGCTGGTATGAAGAGATCAAACCACAAGAGAAAACATGGAAAATCAAGCACTCAACTTGTATCTCAGAGATTCTGCCCAGCTTCAGGGACTTTGTGACATGCCTCTGGGATTTTGATGACTAAAGTAATAACTGTTACTGAAGAGTGACAAAAACTTGCATTGTCTGTTGCACTGGACTGTTTGTGTCCCCTCAACTCATACGTGGAAACCCTAACCCCCCATTGTGATGGCATTAGGAGGTGGGGCCTTTGGGAGTTGATTAGGTCATAAGGGTGCAGCCCTCATGAACGGAATTAGTGCCCTTAGAAAAGAGACCTCAGTCAGCTCCCTCTCCCTCTTTCTACCACGTGAGGACACAACGAGAAGTTGGTGGTCTGCGACCCTGAAGAGAGTCCTCACCAGAACCTACCACACTGGCACTCTCATCTGGGACTTCCAGCCTCCAGAAACGTGAGAAAGAAATTTCTGTTGTCTCTAAGCCGCCCCATCTATGACTCTGTTAGAGCAGCCTGAACGGACTAAGCCATCTGTTGATCCTTGTCAGGTTTGTAACTCGTCATCAGAGCACACCCGAAAAGGCTGGGGTCCGTGCTGTCTGGACACCCTTGCCTTGGCTGGTCACTCACTTGGGATATGGTAACAGTCTTTGAAGTTTTCTTTGATGCCTCCACTCCTCTGTGTGCAAGCGAAACGTGTTCCTCTTTATCTTCTTCGGGACTTGGGGAGTCAAAGATATCAGGGCTTGAAAGGGAAGACTGGATAAAGCCAAAAGAAAATGCTTTTGTCAGAATTACACCTTAGCTGACAGAGCTTTTGTTAACATAATGCTGTATGCTTTTCAAAGCACTCGCCACTTCTATTTTGTTTGTCTCCCTATTATAACCTCAAGAGGCAGAAAGGGTGCTATTATCTGTGCGCTAGAGATAGTGGCAGAACTGGGACTAAGAAGCGAGATTTCCTCCAGCAGGGAACTTTCCATGGGATCTTGGCACCGATGCCTGTCGGGCATTTCAGCCGTCCGGGCCTGCGTCACCCAGCCTTTCCTGCTCCCTCCATCCTTCGGAGCCTCCCTTCTTTATCTGTAAACACTTGCTACTGTGTGCTAAGCGCTGAGTGGTGCTAAACTTAGGTGACATGCCGGACACGGTCGTAGCTCTCACAAGGCTGACAGTCCAGTGGGGAGGGACACGCAGGGCAAGAGGAGGCTACCTCAGACCGGTCTCTCCTCCATTCCTTCTGGATCCTTTTCCAGGACCAGGAAATCTGAGGCAGAGCAAAGTGCCTGCAAGAACTTGTTGGAGAGGAACCGTGCCAGGGGGCACGAGGTCACAGGCCTGTGGGCCAGGGAGCAGCATTTCCGCACTCCAGGGCACAGCCCTGCCTGCCCGGTGGCCGGCTCACCTCTAACTGGGGGACTTATGGCTAAATCTCCACCCTCATGGGCACAGAATGGCAGCATCTTGTGGTAGAATATGGGGACAATACTCCTACCCTTCCTGCCTCACTGTGAAGATCAAAAAGCTGGATGAATGTGAACCAGTCAGTGGAGTTCACTTGGAAGTAAATGATTATTGTGCTAGAATTTCGCTATTTTAGCAAAAAGCAAATGAAAATGAAGAGTTTCTGAGGCAAGGGATTTTTTTTAAAATGAAGAATCGTCCAGAAATCTCTTTGGGTGAGCTTGCATTTAGCCGCATGTCTGTGCCGTCTACCCTGGTGGTGGGAAAATCATCCTATCTAGAATCATCACTGGTGTCATTACAGAAAAATCATGCCCACATCACCCCATGTTTATTTTCTTCTGTTTATCCTACTTTCTAAGGCAGGAAACTAATATATCTAGGGATTTGTAAGCAAAGTCTTAGAATTAAAAGGTCTTATTTGTTTATCTTTGTTTTATCTGAAAATCCAATTACCTAGAATAATACCCCCAACTAAGCTTTCTTATTACTCTAAGCTTAACTGCTTAACCACATTGCAGTGCCTGTAGCCCTTCACTTGGAGATTTTATTCAAAAAGCCAGTTTCCTTCTGTGTAACCTACAGTTCACGAGCTGCCAATCAAATCTCGCTCTTTGAATTCAATAAACGTAAAGAAGCTCAGACTAGGGTGAGAGGTCCCAGGCTGGCTAATCCTGGCCGGTGTATCTCCGCAGTCATTCCTTCCAATGGCCTGGTAGGAACATGTCCACATCCAGGATCCCATTTTGCTATGAAAAACCTATGGGTGCTAAGAAGAGGAAGAGCCAATACGAATTTGAAATGTCCCTCCACATGGGGATGGGTGGGGATGAAGGGAAGGGAGTAATTATACATCTTTAAAGCACAAATGTATCCTGTTATTTTAAGTCTACACGTGAAATTGTTGCACACAGAATGCCAAAATTTGAGTCACGGCGCCATAAGCTTCCTAAGGGCAGGGACCTTGTATGTCTCACTCCCAGTCATAGCCTTTGTACCTGGCTCAGAGCTGAGTCCACACGTCATAAATGCCTATAAATATTTGTTGAAAAAGTGAATGAAAAAAGGTACAGGTTAAAAGCGAGTGAAGATGAGTGCCTTTACCCGGTCCCCCAGATATACATGAACCCCCAGGCATGGGATGTATGAACCAAGGATGGGGTGGCGGATGGTAAACTGACTTCCTCTGTATTTAATTCCAGATGCCTCAAGGCCCTCTAGACCTTTCAAAGTTGGGAAGAATTTGGAGGAAAAAACAAAACGGAAGGATTCATAGAGAAGATGTGGGAGACAGGATCAAACACTTAGAGATACTAAGAGGCAATTAAATAGGTTGTGTGTGTGTGAGGCATGTCGGGGAGGGTGCAGGGAGAGGAAAGATGGTAGTGACACAGGACCCTATATGAAGAGTAAAAAAATAAGCCATTTTGTCAAGCCTTTCTTCCAGAAAGGTATCAATACATGGCTAGGGTAGTTTCTTACCAAGAGGAAAAATAGCATGATTCAAACCCCACCCCCAAACTCAACAGATAGGAGAGAAGAGGTTCGAAGGAAGTGGCATTCTCTTTCTTCTAAATGCGGCCCTCTGCGGTGGGATCAGTGATGAGGCGAAAGGAGGAAGTGTTCTGGAAAACCTGCAAAAGGTTAAGTCCTTAGTGTATCTGGGTGAATGAAGATCATAAGACCTTAGACCTGCATTCCCAGCAAGGACAAGACAATGTGATATGGGAGAGGGAGAAAGAAAGAGAGAGAGAGAGAGATCGCTCGTGGATGCATCAAGTTTTTTTTTCAATGACATTCACTTCATTGTTTATAATGAAGAAATGGAAGCAATAGTGCACTGACCAGATAAACTCTCATATATCCACAGGCTGGAACACTAGGCAGCCATGAAATGTGACATCATGGAAAATGGGCAATGATTGGGGAGAAAGGTGCACAATATGAGGGGGGGGAGCATGTACTATGTACCCCATTTGGAAGAGATAATGTTATATACATACAAATAGAATTTTAAATAAAATACAGATACACAGCAAGTGGTTAACAGTTCTTAGCTCTGGAAAGCAGGATTATAGGTAACTTACTTTCGTCTTCTTGCATTTCACTGTTGAAATTTGGTACAACAAATATGTGACAGGTTTCCAGTGAGGAAAGAAGTTATTCAAAATGACCCAAACAAAAACCTTCTTCTGTGGGTTATCTGGAGCACTCTGACTGGTCTCACCTACATGACGAGGTACCTCGTATGTGTACAATCTCCTAAAAGTGTGCAGGGGGTTCCATGGAGGGGTGCCAATAATGGGACTTCGAGAGAAAAAAGCTTGGCCATTGTCAAGCACCTGTATAGTGGCGGATTATTCTGTAGCAAAGTTTCGTTTATAGACCAAACAAACCTCATTCTCCTCTCCCACCATAAAACGTGACATTTTTTTTTCTTACCAATTTCATTTCAGGTTCAAATAAGGATCAGTCTGGAAGAAGAAAGAAGGAAAGTGGGACTAGGCAGTGCCCACTTCACTGGCACATGTGCAAAGAACAAAGAGAAAGAAATACTGCTTGATTCCAGAAGACTCTCCAATCACTCTTGGTCAGCAGGCTATCTCACGACCTCCCTCTCCTGGCTCGTCCTCGTATCAGCCACTGGCGGCAGAGTCCTTGGCTGGCGTCTCTAAGCTGACCTGCTCTCCAGCAGTAGGAGGAGTGAGGAGACACTTACGGAGGTGAGGGACTGGGATGGAGGCCGCCTCCCCGTGGCTTTTGGTCTGCTTGTGGTTGGGTGACTGAGTTTCTCAGTAGATGATACCACAGAGTCAAAACCTTCTAAGTCTAAAACAAAAGTAAAACAGAGTTTTATGAGAAAAAATCGGAGTGAGGAAAGGTTCTTAGAACAGGCCACGAGCACCTTTTCCTTAATACTCATCCTTTATATCTGGATTGTGTCATCATCGATGAAGGCGATTTCCATCCTCTGGTCATCCAATGAATGAGGTAGGTCTCTTAAAAGCTTCAGAAAGAGGGGGTAAAGGAGGAATCTCCGTTCCTCCACAAATGCAAGTTCATTTTGCTAGGTAAAACATTCTTGTCATCCCAACACGAAAAGCAGTTATCACAAGGTACAATACCCATGGGCAAACGAATGCTGATCATTGATTCCGAAAGAGGAGAGACGGCAGCTTCCTGCTTCCGTTGTAAACCACAGCCCGGCCATCCCCCTAATCGTAGACAACAAACTCCCTGGAGGTGGGGAGCAAGCTTCAACCTCTCCAGCTAACTCCCGGAGCCCAGCACCATTCTGCTTCGAGAGGCATCACTCAATGGAGACCTGGTCTTCGGTCATCAGTGCGCTCATTCATTCACGCCATCATGGCTGAGCAGCTACTCTGGCTGCACACGGGGCCAGGTCCCCAGGCTACACCAGTGAACATAGCAGAAAGCACCCTGCCCTCTGGGAGCCTCCGTCTCTGTGACAGAGGTCTCAGAGGAATATAGAATCATTCAGCCAGATCACAACCGCACCTCGCAAGTGTCCAGGAGGAAGGCCTCTGCCTTTACTGTCTCATCCATCCTCTTTGACGAATAGGTTAAGGGGTTACCTCCTTCTATCTAGTTCCGGGGGTTTACAAATCAGCATGGATGTGTGTATGGGATGCACAAAGGAATGGCTGGCAGAAAGGGGTTGATACTGAGACCCGTTATCTCTTGTGATGGGGGCAAGACCAACTCTGGCTGACAAGTAGATCATGTTTCATAAGCATGCCAGGCACCACCCTCCCAAACTATTTCCCATCCTCCTGTTAATGGAGCCCCAGTTTTGTTTCCGGAACCATGTTTAGTCTAAGCCAGTGATAGCCATCCTGCTCCTCTTTGTCTGTGATTGGTCTAGAGGTGGACAAAATTCCCCATTATATACTTTATCTGATGCCCCAAGTCATCATCTGATATTAATATCTCCCCACTTAATTGTGAATCGCTTTTTCTCTGATTGCAAAGGTAGTACCTGCTCAATGTACCACTGCTTTAGGAAAAACATGGAATTGTAACAAAAGAAAGTCAAGCATAACCTTACCACGCCAAGACAACCAGTATTAGTGTTTCAGTATATTACCCTCCAGGTTCTTTTTCTAAAAGTGGATAGTCTAGGGTCACACTACATGGAATATTGCATTTTGCTTATTTCACCTACCTCATACGCCCTGACTCTAAAAATTCTTCATAAATATTTTGACGGGGGCATAATTTTCTGTTGCACTGCCATTCATGATTTATTGAACCAATCCCCTGTTGTTGGATAACTAGTTTCCAAATCTTTCCCTCTTTGATTTTTGTTAATAGGAAAGTGCTGCACAGATAGTCTTGCGTGCATGCTATGGACAATGAGTTTAGCACGTGGTTCTGCACGTGGCTCCCCAAAGGGGAGAACGTAAGAAGGTCCAGGCCAGGGAGGTCTGCTGGTGGGTGGGGGCTGGCTACGGAGAACAGGAGGCACAAGGAGGCCAGGGGAGCTGGGGGGGAGAGGAGAGGAACAGATGCTGAGCAGGCGGCCAGGGGAGGAGATGAAGGAGAAAGCCATTAAAGGTTCCGACACTTGAGCTGCTGCCGAGGGCCTTGGCTGGGTGCAGCCAGGGGCTGAGGGCACCCGCCTGCACCGTGACTCTGTCCTGGCAACTGAAACAAGCTCTGGAGGCAAAAGCTGAGCAGGGTGAAGCAATTAAAGGCCAGTTAAAGACTAATTCACTCTGGTTCTCCACCGTGGCTGCACGGTGAAATCACCCGGACAATTTAAAAAAAGTGACTCGGGCCTGGCTCCCTCTCTGGGGACGGACTGAATTTGCTTGGGGAGCAGCCTGCGCGAGGCAGCTTTTCAGTCTCCCCCCGTGACGCTGGCACGCCGCCATGTAGAGAAGCAGCGCTCTAGCAGAGGCTGGGGAGGAAGGGAGAAGCAAGGGCTGGACCGAGCGGAGAGGAGAGGCTGCGAGGGCACCGCCACCAGGGGATTCTGAGGGGACGGCCTGCCCAGGCGAGCTGTCAGGAGTAAGGCTTGGCCACAGACAGCTCCTCCAAGGCCACGCTGGGCAGTGCTGACCTGGTGTGCGGGGCAACAGAGGTGCCCAAGCAGCTGATCAAAGTGGCACCCGAAGGCTCGGGGGCTGGGGACCAGTCAGAAACACAGCAGCGGGAGTGAGAAGGCGGCCGTAATAAATGGCACTTTCAGAATGACTCAGGTGCGGCGTGTGCCTTCCGCGCTTAGACCGTGACCCCCCGAGGAGAGGAACCCATCCTTGGGCTCTCGAGGTCTAGCACGTTCCTGGGACAGACCTGCGTCCTATTCTGTGCATGAACAGGTAAACAAACGAACTAGACAACACGTGAACAGCCCATCCCAGGAAGAAACTCTGATTCCTGGAGTGTCGCTTCCAGGGGCGCCTACTGATGGGGTGCGGGGTGGCCGCTGCGGGCCGGGAGGCAGCATTCTGGGCCTCGCCTGCAGAGGACGCTTGGCTGGCCCCTTCTGCCTCACTGGCTGAGGTCCACGCTGAAAACACCCGGACACGTGGAAGGCTGGCCACCGCTCTCCTCAAGGGATGGACAGACAGCCGAGCAGACTGCCTCATCCGTCCGTCCCTGTCACTCAAGAGTAAGAGGATGGCCAGAGTCCTTCAGGGGGAGCCACTCTTTTAACCTCTTCATGCACATCCAACTACCTGGAACTTCCAGCTTGTACAAAGCACCTTTTGGAAACAACGACACGAAACTTCCGGAAAGAAAGAGCCACACCAAGTATGAGGTCGTTTGCCGCAAAGGGCACCTCAGAGCCCCACCTGCGATGCACTTCCGCTTTCTGACAGCGGAGGGGGCCACTCTGTCGTCCCACAGCAGAAACCTTTGGCGGCCCAGAGCGCGCTCTCGTGACTGCGGCCCCGGGAGCTGACATGAAGGCAGACTTTCCATGACTAACTCATTGTGGTGTGAAGAAAATGTCCCAGTTTTCACGATGGTTTCTGAAATGAATCAGGCTGAAACTTGATATAAGCTTTCTCAGCCTGGCTGGGAATTTTTCCTCTTAGTAACAAATGGTTTTAATGCTCACAAGCCAATCCAAAACTATTGAACTGGCAAATGGTGGGTATTTTTTTAAAAGTTAGTTTCATAAGGATGAGAGGTTCTTGGCTCCTCTCGTACTTGAAAGATGAGCCCTCTGCAGACATACGGGGATAATTTATGTTGGACAGGAGCCAGCCTGGAAAGGGCGTTTGACTCTTTGTGGCATACACAGTTGCCCATTTTCCATCAACTACAGTCATAGCCTATTTCGTCCAATTAGAAAACGTGGACTTATTTTCCATGGATGGGAGGAGGGATGGTACCGGTGACCACAGGAGACCTACGACATGTCCAGTGAGAGCGCAGAAGAGAAACAGTTAAAAGTCTGAGACACGCCTGCTGTCACCAAAGGAACAGTTTTGCAAGCTCTTAAATGGCTGTTTGGTAGCTCATTGCTCTGGGCTGGAGAAAGAGCCCTAGAGCAGAAGTTTCCCACAGCTAGAGCGTGGCAGTGTCACTACCTCCCAGGAGCTCGGGAAGCTATCCGTTCTCCACGTCACTGTCAAGAATCATCACAGCTGGTGGGGCTCCTTGTGGACTACAGGCCTAGAAAGGCTATAATGGACTTCTCCCTCCCAACCTGGTACCACTCCATGGCAGCCCCCAGACACACATGTGAGGCGAAGATCTGAGTATGTCCCCCTTCTCTGCTTCAAATCCTTCCCAAGCTCCCAGGAAATCCTGGTGACCTAGCGTGGCCAAGGCCCTCGAGGCATGGCTAGTGCCCACCTCTGTCTCTGTCCCTTGCGTGACTTCCCTCCCCTCCCCTTTCCCCTGGGGCCATCAAGGCTTTGCTGAGCGACCAGGTCCTCTTCCAAAAAGCCAGACTACACCCTAAAGCCTGGCCTGGGTGCTCCCCTACTCACCCACCCCTCCAATCTCGGCACTCAGCACCCTGACTGGCTTTCCTTGTTGACTTATCTGTCTCCCCAGCAGCTAGAAAAGAAGCTATGGCTTTTATCTGTATTTTCCCCAGGGCCTAACGTCATTCCCGGCTTCTGGTGGGTATTTAACAAATGATTATTGAATAAATGAACAAACAACCTTTCTGGGCTTTAGTTTTTCCACCAGAGGGGAAAAAATGGGAGAATTATCTGAGCTATCAGCTTTGTAGGGTTATTCTTTTGTAAATGCGAAATTATATGAAAATGCTTTCAAATTATCAGGTAGAATTTTGTTTCTGTATACCATTGTTGGAGCTGTGGGATTTGAGAACAGAGATCTAAGAGCAAGACTAAATGAAAAGAATAAAACAAAACACTTTTTTTTCTCCTTTCATTTTTCCTTCCTCCCTCCTTCCTTTTTTAAGGCAGTCTGGACAGGAAGTCTCGCCCTGCATGTAGATCATGTGACTAGTGTGTAAATCATGTGCAGACACCAAATATGGGCCATTTGGTTGGGGTCAAATGAACACCTGTGTTAGCTGAGTCACCAAATGAAAAATTCTCATTTAAGGAACAATTAGATTCTATGGGAAGACAAGCCCTCCAAAATGTGGAAGGATATAGCAGATTACCTGCTGTGTTTTCATCTGTAATCCAGGTGTGAAGTATGTAAGACACAAGCACTGAGAAGAAGCAGGTCTGAGCTACTTTTCAGCCAGCCCACTATGCCACACTTCACACATGCACACTCACGTAACTTGTGCAAAACCCATGCGGGGTAGGCTACTCTTTTCCACAAAGGGAGACAGACAGAGGATCAGAGTTTAGACAAATTGGCCAAGGTCACAACCAGAAAGTGACAGGGCCCACATTCAGATTCATGTCTGTGGAATTCCTTCCACTATAGAGCACTGAAAAGACAGCAGGAACATTTCACCTGAACTCTCATTTAACTGATTCTGAGAATTGTTTCTACACCAAGAACAAGAAAAGATACTAGGAATGTAATAGGAATGTATACTAGGAATATAATATTGTGTGTGTGAAGAAACCCCTCTATGCTCTGATAATAAGCTCTTTTATTTTATTCCAATGTGTTTTGGGGGGAGCCTTGGTGGCTCAGTCGGTTAGGCGCCTGACTCTTGATCTCAGCTCAGGTCTTGATCTCAAGGCTGTGAGTTCAGGTCCGGTGTTGGGCTCCATATCCAGCATGGAGCCTACTTAAAAAAATATATTTATTCCAATGTGTTTTTAAGTGGACAGGAAAAGGGACTGGCTTCCTTAAGGAAATTTCTGGTAAGAAATGGAAGGTGTTAGGCAAGTTAAGTCAGACTATTTAGCTATTCAGTACAAAGTAACTTTTATGTGGAAACTTGTAGCTGAAGAGTAAGAAACTCCTTAAAAAGGAGTTTCTTTGCTCATTTACTTAATCAAATCTTTATTAAATATCGGTGTGCCAAGCACAGCTACAATTAGGAGAATGAAAGTACAATCACTCTCTATCAGCACTATGCATTCAAACTCGCTGTGATGACAGAAACCTGCTGTTTCTGTATCATCCAACATGGTAGCCACTGGCCCCACTTGACTGCTGAGTGCATGGAATATGGCTAAGTGTGATTACTTAAAATAAATTAAACTTAAATAGCCGCATATGACTAGTGGCAATGAAGATCTCTATCACGATCCTACATCATGGTATTGGCATTTCTTCTCATTTATGCTCAGTCCACTCATTCTGCGCATATACACTAAGTGAGCCCTACAATCCAGGCTCTGGGCTAGGCATGGAGAGATACGGGGGTGAACAAAATAGCCACGGTCCCCGCCTCACAAAGCTTAGAGCCCCCAAGAGTGATGGTCTATTATACGTATCATTACAAATTCGGCTAGCTACTATGAAAGAAAGGTAGAAGATGAAATTAGGAATGATAGCATGGGAACCTAATTTAAATATGGAGAAGCGATAAGGGAAGGGGGGGCATGGCTTTCTGAAGTATAGCACTGAGGAGAGGTAAAGTGCTTCACAGGGACTGATAACAGGCAACGAGAAGTGGGGAAAAATAACTTTTCAGATTTGTTTTCCTTTAAAAATTGTTTACTACACGCCCGAATTTGTTATGCAAAATGGTTTAGGAAATAAAGTATTTACTGGAAATAGTGGTTATGCTATTATTATAGGAATATAAATTGGCACAGCCTTTTTGTAATGCCATTTGGCAATACCTATCACAAAATGCCAGTGCATACACTTTCAGATAGTTCACTTCTAGAAATTCATCCACAGAAATGTTTATGTCAGGGTACCTGGGTGGCTCAGTCGGTGAAGTGATTGCCTTTGGCTCAGGTCATGATCCCAGGGTTCTGGGATTGAGCCACATGTTGGGCTCCCTGCTCGGCAGGGAGTCTGCTTCTCCCTCTCCCTCTGTGCTCTCTCTCTCTCAAGTAAATAAATAAAATCTTAAAAAAGAGAAATGTTTATGTAAGTGTAGAATGATATATTTATTCATGAGGCCAGTGGTCTTCAAACTGTTTTACTGGTGCACCTCCTAAAATAATTCTGAAAACCCATGTGCCCCCTTATACATCTTAAGTTGACATCTAAAATTTGAGATGTTTTTGTCACAAAAGATGTAATTTCTGCTATACTTTAAAAGATAACTATGATATTGCTCTCTTAAGTATATTCCACATACATCTGAATGCCATGACAGTTTAACAACCGCTGTCATCCATCTTAAAAAATCACGGATAAGCTGGGGCGCCTGGGTAGCACAGTCGGTTAGGCATCTGACTCTTGGTTTCTGTTCAGGTCATGATATCAGGGTCATAAGACTGAGTCCCATGATGGGCTCCACGCTGTGCTTGGAATCTGCTTGAGACTCTCTTTCCCTCTCTCTCTGCTCCTCCCCCCTGTGCTCGCTCTCTCTCTCTCAAATAAAATACACAAATCTTTAAAAAAAATCATGAATAAGTTTTTCGTTAGCAATTGGAAATTCTGCACCACCCCTTTCGCTCTCTGAATTTGTACTTCTGTCATACTGCTGGATTTTACTCTAATGTAATGCATTTTTGTGCTTTTGTTAATTTTGTCATTTGTTCATTATCTTTTCTTCTATAAAAAACAAGGTTATAAATAGAAATTTATGATTTCTTAAGTTCCTGAAATCCTAAGGTTCTAAGTGTAATGGTTTTTCTTCTGGAAGGAGTTACTGTGACAATTATTAGTAGTTTATAAATGATCCAAGCAAATGTATACACACGTACCACACATTTTCATAATCTGTTGGCATAAAAGAGGGGAATCTTATTGGGCTTTCCCCCCAGATAACTTTATGCACATGTGTATGATTATTGCTTAACATGAGAATGACATGGTTTGGTACTGATTCTATACCTATTTTTCATTTTATAGATATAAGTGCCAAGAAACTTTGTTCACATAAATCGAAATATATAGGAATGGAAAGAATTCTGTTATCACAACGTCACTCAATTCTTTGAACTCTTTCCAAGTTATATGGCAAAATCAGACAGTGGTCTAGCATCACCAAGAACTATTTTGAACAATCTATCAATGAACAACTCAGTCGGTGCCTCCTTCAATTTTGTTGGAAGCAAAGAATTAGAAACCAACCAACTTATAAATGGATTTTTTGTCCAGTCAATAGAGTCACTCAATCTCTCAAGTCCAATACCAATATTGGAAGTGTCTCTTAGTTTGCAGTGGGAGTTTGCATAACTGTGGAGTGGGCAAGAGATTGGCTATGTTGTGTAAGCTGGGATCGGGTCACTGGGAAAGGGGAGGGCAAGGGGAGAAGCAGCCTGCCAGTGGGTCTCCCAGGAGAAGAGTTTGAAGAAAGATCACATAAGAAATGAGGCACTATCCATGGCCTGGGGAGTCTCCGTGGCCCCCCATGGTGCAGGTGTCCCTGTCTAGAGATCATCGTCCTAGGCTGCTCTTTGCAACATTGCTCTGAGCGAGCCGGTTCTACTAGAATCATACCATGGAATATTGCGTTGACATTAAAAATATAAGGTTGACCTATGTGACTTATATGGAAAGATGCAAACATACATTATTCACTTCAAAAAACAACTGTGGACCCTAACGGTACATACAACCTGATCACATTTGTAAAAATTCATCCATCTATCCAATCATGGAAAGATAGAAGTCTAAAAGCCTGTACAACAAATTAACAGTGATTATCTCAAAGAGAGGTTGAGACCCTGAGGGGACTTTCACTTTCTACCTTCCTGCATTCTTCTTTTTTTTAAAGTACCTATTCCCTTTGTAACTGGGGGTGGGGTGGGGAGAAGTTCTTTAAAATCCAAATACAACTGAGTAGATCATGTAAGAAATGATTTCAGATGTCGCTACGGAATTTCAGTCGGCTGATTATGGTATGTGTCCAAGAACTTTCCTGCTTTCTAATAACAGTAGTCCTGGTGAGAACGTAGGTTGATGCCTGGTTCTTCGCCTCTGTCTGACTACAGCTACGCCAACTACCACTCGGAAAGCCCCTGTTTTGTGTCCGCCATTTAAAATCATCAGGTCGGGGCGCCTGGGTGGCTCAGTGGGTTAAAGCCTCTGCCTTCAGCTCAGGTCATGATCCCAGGGTCCTGGGATCGAGCCCCGCATCGGGATCTCTGCTCGGCGGGGATCCTGCTTCCTCCCCTCTCTCTGCCTACTTCTCTGCCTACTTGTGATCTCTGTCTGTCAAATAAATAAAAAAAATCTTTAAAAAATAAAAAATAAAATCATCAGGTCTACATTTTACAACAACCCTCTAATGCAGCGGGGCATTACTAACCCTGTGATACCTAAGATGAAAGTGGAGCTCAGAGCCATTCAACCTGGAACTTGCAGAGCTATCCTTCAAATCCAAGTGTGCCTAACCTGGGAACCCATGGTTTCTCTAACACACCTCACACTTTCCTCGGTGACTCTGTGGGATGATCTTGTTTCTGTATAAGGGTTCGCTCTATGAGGTCAAATTTACTTAGGACGGCAAACATCCTACCCATCAATATTTTTCAAAAATCATGATACATTTTTTAAAAGGTGAATGAATAATTTTAAAAGCTTTATAAAAAGTAATGCCTTAACTGTTACGCTCACAATTGTTAATTACTTAAACTTCTGTTTGGCCAGCAAATCTTTTATTTATTTATTTTTAAGGATTTTGTTTATTCATTTGCTAGAGAGAGAGAGAGGGAGAGAAAGCACGAATGGCAGGGAGCAGCAGAGAGAGAGGGAGAAGCAGACTTCTGGCTGAGCAGAGAGCCCGATGCAGGGCTTGATCCCAGAACCCTGAGATCATGGCCTGAGCTGAAGGCAGATGCTTAACCAACTGAGCCATCCAGACACCTTGGCCAGCAAATCTTTTATAAGCAAAAATCTTCAGGCCGAAGAAAACCCTAGATGAGACCTTAGAAAGAGCCAAATTAGCAGTTCTAGGTTAAAGGAACTAACAGAACTGAGGGAACTGCAGTTAAGAGACAAACAAAAGAATAAGCTATTTAATCTTGAAGAGGAATCAGAGATTACCAAAAAAGAGCAGTTTTCTTAATGTCCAGAAAATGTAGCTAAAAGAAACAGAGCCTGACAGACAAGCCTGTGAGACCGAACTGGGCTGCTTTGATCATTTCCTCCAAGGCCCTGGTTTAAAGATGAGAAACCAAGGTCCACACCTGAAACTGATAAAATATTGTGTGTCAACTCTACTCAAATAAAAAATAAAAATTAAAAAAAAATCCGGGACCCAAAGAGGTGTGTGCCATGGTGGACGGCCTGCTACAGTGGGGCGTGAGCCCGGAGGACACGTTCCCTTTCAGGGACCCGAGGAACAGGGCATTTCATCTCATTCAATGGCACTTTACTGGGCGACAAGATGAGCAGTCAGACACTCACTCATAAAAGAAAATTTTTGCGTGTGAAACAATATCCTAATGCCTAGAGTTACACAGAACCCAAAATTAAATGCCAAGTAAAAAAACTCAAGGAGAAAAGACGTTCTGTCCGAAGCCCAGTGCTCTTGTTACCACACTGGGAGGGACAGACCCCTCTAGAACTGGAGGCTTCCATTCTCCAGCCTTGGGAAGGACGAGGACAGAGGAGCAAAGCATTTAAAGGTTCTTTTAGGGGCACCTGGGTGGCTCAGTTGGGTGAGTGGCCAACTCTTGGTTTGGGCTCAGGTCATGATCTTGGGGTCCTGGGATCAAACCCTGCGTTGGGCTCCCCCAACAGTGTGGAGTCTGCTTCTCTCCTTCTCCCTCTCTCTCTGTGCTCCTCCTGCTCATGCTCCCTATCTCTTTTCTCAAGTAAATCTTAAAAAAAAAGCACCCTTTAAAATCTGACATTGCATGAGTGATTTGAAAAAAAGTAATTGTAACCCTATAAAAAATTAATCTGCTAATTGTACATTTCTGGGCAGTAGTGAGATTTCACCCATGCTTGAACACCTGCCTCTCTCTGGGGCCTTTCGTTTGTCCCCAACATTTCTCTCCCCAGACCTTCATTTCTGCACATATGCGCTGAACCTGTAATTTTCAGAAGCCTCCCCAAGAACTGGTGTGAGTCCATGACAAAGCTACCACCTATCTTTAAAGTACCAAGGAAAAGAAGGTCAACATTATGAGTCTCCCAGTAAGCTAAATTTGTCCAATTTTTAAAGCTAGCAAGCAATGGCATTTGCCTTTTAAGATGTCCTCAATTAGTAAAATGAAAGTCAGCTGTCCCTCAAATTAAAAGCCTTTTGTGTGTGTGTGTAAGTCTTTGAATTCTAGAGAACACGAACAACCTCAGGGAGAGATGACTCAAGCTTGGGGAGGTGGGGAGCGCCACCGCAGGTCACCACACAGCTAAATAAAGCGGCTTCTCCGGCTCTAAATCAGGGCTCCCTGTTCACTGACACCTCATCTTTAGCTTGTCACCACCAGATCCAACTACCCTTTAGCGGGGCGCACCAACCTCACTCCTAAGTGCTCATCACTTTTCTTATTTAATAAATCTGAGGTAGCAGGAGGTGGGCTTGGCCAAGGCATCCACATCAGTCCTTAACAAGGGCCCTTGGCTAGAGAAGGGAGTTTGATAACTCAAATGTCCCCCTTAATGAGGTGTAGTTTTGTCTCTAATGTTTTTAGCGTGACAAAGAGGTCCTTGAGTGTGGTTTTCTGGCAGGTCATAGATCCCTCTGGATATTTACAAGTCAAAAGGAAGCCGGAACAGGGCTCTGCCAATCTGTGAGCCCACGGCCAGCGGGCAGAGGGCACTGCAGGCCAAATGAAGGCCATGAGCAATCCGAGAGTGCACATCACCTGTCCCCTTCTTGCTTCCACGTACGTTCTCAGCACCGAGGCCTCAGTCAAGCACAGTGCGGAAGTAAGAAAGCTTACTGTGTAAGTCTCCCTGCTGAGTATAGACTACTTTGCCCCCACTGGGTGTCCCTCCGCATTTGCATTCTTCAAGCTGCCAGTGGTCTCAGCATGTAGCAGAGACACTCAAGCCACTGGGCTGAAGAAAGGCTGCAGGAACCCTGGCCGTCGAGGTGGACGACCCAAATCCCAGAGCAGGACACTCTGCCTCTGTGCACAGGTGAGCTTTTGGGGCTGGTCCCAGGTCCACATGGGTAGTGGGCACCGTGAGCCTCTCCAAGCCGAGAGGCATTGGAACACATCTGCTGAACACCCGAACGTCCCTCTGCTCATCTTACCCGTCAGTTCCTTTTCCTTGTTGCCTGTAGACGACTGGAGGTATCTTGGGGAGGATGGCACTGCTCCCTCTGTTTTAGAATCATTCATGCCGCCAAACACATCGCTCTCATGGGGCGAAACATGTATCATCATCTCCCCACTTTGATCTGTTTAACCCCCACCTGTTTCTACAGCATTCATGCGCTTTTTCCTATGGGCACTTTGAACGTTCACCACTTTTGCTCTTATTGGATGCGGCGGGATGAAAGAGGCTTGCGGAACCCATCAAAACTACGCATGGACCTAGCCAACCCCACAGACTGCTGAAGACTGGGAATGCCCTGGTGCAGGCTGGGCAGGCAGTGGGAAGGGCCCTGGTTTGGGTGTGGCCTGATGTTTCTAGCTGCAAATGTCTGCCTGTGAACACCCGCAGCATTCACGTGGGACCAGACTCTTGGAAGCGCCGAGAAGGACATGGCCTTGCCATCAGCCCATCTCTTCTAGGACTGCGAGGTGATTTTGAAATCAGTACTGGTTGCCAGCTTGACCTCATTTACTCAGTGCAACCTAGACTGTGAGCCCTAATGGTCTTAGGGGAGAGGTGGGGAGCCACACGGGGACACTGCAGGGAGAGGTCCGGCATAGACCCTCTTCCAAATGAACTGGAGCCAAGGCCAAGTGTCCCAAAGTGTAGGAAGGACACCAAAAATGCTCAGAGTGCTGACTAGGTTCAAGATCTATCCACCAGAAGTTCAAGATGTTTCACTTCCTTGGTATAAAGCACATGACCCTAGAAAGCCCAATCTCTTTTGCTTTTTGTCATCACACTGGGGACATGCATATAGCTTCTCAAATAGTCCTGATATAAGTTGGTGTGGAATTGTGACCTGTGTCCCTGGATGGGAGCCAGAGCTGCTTTTAACAGCTTTATTGGGGTATCATTTGTATATCAAAAAATTCACCCGGGTTAAGCATACAACTTAGTAATTTTTGGGCACCTGGCTGGCTCAGTTGGTTAAGCGACTGCCTTCAGCTCAGGTCATGATCCTGGAGTCCCGGGATCGAGTCCCGCATCGGGCTCCCAGCTCCACGGGGAGTCTGCTTCTCCCTCTGACCTTCTCCTCGCTCATGCTCTCTCTCACTGTCTCTCTCTCAAATAAATAAATAAAATATTTTAAAAAATAATTTTTAGTGAATTTATGGAGCTGTGTAACCATCATGACAATCCAGTTTCAGAACCTTTCCAGGATCCCAAATCAATGAGGTCTTCCTAGCATTGCCAGGGTGTCAGCAGGGAAGTGCTTTTGCATTTCCTGGTCCAGATGAACCACAGGCCAGGAGGCATCTGTGAGAGATCTGAGGACAGGATGAGGTTAAAGTTAGATCTTCCAAACCAGTTTTATGTCCTAAGTCCATCAACTTTAAAGCTGGCAACCCTTGGCCCCCAAATTGATTGCCATGTCCGGTGCGTATCTGTGGATCGGGTTGGAAAGCCGGAGGAGAAATTCCCAGCTTCCCCACGTGAAGAGGGGGTGCCAGTCTCATAAAGGGAAAGAAGTGGGGAAAGTGGGATGAAATCTGAATAGGATGGGTGGGGAACGACGGTCAACGGAGGCAAGCAACAGACGAGAAATGGGAAGGGTTGTTTCCAAGTCAAACAGTTGCTTCTGGACGGCTTAGCTCCCAGGCGGCTTCCCACCTGGGGGCCCGCTGCTATCTCTGGGCTTTAGTGGGAAAGAGTCGGAAAATCTCCGTGGTATTGGAGTGTAATAATAAATCCTGCCGTGCTGTGGGAACCACAATATATGGCATAATAAAAGTAAATGTTATGGCACTTGACTCCTCGGCCTATAATCTCCCATTCAATCGGAGCAGAGAGTCTTCCGTCAGCAAGAGAAAACTGGACAATTTAATTTTCATTTCTATTCATGCGCAGGACTGCTCTGGAGCTCATCCATGGCTCCTATTATGTCCCTTGAAATATGGCCTTGAAGTTTGATACACAGTATCTCAAACCAACATCAACAACTTCGTTTTGGACTAACTGATTTCATTCTAAATTACTGTGGGCTGACAGATGCTGGTAGCTGCCCACAGGAGATCGGAAAAAGCCATGTTCTCTAATTCAATATTATAATAATTTAAAATTATAGCTTTATTAAGAGGAAACAAGTTTATTTATAGCTAACACTGATGATTTCTAAGGGCTTTCAGGGCTGTATTGGGCTATTCACTGCGGCCCACATTTGGACAGCTTAAATTGTTTGAATCATGAACAAAACATTCTGGTACAAATAATTTTCTTCTTACGTCAAAGCAGTGAACAAATGCTACAAAAGCAGAGACACAAAGCAGCCCTGAAAGGTGCCAGCCCCTCCGAGGTGTCCTGTCCTCCTTGATCCACCCATCTGCAAGAGCATTTCTGCCCCGGTGCCTAATGACCCGGTGCCTAATGACATTCTGCTTAAAATCCGTTCCCCCCTTGGCCTCTGAGAGGTTGTCAGATTCCTCTTTTCCCTTAGATGGGGACTTTGTGCAGTGGTTTGGTCATCAAGCTCTAGGTCCTTCTTCCTCTTTTCTCATGCTAAGGTCTTTACTTATCTTCCTGACTTAACTATCCCTTCTAAGCAGACAATAGCATTGATAATAGGCGTTTCTATCTTGCAGCCCATTAAGTGACAATACAGAACTCTGGAAGACAAGGTGAGGAAGCTGGGAGAGATGTCAGTTTCCTCCATCGGTGAAGAAGCTGCAGTCGGGAGGGGCGGGAGAGGCGGTGTAAATTACCGAAGGTTTTCCCAGCCTGGAGGCAGCAGTCTGCACTCCTCACGCTCGGGTCTGCATGTGCCAGCCCTGCGCTTGGTCTCCTAGAAGGTCCTCATCTCTACTTGCAAACCCCGTTGGCCTCTACAATCTCAGCTCTCCCCAGCCTCGACCTTCTGGCTTCCGCCTCAGCCAGCACTAACACAGGGACATCTGACCAGATCTCAAAGTCAACAGGCTTAAATAAATCCACATTTCCCCCCAAACCGGTTCCTCCCCCAGACATGCTTATTGCTTCCCAAGTCACTTTTCCCTAGCCCTAAAACCTCACAGCTGACAAGGGATTCTCTCCTCCTCCGTGCTCCCCAACCCAGTCAGGGCCCAAGGCCTGGCAATACTTCTTGTGCTTTGCTGCTTCCACATCTAGCCCTTATTTCGCGATCTTGTGGGGCAGCTTAATGCAGGATCTCTCTTAACTGCTTCTCACCCGCACTACGAATAACCTGACATCTCAACACCCATCTTTCCTTCATCTGATTGGTCCCACAGAGCTCCATCAGTTATCATCTGATGCTTAGACCTGATCATGTCACTTCAACGTCAACCCACAGCCTACCGAATAAATCACAGACGCGTCCCTCCTCTGCCGAATCCAGCCCAGACCTCCATCTATAGGGCAGCTTCCCTCCGTGCCGCCTCGAAGGCTCTCCTATGGCCAGGCTGATCTGTGCTCAGTTATCTGCACTCCCCACGGGATCTCCCTGCCTGCCTCTGCCTCGGTGAATCCAACTTCTAGATCCAGAGGAGTCTGCCCCCCCACTCATGGAGACTGCCCTAGCATCTGGGCACCGCAGAGCCTCCCCAACTGTGACTGGCATTACCTTCCACCACTTAGTGGTCAGTGAGACAGTCTGCTAGTGTTACCTCACTTTCCATTTGCTGTCCCAGAGGCCCAAAGAGACACAAAGCTGTTAGACGGCAGGGCCTGTGTATGAGGGCCTTGGTAGCCATTCGGCCTTGCCCTTGGGTAGATACTCAAGTATTTAGCGGCTGATTACAAGGCCACCGAGGATAGTTTCTTGCATTGCAAACAATATGCATGACATGATTAGCTTGAGGAGTTATGGCCTTTGGGGATTAACGTCTTCTTGGCAAAATGAGAGCAAACTAAGCCTCAGCAGCTCTTTCTGGGCTCCTAAATACACATAACAGGGGCCCAGTTTCCACATATGAAGAGCTTCTGTAGATGAACCCACTTCGATCAAGGCCCCCAACATTTCCAAACTAGCTTGTCAGACTGAGAAATATGAAATACATATTTTGGTGAGAGCCACCCGAGTCATCTCCAGACCCAAAGAAAACAAGAGCCAAAGGCCAACGCTCTTCCCAGGCAAGGCACAGCCCTTTGTGTCCTGGAGGAGGGAGAACACCTCCCTTCCTGTGGGGGGCCCCACGTTACCTTCTCTGCCACCTCACCAGCTGGCCATCCTGCCTTAAAATGTGGGCCTGAATGTTAAACCACAGTGGCAAGACCAGAACTTCATCAGGCTCATTCCGATGACTCCGTCTCACTCATAGCCAATCACTGCCCTGCTCTGCTCTGCCCTTTAACCAGGTCGGAAGCTCCAGCAAGCCGGCATTTCTATTATTATTCCATCAGCCCAAGCCGTCAGAAGCCTTTGGTCGAGCTTCCTGACTGGGCTTCTCAAAGGTTGGGATGGTCAAAAAGCCTCTGCAGACAGAGCAAATATTTTTGGTGTTTACAGTCACAATGACACATCCTACCACTAAGTCTTCATAAGATCAGGCCAGAGACTGCAGTCAGCAGTTGTAAAGACACAACTCTATTAGTAGGTTTGGAAAAATACAGCAGCCCAAAAAGGAGGAGTAACCCCAGGTGACAGGAACGCTCACGTTAGGCACTCGGGTGCCTCTTACGGGTCCGCCAACGGTCAGATGTTTGTTTCTAAATCGAGCAGCCAATGCAAAAGATGCTGGAAATCTTCCATGGCAAATCAGTCCCTGAGAGTGGCTGCCAGAGGTTTGGGAAGGGGTGGGGGACAGGAGGGACATGGGTGTAGTTATAAAAGGGCAACACGGCGGGATCCTGGTAGCGACGGAATGTTCTGTATCTTGACCGAGGGGGAAGATACACAGACCTAACACATGTGACAAAACCATAAAGAACTAAAGACACGCAGGTACTGGTAAAAGCAGGGAACCCAGTGGACATGTCCATGTCAATATCCTGGTTCCGATCTCAGACTGTAGTTTCATTATGACATTACCATTGAGAGAAAAGAGGTCAAGGGTATGTAATTCTCTCTGTATTACTTCTCACAACTGCATGCAAATCTCTAATTATTTCAAAGTAAAAAAATTTAATTTAAAAAGGCAAATTCCAAAATGTAGCCCTATTACGTAGAATATTATGACCATGATAGGTACAAATAGAAGATGTAAAGCTAAAAACAATTTTAGCCCCCAAATCTAGACTTCTTAAAAGGGCTGTCACCTGAGTCAGACCAATAGTGGCCTCAACCAGCGCACATGCGACCTCGGGCCACCCGCGCACACACCCAGAAGACCCTCTCACTTGCTTCCCCACAGAGACTTTGGCTACCTTTCCCTTCATCACAGTGCTATCTTGACCTTTGAAAAACTCACCCATGTTCTTAACTAATCAGCAATTATCACGCCAGAGCTCATTTTAAATTCAAACTCAAAACACTGAGTGTTGACTACAATGAACTCAGCCATTCTGCATTCTCACCCATTCACCTTTTTACATTAAATACATAAGTCACTGGAAAATATGAATATAAGTGTTAATGCCCACTTTTACAAAAGGCTTATTCATCACCTGTTTTCTTTAGACTGTTCTCCGAAGGTCAGGGAGAGTAAAAATTCCAGGCATTCTGTTTTAATGTGGCAATCACCATCATATCCCCTTTACAAAACCACGACTTCTAACACCGATGGTGGGCTGTTAGCCTTCCCTTTAAATGGCTGCGTTCGTTCTCACCAGGCTGCTCGAAGGGGCAACCCAAACGCTGCAGTTCTGTGAAAATTTTGTGAAGAGAAGCCAGAACGCTCGCCTTACTCACCGATGTCATTGCTGCGATCCGAGAGATCCTTGTCCAGGATGCCAGAAATCGAACCGCCCACCAAGTCAATCTTTGGACCGTCACCCCTACATTAAAAACACAAGTCCAGGCATTTAATAATTGGTGTGTGTCCTTGTCATTGTGTCAGCTTTCTCGCTGCACACACGTTAAGGAGTGTGCTGTGCATGGGGCAGGTGGCACTGTTGCCTGGGAGGGAGCCAGTGGGAGCCAATGACCTATCCAACCGCATGGGCCTCGGTCAGACCGGCCAACAGACTGGATGCCCACCTCTCCAGCACACATTTTCAGAGAGGGCTATTTTAATAATGACTGTTCAGCAATACACCTTCAGCCACTAACCCTCCCGCTGGTACACAGGGTACGACGCGGGGCCTGCTCCCGCCCCATGGCCAAATAAGCACCAGCAAATGATAACCAGAGACTCCCTTTTAAGGAGCAAGGAATTTAGCCAATGCTGCTTGTCAAAGGTCGGCTACTTTTAACCTTGAGAAAAAGGTTTTCTGGCCTGAGTCGGAGGCATCAGCTGGGGTGTTGACAGGCACAAGGGGCTGAGTTTAAGGTCTGGCAGCCTGAAAGCTGGCACTGGGGCCCAGGCCTGTAAAATTAGACGGCTCTTGGGTAGGTGCCCCCATGCCCGTCAGGACACGAGTGACTTCCCTCTGTATCTGGGCAAGGAACAGCCCTGAGAGGTGGGAGCAGGCCTCTGAGAAGAGGAGAGAAACAGTCCACTCGTGCGGAAATAGAAGGTGCCTCCAAATTCCTTCGAAAGGGCAGATCTCTAGACCCTTTCGAGATCTCTAGACCCGAACGAGATTATCTGTGGTCTGTGATGGTTGTGAAAGAGGAAGAGATCCTCACCCATAAAATGAGAGGGAGAAGCCAAGGAGTTGTTCTGGGAAAGCAACAGAAATAGGCCATCTCGTGGCTCTGGGCAGTCACCATGGCTGGAAGCCAAACCACACAATGAGTAGCAGAGTTACTCAAGGCTCGCCTGTCAAATACCCACCATGCAGCGCATATGGAGAGGGCCGTGCCAGGTGGTTCCTACTCTGGAGGGGCTCACGGTCTCCATGGGAGAAACAGACAGACACACACACAGGCCCACACGGCACAGGCTGGACAAGGGAAATGCACACTGAAGTCGTAGGGGACGAAAGGACTGGGTCAGTGCGGGGGATCTGTGTGGTGTGGTCAGGGGCACACAGTGGAGGTGGCCTTGCATCTGGGCCTTGGCGGGAAAGGGAGAAAGGATATATCAGTAAAAGGCATGATTAAGCAAGGACCCCAGGGGAGGTGGGAGTGCCCAGTGCGGCCAGGGTTCCCTGGGCTGAAGCCTGAGGTCCCCGGAGAGCAGTAAGAGCAGAAAGGCAGGCAAAGGTCAGACTGCTGGGCTGAGTACTAGAAGGTTCTGTTTGTCTTGGAGGTAATGAGGGAGGGAAGGACAGCTGAGGAAAGAGACCTATAAACCAGGGGACAAGGGATGGACTTGATAGGGTCAACCCCTGTGTCTCTTCAGTCAAGAAGGGGCGGTGGTCATAGCATTCAGTGTGACTCGCATATCCTTGTGATGGTGGAGAAGACCCAGTGGAGGGAGGTAAGCCCCCGTCAGTCCCCAAACAAACAAGACTGACCTGTGAGTCTTTAAAAGTAAAAGTCTTAAAGTAAGAACTCCGGACCAACAGGGCTGGGCCGAATGGCTTGACCTCCACCGAGAGAAAACACAGCTCTAAAACTGTGGGTGGGTATTGGGAGACTTCCTGGGCTTTTCAGAGCTCGGCTGAAGTACAAGTTCAAGGAGAGCATGGACCACTGCGCTTGGAAGGGGGAAGCAGCTTAAGCTTTAGAGCAGAGCATTTGTTTCCCACCTTAGCCCCACCTCCTGAGGCTGTGGGGCCCCCCAGGCCAGGATACTGTAGCAGACTGGGGGAGGGAGCAGACTCCATCCCCCGGCCACCAAAGGTCAGGTCCCACAAGGCACACTCCTTCGGACAGACCCTCAAGCCAATAGGAGTGGTGAGACTGAGGAAATTTATTTTAAAACATTTTATTGGCAGGGCCCCAGTGGCTACTAATTAGAAGGTAACCTTCTGAATGAAATGTTTTGGGAAATGCACCATTATTAGTAGGAAAGCATTTTCATTTTGAAAACTACTTGAGGACTCCTGATCTTATTATTTTCTAACTACAGAGCTGGAATGCTTTGGTGCTGTCATTCTCCAAACTAACACAACTCAAATTATACCCAGAGCCAGACAGTCCTGTCCTTTTGGGAACATACCAAGGACCAAAACCTATGAGAACACGTGTTCTGTCCAGGGAGAAAGGTCACTTAGGCAACAAAAGTCCAGTGAATTCCACTGGGCTTTTTTTTTTTTTTTTTTTTTTGCCAAGAGGAAAGTTGGTTTGAGGTGACGCCCTGGCGGGATGGCTGGGGACAGAATCTGAGGGCGTGTTGGTGAGAGAAGGAACTTTATGTAGCAGTTAATGATCTGTATCTGAGGACAGCTCAGCTCAGCTGCTTCTGAACATGTGGTTTATTTGTTCATTTTGGTAACTATGAATCTTGGAGCCGCCACTTCCCTCTTTGATTTGACAGCTAGAAGCTTCCAGTCAATTGTGAGCCTATCTTGAATAGACTGTAGAGAATCTGACTGCTCATTACTGTGCTCATCGTATCCTAGGCTGTATTACTTTTCTACCTTTATTTGCCCCCTTATTGTCACTCTCAACTATTTTATTCTTATAGATGCATTTTGGAAAGTTACCACAGAGCCTTTGGGGGAATGGCTCAGGGTAAAGAGAAGTAATTTCTAAGAATAGGGTGTATATCAATAGCATTTAAAATGGGCATCTGCTTTGGCCCAGTTCTGGGAGGCTATGCTAAAGAAATTGTCTGAAATGACCAAATGGGTTTTGGAGATCAGAATGTTTACCACGGTGCTATTTGTAATAAAGAAAAACTGAAACTAGAATCTTTCATAAAGAGGGCAACAGGTGAATAACCTATATTTGATGGACTTTTATATAGCCATGAAAATGATATTTAGAAACACATGACAGGAAGGACAAAGGCTGGTGTGACAGTGGCAAAGGACAGAGACAAATTAAAAGTGACCTACTCTCTATGTACATACACCCACAAGCCCTGCTTAGGTATTAGGAAGAAGGATCATTATTTCTTTCTAAGACTGGAAGAATATTTATGGTGACTCTTCCAGTGTGATGGCTGACTGCTAGTACCCAGCTCAGCCCCTGGCACACGACAGAGGCTCAAAAACACCTGTGGAATTCATAAGCATTTGCCTTTGTCCTCAAAGGGGAATGCATCAGGTATGTGTTACAACAGATGCAACTCCCCCCACCCCCCAAAAGCTGGAGGATATTCAGTATGATCCTCACTATGTAAAACCAATGAAAAACAAATCAAATCACACGTAGGGAAAAAGATGGGAAAGAAACAGTCCAAAATGTTATCAGTAGTTATCTCTGGGATAAGACTATAGGTAAATGGGGCGCCTGGGTGGCTCAGTGGGTTAAGCCTCGGCCTTCGGCTCAGGTCATGATCTCGGGGTCCTGGGATCGAGCCCCGCATCGGGCTCTCTGCTCAGCGGGGAGCCTGCTTCCTCCCCCGTCTCTCTCTGTGCCTGCTTCTCTGCCTACTTGTGACCACTGTCTGTCAAATAAATGAATAAAATCTTAAAAAAAAAAGACTATAGGTAAAATTTTTCCTTCATTAAAGTTCACTTTTTAAAATTTTTTTTATTTTTTATATATTTTTGTTTATTTATTTATTTGACACAGAGAGAGATCACAAGTAGGCAGAGAGGCAGGCAGGAAGCAGGCTCCCTGCTGAGCAGAGAGCCCGATGTGGGGCTCGATCCCAGGACCCTGAGATCATGACCTGAGCTGAAGGCAGAGGCTTTAACCCACTGAGCCACCCAGGCGCCCCTAAAGTTCACTTTTAACAACAGAGACTCATACAATTCAGGCAGCTTATGTTCCCTCTCCTTTCTCCCCAATGGTATTGCCAAGGACAACTGATTGCCAAGACAAGAGATGGTCTGGCCCTTGCCTACAAACCCTCCTTAAAGAACCTCCCCGACCACAGGTGCCCCTGTGATCACCTGGGCCCACACCTGGAGCTCACCTGGGAACCAGGTGAGGGTGTGTGGAGTTCCAAATCCTAGACCAAGAGGCCCAAGCCTTGAGGGACCACCTGAGGAAAGAGGAAGTACCATCGCCAAGCGACCTGTCCCCAGATGCTAAATAAATATCCAGGGGCATTCTGACAAGAAGGAACTGAGGATCCCCCCATCTTTCTGAGCCCTGATCCCACATGTCAAGAGCCAGACACAGGCTTTCGGCTGAAATTATCCTCTATCCAGGGCCAGAAGCAAGCCTATTTTGAAAACACAGTAGGTGTCGTTTAAAAAAGGTTCTGATCCTTCCAAGTAAGGAAGCTGCAGCTGGTGTTTTGACAGTGTTCAGACTGTGGGTGTGGAAGCATTTTACAATGTCTATTTGTAAATGCTTTTCACTGTATTTATAGACTCTTACAATAATGCTAATGAATTTGAGTTCTGAAAAATACCAGAATTTCTTAAATTCTCCAAAGCACACGCTTGGAGTAGCTGACACCCAATGAGGCTGCAGCCCTCGATGGTTGGTCTCTGCTCTCCTCCAGTCTGCCCAACACATGGGTACCATTTTGGCAAAAAGGATGTTACTAAATTCAATGAGAAAAGAAAAATCTGATCCTTTTGGAATTTACTAGCTCCTGAGAGGGTTTATGTATGGTGAGTTTCTATGCCGTCAGCTGTTGAATAAAAAGAGAAAATAAAAGAAAGCAGGCATATCCCCATATAGCCAAAGATACCAGAACAAGATTGCCCTTACTCCTTTCTGATCTTTAAATCAAAACAATGCTATCGTCTTGTATTTTTCTCAGCAGTTTTGGTTATGGACCCTTGAAACGCCGGACTTGAACAGGCAACCAGCGCGAGGTCTCCTTGCTCTACTGGACAGGGAACCTGAACTGCAGACGACGGGGGGACTAGCTCAAGGACACTGGCAGGAGTAAGTGGAACCCACAATCACGCAGAAGTAAGAGCCGCAGCTACTGCCTACTGAATGCCTATCCTGAGCCAGGCACCAGGATAAACTCCTTTTGTCCGTTATTCAATTTTCACATCCGTCCCTTTGAGTATCTGCTCTGCATGGTGGACACGGAGCCACACCGCCCAGAACCCCCTTTGGTAAAGGGCTGGTTGCCCCTGCCGCTGGGGGTGCTGTTGTCCTCTCCAGGGACCACCTCAGTTACAGAGAGCCTCCTCGGCCAAGGCATGTCCTTTCTAGGGCAGCCCACACTCCACAGTATAAAAATCTTGGCCAGATCAGCCCAACACAGGACGACTGGGACAGGCCATGTCAGCCCCTCCCTGTGGAGTCGGCCAGGGCCTCGGTGAGCCGTTATCACAACTTGACTTCTCCCTCGGCCCAACGCTGCTCCCTGCTCCCTTCCATGGGCACTAAACCCTAAACAGAGCTGGCATACGAAATGCTGCCTCGGGGCCTGCTTCCCGAAGATCCCCACCTGTGATGCCCTTTATTTTCATTACACAGATCAGGAAACGGAGGCTCAGTGACATGAAGTCACTAGCTAACAAAAGGTCACTAAAGTAGGGCCTAGATTTGAACCTATTCACTTTGACTCCAGAGCCCATGCTCTTGACCACTTCTCAAAGCTGCTTCCCTCAGTCTCTGGTCATGGGGATGGTGAGTCATCGAGAAGGCTGGGCAGCCTGTGTCAATGCAGCTCACTGCCAGCTGGGTAAATCGCCTTTGCTCCCCAAGTTAAAAAAGGATTCCTAATAAACAAGAATCACACACTCAACCAGCCCACAGGTGCCCACTCCGGCTGCTCAGACCCAAGACAGGAGACAGGGCGTGTACAGTTGGAAATGTGGAAGACGCGCCATGGGCATCCCTGGAGAACATGAGCTCGGCCAGTGGCATGGCCCAATTTAGCCCAAGTTGGGACAGTTAAGCCAAGACATGTGGTCTGGAAAAGGTGTTGAAGCACGCAGGAAGCCGAGGCAAGCAAATCAGCAAATAAATAAACAGACGGCAGGACTAACAGCAGGCATCAAATGCCACACCCGAGAGACCCAAGACCCTTTTGGAGGTGAGTGGGGCTGAAGGGGAAAAGAGGGAATCCGCAGATCCCCACTGAAGGAAAATCTCGAGTCCAGGTGAGGACTCTTTCTGGCAGACCTCCTGCCCACTCTCGGAAGGATCTATTACCTTGATGTAAATGTTTGGGCTCTAACTGCTTAAAAATTGTTATAGGGCAAAGAAAAAGCTGAGAAGGAAAGGAAAGGAGAGGAAACAGAAATGGCCTGTCCTCATGCTCAGGAAACCGAGGCGCACCCTGTAAGTCCTGCTTTGTTTCCAGCTTTCATCCCACTCGGGAGGTGTCAACACATTTGGGTGGTGGCAGATGTCAATGTAAAGATCATAGAGAAATGACGTGAGTTACGCTGTCTTCTTTCTTGTTCCAACTACACAGCCTTGTTTTATCCCCCCTTCTAATGTGAAACTACCCCACTTGACTGTGTACCCCCCTCGTCCTGGTCCAAATGTGCACCAAGGAAGTGAGGCCAAAGGAAGTGATCGCTCCCTGCCCGCCTGCTCGTGACATCGCACACTTAGGCTCTGAACGCTAAAACTGGGTATGTGTTGCCCAGATCAAGCCCCTATTTTACTACAGACAAGGGTCTTTGCTCCAAGGACAGCAGTTAGGTACCCGAGGCCACACAGCTAATTAGTGGCAGAGCTGAAACCAGATGGGTGCTTCTTGACATCCGGTCCGATCTTCGCCCACCACACTTGGGATGGCAATAAACAAATGCGCATCTGCATACACATGCTTTATGCTTCTAGAGATTCTCTCCTATCTCCAATAAGCAACTGTAAGAGGACTCTACCCATCTGTAAAGGTAGCAGATGTGAAGCCAGTCCTTTAGGAGAGTTCCGCCCTGGGATGTTACTGCCCCGGGGAGGTAGAATCCTTCTGTTGGGAAAGGACAAAATTGTAACAGCGGTAAGCCCAGTTTCGTTCAGTCATCAGAGGGAGGGCAGGAGGAGTCGCCCTCCGCTTTCTGAGAAATAAGGGTCCAAAGGTGCTGCTGATATCTGCGGGTCCCTACATACCCACCTGGCGGCCAAAGACGTCCCAGGAATCACCAGCACTTTCGACTGGAACCAGAGCGGTTTTGCTGGCAGCTCTCCCTTTGCACTGCATCCTTGTTTGGATGCGTACAAACAAGCTTAGCTATTTATAGGTGGTGAAGACGTGGAAGGTGATGGGACATTGCCCACTTAATTCGCCTCCAAATTTCTGTGCTCTGTGCAGACTTTGCAAGTGTGTGTGGGAACAGGCCTCTCTCCTGAGCCCATCCAGAGCACAAACCCACAACTCCCCAAAGGCAAAAGGAGGAGGACCTAGCAGCTTTCATCTGCAAACCCACAGCTGGGCATCTCAGAGGGGCAAGGGGCTTTAAAGATGCCAAGAAGAGGGGGAACTCATCTTCACCCAACTCAGAAAAGTTTGTGAGGTGCCGCTGGAGGGAATGTGTTCAAAGAAATAGCCCATGGAAGAAAGCATTGTATGACCCAACCAGTACTGGGCCCGTGTGAGGCATTCGGTCTCCCACTGGTCCCTTGCCTGATCTGGACCATCACTGGCAGAACCATCAGTGTGCGTCAAGGCCCAAGGCCTCTGGGCTGGGGCTAAAATCCCATCGTTGCTGTTGGTTCTCACAGCAAGAAAGAAAAGTCATTTTAGGGGTGGGTGGAAGGAAGAGAGAAGGGTAGACATACACATGAAATGAGGTCCGCAAAGACTGCAGAGGTCCCTACAGTGTGAAAGGTCTTATCCCCTGTGCCCTATGGGAGTCCTCTGGTCCATAAATTATCTCCCCCTCCCTCCGTCATGGCCTTCCCTGAGTCCTGACTTCCTCTGAATCTCTAGCTGCTTCTGGGGGAGGTTGCTCATGCTTCCATACCCTAGAGACCTCTTGGGGTGCTGTCTGAGAGTGTCCATGCTTCCTCCCTCCCTCAGGGCTATAGCACATGACCTGCCTGTCACCACGTGGAAGGCCCTCTCCCACCGAGGTCACCCAGGGAGCATCTCAAGGGAGGAAGAGAAGCACACACGGATTTGGTGGGTGCCTCTCAAATGCCAGGCAGAGAGTCAGGGGCCTGAAGTGCAGCAGCTTGCTTAAATTTGCACACCTGGGCAAGGCGGGCCTCATTCTACCACTGGAAACCGAGAGGCGGAGAGGTGCGCACCTTGCCCAAAGTCACCAGGTAGGGAAGTAGAGGCATGGGCTGTCCGTCCTGCTGTGCCAGCTCCAAAGCAATGGGTGGGCAGGAGCCATGCCTAGCCTGGTTACCACAGTTAACTACCCCCTAGAAGAAGGCCCGGCCAGAAATATAGGTACTTGATGAATATCTGTAAAGGATGGTCACACACACACACACACACACACACACACACACACACACACACACCCTCGCTCATCACTGCATCCATCTACAAGCCCCCACTTTTCATCTTTTTTCCATAGCCAAGTTTCTCACAAGCCAAGTCTACATAAGCTTGGCCACCTGCCCATTCTCTGTTCAATTCGCGCCAGCTCTGGCTCTGGCTACCAACCACTGTATAGAAACTCCTGGACTGGGAGTGCCAGGGCCAACACTAGTGACCAAAGCTTGTGGATGCCCTTCAGTCTCCCGGGTGCACCTACGGTGGGGTTCTCACAGCGTGGTCAGCTAACCTCCAGCAGCAGCAGCAGCAGCACTGGGAGCTTGCTAGAAATGCAGGTTTTCAGGCCTTAACCCAGATCTAGTGAACTGGACACTTTGGGGAATAGCGATCTATGTTTTAACCAGCTTCCAGGTGATTCCAGTACACACTCGGGTGTGAGACCCACCCGTCTCCAGTTGTTCCCTATTCCTTTCTCCTGGATTCCATGACATCCTACACTATCTACCCTTTTTGAAGGCTCCTCATTCTTCCTCCACCCTATAAATAATATTGGCTCCACTCTCTCCTCTTCTCCCTCTGTAATCTCTTGGAGGGACCATTCCGCACTTGGAATTACCATCCATGAGCCAATGACACGCACCTCTGTAACTACCAGCCAAGACCTCTCTCTTAAATTCTCCAAAGACATGGCTGGGTCCTGATTTGGGGAAAGGAAGGGAAACACTCAAACACCACGTGATGCACCACTAAGACTGTTTGAAAGGTATTTTGAATACTTGAGTAGTCCAAACTCAATGGCCACGGTCGCCAAACTGAGGAAAGAACCAAGATGCCCTTCAATGGACGAATGGATAAGGAAGATGTGGTCCATATACACTATGGAGTATTATGCCTCCATCAGAAAGGACGAATACCCAACTTTTGTAGCAACATGGACGGGACTGGAAGAGATTATGCTGAGTGAAATAAGTCAAGCAGAGAGAGCCAAGTATCATATGGTTTCACTTATTTGTGGAGCATAACAAATAACATGGAGGACATGGGGAGATGGAGAGGAGAAAGGAGTTGAGGGAAATTGGAAGGGGAGGTGAACCATGAGAGACTATGGACTCCGAAAAACAATCTGAGGGTTTTGGAGGGGCGGGGGGTGGGAGGTTGGGGGAGCCAGGTGGTGGGTATTGGGGAGGGCACGTATTGCATGGAGCACTGGGTGTGGTGCAAAAACAATGAATACTGTTACGCTGAAAAGAAATAAAAAAAAAAGTGAAGGAGAAATAAAAACTTAGACAAACAAACAAAAATGATGGTCAAAGCACCCAAATGCTTAAGAACCCCAAACGCTTGCACTAGCTACCTTTTTCTTCCTCCTTTTTGATTGATTGATGGATTGGTTTATACTCAGTAAGAGTGAAGAGGTGGGGGGGCGGGGGGGCCACACCCCTCACAGAGCCATTGAGACCCGGAAGCTTATTTCCTGTTCAGTTGTAACCCCAGGGGCTGGAGCAGCCAGGCTGCCCGTGTAAATCTAAAGAAAAATGAACTTCCGTGTGGGTAAATTGGTCTCAAGAGAGACATCTGCCCTTCCCCAAGCACCGAGTTGATGCTTGGCATATAAATGTTTACTTAATCTTTGCCTCCAGCTCAAATGTCTCAGAGCTCCGCAGCCTCTTATCTCCCGGTGTGTCTCTGAAATCCAGCTTCCATCTTCATTACAAGTAAAAGCCTTGCAGTCCCACTGTCCTTCCCACTGGATATGGCCTTTCAGTTTCTGTGGTGGAGCCTTCAACCCTTACCAGGAAAAGTACCTCATGGGTTGACATTTTTTTTTTTTTAAGATTTTATTTACTTGACAGACAGAGATCACAAGTAGGCAGAGAGGCAGGCAGAGAAAGGAGGAAGCAGGCTCCCCACTGAGCAGAGAGCCCGATGTGGGCTCGATCCCAGGACCCTGGGATCATGACCCGAGCCGAAGGCAGAGGCTTTAATCCACTGAGCCACCCAGGTGCCCCTCATGGGTTGACATTTAAAGCGATAGCCGTCTCTGAGTGGCACAAGTCTGGGAAGTCACCAGGTCTCCTGCACGCAGCCTGGTGTCCGAGACCCAAATGTCCACCTTCTCACCGAGATCCCTCCTCCGACACATGCTTCCACATCTGAAGTCAAGGCATGGTGCCCTCCGGGATGCTTGAGCCACGGTACCAACGCCCCCACATCTAGCACCTCCTCTCTGAACGGCCAACCAACACCCTGATCATGAAATCTTTCTAATCACTGGCCGTCTTCAACTCCCAGAATACACCGACGTTTATCTGGGAGGCACTGGCTTCTAGAACGTCAGCCTCACCTTACTTTGGCTCTTGCCATCTTCCTGAGTCTATGACAGCCACCAATGCCAGCCCCGCCTTCCCCTGGTCCCTTCACTTATGACCTTCATTCACGTTCAGTCACCCAGATTCGTGGCTCCTCTCTCCGTGGTTAAGTTCATCTTCAGATCTACTGTACCTCTGAAGCTGTGAGCACACACCTCCCCTTTCTGACCAACATCTCCTGTTCTTCCGGCTATCAGCTTTTCCTACTCCATGCTCGCTCACTTCTCCTCCTCCCGATGACTTTCAGCTTCACTTTCTGCCCCTCCAGCCCAGACCTCCTGTCTACCACTCGGGGCCTCTGGAGCACCGGCCCTGCCATCCCCCACCCTGCCAGTCACCTGCCCCCTCTACTTGGAGAGCACACGCTGCTCCGTGCTGTCCACGGGAGAGCAGACACCAGCCAAAACTCCCCGGCAAATTGGAACAAAGGTTCTGTTCCAGCTTCCCTGCTATTTGGAAGAAAATGAAAAAATATTACAAATTGGGGTACTTATGTTTGGGAGGATTAACAGACATGTTCTAGCCTGCTTCTACCTCTTTCCCTATTGGGTTTATTCTTTTTTTTTTTTTTTTAGATTTTATTTATTTATTTGACAGACCGAGATCACAAGTAGGCAGAGAGGCAGGCAGAGAGAGAGGGGGAAGCAGGCTCCCTGCTGAGCAGAGAGCCCGACTCGGGGCTTGATCCCAGGACCCTGGGATCATGACCTGAGCTGAAGGCACAGGCTTTAACCCACTGAGCCACCCAGGTGCCCCGGGTTTATTCTTTTGAAGTCCCACACCTGTCCTGCCCCTCAGGTTTCTGGCTCACTGCCCCCCACTGCATAGAATTACTAGAGCTCAGAGCAACCTGCTTCCCTCCAGCATTTCCTTGGATTTCTTTTTCCTTTTTTTTTTCTTTTGGACCATCTCCCAAGTTCCAGGACCCCCTTTTACAGGGCTCAAGTTTATTACATCAATAATACACATTATTGGACATATAATGTCACATGTTCATGTGTGTGTGTATACACACATACAAAAAGGTTTAGGTACGTTCTGTCGATTGAAACATTTTTATGATCAAATATCAAAACAAGTGAGAAGGCTCTATACTTTTGAGCCTCCATTTTCTCAAGTGTGAAAATATGGGTGGACAGAATGCTTGTCCCACCACCACCGCCTTGGAAGCACAGCGGGCTGGACGAGACGAGCACTCTGGCTTTGCACACTGGGAAGTAATAATGAACACATTGCCAAGGTGCAGACCTTCAAATGAAGGAGGCACTTAGGGCCTAGTAGAATCTCCTCTCATCATTCAGTTTTTTTTTTAAGAGATAGGGAGGCAGGAGAAGGAGCAGAGGGACAGAGAGTATCTTAAGCAGGCTCCACGCCCAGGGCAGAGCTTGAAGTGGGGCTTGATCTCAATGCGGGGCTCGATGTCGATGTGGGGCTCGATCCCATGACCCTAAGGTTGTGATCTGAGTTGAAATCAAGAGTCAGACACTTAAATGACTGAACCATCCAGGCACTCCCATCATTCAATTTTTAAATCAACTCTGGTACTAATTTTTTTTTAACAGTCTTTTTTTTTTTTCCTGTTATGATTCCATCTTAACTTACTTTCTGGAAATTGGAAGAATATTCTTACCAGTGGGTAAGTATGTTAATGGCATGCTTCCACTTGCTCAGGCTGGACACAAAACTGCGCAAGGGCGTCATTCTACTTTTCCCACATGTGGTTCCTGGAAACCGACCTGCGGCTGAGCCCCAGGACTAGAGAAATCCAGAACAGTGCCTTGCACACAGTGGCCCCTCAATACATTTCTGTTAAACATATGTATCCAAAAATGACTCCCCTCTTCTTAAACTTGTGCATTTCTTCATTCTAAAAGATACTACTTCCTATTTAAATGGAAAGAAACCAATCTCTCCTGGAAGCCACGTTTGGCAGGAGGTTTCTGGCTGGCGAGAACAAATAATGACCGTGTGTCCATGTGTTCAATTCTCCATCCACCATCCAGTCGGGCAAATCCTAGAGAGGATTTGGCTTCCTGCAGTAGATAATACTTTCTCTTTGGAGGACCCATGACACAAAACTGTCTGAGCGCTGCTAACATTCCTACCTCAACCAATTGGGCGGAACAAAACCAAGTTCATAAACCGATACAAGGGCTGGTTGTCCAATGTAACTGCTTAGCAAAAAATATGAAATGGCAAGACACTGAGAAATAGTAAGCCTTTTTGGGATCTTCTTCAATTTTGTAATGTTGGAATCCATGGCACGCTAGGTACAGAACATGGGACCCACATGGTGCAGAGCTCGTACAGGGCCTGGGAAGGATGACGGGAGAGGCAAAAGTGAACAAAATGTCAGCACTGGCACCTCCCTGCCTTTGTAGGAACCATGGCATTCAACAAGTGTGTTAAATGAGCCACTACCATATGCTCAACCCTGTAGAGCATGTGGAGATGACAAAACACACTCCTGATCTGCTTTAAATCTGGTAAAGGAGTCCGGGGGTGTGAGCATCCCAAGTGGCACAGCATGGGGCCCCACACTAGGCTAAACACGGGGTGTCAGGCTTTTGGAAGAGAGAGCAATCCTGAGACATAAGGGAAGGCTTCCAGAAGCTGGGTGTGCTAAGTGGGCTCTGAAATCGGGGAGCATTAACAGGTGCATGAGAGGCAGCCAGGGAAGGGGAGGGCACTGTCAAAAACTTGGGATAATCGAGACCAGGGGTTCTCGAAGTGTGGACATATGCCAGCAGCATGGAGATTACAACCTGGGAGCTTGATGGAAATGTAAGTTCCCAGGCCCAACCTGAGAACTACCAAGTCAGCAATGGTGTGGGCGGGGCCCAGCGAGCTGTTTGAACATGGTCTCCAGGTGATTCTGACCCACACTCGAAATTGAGAGCCTGCTCTAACCACCATGTTAGAGTAGGCACTGGGCTCCCTTCAGCCGGCTGAGCAAGTGGCCAAAGGAGGTATTGGTTTCCCAAATGCTCCCAGCCTTGCCTACGTCTGCCACTTCCTAGGATTGTCAGGAAGGAAGCCAGGGCCTCTCCTCCCTTGTCCCGTTTCTGCAAACCCTGTGCCCTGAGGGCTGGGCCACCATGGGCTAAGTGGCAGACCACCCAGGTGAAGAAGAGTTACATCTCCCACTGGCTTATATACACAGCCCTCCTCATGCGTCTTCCCCAGCGAGCCATACCTCTAATGGACAAGTGGTTGATGGGAGAGCGGGAGGTGGAGAACAGCTACACAGAGGAGAGATGCGAAGGGGGCTTCTGGGAATCCAGAAGGTCCCAGTCACAATTCACTTTCCCCTTGCATTCAGGTCCAACTGGGGCCTCACAAAGCCTGTACCTATCCCACAATGAGACGGTTGAGAACAACCTTTGAAGGCAAAGAAGCCATTGGAATTGCACTTCTCTTCAGATCAGATTAGAACAACAGGAATATTCTGGAAATTGTTACTGACTTCAGGGAAATGACTATAGCCCCTGGAAGACTAACAGAATTTGGCAGAGCGTGCCTTCCCTTCCCCTTTCACCCACCAGAAAGAGATGCACAACCTTTGCTCTCCAGTCTCTCTGTGTAGCTCATATTTTCTTCAGAAGCACTTTGGTTTACGTAACTGTTTTCTTCTGGAGTGCCAGCTGCTGGGCCAGCCATGCTACTGAGCCCTGGGCTGAGGTCCCCGGGGTGGTCACATGGCCCTGTATTGTGCATATGCACACAGGCTTCTATCTGTCAGCGGAAGAAGGCATGACATGTAGGCCCTGACCCGCTCAACAGTGGCCCTGGTCCCATGAGTCTCCCCATGGGCCATCACATGGGGGCAGTAGTTTGGGCCTTGGGAGCTGTTCACAGAACGATGTGGGCGAGCCAGCTGCCACTCCGATGGGTCCGCCCACACTGAGGTCACTGGCTGCGTGTTCAGCTGGGGAGCTGGCCTCCCACGCTTGGGCCATCGTGTGCCCACCACAGCCGGCGGAGCTTCTGACGTGGCTCAGCCACTCACAGAGCTACCTGCCCCTACATCTGGGCAAGGGCGGTGGCGGGGTTTGTATTAAGAGTCAATGGGTCCTGCTACCACATGGATGAACCTTGGGGCCGGCCATCAGGGTAAGTGAAATCAGCCAGTCATAAACAGACAGATGCTATGTGGTTCCACTTACATGAGGTATCTAGAGGAATCAAATTCACAGATGTAGAAAGCACAGTTGGCCCTTGAACAACACTGGTTTCAACTGTGTGGGTCCATTTAATACGTGGATTTTCTTCAATGAATATAGGCCAGTACTGCAAAATCTAATTTCTCTTCCTTATGATTGTCTTAATAATGTTTTCTTTTCTCTAGCCGACTTTATTGTAAGAATACAGTCTATAATACATAGAACATATAAACTATGTGTTAATCGACTCTTTACATTGGTAAAGCTTCTGGTCAACAGTAGGCTATTAGCAGTGAAACTTCGGGGGGGGGCACAGTTGTACATGGATTTTCAACTGCATGGGGGTCAGTGCCCCTAACCCTGCGTATTCAAAGGTCAACTGTACACTGGTCGTTGGCAGGGGCTGGGAGAGAGGGAAGGGGAGTTGGTGCTTAATGGGTACAGAGTTTCAGTTCTGCAAGATGAAAAGAGGTCTGTGGATGGATGTGGGTGTTTGCCCCACAATGCAGATGTCCCTGATGTCACAGAACTGCACACTGACCAATGGCTATGGAGGTCAATTTTATGTCACGTGTATTTACCACAATTTAAACCTTGTTTCCTAAGAAGTAAACAAGCCCCACATTGGGTGTAGAGATTACTTAAAAATTAAATCTTAAAAAAAGTAAGAATGACAATGGAACTAACGTTGATTCACAAGCATGGGGTTGCACACCTGGGGATTGTCATGTTCCATCCTTTTGTCTGCATTCCATTATCATCCCCAATTTATAGGCAGAAAAAGTAAGGTCTCGGAGAGGGGCAGTGACATGCCAAGGCCCGCCCACCTACGAGGCAAGATGAGATGCAAACCAGGAAGCCTGCTGACTCCAGCCCGAGGGCGCTGAAGCCCCCTGCGACTCTGCGACACTGTGACTCTGCGACTCTGTGACCCTGCGACACAAACTTGGCTCAGAAGAACAAAAGTCTGGTGAGTGACTGTGTGCCGACAGGTACATGGAAAGACCTCCAGGCCAACAGCTTGCTCTGCTGTATGACACCAACACACATAATACACACGTACTAGGAGAAAGTTCTGGCAGCTAACTCGGGGAACGAACACAACACTTCTTTGCTCTGTGGTGGGCAGCTCAGGCCCGGGAGCACAATATCCAGCTCTGACTCCCCATTCCCGACCCGTGCGCCCAGCCAGCCAGCAAACAAATGCGAGTTGTGCCAGGCACGCCTCAGAACCGCTGCCTGAACAAAGCATGTCCCTTGCCTTTGAGGGTCTCACAGTTCGGAGACACGTACACTAAGACAAGATTCGCCAATGCCGGGTCCTCGGTGCCACAACAGGGCTGCGCAGTCCAGGGCCGGGGGAGCCTGGGGCTGGGGCAAGAGGCACCGCAGAGCCCGGAGAGGGTCAGGGCATGGAGCTCCCAGCGAGAGGTGCGCACCCGAGGCCAGGGGGACATCCAGGGATGACGGGGGTTGTGATACCCACATTTCCAGTCTGAAGGGCGGCTGGCACGCCCTCAAAAAGCTCAGGGAAAATCCCTCCGTGTGAGTGGAGCCTACATGCAGGATACCTGATTCCCATCTGCTCAGCCTAAAACCCTCACTGTGCCTCCCGGCCTCGCACCCACTTCTGCCCAAGCACAGAAGAAGCAAGAACAGAAGTAGCTGGAGTCTTCAGACAGCTTTGCTAGAAGGTGGAAGGGCAGCTCTGTCCCCTCTCCCTCAGCTGGCCGCACTCGAGGCCCCTCTCCTGTGGCCCGTGGCCAACCCTCACCCGCCCCCAGTGGCAAGAGCAGAGCAGTACCTGGTGTGGGTCAGGGGACCCACTGGTCGTTCAGGCCTCCTGGGGGGCAGCGCACCGGGTCTGCTGAGAGAATTGGTCTTGGGTGGCCGCGGCTTTTTGGGCGGTATGGCAGGAACAGAGGGCTTCTGTAAATCCAGTTTTGGCTCTCTCTCTGGTCTTTCTTTAAGTCATTGTTTAAAAAGCATAAAGAAGACAGGGAGATCTAGCATAAGTGACAGTACTTAGGGGCAGACTGCTCGTTTCCTGTATTTAAAAAAAAAAAATCACTGAGGCTACTTGCAAAGGTGAAGTTGGAGGGTGAAGAGCATTATTTATTTTTTTTTTATTTTTATTTATTCATGTATTTTTAGAGCCTTGTTTATTTTTTTGGTCAAGTTAGGAAAATCCCCTCCACAGCTACAGCCCACCACCGGCCTTTGCCCGTGCTGGCCTGGAGGGCCCTTTTGGCCCCTGCCCGCCCGTGGTGAACTCCCGCAGATCCTTTCTCAGGCCTCCTCATTGGCCTGGCTGAACCATGACACTGTCACACTCCCTTCTCAACAGCTGAACCTACCCTCAGAGGCAGACTTTCTTACTCCCTCATCTGAGCCCAGAAAGGCAGCCCTTCATAAATGGGTTCCACTTGGCTACTTTCTGGGTGTGTATATGCCTGGCAGAGCCTGTAGGCCGTCAGTCCCCCAGGGCGGGGCCCGTGTCTGGTCGTCTCTCTAGATCCAACCCGGTGCCTGGCGCATAGCAGGTGCTCAGCAAATGGTTGATGAGTTTGGTCAAGAACCCACAGGACCTGCTAGGTGTGAGAAGGCAAGAGGCCTGATGCCTCTCAGGTCAGCCTGTGTAAAGTAAGTTTACTGAGCCAGTAAGTTTGGCGGGGGGCCATTTCTGGGAACAAAGAATTAATTCTGGATTCTTTTTGTGCACAGTTTGAACTTGGAAGGTAAACTGGGGTTTCACAGGTATTTGGTTTCCAAGGGTTTTTCGAGTCAGCTATTAGAATGATGTTAAAGTCAGATCTGGCGGCCAACTAAGCAGCCGCCTGACTGACAGCTTCGTGTTTTCTGTCCCCAGTTAGCCGTGCCCCATGTGTGGCGTAAAAAGCACACATCCACATTCTTCTTTATAAAGAGGGAACTTCAAAGAGCTGCCCACTGGAGGAGAGGCCGGTTCCCTATGTTCACTCGTAAGCTGGAACTCTGAGCAGTTTTGCTTGCAAACACACACTCATATTGCTCAGGTGCCCAGGAAGATTGGCAAAGCATTAAAAGGCCCACCAGTTACTATACAGACACCACTGTGCTCACCCCCGCACTTCAGGGGAATACGCTCCATCCGGGAATGCTGGGAGCTCACTCACTGTCCATGGGGACCAGAGGAGGAAGGGCGAGGCTCAGATGCAAAGGAGCAGAGACTCCTCCTGCTGGAATGTACTGGGGGGCGGCCTCTCTGGCAGTGTGCCGAACAAATGGGGGTGTTGAGCCCACCTCACAGGGAAGGCCAAGTCTCAGGGTGGGGCTGGCTCTCTGGCTCCCCTGTTGCTTCTCACCAGGGCTTCTGCCTTCTGGACCCACTGAGGCACTGAACAAGGAACCAGAGGAGTGGAAGGAACCAGAAGGGTGTGGTCACTTGGCCAGCCAACTAGGGCAGTTGTTCACATGTAAGCCGAGTCCTTATGTCAGTCAGCATGGAACAGAGCAGGAAGTTCCTGTGATGGAGTCTGGCTGTCAACCAGAGACTAGTCATGTGTCCTCCGTGTGGACAGGGGGCAGTGTTTGGGTATGTCACGGCACACACTCTCCTCAAAGGGCTGGTTGCATGATATACACATGATATACACATGGTTACATGATACACACATGATATACACATGACAACTCTGGTTGTCAACCAGAGACTAGTCATGTGTCCTCCGTGTGGACAGGGGGCAGTGTTTGGTTATGTCACGGCACACACTCTCCTCAAAGGGCTGGTTGCATGATATACACATATCACTGCTCTGGGACACAGACCTGTGTCCCTTTCAATGAGGTTCCACAACTTAGATTTTAAGTGTTCACTGTGAAGGAAAAGAGATGTTAACTTCTTAAGAGCTGGCAATGTTGGCAAAACTTTCGGCAGGCTGATAAAAAAAATATGAAATTTCACAATCAAATTTCATGAGGCCACCCAGGAGTATCTCCCAATAATTACATTCATTAATTCAGCATTTCTCTTGTGACTTCCAAATAACTGCTTTTTAAAATGGAATTTGCTCTGCCTCCTGTTCATAATAATAACATAGCACTTTTCCCATAAAATGTGTGATCAATCAAATCTTAGACACCTAACAAAATGAGTCTTTCCACAGCATGCAGATTTCTCTGGGAGATGTACTCAGAACAGTAGGGAGTCAAACACATTTGTAAATGTTGACTGTGTGGGTCCCGGGAAGCTACTCCCCTTCAGATGACTTTCCTGACCGCCTTCAGGGGACTGTGGGCCCTGAGCTGCTTCTCCCAGTTTTGCCATGCCCCTCCCCCCTAGCATTCTTGACCAAGCACATGTGTCTGTGACATAGTAGCCAGAGTCAAAAGTCCAGCAGTGACAGAGGATGACGGCTTTCATTTGTCCAGGTGGCAATTTCTCTCAGTCACAGGCACCTGTCAACAGGGAATAAGTGCCCTGGGGCACGAGGCACGGGAGAAGGTAGGATGGAAACTCTGGTTGATACATCCAGGGCCTCAGGAAACTTCTAGTCGGCACCTTGGCTTCAAGACGCTGCTGATGTAGGGAAGGCGGCAATGGCAGGAAGACTGGGATGGAAGAACCCCAATGTGTTAAGTGACTGGGCTGGTTGTTTTTCATTTGGTGAGGAATTCTGGCCCAAAAAAGCACCACATAACCCTCTCTCCTATTTCCTTAGAAATGGGATATTTAAAAGCAACCAAAATAAAACCATAATCACCATATTCCCCCCTAAAAACAAACTCTGTGGGCAATCTGGACTAGGCCCTGACCGACAGCTTTGTCTCCGGCTGTTCAAGCAGTACCAGTGAAGACTTGATTTCATACCTTTCTCATCTGTTCTGTTTGGAAGTGTTTCTGGTCTCTCAGGAGGTATCTTTTTAATTTCATGTTTTCTCTCAGTGGTACCTAAGGGGGAAAGGATAACAGTGATCAGAACATATTTTCTCTATCCATTTATTAGACACACCAGCATTTTAAATATTTATCAGGTACAGCAAAGTCAATAGACTTTTCTCCCCCCTAAGCTGAGCGCTGGTGTTACCTGGCAAATATAAGCCGCTTAGAAAACAGCAGAAGCCCTTTCTGGCCTATGTCACTAAGTTTGCCTGCCTATATGTCCTTAATTTACAAGGATGCCATTAATATTTTCTGATATTTAAATCTGACTTCCTTAGACATCAAAACAGTCACAGGAAATCACTGGGTGTGGGTGGAAAATAGGTATAGGCAAGTCAATCATCAAAATATGCAAATAATGGGTCACTGGCAATTGCTCTACAAATAAAAAGAAATTTCACAGGGATCTGGATCCTATGTTGTAGCCTCACATCTTTTGCTACCCCTCTCATTAAGAGGTGAGGTCTGTGTCCCCTGTCTGGAATGTGGGTAGGCTTGTGACTGCTTCAACCAAGGGCCAACATAATACCATATAATTTCCAAGGCTGTGTCATAAAAGACTGTGTCGCTTATGCTTTATTTGCTAGAACACTGAATGTCTGTGTGAGAAGTCCACAAACCTAAGGCCTGCTGAAGAAGCCATGTGTAGACATGGTCTACACATGCCCCCACCGAGCCCAGCCCTCCAGCCATTCCTGTCAAGGGCAGCCAGACATGACAGCAAAGCAGCCATCTCCAAAGTGGGTCCTCCAGCTTCCGCTGGCCCAGCGTTGCCAGCTGAGGTCCCAAATATCAAGGAGCGGAGAGACAAGATGTCCCAGCCAGCCCCTGTTCGAATTCCTGATCCCAGAAGCCATGGGCATAAGAAGATCGTTGTTTTCTGCCACCAGATTTGGGGTGGTTTGTTATGCAGCGATAATAACGAGAGCCTATTTTTAAGTAGAGGGATGTGCAGAGAAGATCTGTGGTTGCCCTTCAGTCCAGTATATCTGTGCCTGAATCCCTCAAATGTTACATATGACATTTTCCCAAATATACCTGCAGGGCTCTGTAGACTGCAGCTGCTCCCTCACCTGGGGTCCTCAGCATGGCCCGTGGCCTCAGGTGCATAAGCACATTTGCAAAACAGCTAAAGCATAAAACCAATCACAAGTTCTCCTCAGACTTAGAGACTTGCTTGAGTGCTCGGTGAATTCCTTACTGCCCATCCCTATTGATGGGTACCTGGAACTAAAATCTCAATGACACAGTATCAGAAGCCAAAGGAACTGAAAAAAAAAAAATCCACTGAACACACTTTACCGAAATCTCCTTAATGACTCATTACAAATTAAACACTGTATCTAATTTCTGTCAATTCCATATTTTTTGGGGGGGTTTTGGTCAAATAATCAAACATGAGGAAAGCTGATGATAAGGAAAATATAAATATCTACGTCCCTGTCACAAAGCAATTCCCAGGATTATTCAGCAGGATAAATTAAGGAGGGCACGGATTGCAAGGAGCACTGGGTGTTATCCACAAACAATGAATCATGGAACGCTACATCAAAAACTATAACATCATAAAAATTATTAAAAAAAAAACGAGCAGTAAGAATCTAGGAAAATTAAATGCCATCTTGCTTTGCCCCACAGAGATGCAGCATAACCTTACATAAAATTGCTTTAAAAGGAAAAGAATTTGCCTATCGTGCTACAATCTAGGCATCTAATGATAACGAAGATGTTTGTTATTCCTAGAGATACAGGAGGAACTAACGATCCTACTGCCATGAAGAACCCAATCCTAGTTACATTCTAGGCTCCTTGAGCCTTGGGCCACTCAACTTATCTCCTTGGTCTATAATCCATCACCAAAGCCTCGAGGAAAAGGGTCGTCAGAGAAAAGCAAAACAAGAGCCAGCTTTAATTTCAGCACAACAAAATATTGATCGGTGTGAACCACTAGGTGGCAAAATTAAACTGCTCAATGCAAACTACAACGCGGGGCGGGGGGGGGGGGGGGCGGAGCAAGAGACGTAATTAACACCTCATTTCAGGGCATAAGCTCCCTAATTCTCAACTATCCTAAAGGGAATGGTAAAGGAATTTGGGGTCAAGCGGATTACCACCCCCCAAATTCGGTGGGCCAAAAGGCCTTAAAAAATCACTCATTAATAAATTTGTGAATAAACCAATCTGGAAATTTATTCATACTTTAAATGTTATAGAAATATCACAGTTATTAATGTGTGGAACTAAAAATACCCCTACTCTTCTTCTGTTTAAGTTGTTAATTTTTTAAAATGCTACTTAACTAGTTATTCATGGAGGAATTTCTCCCCGTAATTAGTTCTTAACAATTATAAAGGAGAGTTCTATGGGGAAATATGAATGATCTTTTCTATGTATGAGAACCCTCTGTGCAATGAGTTACCAAACGTCCAACCACGTCATGTCTTCCTATGTTATTCAACCTTAATGTCTGAACTACACAGAAAAAGTGAATTGAACTCTTCTTAAGATGAAAAAAGTCTCATGAGGAAAGATATTTATTGCCAGAAGAACATTTTTTTGTTGGGGGGGGGTATGTGAAGTAAGTACAAATTTTGGTTAACCACGCATTTTTTTTTTTGGTTAAAAATTCAGCCCCACTGTACACGCGTGGTGAGGCTATGACCCATGGAAGCAATCCTCCCTAAGCTGACCCTCGAGATGAGGTAGGCGCGGGCAAAACAGGACAATTCAGTTCTTCTTTCCTCAAAAGCAGTTGATGAGAAATAAAAAAAATAATACAGCAGGGGAAAAAAAAACTGGTTTACTCCAAAGCAAAGTCTTTCTGGTCATTCACTTGGGAGGCTAGATTTTTTTTTTTTTTTTTTTTTTTTTTTGCTGTACCAGGGATACATTTTAATGGTATGTTTAACTTCTAGGAGAAGCAGCGACAGATTTAAAATCTGCCTGCTGAGACCAAGTGGTAAGTTCCCAATTTGGTGATCCGTCGCATTTGAATCTAAGAACCTTGAGCTCTCCCGAGGGTGCCGTAAATACACACAGAAAGTCACACGCTGTGTCCAGAACAGAAGCACATTACCTGCCCCTTGCTTGATGACAGGAGCGGACGGAGGAGGCGGCTTCTTGGGTCTCTGAAAAATGAGTCAAAACGATAACACATGAGATTGTTGGCAAGCCAATGAGATTGTTGGCCTGTCACATAAGGATCGAAGACATTGTTTTCTAGATGTAGTTTGGACAGTCCAGAGGAGCTCTCCAAAAAACTGAGCAAATCTCTCTCCGGGGATGTCAGGTTTTGGCACCTTTAAACCAACACTAAAATAAATTCAGCCTGCAAAACAAAACTCTGATGGACAAATGAAATACCATTTCCCCCTTTCTAAATTTGTAACAGCCTTCTGGAAAAGCACGGCTCAGCAAAAATGGCCTGCAACCAGCAAGCACAATGGTACTCCTACACTGAAACCGCATTTGCAATTAAGATTTAATCTGCTGAATAACCAAGTGATTCGGGAGAGTCACTGGGACAGCACGAAATCAGATCTGCTCTGGACAGGGGACCTTCAGCAAAAGCAGGCCAAGGGGTTGCTGTGGCTGGGAGTCAGTGGGTTCTAAACCTCTAGCCCTTCTGACCCCAAGGCTGGCAGGCCACTTGTGAGGCCCCCTCAGACCAGGTGTACCCTGGAAAGTGGAATGGAGCTTTTTTTTTGCATATTGGCTGTGGTCTGTTTTTCTCTCACAACCTGTCACTCTGTTAGGTGACGAGGCAGCGATGCAGTCGGTGGCATCCGCCCCTGAACCGGTTCCAGGGCCTCTCCTTGCTCACCCAGGATTGACTGTAGGAGGAAGAGGGTCAGGCTGCACTTGGCAAGTGATTCAGGGGCCAAGAATCCAGCCAGGGCACAACTCTTGGACACCATACTTGGATAGGGGAGCCAGAGGCGAGGAGAAAACCATCTCAATATCAAAGTCATTAAGGAAAGATAGAAACCAGAGGATTTGAGAATTGAATCCATGTTGCTGCTGATACTTCTCCCGACCCTCTCTGGGCCTTACACACCAGTGACTTTTTCAACAGCTCTAGAGAGTCTCTCCTGCACTCTGGAAACGTACCGCTCTGACATCACCACAAGGACCAGCCAAAGCACCCTGTAGTCCCCAGCCCCTACCCTCTGGGGCCCCCCAGGGTCTGCTATGGTACTAGCATGAAGGAGGAAATGATTTCGAGTAAAACCCTGAGAATAGGAGACCCGTGAAGAACTTTCGCAGGAGGCATCCCAACAGGAAGGCTCTGGATTCTGTGACATGTCACCTCTGCTCTTCAGTAGCTGGCTGATGTGGCCATTACCTGGAGGAAGTAGTGTAGCGTGGTGGCCGAGGGGTGGGGTTTCACAGCCTGACTGATTACAAATGCTGGCTCTTTCAAGTCTCAGTCATGGACATGGGGCAGGTGAACTGACCTAGCTAAAGCTTCTCATGTGGAAAATGGCAATGGTATTACCTCCCTCTTGAGAGGAGGTAGTTTCACACGCACAGGGAGTCAGTAAGCACTGCCCTAGTGAATCTTCGTGAGAAGACTTTAAGTAGTGATTTTAGTATGCCCATTTTGCAGATGAAGTGATTGAGGCTTAAAGAGATGAAGCCACTCCCTAAGTCACCATGCTATTAAATAGCATGAGGGCTGGGAGCCCAGGCCTGTGCTGTCTGACCCACAGGTCTACTCTGAGCCACTGCGAAGGACCCGCCTTGCCAGAGGGCATCCACAAGACAGCCCACAACACGGCCATATATAACACGCGGTATACACAAAAGCACAGGGAACCCTATCATGTGAAAGTTGGGGGGAAGAAAATATGGGTATTACGCTGCAGCTACAATATGAGCTCAGATCAACTACGTTACAAAATATACAGAAAGAGAAAAAGACTGGAAAGGAACCAATTTATAGCGTGATACCTGACTAGTATAGGATTATGGGCGTGTGTGTGTGTGTGTGTTTCCTTCTTAATATGTTTCGGTGCTGCCTATATGAGTACTGGCTAACGTCATTCTAAAAAAGAGACAGAAAAATGCTCTAAGGGCCCCCTCCCGCTGCACACAGGCTGTCCCGCTGGCGGAAGGCCCTTTCCCATCTGCCAGCCCCTTCTCGCTCTGCACTCCAGCCTCTTCCTTCTTCTGCCTCCCTTTTCTATCCTTGTATAAATTAGCTGGGGACAGATGTGTGTTTACCTAATGAAGTTATTGTTGAAACTCTGCCAACTAACCTTCCTTTACCTCAGGATCAGAGTAAGTTCTGATTCACAGACAGCGCCCTGTGGCCTACTTCTTCCCGGCCAAGCCCCAGCGATGCCTACCCTGTGAATGTCTTGCTCGCTTCCTGCTCCTTTGAAACATTTTATAACCAATTTCACATGAGCCTCCTCTTGCCGAGGCTGTTACCCCAGCGACCTTGCCTCAAACCACAGGACCCCAAATTAAAAAAAAAAAAAAAAGACAATTACAAGTCATCATGTTTTCCAAGATTACTGTGCAAAGAAAAAAAATCCCTCAGTGTTGTCAGATTGGACATGGAGCAGGCACACAGAATGTGACCGGGGCACGGCAGAGCGGCACCAAGAGAGAGGACAGGAGGCGTTAGGCTAAGAGACTGAGTGTGACAAGCGTGGTCATGGCAAGTGTGGGCTTGACAGTGGCGGAGGCAGGAGGCAGAGGTGTGAGGGGTTGTGAGGAGCCCTGGCGGTAGTGAAGGCAAGTGGGGCCAGTTCTGAAAGGAGGGCACAGTCTATGACTGTGTGCCTTGTACCCACCGGGTTTGATCCGCGCTGGCTGCGGGCCAGCTGTGCTTATGAGCGGAACGGGTTTACAGGCTGTCCTGCGTTTCTTGTTTTGTTTTGTTTTTTCTTTGACTGACTTCACTCGATGATGCCCTCAAACTTAGCCTTCCTGCCTCCTTAGAGGAAAATTGATGCCATGTTTCCAAAGAAGAGGTCTTTGAAGGTAATTCTAAACAAAAACTAGGGCCTGGGTTCAGGGGCAGCTCCAGACTGTCCCCCAAGTGATTAACAGATGACTGCACAGGAGCCTACAAGGATTTTCCTCTTTAAACGCAACAGGAAGACGGGGCAGCGAGAACTGAGAAGGCAGGCTGGGAAAATCTGTAGCAAAACGTGACAGGAAAGACTTCAGCACAGGCATTCATAATTCTTAAATCAAAAGACGTAAGCACGTCGCTTAGTCGGTTTTCCCCAAAATGTCCGACTGTGACCGGATGAAGGAAATAGCACGGAGGGGACCTCCAGGTTAAGTCGTAGCCCAGCGCGTGCTCTGCCGAGTTGACTGGCATTAGCCAGTGCCACAGGTGTGCAGTCAGAAACACCCTTTCAACCCAAGCAAGTATTTTAAGTCATGAATTTTTAGAGGCACTTGTTCTATTTCTTCTCTTTATCCCTGGAAATATAACACTCCTGATCCAAATTCAGATCACTTCAGCCTGCTCAATTTGTAGATCGATGCCAGAGACAGAGGATATTAGAGCTATGAATGATCACAGGGTCCCCTCTATACTGGGGAGACTGAGGCCCAGAGGGGCTGGGTCAATCACTGGGCAGGAGCCAAAGAGAGCCCAGAACTCATATCCCTCAATGTCCAGACTGTGGCAATTCATTAAGAGCCAGCATGAAAATGTTCCTAACAAAATCAATGAGCCAACATTTTCTGATTTCTAGGAGAGCAGAATGCGTTCTGCGGTCTTCCCATATGCAGGGTGTACAGGCCTGTGTGTGCCTGCGTGTGCGTCTGCCAATGTCAAGCCGTTGGCTTGGACACAGAAGCAAACTCCATCCTTCAAAGGATACGTTAACTAGATCTGATTTCTTACCATTATTACCAGGAAGGAAATAGATCTGAATGTTCTGGAGTGAAGACAGCAGGAAGGCAAGTCTTACTTCCTGCTGATGGATTTCTGAGCTGACTCTGCCCTTTGTTTGGCAAGCCTGGCCAGTCCCAGGCAAAGAGCTCATCAGCTGGCTCAACTGGCCTCCCTGGCAGGAATTCTGATTTGCCACTGGGCCTCTTGCCTTCAGAGTTCTGGCCCCACACATGTGGTTTGTTGAGAATAACCAGAGGAGCGTACTCCTGACGGCCAGGTACCCTTGAGGGGGGCACTTTGCTAGAGGGAAGCAAACCTTGGCTTGATTTTCAGCCTTGGGAAGCCCTCCTCCAGATATCCAGCTAAGTTCTCTAGAGGTGTCTGTGTGAAGCTGGAGAGGGAACAAAAATGGACAGTTCCTGACCAGGACATCCCTCACAGCTCTAGAAACACACGAAGGCCTCCACTCTGCTCTTTGGTTCCCTGTGATTATAGCATGTGCAAGGGCCCCTCTGCACCCTACAGAGTCCCTAGCACAGGAGGTCCCCAGGGGCCACCACAAAAACCTGCTCTCAGCAGGGTCTCTCTTGAGTTTCCTCTCCTTAACCTTTGGCCCGGTGGCCTGCATCCCTGGTCTCCCTCTTGGCTGGGCCCATCTAGAATGCTAGCCTATTGGGGAATCATGCAGGCTTTGATATTTGGCTTCTCCCCAAGATGCTCTCACACTTTACCCCCTTGGCTCATGCCTCTGCTCCCTCTGCCCACTGCAAAAGTGAAGCCTCAACTCCATGCCCAGACCTCACATCCAGATAGAAAGACCCGAGCTCCACTATGTCTGGGAGGAGGAGTCTGACAAGGGACCTGACTTCTCCCTGCCTCCCCTTCCCCTTTCAAGCTAGTGCAGGAGAGAGCAGTTAAGTAGGAGGAGAGGGGTCGAAGGAAGGGAAGGTACACGTGGTCACCAAATGACAAGCCAATCTTGACAGCCAACCCTGTACCGAGCATGCTGCTATGGGCTGAATGTTTGTCCACTGAATGGATCCCAAATTCCTGTAGTGAAACCTAATCCTCAATGTGGGGTGTGTTGAGGTGTTGCGTTTAAGGGGGTGACCAGGTCATGAGGGTGGCACCCTGAAAGACGGGATCAGTGTCCTTACAGAAGAGACCCCAGAGAGCTCCCCTACCTCTTCTGCCATGTGCGGGCACAGCAAGAAGACAGCCATCTACAAACCAGGAAGTGGACCCTCACTAGATGTCACTTCGGCTGGCACCTTGACCTTAGACTTCTCAGCATCCAGATTGTGAGAAATAAAGTCCTATTGTTTATAAACCACCCAGTCTATGGTATTCTGTTCCAGCAGTCTGAACTAAGACACATACTTCCGGGCCCCATGGAGGAGAAGCTTGGGACGCGGGCTCTGCCTTCAAAGAGATGACAGCTTGGGCAGAGCAGTGACAGAGAAGCACGCCAGGCAAGGGTACAACTGAATGAGGGGCTCAACTGAGCGAGTACAGGCTGTAAGAACCAGCAGAGAAGGGAGAAGGGGGCCATCCAGGCTACTTCAGGGAAGCTCAGTTAGGGCTCCGCCATTAGGTTATGCTTGGGTGACATTAGTGCCTCCATGGTTCCCATCTCTGCAGGTGAAATTACCCAGAAAACTACACGTACAGACAAGGTTGTAGGTGAATTTTTTTTCACAATGGTGATAATTGGAAGCACATATTTGCTTCTCTTTGGAAGACCATTTGGGGGAAATAATTCATTGGACATCTTTAGAAACTAGAAGTACTGGTTCTCAAAAGGCTGAAGGACATGGCTAGGAAAAGAGAAAATTTGGGTTGAGTCGGTTTTATAAACTGGGTTGTCAGACGATGGGGGCTGAGGTAAGGGGCCTCCTAGGAAGGTGGTAAAGAGAATGTAGTCACAGCTACACTGGCAAAATCCCCCTCCAGCGGACTAGCCATTGTGGGAATCCAGCAAGTCCTTTCCTTTCCTGTGAAAGTCTGGACAAGACTGCCGAGCGATCTTAAGGTCGGCACTTGGCCATAACTGAGAAAGTGGGGAACATACTGGATTGCACCACAGCGTACCTGGAGATGGACAATGAACAGGAAGCGTCCGATCAGCTGTGAACCCCGAGAGCCGTGGAGAGTTGCTCAGGCCGAGGGTGCCGTGTGCTCGCCAGCAGCCTCTGGGATGAGCTGAGTTCAACACACAGCTCCCCGGGCGCACCCCACCCTCTGGTGCATAAGGGGGCCTCCAGCTAGAACTGCAGGACCCGTGGTGAGGGCCACCAGCTCTTGCAGAAAGCACCAAAGAAATGTGGTTTCCTGTGAAATCTGGCTTCTAAAAAACCTGGCCCGCAGGGAGCGAACGCCCTGGGCAGGCAGACCCATGTGTTCCAGACTGGCTGACATTTCAGTTCTTGTTGCAATTAGTAAGCTGGCAGTCTGCTCGCTGGGTAAGTCTCTGCGAGTTGGCAAAGGTGAGCCTGCATCGCAGCCACAGGCATCTTTAGAAATTTTTGAGGGAAGGTTTCTGTGTACCTGAGAGGCAGATCCTCTGCTGTAGAACATTCACTGGGGGAACCTTGGCAACGCACTGGTTCTTGACATGGTCTACAAACTCAGAAGGGTCCTTCATGTCAATGGACCCTAGAACAGTAACGTCCTCTTCAGGTGATTTGAACAGTTTCTCTTCACGGCTCTAGAGCTCGAGACTTTTTCTTAAAAAGCAGTCCTTCAGGAACATTATCGTTCAGGATATCTACTCTATTTTTTTTTCAATGACGGTGAGTTTTCTGCTGTTCTTGAGAGTTCAAGTTCCCCATTTTCCTTCCATAATGATGACAGAGCATGTGCACCGCTTCACTGGAGCTCTCAGAATGTTTAATCTTTCCATTTTGATATTCAGTTTTACTGTCAAGTCTCAAAACAAACAGCCAGCCATCGAATCTAGGTTCTCTCATAAATAGCTTACATAATTGCTCTAAAATATGCACCAAGAGACCAACGGGTGCTCTCCCCCCCCCCCCCCCGGGAACATCTTGAGAGAAAGCCCCAAAGTGTTTGTCACCTAATGAGAGAGAATCTGCCAGGAACTCTGAACGAAAGCCCTCCAGGAAATTCCAGAAGGCTCTGTGGTAACCACCTGAGTCCGTACCGAGCCACAGCAGAAAAGAGCCAGCCTCCTCAGAATGCTTTGGTGACGCCTACTGATTCAAGAGGTCTGTTGCCGAGTAAATGCTCTTTGCTGCTGTCTACCCTAATCACCCCAGCCCGTCCTCTTTTCTGGGTGAATGGCTGCAGCCCCAGCCACTGGCAAGACAAGATGACATGTGCTGAAACTGGTGGCAGAATAACGTTTCAGACTCTGTCATTCACACAGTGCATTTGTGCTAATGATTCTAATCATCTTCACACAGCCAACTCAGCAAACAAGAGCCCCAGCTCCCGCCACGCTGTCACCAGCTCACCAATCCTCTGCACACCGCGATAAAGGCTGCTAGAGCGGCCAGTGCAAAGCTGGTTGGCTGGTTTTGTGGGCTGAGGTGGGGGGGGATGAAAAGGATGTAATACTTCACATGTTCTAAAAGCTGAATGTCACATTATACAACCACTCCTCAGCTGTGGGTATTACTTTGTCTGACAGGTTTGACTATTGTTTCCCTCAGCCGAGTCATCTTCTTCTCAGGGATGTGGTTAAAAGACCTATCAAAGAGATGGTGGCTGCTTGTCCGAGGTTGGCGAGATGCCCACAGGGCCCCCAAAGAGCGTGCACACCTCAACGAGCAAGCTGAGTCCGCTCCTCACTGACAACTCCACACTCTCGGTGGAAGCCTTCCCTTAATACCTTATGTAACAGAGCAGAGCTTCTAGAAGGGCATGCCATGGAATCACTCTCACCTGGTGCCATTACTACCCCACTAAAATATGACTAGGAGCTAGAAAGCAAGGGGCCACAGTAGAGGCAACCAAAGACTTAGCCCATTTGTTAAAAGAATTATCCAGATTTTACCTCAGCCTTCAAAATCATAGTATCTCCCGCAGAACCAGCAAGGTGGCAAATGGCCAGCAGGACAGCATGCTCGCTGCGATTCCTTGGCCACAGGGAAAGGAGTCACCGGGAAGGTCTTGGCATCCGAATGCTTCAGAACGTGAACAATTTCTACCAGGCTTGCAAAGATTGGTGAGAAGGGTCAAACGGGCAGTCTGGACGGCCCTCTCCCCTCCACTCCTTGGAAGAGGCCCACCCTCAATGTCCTTTTGGAAAGGTCCAGCAGGTCTCTATGGCTCCGAACATCAGACCTGCTGCCTGACGCTAAGCCCACGAGGGCAGCAGCTGTGTGCACTCTTCCCTTCTCGTCAGCCAGCACGGCAGCTAGCCCAAGAGAAGGGACCCCATGCGCACACGGTAGATGAAGAAATAAACACAAAACATAACTGCCAGGCAGCAGATCGTGAAAAAAATATGAGAAGCAACATGAAGATTATGCCATTCTGTGCTCGTCTGTCTCTACAAATGTATTTTTTAAAGTACTAGATTTCTTTTTGAAGGCTAGCCTCAAAGTTCTCAGATGCATTTGGATTCCCAGGGAAGCTCATAAGGACATCAGGATAACTGTGTTGATTTGACCGGCTGAAACAAGATGAACCAGAGTCCGACATCTATCATTATGGCCCAGTTTCCACTGAGGCCTTCCCACACTCGTGCGCACAGTAATTAAAAAGACAGGAAGAGTTGACCTGTGTGGGGCCTTTACCAAGCACCAGGCGCCAGGCTAAAGAATCCCTATTTTCTCAACAGTTCAACAAGGTAGGTACGCTTCTCACAGTTTTGTAGATGAAGATACTGAGGCTCAGACACATCCCGTGAGGTGACCTTGAACAGAACAAGTGACAGGGCCACAGTCAGGCCCGGGTCCAGTTGAAGCTGTGGCCTAGAGTCACGAGCACTCTGCTCTCTACACGGCTGCCACACCTCACGCCTGTGTCCTCTTGCTTCAAAATGTTTACTATCCCGTCGGTACTAAATGTTGGCCTCTGTTTTTCTCGGGGGTGGATTCTGTCCACTAATAACCCACCACACCTTGACCTGCCAATAAAAATGGCTCAAGTGATTTTGTTTGCTGGAAGTTTTTTCTTGAATGGAGAACCCTTCTCTGTTCTAGGAATTTATTCCCCTCCTCCGATATAGTCAGGAACTGGAAGGTGGAGCTGTCATCACTCAGACAGATACCTGCTTCTATAGCAGCACTTCCCAAGCTGTAATGTGGAAACGGTTCGCCGGAGGGTCTTGTTACATGCGGGTTGTGAGGCCCAGGTCGCAGGTGGGGCCTGAGTATTTCCAACAAGCTCCAGGTAATGCCGATACAGTGTGGCCCGTGGACCAGCACTAAGAGTCAGGGATATAGAAAACACCAGGAAGCAGAATCCAGATTCTCTGAACCCCAAACTTAGTTCCAAGAGAGAATAACGCGTGTGGAGCAGAACACTCTTCTGCTGAACAATACAGGAAAGCAAGCTATCCTAAAGCCTAAGGGGGTGGCCCTAGGCTTCAAACAATCTGAAGATCGGCAGGGCATGACCTTGGTGGGTCCCAACACCGCAGCTTCTTGAACCAACACATTCGTTCATCAAAGCAGTACGTACACCATCGATGCTGTTCAGTATCCTTAGCAACCAATCCACCAATGTGTAGCTATCCTTCATAAACGCCAGCTCTATAGGAACGGTCATGGGTCAAGGCTAGGTTCATGGTCCAGTAGCAGTGCCCCAACAGGCGTAAACAGGAACCAGTCCAGAAAGGCAGGCAGAAGTCAAGCAAAGCCTGAGCAAATAGCCCTGAGGTGCAGAGCAGAATGGGAAAGACCAATTTCTGCCCCCTTATGATACAATGTGCTTCTAACTTTTCCAAAATTTCTTGTTCCACCCTCATCAGAGAGACAGTACACCTGGAGTGAGGCAAAGACGGGCTGGCTCACTGAAACCACAGCATTGGAAAACGGGTCCCCACAAAGAGAAAACAGATCAGAGGTGTAGGCAAACACACATATGGACAAATGTGTGTATACAAGGCCACATGTGTACACACAGTGTAAGAACATCAGTGGCCTCGCTCTGCGTCCTCTGTTTCACAGCGTGCTTGGCAGCCACCCGCCTGGCCAGCACTGGGCTGCTCCCCACCCATACGAGGACATCCCGCACAGGAGGGAGGCAGTCCGCTTACCAAACGGAGTGCCCGAGAGTTCTTGCCATCGGGTGTTTATATGTTCCAGGCACCACACCCAGGGCTTTACACACACTATCTTATTTATTCGTGCAGCAACACCAGAATAAGGATCACCGTGACCAGCTGTCAGATGAGGAAACTGAGGCTAGGGGAAGATAATGAACACGTTCACACTCGTGCCCAGCCTACCGTAGGGCAGAGGGCTCCAAAAGCAGGTCCACTGAACTAAAATGCCAGGGCTCTTCAGTGGCCCACTAAATTCCCTCCCCTGGGATCCCGAGACCCATCATGGGAGCCACATGCTGACGGCATGTGGAGCGCTGACCTCGAGGCCAGGAAGACTTACGTTGCCCTCCTTTTCAAAGTCAGGTGGAAGCAGCTTCACGAAGTTATCAGGGAACACTCCTCGTCTGCCGTTGAGCTCTCCTTCCCACCAGCCCACATCGATGCAGTCCTAAGAAACGGGAGAGCAGAGAGTGAGAAATGGGGCAAGCACCCTCTGGAGAGGTCCCATGCCCTTTTTATTTTATTTTAAAGATTTTATTTATTTATTTGAGGGAGAGAGAGTGAAAGAGTACAAGCAGGGAAAGAAGAAGAGGGAGAGGGAGAAGCAGGCTCCCCATTGAGCAGGGAGCCCGATGCGGGGCTCCATCCCAGGACCCTGGGATCATGACCTGAGCCGAAGGCAGAGGCCTTAACCCACTGAGGCACCCAGGCGCTCCCTTATTTTATTTTTTAAAAGATTGTATGTATGTATGTATGTATGTATAAGATTTTATTTATTTACTTGACAGACAGAGACACAGGGAGAGAGAGAGCACAAGCAGGGGGAGTGGGAGAGGGAGAAGCAGACCCCCCGCAGGGCGGGGAGCCCGATGCAGGACTCAATCCCAGGACCCTAGGAGCCAAAGGCAGACACTTAATGATTGAGCCACCCAGGCGTCTTAGACTGTATTTATTTAAGAGAGAGACAGACAGAGAGAACGAGACAACACAAGCAGGGTGAGGGGCACAGGGAGAAGCAGGCTCCCTGCTGAGCAGGAAGCCCCATGTGGGGCTCAATCCTGGGACTCTAAGATCCGGAAGGCAGACGCTTAACCAGCTGAGCCACCCAGGTGCCCTGGTCCCACAACCCTTTTAGAGAGAATGGAGGGAGGCCCTTTCCTTGAGGCCACTACCAGCGCAACAGTGGTTACTGAGATGAAGTCAGCACAAATCTCCAAAGTCAGATGGGAGAACAAAAGCACAAGTGTGCCAGAGCTGTGGGCTGGGACTCAGAACCCAGGGCTGCTGTCAGAGGCCCTGCATCAACCCGATCCGCTTTTCTTTAAAGATGGGATGATAATATGTATTTTCTTCGTCTTAATTTTGCTGAAGCTTTAAAATTATTTCATTAACCGCAAACGTGGCTTCAGGAAATACCACATGCACAAATGTCCTCGTTGATTGGCCTGACATAAATCTTGTGAAAATTAAAAAGGGGCCTTGCGACAGTCGGGCAAGCATAAGAAGAATCACACTTTTGGCAAGCTCGTGAACACACCACCGCCCGTCCTCACCTTCTCCTCTCCGTGGTGATGGGGCACCGCTGTCATTGGGAAAAGCCCTTCCCCCACCTTACAGAACTCAATGTTTGCTCACTAAATGAAAGAACAAATCAATCTACTCATTCTTCCAGTTCAAACCCGCTACCCTACTCTGTTCATTCCCTCGTCAGAAGCTTTCTGAGCGCCTGTTTCGCGCGAGGTGCGGGGGAGAGCGCGAGACTATCCCAAGCTTCCGACCCAAGCCGCACAGCCTTGTGGTTCTCCTGGGCCTTCCACCTCAGGCCACAGAACCATTTCTATTTTGCTCTAGTTTTATATCTCACATTTGTCCTCTGGCTCCAACTCCACTTCTACCCCCTGGTCCAAGACTCACCGGGCCTACCGCAAACCCCCCCACTTGGGTGCTTCTTCCTGCCCTGTGTGCGGACAATGTACACACCCTGCTCTTGGGTACCATCCTTGAGTAAAAACCCAATTCTCAGACTGTGACCAACAATTCCTGCTACAGCCAAGAGCCAGCAGAGGCTTTCCAGAAAATGTTAGTAACACGTAGGCCTTTGAAAGTCACGTCTGAAGCGCGGCAAGCTCACGCGACAACGGGAGGAGATCGTGCTCAGGGCCCATGGAGAGACACTCACGGTCCTCCACCACACCAGAGGGGGTGGGGAAGGGGCCAGGAGGGCCCAAGCTGCAGATGCACAGCGGGCCTAGGGCCCCACTGTAGACCCCTGAGGGCCACAGTGTATGTGAGATCATACATCTTAGCAAGGCGAGGAACGTATCTGCCTTTTTGACCATTTATGCCCCCAGCCCACCGCACAATGCCCAATAATAATAAGTATTTGTGGAATCAATGGGGACTTTTTCTAATCCTGAGTTCTCTGATCTCCAGCAATCAGGACAAAGTAGCCTCTAGTGACCTTAACTCATGATGATTTTACATAAGAAAAGGTCCACCTCAGGTGAGAAGTAAATGAGCACCACCTCCCTTCTCCCAGAGGTATCTGTTACGGAGATAAATGAACTCTTTAGAAGAGGTGTGGGTTTTAGAAATGGATCCTTAATCATGGATGGTAAATTCTAGTCCTGACCAACACCGAAAAACAGGCACTTGAAGCATCAAGTTCAGATTTACCCAGGACAAACTGAGGTTCAAAAGACAACATGAGGGAATGCTTATCTTTCTTGGAAAATGATAAGAGAAGCCCAGGTAGGTATTCTGGTCCTGCTCAGGTCACATCACTCCCTAAACAATCTAGCATCAGTCCCCACAGAAGGATCCATGAACGGGGACTGTGATGGTGGCAAAGTACGATGGCGTCTGATGTTCCTCCAGCTCTGAGAAGATCTCGTCATCAACTATCCCAGAAAATCTTGCCAAGGAGTAGGGGGTGACATTCCTTTACTTTTAAGTCCTTAGAAGTTAAATCTTTCAATCCAGATGGCTCTGCTTTTGAGGAAATGCTTGGCACCTTTTTTTCTCCTCTTTTTCTGGACAAGTCCTCTTCTCCTCAAACCCAGCTTGAAATTTACCTTTAGGAAAGTGATAACGATGAGTGCTTTATCTTGTCTTGAACACTCACAACTGTGTTAATTCGCATTTCATGATATTCACTTCAACAAACATCCATGAAATGCAAAGTATCTTAAAGTTCCTTCTGTTGGCACCAGACATGAAACCTGCAAAGAACATGATCCTAACTCCAGGGAGCTTAGAGATTTACGCAAAAGAGCCCCCCACCATATTATACAAGGTCCCTTTGGATGACCTTTATCAACCAAGAGTTCTGGTACCAAAGAGGAGAAAATCATTAACAGCTTTTCAAACCATCTTAAATCTTGTCATGGGTGAAGCGTTTGCTTATGTGCAGACTGAACTTCCCTGCACATTCATTTCAGAGCACCTGATACAGAATTACATCCACAAAAGGCACTCAAATATTGTTTAGTGCTACATTTCTTTTCAAAAGCTTTCTTCCAAACTTTCCAACTGGTGCAAATCTATGCCTCACTTTAGTCTTCTGCAAGCACTAATCCAAGAATCATTGTAATGAACCCTTTCCCTTCACATGTGAGAAAAACAATGAAGAAATTTTTAATAAGCAGAAGCATATCCAGAGTAACTTTAGAACTCATACATGCTTACAGGGCAAAATAGGGTGTAGGACATATTTACTACACCTCCCATCAGTGGAGAATGGCTTGGATGGCTCATCTCTCCTTGGCTTCTTAAGGAAAACATTAACAGTACTAATCATTGTGTACTTCAAGGTAACACAGGGAAAGCGTGAAGGTAGAACACAACCTGTCCTACTGTTCTGATTGGTTAAGAGGACAAACACAAGGCTCATGGATGAGATAAGCACGTTCCAAAAAGAAAATGGTCAGTGTGTCTTAGGACATGGAGGAAAGTGAAAGGGGGAGCCCCACTGCAGGACAGAAGCCAGCCCGAGTCAAGGTACCTGGCGAGGGATAGAGACTGAGAGCGAACCAGGGCCCTTCTTACCCCCTAGCAAGAGAAGCTAATTTAAGGGAAACAGGAACAATTCTGACAGCAGAATGAGAAGCAGAATACCTCCTCGTCAACAAACCAGGAAGAAGAACAAACCTTCTGATGGTAGAGATGAAGAGACAATTATTTGTATGAGGGCTGTGCTTCTGGAAGTACAAAAGAGCACCAAATTCAATTTATTTACTGAGAACTGAAAACATGCAGGATAGCAGAGGAATTCAGGGACGAAAGAGAAAATTATAAAGTCCTTATCAGGGTTCCGGAGCTCAGAGCCTAGTGTGAGAGGCAGACAGTGAATCACCATGGAGCAGAAACACCGGCAGGAGTGCTCAGTCGGATTTAAAAATAAGTGGGTCCAAGAAAAACCAGGTAGCCCCAAGAGGGAACGAGGGGTAAACCAAAGCAATGAGAAAGGTCAAAGGCAGGATCGTGGAGCATGAAGGAAGGAAAGAGAGAGAGTGGGAAGTCGGGGTCTTGGAAGAGAACATTCAAGAACTGGCACTTAGGATGGAGGCAGTGCCTGGCTCCCAGGGGACTCCCAACCAATATCTACTGAACAGCGATGTGAGGTGTGAGGCAAGATGGCACCCACAAGTGGCAGGAGCAGAATGGAGGGACATGTGGTCAGTGATTTGTGAGGCCAGAATGTCATCAGGGTGGACTGGATGTCCCCAAGGAGGATGGTGGGAGGCGCGTGAAAGCAGGACAATGAGATAGCGGCCGACCAGTGAGGAGAGAGGCAGTGCAGCCAAGATACTGGAGAATGTGAGGGTGACTGTTTACATTCTTTTCAAACCTGGGACACTATCAATAATCACACCAGTCCCACAGATATAACCCAAGATGATGATCACCCTGGTGGACTATGAGATTCCAACGATGAGGACAGGACAGTATAGGCAGTCGAGGGGGTGGCTTCTGAATGAGGCAGGAGTTTGCAGTGGGAAAGAGTGAGAGGTCAGCATGTAGATGAAAGTTTCCAGAACAACGATGATTAGAAATAAGCTCTACTGTCACAAAAGCAGAGGAACGTAGACCTGGACTCTATCAAGAGCCTGGAGTGTGGAAAGAATAGTATTTCTGACAGAGAATGTTCACTCTTCTATGACCAAGTCCCCAAAATGGTTTCTCTATGCCTCATCACCAGGCAGGTATTTGAGTAAAATATGCTATTTTCCTTATAAAAAACAAATGATGTTTTACCTTTGAAGGCATGAATAAACAGAGCCTTAGCTCTGCTGTACCCCTACCTCTACATTCTGTGCTCTGTCAGGTTACCGGAGCTATCTCAGGGAGAGGGGAAAGACAGCAAACTGGGGCCAGCTGAGACTTGAGCGCTCCACTAGTTATAAAAACTCTGGCTCTCGGTTTCTTGACACACAAGAAAATCTTGGCGAGGCATAAAGAGCGATATGACCGCTGGTGGTTATCAGCATTACAGCAATTCTATGGACTGGTCCCAGGGAACCTGAGGGACAATGTGGCCATGAAAGCTTCTGAATTAAGCTCACACACATTTGTCACCACCCTTGGGTGAAACCTTCAGTGGCCGCAGCTCACACACTTGGAAGAAGGACGAGGTGAGGGACACCAAGGCCCCAGGGCGCAACTGAGGAGAGAGAAGTTGCCCACACCCCAATGTCCTGCCTTCATCCACTCGATCCTGCCACAGGAGCCCCTGTGGAACATGGCTGAAGCATTCCAGCACTTCCCACGGTGACCACAGCGAGGGCCGGCTCATGGCCGCTCCCTGATGGACAACTTGTTGGCCGAAAGTCACCAGTGAGCTCTGGTGTATCTGCGTCTAAGTCTTGGCACTACAAATGTTGAGAAAAGACAAACTTGCCACCTGGCTTGTAAATTGGTTAAAACAAGCCACAACCTCGTCCTGGGCTCCCTTTTGTCGAGAATGCAAAGAACCTAAGAGTTTAGGGTTTCTCAAAGTTAGCTGCACATTTAGAATCACTGGGGGAGTTTTTAAAATTCCCAATGCCTGGGCTACACCCCACACCAATTCAAGCAAAATTTCTAAAGGGTGGGACAGGAAATTGGCACTTTTTAGAAGTTCCCCAGTCCTTCCAATATGCAGGCTGACAACCGCTGATTTGGACCAGGGCTTCTCAAACTTTAATGCACATACTATCCACTCGGGGATCTTGTGAAAATGCCAATTTGGGTTCAACAGGTCTAGAACGGGTCCGAGATTCAGCATTTCTAACAGGTTTCTGGGTGATGCATATGCTGTTGGTCCATGGACCAACTTTAAGTAGCAAGATTCTCAAAAACAGTAAGCTTTTTGAAAACAAGGATCTTATCTTTATAACCTTTGCAGCCACCAAATACCTAGAACATTGCCTAGCAAATATCAATTCTGAATAAATGTTGGCTGAATGGATGAAATGGTGGATGGCCCAATATTCCCCCAGACTATGGATCTACTTCTCTCAATTTTCAAACATCAGAAGTGAGGTTAAGTTGAATGAGGAAGAGGCAGGTATAGATTAGCTACACAAGAAAGCTTCATTTAAGGGGGCCTGGCTGGCTCAGTTGGTAGAGCATGTGACTCTTGATCTCAGGGTCGTGAGTGCAAGCCCCATGTTGGGTGTAGAGATTACTTAAAAAAAAAGTCACATAAAAAAAAGAAAGCTCCATCTATATGATCTGGCTTACCTGTTGGTCTGTACCACATTAACTATTTGTTTATAATTGTGGAAGCAACTTAAAAAGTACCTCCAAAATGTAGGCCACGTTTTCTCAGACATGGTAAGTGCACCAAATATTTAAGTTCAGAAGGGAATGCATAGCTTACAAATGGACATATCAAACCCAACAATGGAAAGATTAAAATGGTTTCATCCGCTGGTCCAAATGAAAAGAAAAGCACTTTGCTCAGTCACTTCTCTTGGTGGTCAGCTGTCCCCACATTCCCCAGAAATTCCCAATTTCCCAGAAGTTACCCAGCATGGCTGAAAAAAAATTTTCATGGCCTTCTCTGATGACTGAGATATAGCTCCAGGAGAAAGTGAGTACTGAACACTTTCAGTGTGGCTGTTAAGTGAGCCTCAGAGTGTCCCGAGGGGGTCTTACACCCTCAGCATCCCACCAGCTATAGAGAAAGCAGTGTTTAATATTTACTAATGAACGTCTTCTGCGTGGAGCTTCAGGGGGGCCCTTGAGAGAAAGATCCATAGAAGCCAGAGCCCAGGAGCACTCAGCTTCGTCTCTGCTTGTTAACACCTCCCCAAGAGATGCAATTATTCTGCATGGCTGGGATTTCTGCTCAGAATTTCCAACATCCCCGTAAGTCAGTTATTAAAGCAGGCTTATCAACATCATGGTTTATGAGGTAAGAGGGGAAAAAGAAGACTACCATCTACCTCAATGTCAGAAGAAATGCCTGGCAGACCATAGTTCATGAGAGAAGCCAAGGAGACAGCCCCAGAGATGAACTCACTCATGGAAATATCACATTCCAGACTAAAAAAACCAATAGAACAGATCAATGGAACCAGGAGCTGGTTATTTGAAAAGATAAACAAAAGGGATAAATCTTTAGCCAGACTCATCAAGAAAAAAAGATAGCATTCAAATAAATAAAACTGGAAATGAAGGAAGAGAAATAACAACTGACACCACAGAAATACAAAAGACTATAAGAGAATATTATGAAAAATTATAAGCCAACAAATTAGACAACCTAGAGGAAATGGACAAATTACCAGAGACATATAACCTCCCAAAACTGAATCAGGAAGAAACAGAAAATTTGAACAGACTGATTACCAGCAATGAAATTCAATCAGTAATCAAAAAATTCCCAACAAACTAAAGTCAGAACCAGATGGTCTCACAGGGGAATTCTACCAAACACTTAAAGCAGAGTTAATACCTATTCTCCTCAAACTATTCCAAAAAATAGAAGAGGAAGAAAAACTTCCAAATTCATTCTATCAGGCCAGCATTACCTTGACACTAAAACCAGATAAAGACACTACAAAAAAAGAGAACTATAGGCCAATATCACTGATGAACATACATGCAAAAATGAGAGGAGAAGTGAGTTGAGGGAAATCGGAGGGGAAGATGAGCCATGAGAGACTGTGGACTCTGAGAAACAAACTGGGGGTTTTGGAGGGGAGGGAGGTGGGGGGTTGGGTGAGCCTGGTGGTGGGTATTAAGGAGGGCATGGATTGCATGGAGCACTGGGTGTGGTGCATAAACAATGAATCTTCAAATACTGAAAAAATGAAATAAAATTTTTAAAAAATGCTCAACAAAATATCAGCAAACCAAATCCAACAGTACATTAAAAAATCATTCACCACGATCAAGTGGGATTTATACCTGGATTGCCAGGATGGTTTGATAGTCACAAATCAATGTGCTACATCACATTAACAAGAGAAAGGTTAAAAACCATACGATCACCTCAACAGATGCAGAAAAAGCATCTGACAAAGTACAACGTCCATTCATGATAAAAACTCTTGACAAAGTAGGTCTGGAGGGAACATACCTCAACATAATGAAGGCCTTATATGAAAAATCCACAGCTAACACCATCCTTAGTGGGGAAAACCTGACAGCCTTTTCCCCTAAGGTCAGGAACAAGACAGGGATGTCCACTGTCCCCACTTCTATTCAACACAGTAGTGGAAGTCCTAGCCATAGCAATCAGACAACAAAAAGAAGAGGCATCCGAATCAGTATGGAAGAGGTCAAACTTCCACTATTTGCAGATGACATGATACTCTATATGGAAAACCCTGAAGACTCCACCAAAAACTACTCAAATTGATAAATGAATTCAGTAAGGCCGGAGGACACAATATTAATATACAGAAATCTATTGCATTTCTATACACTAACAATGAAGTACCAAAAAAAGAAATTAAGAGAAGAATCCCACTCACAGTTATACCAAAAATAATAAAATACTTAGGAATAAACTTAACCAAGGAGGTAAAAGACCTCTACCACAAAAACTACAAAAACACTGATGAAAGAAATTAAAGGGGAAAAAAATGTCACATTCCCAATGTCAACATCCTAGGATCATCAAGGCTTAGGGAAGTCATTCACGGTTTCGTGCCCCCGGAAGCTCATGCCCTCAAAGAGTTTATCTAACTTGTAAAAAATCCTGACTTTTTATTGGGCAAGAACTTAGCAGCTTTTGCAACACTAACTTCTGCTTCTGTCACTGTACATATTATATAACTGGTAATGAGAAACGGGATGAGGAACGTACAAGGAGCAGTAACGGAGGCTCCGCTTGGTCATGCCGATATGAACGGAAGCCGGGATTGATGCCTGAAAAGTATGCAGAAATGCCCCCATGTCTGTAAGCCACCCACACCGTACCTCACACTTTCCTGCTTTTTTTTTTTTTTAAGATTTTATTTATTTATTTGACAGAGATCACAAGTAGGCAGAGAGGCAGGCAGACAGAGAGAGAGGAGGAAGCAGGCTCCCTGCTGAGCAGAGAGCCCGATGTGGGGCTCGATCCCAGGATCCTGGGATCATGACCTGAGCCAAAAGCAGAGGCTTTAACCCACTGAGCCACCCAGGCGCCCCCATTTTCCTCCTTCTTTGTACATACTTTGTGATTGTATATTTTCAACAACGGTGCATGCTACACTGTTGAGACTGGATTTTGAGGTCTTCCTTATAAGAGTGTTGAGTTTTGTTAATGGCGAGCAAGTGGCTCACGGATCAGCTTGACCTGTCAAGGCGTGGCTTAAAGCTTTGTTAGGCTATAGGGTAGGTTAGGGGAGCGCTGTTCCCACGACTGCCCCTTCTGGATTCTTAGTGAGATGCCAGGTGTGTTCAGCAAAGTTTTCCGACCCTGCTTGGCCGGAACTCCAACATCTCCCATCCCTGGTGACTTCTGGGATATTCCCTCAGCTCGCAGCCCACCCACACCCCAGGCTTATTTTCTTCCAGGCCTGGTGGAGTCTTGCCCTGTTGATGCATGGCTTGGTATTTGGCAAAAGACTCAAAGGACTCCTATGTAGAGCCTTCTGGAGCCCTTCCTTTGTACAGCTCGCTCCTCAGCCATTCATTGTCCCAAAAAGTCCAGCCACCTTGGCAGCCCTGAACTACAACCTGTTTCCTCTATCCGATGAGTCTTCTGCTTTCTGTTGGGGCTCCACTGGGCTCTGCTGCAATTTAGAAGAAAGCCAGGGTTGATGTGAAATCCTTTTCTCAAGGATTACATCCCCACGCTGTGTATTACCCAGTGCCTAAAAACAGTGGGTTCATGTATTTTGTCCAATTTAAAAGTTGTCTTTGGCAGGAGGGTAAGTCTCACACCCTTGACTCTATCGTGGCTATAATCAGAACTTATGTTTGCTTAAAAAGACTGTTTCTTTAATTAGAATTTATTTTTTTCTAGGTTTAATAGAACTTGAAGCTCTATCTTTAAAAGTCTGAGCTATTTCAAGGTCTAATTCCCAAAAGAAGTCCTAGAGAAAGAATTTCTAAAATGAAAAGACATACGAGAGTTTTTAATTATCCTAGAGTCTCCTCTGCTAGTCGCATGCACCTTTCTCTAACAGGGAAGGTTGAATGTTCCCTAAGGAAAAGTAGAGTCAGTATTAAACATCGTTATATGGAAAATTTAAATACATGCAGTAAGTCAGTGCCACCCAACTTTTTTCAGATAATGGCACACATATATAATGATAATATGTTCATGACATATCGCTGGAAGCCAAACGCTGTTGAAGGCCATCAACCCAGAGTGGGTTTCGGGCTACCTAAGGCCCTTTCCATCCACCTGGAGAGCTGTGGGGATCACCACCTTATACTCCCATAACCCACTCATAGCACATGGGTTAGGATTTGCCACAGAAGTAATCTTTGAGTCCAGATGTCACTAAGAACTGAGCAAAAAGCTGACCTCAAATCTTGGTCCCCAGAAAGAGAACAGAACTTCCACAGACATTATGAGAGGCAGGCAGCAGGCAGGAGTGAGGAAGACCTGAAGGGATTTTAATAGCGGACAAGCCAGAGCGGAAGCCCCAGAGGCCTCATTACTCACAGCCTGTTTCCCTCTTAGAAAAAGATGCTTCTATCTGAAGCTTCTTCAGAGAACGGCACCCAACAGATACTTCCATACTGGTCCAACTCCAGGGTCACCATTCATACTGGGCATCTCCTGGAATTGTGGGGCATGGCCACTGAGGTTGCGCATAGACAAATATACAAGAATAGCTTACCGATTTCATTATTTTATTTGCAGGCTATACAATCTTAAGTTTCAGGAAATACTTATGCTTTCAGCCTTTTTTCTAATATCAGAATGGAAGAACTTATACTCTCATAAATCAACTTCAAAAATTAGTAATCATGTGAAAAGGAGATATTTGCAGAGAGGACCTTTCCTATGTACTTATGATTGGGCTTTAAGCATGACATGTGCCATTAACACATAAAGGCACGTGAACAAGTCATACACAAAATGCAACTCGTTAAGGAAGCACTTTTACATTTTGGGGGGTCTATTTAAACATAATCAAGGATGCAAAATTATGCAAGTTTTTTTTCCATAGAAATTTCCCGTTTTCTACTTGTTAAGTCATTTACATTGAAATGATAATTTAATGCTAATTTTTTAAAAAGAGTTATTTATTTGAGAAAGAGAGGGAGCGTGCATATGCACAGGTAGGGGGAGGGGCAGAGGGAAAGAATCTTTAAGCAGCCTCCTTGATGAGCATGGACCCCCGCCGGGAGGCTCAGTCTCAGGACCCTGAGATCATGACCCGAGCCAAAACCAAGAGTCGGACACTTAACCCACTGAGCCACCCAGGTGCCCGTTTTATGCTACATTTTGAAAGCTGTTTCTAATGATACTTTTGGCTCATCCAAAGCACGTGGCTAGTAACACAGTCTACCTCTCAAGGATGTTCATCCTATAGCTGAGTGTTCATTTGCATTTATGTTTAGAAAACTGTATTGATTCTCCATCTTGACACATGCTTTTCTTCCATTAAAAGGGTAGTAGATATAATTAAAAATCACTTTGTTCATTGACAGAGACACTGACATTTATAAAGCATCTTATATTATGTTTTAAGAGATTTTCTTAGCTCTTGCCCTACTAAGAGGTAACAAAGAAAGCTGTTATGGATGAAGGTGGGGGAGTATCTTCATTTCACAGATAAGGACCAGGAAGGAATATGAGGTAAAGGGCATGCCCATGACCATTATGAATGTCAAGATCATCCATCCAAGCCAGCTGTAGCAACTATTCATAAATTCCTAAATCCCTACCTTCCCTTTCCATTCTTCACCAGACATATCTATATTTCAGTTTTCAAAGGAAAACTTATTCCTTGGCATAAAAATTTGTTTGGGGGTCTTTTTCTCTCTACTCTGCGAATTTGGCTTATAGGCCATGTGCAATGAGTGAAAAATACAATTCCCAGGTCAAATCTAGGCCCTCAGGCTGCTCAGCTGAGCCCAAGCCTGACTGGTAGCGTGTGGTTACATCTGTTTGCCACCTTGGGGGAAAAGGCTCTGATAAGGGAGATCTGCGGTCTTGTGTTATAAAAAATATTCCCAGGAAGACTGAGGACAAAACCAATGTCCTTGAAATTCACGCAATTACTTATCAGGCAATTATTTAGTCTCAAATCGCCTTGTAAGAAAAACAGACCAATCAATATTCTCTTAACAGTAGCTTTGCAGAGCGCAAGTTCTTAATTTTGCCAAAGTTCGATTTAGCAGTATTTTCTTTCATAGACTGTGTCTTTGGTGTCATGTCTAACAACTCTTTCTCCAATGTTTTCATAAATAACATTTTGTGGTTTTGGTTTTACATGTAGATCTATGTTACATTTTAGTAGAACTATTTCACATGTAGATCTACTCAGTCCATTCTGAGTTAATTTTTGTAGGATGTGTTAAGTTTAGGTTAGGGTATTTTTGTTTTTGTTTTGTTTATGGATATCCAATGGGGCCAATACCACTTCTGAAAAGACTACCCTTTCTTTCTTAAATTCTCCTTGCTCCTTTGTTGAAAATTAATTGGCTATATTTTTTGGGTCTGTTTCTAGACATTCTATCTTGGGGGCCAGCAAACTATAGCCCATGGACCAAATCTGGCTTGCTACCTATTTCTGTTCATCCCACTGAGAAGGGTTTATACATTTTTAAATGGTTTTAAAAAACCAAAGAAGAATATTTCAAGGAATGTGAAAATCACACAAAATTCAAATTTAAGTGTCTATAAATAAAGTTTTATTGGAACTCAGCCATGCCCATTCATTTACTTCTATGGCTTGCTTTTGCATAGTTGCAACAAAGACCATCAAGCCTAAAATATTTACTCTCTGGCCCTTTACAGAAAAAGTTGGCTAAGCTCTGATCTAGAATATGAGGCTCCTTATATATATCCATGCAGAACCTCAGGGGCTCTCTGAATGCCATTGTAAAAAAAAATGCTTGTAAGGACAGAAGCTTTAAATAGAACCTCCGAAAGCCCTGAGGAAGGCAGAAAAGGAATGCAGTTAATAGCCAGCTACCCTTTCCAACTAGGACTGAAAAATAAAAGCCTGAAGTAAAACTATTCTTACAAGGATGAATTGTACTACATTATCTAGTTAACTAGAAAATGGAGGAAATTTAAGTCTAAAAGGTATTTATTTTTAATGATGTTTTTCTTAAATATCTCTCTGAGTCATAAACTAAGAAAAAACACTTTTAATGTGAAAGATGACAGGTTAATGTCATGAATATAAGGTATTTTTATAAAAATCAATTGGAAAATGACACGTAAAATTTTCAACTTGAGTAATCATTTTAAAAAATGCAAACACCTATCAGATTAGCAGAGATTAGAAAGAACGATAATATCCAAGGATGACAAGGATAGGAAAACATATTCGCACACACTGCTGGGGAGGCTAAATTGGCACAATCTTTCATAACATCACTCAAATATATTTAAAAGGAACTGAGGCAGCATTACAGTTAGCTACTTATCATCAAGAAATAATAACAACTATTAACATTTCTACAGCACTCACTCTGAGCGAGGCATGCTAAGTGCTTTACCTCCTTTAACTCATTTAATCTTTGCAATGCCAGGAAGTAAGTACTAACATCATCCCCACTTCACAGATGTGGAAACTGAGGCACAGAGAAACTGAGCAATCTCCCCAAGGTTATACAAGTAGTAGAAAGTGGTAGAACCAATTACACATGCAAGAGTTTACAAAGCAATGACCGCATGCAACATGGTCTAAAATAAGGAAAACCTAGAAACAAATTAAACATAAAAGAGAACCGTGGTACTTCGTACAACAGGACTCTAAGGAACCATGCTGCCGAAGACAGGCAAGATATGTTTGCAAAAAAGAGGGTTACAAAATAATGTGTGTGTATGTGATCTTATTTTTCTTTTGAGCTGAAATTTGTGTGTGTCTCTGTGTGTGAAACATTTGGAAGACTACAGCTCAGATACTGAGAGGTACCGAAGGTGGTGAGGTCACAGGTGATTTCGACTTTTCCTGGTATTTATCTATTTATTGTTTTTCTTCTCACTTTTTCCCTGGAGTAGGTATTACTCATATACTTTTAAAATACTATCTAAAAGTACATCCCATGCCACTTTCCATCTCAGAAAAGCATATTTTAGTAAAATGTAAATGGGAACATAAAGAGCTTTGTGATACTTTCATAAGACAGAGGTTATAAAACTATAATAAATTACTTCTTTCCTAAGAAAAGTCAAAAAATAGATAATAAAGGGGAATTTCAGGGAAAGTGCTGAACTGAATTTCAGGACAGTTCAGTACATGAAGTAAAAACTTCCAGTCACTGGACATTTGTTTTTTTCTTCTTCCCATAATAACTTCTCAGAGCACTAACGAGAATTCAACTTTTATATTTCTAAAGCCCTTTGAGCCACAACATCTCATTTAATTCTCACAATGGCCCTCTCTGAGTAATACAAACAGAAAGGTTGGCAATGGAAAACAGAAAGAGTTTCTCTAATTCCTTGAGACACCTGCAGGTTTTTCTGTGTGTTGCAGGAGAAAAGGAGCCCGTGGCGGTGTTGCACGGATTACTAATGTCTTGCCGCTCTGGACGGGGGTGACCGTCAGGCTGAACAAACGCAGGGTCCCTTTCAACAGTTCGGCATCACTCGCGGGGGCATAAAAAGCTGGGGAGTCTTATCAATGGCAAACTCCTCTATCAAAAATCTGCCATCATGGCCGTCAGAATTGGGGGGTGGTACTGTTTGGGCTGTCTCTTGGTAAACGAAAGAGAAAATTTCTACCACATCAAGTCCTACGTTTACCAACCTCATCTAATTTAAAACTGTGTTTATGATAATAAATGAGCTCAGTGAGGAAGAGTTTTGATCAAACGTACTTACGGTATCAGGATTCTTCGCAACGGTTCCGGTGTTCTGGTTACTTTAAAGAGGAAGACAAAACAGAAAGCCAACGGTATTCCTTGGGATTTCTAATGCTCTCAGGAGGAGATATATTGTGGCTTCTGTCTCTAGGAAGGACATATGCAGTCTAACAAGGCAGGCCATACCACAAAAAATACGTCCTATGACACAAAAGACTCATTTGGTGAACGCTGGCGTTCTTCAAATGTGTGTAAGCCCAAATGATCCCGGCCCTATGCTTAACTTCTTCATTCACTCATGAAACATGTCCTTCTAATGGGTCTGTCAGTGTGTCATCATTTTCAGGGTGACACCTGCTAATTTACTCCTCACCCTTGAAACCACATTTAATCCTAGCATTTTAGCTCTGCTAAAAGCTTCAGCAGTGCAGAGAGAAGGGGTCAAGGCTTTCTTATACCAGCCCAAGAACCTTTCTTGAGATTCCTAAAACCATTTCCCTTTGAGGAAACATCCTTACTTCCTATGGGGCGGGAAGCAAGGAAGTGGGAAAACACGTCTCTCGTGAATAAGTGTTTCAATTAATGAATTAATCAGAGGGAGGCAGGAAGGGAAAATAAACATTAGAACAAACAAAAGAACACATAATCACAGAATGACTTAAGAAGGAGCTCAGGACTCCCACCTATCTCTTTCTCCCTCTCCTCCTCCCTCCCTCCGTCCCTCCCTCCCTCCCTTTCTCTTCCTTCCATCCTTCCTTCCTTTCATTCATTCTTTCTTCATGCTAAAAGCAACCAGAAAACTAAGTGGGACCCAGCGGGAAGAAAGAGGAAGGCAAAATCAGCCCTCACGGAAGAAAGCAGAAGGAAGGGGGAGAAGACGGCTTCAGGCACGGAAAGAACCAATATTAGCCCTAAGCTGAGCTCATCATCTCCTCCGCACTGATGATCATTTCATTTCTGTGGAGGTGACAGTGGAATCAGAAAGTCACGGATGATCCTGACCCAAAGCGATCACAAACATGGATACCACCAACATGCAAGCAGACAGGGTAATGGCATGGTAATACCGCTTCCCTGATTAAATAATGATCACATCTTTAAGGTAGAAAGAAAATTTGATAGGCACTTGCCCTAGATATCCAGCAACAGAGGATGACTCTGTGAGTAGACAAGCCGCCTCTGGGAGCGGCTGAGCCCCACCTTCTAAGAGCACCCGACAGCCCCACAAGGCAGCTCAGGCCCCACAACCCTGCCCTAGTTCTGCCCCTGGCATGCTTGGAGTCCCTGGGAAAGTCACTTCTGTGCTCTAGGCCTCTGTTCCTTCTCTGTGATCTACACAGGACACCCGTGGTCCCACCTAACTTCCAGGGCCACCATGAGGGAAAGGAATGGCGACGAGGGGCCCTGGGCTGCTGCTGCCGCCAGCTACCCTCGAAGCGTCCTGCACTGGGAAGCCACGGTCACGCACATAAACGGACCCATTATTAACTGAGGTGCTCAAGAGTTGTCTAGAAGGGAGGAGCGTAGAGATGAAGGAAGCTGCATTCCTAACTCCGCCCTCACAGCAGGTCCAGCTCCAAATATTGAACGGTCCCTGGTTTGAAATATCCTGAGGAAAAGGTGAAACTCTCACCTCATATTTTTTTCTCTTCTTGAAAAGATTTTTAATTTATTCATTTGAGAGAGAGAGAGCAAGTGAGAGCACGAGCGGGGTGAGGGGGAAGGGGAGAGGCAGAGGGAGAAGCAGACTCCTGGCTGAGCAGGGAGTCCTAGGCGGGACTCGGTCCTGGCACCCCGGGATCAGGACCCCAGCTGAACGCTGACGCTTAACCACCTGCGCCACCCAGGCACCCCACTTTGCATTTTTTCTTCTATTTCTACCTTTATCTAATCTTCCAGCTTCCTTCTTTCTTTAGGGCACATCTATCAGTCTCCTTCCCCTTCCTTCCATCTCCATGCTCCATGATTTTTATCAATAATATTAGCTTTCATAGTGTTTACTTTCATGTTCTCAAATAGGCTATACCCATGAAGAAATGAGGGCGGGGGGTGTCTGCTTTGTTAGGGGTCAAAGACACAGCTACTCAGGGAGCTTTTTAATAAGAAATATACACTTGAAGATCCTTGTTTACAAAGGGCTCACATGGGAAGCCCTTCCTTCCAGGTTAGGGGGGCTGAGGCCAAGAGGCTGTTGGCCAAGGTCAGGAACATCAGCCCTCTCCACAGCTGGGCTCACTTACCCCCAGGTGGCAGCGGTCTGAGCAAGGAGCGCCCGGAGGTGGCCACCGTTATAGCTGAACCCCAGTCTGGGCCTGCACCAGCCTGCTCTCAGCCTTTCTTTAGGGAGCTTCTCTCGTTGTAAACCAGACCCAGAGGCTTCTGAACCCTTTCAACCATGCTCTGAGCACAAATCACGAAGGCAGGGATGGGGGCGGCAGGAACACAGATGAAGGAGCTATTTTTGAGTGACTGGAAATAAAAGCTAAACACAGGTGTGTTCTGTGCAAATGGAAATGTTCCCAAATCCACAAGAATTCTTTATAAATAAACTAAAAAACAAACCATTTAGGTTGCCACATTTCATCCTAGTTTCCAGGGACACACACAAATAGTTCAGGTCTTTGCACATTATTTCAGGAACCGTGGAGGGCTTACAGGCACCCACTAAGGGTGTCTGACTCATTTTCTAGAAAGCTACACGAAATGACAATCTAGGGCTAAAAACGAGGGCAATGCCTGCCCTGTGACTCCTGCCACAGCCCAGAAAAACAGGACAAAGGGAAACCACCTTAGTTAACTCTGAAACAAAAACAATGACGGAATTTGGGGTAAATTGAGAACCTCTCCAGCCAAAGAAGTTGAATTTAGACAACAATGATTCAGGTCTTTCATCTCAACTCATACACATAATAAAGCAGCATATCAAAATACACATTAAACAAATCATAGTGAAGCTCTTCTCTTTACAGTATCAACAGCACACATTCATCTAAATGAATTTATAGATGATTCTTTGAGGAAGATGTAAGAATTTTCTATAACGTCAGCAGGGTATGACAGACTCAGAGTCCATTTTCCCCCACTTTTCAGCAAGTAAAATACTTAACGGCATATTTTTTCTCCAAATTCTTGCTGAAATCTCACCCCTTGTGAATTCTGAGCTATTTTCAGGCAAGTCTTCCACCACTGTTGCCCCCCCTCCCCGCTTATAACATGGTGTTCCTGCCCCAGCAGCAAACTGGGCCCAATCACAAGAGCCCTTCCTTCCCCATTTCCAAGGTCAGAGAAAGAGCAACCAAAGCTGAAGTGACAATCTATGTATACGCAGCGCCTTAGCAAATCCTCAGAGCAGCCCTGCGAGGTCTGCCTTCTGGCTGAGGAAACTGAGGCTCAGAGGGCTTAAGTGAAATGCCCAGTGACACACAGCCATGAATGGTGTTGCTGGGATTCAAACCCTGGTTTCTCTGAGCAGGTAGCCTACATGGCACTTGTCATTTTAAAATGCCTCCAACCAAGTGGAACGTTAGGTCAAGGCTGGCAGATATTTTTGGGGAATAAAAGTCAAAACCGGCAGAAGGACAGGATATCAAGAGACCTGATTTCACAGACCATACAAAAGAATAATAAAAACAAAACTGATAGTGCACAGGGGACATTTTAAAGTAACAAGCTAAAAATGGGCCCAGGTACATAATGCAGCATGAGTTAAGACCGGCTGTATTATTAGCTATTGAAAAACCAGCTAAGTGGGTTGACAGAGGGCATTCTGGGCAGCAGGAACACGGCTGGGGTCAAGTTAGGGAGGATGCACGAGCAGGTTGGGGACATCCCAGGAGAGCTTGCTGTAGAACAGTGATGTAGACCAAGGCCAGAAAAGCCAGACTGAGGCCAGAGCGCCTGGGCAAATGGGTGCTAGGAGAATCGAGCTGGATTTGACAATAAAGGGGAGGAAAGTTGCTAAAGACTTTCGCTGGAGCAGAGGGGTCCCATGAGCAAAGAACCACCATTAGGAGATGATAAAACGAGGGGGCTGGGGTGCCAGCATCCCTCCACCCCTGGCCGCCCCAGCGTTCTCCTCTGGAGCAGGTGCCATGGAGGGAGCTGGGAGAGGAAGGAAGTAGAGAGCCTCTGGCCTGGGCCTGGCTCTCCCAAGGACATGAAGAGGCAGGGACACAACACAGGAAGGCAGAATCGCTAGGTTCTGGCGCTGCTGGGCTCACGAGCGGGGGTCGGGCTGACGGAGGGCGAGCAAGAGTGAAAATGACACAGGCGCTCTCGGCCTGAGGAGAAGGAGCAGGGCATAAGCCAAGTCAAGGGGCCAAGCGTACGGCAAGGATAACGAGGTCACGTTTTGCGAATGTCATAATATTATTTATAAGCTGCTTCCGTTGCTAAACTGCACCTAACTACAGGAAGCTAGGAAAGCAGGGACATCTGGCACGATCTCCCGGACAACTGAGACCAGCCTTGCACAGCCGTCCGTTCCTCTCTCCCGGCCGTGCACATGGAGGATGGAACCAGGAGACAGTCTCTTTCTGACTAAGCTCTTTAGAAAAATTCAATTCTTTTTATCAGATTGGATCTCAAGCTGGTAGGAACAAAAACATCAAGACGAATGTGTTCTCATCATATGTAATCAAATGACAAGGACAGGAATATAATATATTCAGGTAGAAATAGATGTATTCAGATAACAGACCATCCGTGATAGGTTCCCCCCCTGCCAAACCTTATTAAATATTATTGGCACATCTGGTTTTTGGTTAAAAAGAGGCTGCCCCCCTCTGAATGAAAAGAAAAACAAAAACAGTAGAGTGCCTCCCCCCATTGCAAAGCATGGGTTACTGCGCTCTCCGGGCGCACGTCACAGGGGAAAGTGATCTACCCCTTTCCCTGTAGGACTAATACCAATTATCTGTGCTGATTATTGAACTATTCGTATTATGCTTTACACCTATTTAGCAACTTCTTTATTCTGAGTGTTCCGTGCAGGGTATGGTTCAAAATAGGAAACGCGCCGTGCAGAAGCCGCCTGAAGGAGGCGCGGCTGAAGGTTGAAGGGGAAGGTGGGAAAGAAAGAGAACCACGCTGCTTCCTTGGCGGAAAGGAACAAGACGGGCCGCATTTTACCCGGCTCTGATTTCCTCCTGCCATGGAAAACACTTAACAGAAATACGCTAAAATGAATGCGGGAGAACAGCTTACATGTAAAACAATGGTCAAGTTCTTGGCCTCTCAGCAGCACTGGGAGTAGTTTGCTATTCCAGAAAGGAATTCCATCACTTAATGGACACACTTGGGGAGGCGGGAAGGGGCCGTAGGCAAACCCCGTGATCCCCTCCCTCTCTGTAATGGCCACAGAGCAAGACCCAGAGCCTACTTCCCCCACCCTAACCCCTGCCTGTTCTCTCTCCTCTTCCCGCACTCTCCACCCTGCCAATGCTTTCCAGCGCTGCATGAGCACAGGCAGCCATGACGACCCCCAAGTCACGCTTGTCCCGAGAGCATCACGTGTTCCCTGCCACTCACTTGGACCTCAGAATAAAGCCACTTAGACATCTTAAAGATGGGTCAGCTTTTCACCGTACGCGACCATCATGAGAATCCTGTATCTCAGACAAAACGTCATCTATTCTAGGAATCATTTAAATAATGTATCTTTCAACCACCTACTTGGTGAGTACCATTGCATGAAAGCATAAACAGTACATGGTTCGGGCCCTGTTAAGCTGTATCACTTAACACGGATTTTTATAGCTCTCTGTATGTTTATAGAGCTCTGCCTGCAGTGATGATAAAATCATCCAACCTTCTTCGCCCAGACAAGACAAGCAAAATTCTCTCAGCCATGCTACCTGTCTTTGATCGGAACAGCACACGTTCTTTACACGTTTGCTGCCTGTGAGGCATTACCTGCATTTTTAAAGCCCCTCTTTGGATACCTCAGGACAGGGCGGGCTCTCCAGCCAAGCAGGCCGCCTACTGGGTTAGCCGCTCTGGGATGGAGTTTTCCACCAGGCCGTGCCAATCTGCAGCTGGCTCCAAGGCCAACAGAACCTATTTGGTTTTCAAGTTTGTTCACTCACCTGGATGTGTCAGGCTTAGCCCGATCAAGAGAAAAGACGCAAGAGTCTTTCTCGGGAGTTCAGGAAATGAAAATCAAATGTTTAAAGGCCTAAAACAAAAGCTTGTACTGTCCAGTCAATGCCTCCAAGCGGCTCGCAGCTTCAAAGGCAGGAGGGAAGCTTTGCTTACCTTATTGATGAGAGTCACTATATCTCCTTCTTTGATTGTCAATTCATCATCATTCTGTGCCTCATATGGAAATATTACTTTGCAGTAATCCTTGGCTGTAAGAAGAAAAGACAATACAACCTTTACAATGCCTCTTCTAATGGGTGGCTCAGGAAAAGATGCCCACTCTCACATTAAGTTCAGGGAAAAGCACACTTAACAGAGAGGATAAAAGGATTGAATAAAGAAAGGGTCACGTGCAAGAAACGACCTAAGATTGCTCATCTGGGGCTCACACTTACTTATTCTCTTCACTTTTTCCCCTTCACAAATCATGTGATGTCATCAAGTGCCGTTGACTGCTTTGCGTCTCTCAGGCAGAAAACCAAAAAGATTTCCTTGGTCTCAGGTGTATATTTTATGTGCTCTTTATTTTATATACCATTTTCTATACTCTTTGGGAGCATGTATAAGCAGGCATGATCTACAAAGAGCAAAAAGCTTCAATTCTGCCCTCACGGCCTTCTTCCACACCTCACTAAATCAGAAACAGGTATCTGTGTATGTTAAATGCTTCCAAGGTACTCAAAACAATTAAAAAAAAAAAAGACTCCATTACGGTACATCTCCTGAGACAGATATTTCTATGTGAACATGTGTCAACCACAAATAGCCAACAAATACCCACTAAATGTTCTTTATATACATGTGTATACTGGGGAGACAAACTGGTTCAAATATGTCCCAAGGCCTCTCTGTGGGAAACTATTTAGGTGAGGATGGTCATTAGCAAGGATGTCCCCCAAAGACAGAAAAACACTGAAAACCAGTTCAAACATGCCATCAGTTATATGCTTTTGATGTCTATCTGATGTTAGCGGCGCCAGACTGACTCAGTCAGAAGAGCATATGGCTCCTGATCTTGGGGTTGTGAGCTCGAGCCTCCACGTTGGGTGTAGAGATTGCACAAGTAAATAAATAAACTTAAAAAAAAAAAGAAAGCCAATCTGATGTTAAATCTTCTCTATTTACGCAAAAGCACCAGTTTAGGAGAGAGCAAAAACATTGTCAGGTATCCAGGAAAGTAAAACTTGGAAAAGTGGGGTTCAATGACTTGGGATTGAAGGTAGAAAGGAAAATTCCAGAGAATTAGTATCTACTGGGACAGGCATTTGTTATTCTGCAGCTAAGTCAACAATCCTAATGGCTTTAGATGGCCTTAGATATTTCCCAAGCATCAGGCCAGTTCCTGCAGACAGATCATAACTTAGAGCTATATACACAAGTATTAATTATATTGTCCCTAGCACAATTTACATGACTGAAATGTGGGTTTTTTTATTATGGTTGATGTCACATCAATCAAAGAGAGTGATATATAAAATAAAGGCAATAAAAAGATCTGTAATACAGACACACTGTGGTCTAGGGTTGGTTCAGATATGATGGGAGGGCAGGGAGGAGAGAGGGAGAGGGGGCTGGGAAAGAGAGGGACTCACTTTCTGTGGCAAATAGTTTTGCTTTCTGTCCAACGGACAGAGTATATCAGTTATATCCCCTGTCCTAGTGTTGGAAACCTTTCATCTTAGGTACTCTGGACCCCGATGCCTTTTGCTCATTAAGCCATGCTGAGGGGCACTGGTTTTAAATCCCATCAATATTAATCGGCCTAAAGGAAATAAAAGCAAAAATGAACTTTTGGGACTTCATCAAGATCAAAAGCTTCTGCACGGCAAAGGAAACAGTCAACAAAACAAAGAGGCAACCTACGGAATGGGAGAAGATATTCGCAAATGACAATACAGATAATGGACTCGTGTGCGAGATCTATAAAGAACTCCTCAAACTTAACACACACAAAACAGATAATCATGTCAAAAAATGGGCAGAAGACATGAACAGACACTTCTCCAAAGAAGACATACAAATGGTTAACAGACACATGAAAAAATGTTCATCATCACTAGCCATCAGGGAGATTCAAATCAAAACCACATTGAGATACCACCTTACTACCTGTTAGAATGGTCAAAATCAAAAAGACAGTAAACAACAATTGTTGGAGAGGATGTGGATAAAGGGGAACCCTCTTTCACTGTTGGTAGGAATGCAAGTTGGTGCAGCCATTTTGGAAAACAGTGTGGAGATTCCTCAAAAAATTAAAAATAGAGCTTCCCTATGACCCTGCAATTGCACTACTGGGTATTTACCCCAAAGATATAGATATAGTGAAAAGAAGGGCCCCAATGTATGTATGTACCCCAATGTTTATAGCAGCAATGGCCACAGTCGCCAAACTGTGGAAAGAACCAAGATGCCCAGGGCGCCTGGGTGGCTCAGTGGGTTAAGCCTCTGCTTTCGGCTCAGGTCATGATCTCAGGGTCCTGGGATCAAGTCCTGCATCGGGCTCTCTGCTCAGGAGGGAGCCTACTTCCTCCTCCTCTCTCTCTCTCTGACTGCCTCTCCGCCTACTTGTGATCTCTCTCTGTCAAATAAAATAAATAAAATCTTTAAAAAAATGTTAAAAAAAAAAAAGAACCAAGATGGCCTTCAACAGACGAATGGATAAAGAAGATGTGGTCCATATACACTATGGAGTACTATGCCTCCATCAGAAAAGATGAATACCCAACTTTTATTTCAACATGGATAGGACTGGAGGAGATTATGCTGAGTGAAATAAGTCAAGCAGAGAAAGTCAATTATCATATGGTTTCACTTACTCGTGAAGCATAAGGAAGAACATGGAGGACATTAGGAGAAGGAAAGGAAAAGTGAATTGGGGGAAATTGGAGGGGGAGACGAACCATGAGAGACTGCGGACTCTGAGAAACAAGCTGAGGGTTTTGGAACAGAGAGGGGTGGGGGGATGAGTGAGCCTGGTGGTGGGTATTATGGAGGGCACGTATTGCATGGAGCACTGGGTGTGGTGCATAAACAATGAATCTTGGAACACTGAAAAAATAGAATAAAATTTAAAAAATATTAATCTGCCTAAAGATTCTTAGGTCCACAGTTACTTATGTTTCATCTCTCTTTAATTAGTAATAGCAAACCTCCCAAACTCTGAATCAGCCAAATATTCTAAAAGGAGGGAAAAAGCTAAGCATCTTTAAATTGGATAATGACAGCTCTTTACCAATTTTCCTACTGACTGTGCTAGTGAAATATGACTATCCAACCTCAGAACTTCCAACACTGAAGTAAATACAGCATTACTGAAGAACTGCCCTGCAGCGTCCCAGTCTGAAGAATAATTCATTGGACTGAAGTCATGGAAATATTTTACAAACAAGATAAGACACCTGTGGTCAACAAAGGGAAAAGAAGCATTGTTTCTATTCCTTTCCATCAAAAAAGTTCATTAAGTGAGGTAGACATTTGTTCACAGGAGCCATTCCCCATCTTCTTCCCAGTTCATATAACCCTGCTGCAATCAGGTACTTTTCTGGGAACAGGGAACCCCCCCCCCCACGGCTGTGGAAATAAGTGAGATATGTCTAGGCAAATAATGTTAATCTCACTCCCCTTTGTCAATGATTGTCAATGTGATCTACTTAGATGTGAGAGGAAATCTGCTGGGAGAGGGAGTGAGGCTGTTAGATTTTGTTCCCTGATTAAAAAAAGGATTGTGAGGAAAATAGTTGCCCCTGCCTTTTTGTTTCAACACTGTCTCATCCTTGTTGGAAGACAGTATAGTGTTTGGCACTGTTGCAGTCATATTTCAACCATGAGAGGAAAGCCAGGAAAATCACAGAGGAGGGGACTCTGAGTCTTGACACCACTGAGATGTCTGTCAGATTAACCAACGTTAGGGGGCCTGTCTCTGGATCCCTTGTTACCTGACTCCATTAAACTGTACTGCTTACCGCCACTTTGTGGCTGCAGAGGTCTTTATCACTCAAAGCAGAAGGTACCGTGACAAGAAGGAACTCCGTAGAAGAGGACATCTCCAGTTACCTCCCCGGAAACTCTTGACTATAACCTGCCTCCACTCAGAAATCCTCTTCCTATGCATCTGTGTCACTCCCTCTGCCCCCATCTCTTCCTTTGTTACCTCAAGAACTGGCCCATAGCAGGGGATCAATAAATGACTGTGGGATTGACTTATAACCAACATAGTGAGAAAATATTTATAAAAAACTACTAGTATGCCTTTAAAATGTTTCACAGGGCCATTTTGTTTTCTGCCCAGGTTCGCTATTAGTTAAGGAGGGCAGGTATACCCCTGCCCTCCCCCCTTTTTAAAAACAGCTTTAATGACACAATTTTCATACCAGAAAATTCACCCATTTTAGTTATATGCTATGAATAGTTTTAATAAATGTATATAGTTATATGACCATCAACAAAACCCAGTTTTAAACCATTCCCACCATGTACGCGATTTTATGTGTGAGGCATTAGACAAAGAGTTATCTGGAAGGCACCAATTTCAGATAAAAGGAGGAGATGCAGGTATCAGTGGCTACTCTCAACTACCATTGTCCATGAAGCAGGTTTTGACATCACACTTGCCCCCTTTTGCATCACCATAACCTGATGCAGCTCCCACTCAATGTTTCTTGATCCCCTAGTGATACCTACAAAGTGGAGGAAAATTTGAGGGACAGCTAAACAGGAGGAGAGTGTCCTGGGCCAGGAGTCAGGACTGTCAAGACTAAGTTCAGTCCCAGCTGGGCTGTCCTGAGCATAAAATCTGAGGCAGCTACGCTGTAGCTTTGGACTTCAGTGTCCTTAGGTGTAAAATGAGAGACTGGCCACGGAGGGATGAGAGAAGAGTCTGGTTAACTTCCGCAGAGCACTTTTTAGCAAACTTCAACTTCTTCCAAAACTCCAATATAAAACAACTAAAAAAAGAGATGCTCTGGTTAAATTAGAGAGTGGGGCTGGCCCATCCCCCACCCGGGACCCTGAAACAATCTCAGTGAAGCTCTGGAGGCTCCAAAAACCACACCAGACTAGGCCTGAGTTCCGGCCACCTCTGACATTCCATGCTTCTAGTCACGGGCACTGAAACTCAGCTATCTCCAATCAAACACGGCAACCAGAGGCTCCCACTTTAAGTCCTCATGATATATTTAAAGTAAGATTTTGTCTTTACCACTGAGGCATTTGGGTCCTAATTCAGCACTACTGGAAAATAAAAACATGTTGTCAGTTTGCATGTACCAGTAGTTTTAAGATACTAAAAAATAAGTGAAAAAATGAATGAACTCTGAGACTATGATTTGAATTTCAGAGCATATGGAACAAAGATGTTCCCTACTTTAATTCAAACATTTCTTGAAGCACCACCACGAAAAAGACATTGTCAGTTCTTGAGCCTGTGATATGCAAGTCACTACCCATTGTACCCTCGTGTAGAAGTGACGAACTAATGCCTGGGGAAAGGCAACGGTGAAGGATGACAAGAAGAAAGGACAAACGCTAGAAGAAGCACAGAGTCACTCTGACGAGGTATGGCTGTGGTGTTGCAGAGGAAGGCATGATTACATTCAGGAGGGAGTTCATAAAGGAGGAGGCATTTGATATGTCTTGAAAAAAGAATATAATTCCAAGTGCTTTTGGGATGGGGGAAGATTAGAAATTTTAAACGAGTAGCAGACAGAGAGGGAGAGGAAGGGAACGAAATGAATTTCTGGAGGCAGGCATTTTCCATTTATTCATCAATTAGATGGATTTAATTAGTCCAAGATCAAATAGATGCTCACATGCGCAGAAAAAAAAAATAAAGGCACAACTTATCCAGCAACTGAGATGAATTTGTCTCTATCTTTAAAGAAAGATTTTTAAAAAAACCTGAGGAATTAGCCTAAGACTGAAATCCTGAGTTAATTCTTGAGCTCTTTTGTCTTTTTTAAAAATATTTACATATTTATTTTTAAGTAATATCTACACCCAGTGTGGGGCTTGAACTCAACCCTGACATCAAGAGTTGTGTGCTCTACCGACTGAGGCAGCCAGGCTCCTGTTGAGCTTTTTTGTCTCAGAGTCCTTTAAGAACCTGATAAAAACAAAAACCAAAAAAACAAAAAATAGTAATTCCTTCTTTCAAGAAAAAGGAAAAAAAAAGACACATTCAAAGGTGCAGAGAAAATGCTGTGTAAGATATCAGAAGGTTCAAAGACCCTAAGACCTTTGCCTACTTCCAAATCAAGATCCCCTATTCTAAGTACTGATAGGTATTCCACTTTTAAGAAAGTTGTTCTATTAAAACCCCAAGAAGTCCAATCATGATTCACATCACCCCCCCACAACAAAAACTACATTACTTCAATCTCTAGACTTCTAGAAATTTACATGAGATTAAAAACAGACTGCTTAAGAAACTGAACTCACATGCCCACAGCCCATGACTCCCTTCAGATGGTTTTATAATCTATTCATACAAAAACAAATAAACCAAGTTAAAAAAATTCTCTCAGCTTAAAAAAAAATAAAAGCAGAACAAATAGAATAAATATATCAGCAAGCAGAACACACACACACAGACATACACACACACACAGACACACACACACACACCCCCCCAAGGAAATAACATTAAATGCAGGACCATTCTCCAGGCTCAGTTTTAGGACATGAAGATTGAAATCCCATGTGTCACAGAGGCTGGTAGGAAGCCTTCCAGAACTTCCAGCAGTGGTAGAAAGTACCAGGTCACGCTTAGAATTCTTCTCCTTTGGGATACCAGAACAAAAGTATCATGCTCAGCGTTTCTACTTTCACCAACATCAAAACCTAAAGTTCTTTCATTAAAGTGACAAATACTATCTGAGGCACTACTGGTTCATAATCACTTATCCAGAAGCCCTGGAGACAGAATTTTTCAGATTTTAGAAAGGAAATGTATTACATCCACGCAATGGGTAACATCCTCACAGCTGGGACCTGGGGCTATACCCAACCATCAAATACATTAAAATTCTGCAACAAATGGATGATTTGTCCCCCCAACTAGGATAAATAAAGACTATATATAAATGCATGTTAGTCCAGGACAAGTTTTATCACTCAACAAGAGATAGAACCTTTTAGTTTTCCAGCTTTTTGTATTTTGGAAATGCAATAAAGGTATGGACCTGGGTCACATTCTGGAGGAAAGAGACTAAGTTAAATAAGACTGGTCACTGGTTCTCAAGGAGCTTATAACCAAGGAGAGGGAATGAGGCACAGAGCTCCTGACAAGGATAGAGTGATGTCTCCAGCATCAGAGAATCATGAATGGGGAATCATTTCCCAAAGGAAAGAGTCAGGCTCCCTTCTAAGAGGAGTAAAATGGCACCGGGCTCTGTAGAATGTTCTAGGACTTTTACCAGAGGAGTAGGAGTCGAGGAGGTGTCTCCCAACCATTCCTGATGACAAGAATGACGTGGGGCACCTGTTCCTTCTATGCCTTCCCAGATTCCCTTCTCTGGGGGCTGCCATCAACAGGTCTGAGGCGGAACCAGCAATCCACATGCACCCTGGCGATTCTCATCAACAGGGAAGCTTAAGGAACAGTCTACATCAGTGGTTCTCATGCACGAGTAGGCATCAGCATCAGAGGAAGGATGTGTGAAAAAAGAACCCCTGAGGCTCCTGATCCTGGAGGGCTGAGCAAGGCCTGGAGATCTGCATCTCCCAGCTCCCAGGTGATGCTGATGCTGCTGGTCCAGGGAGCACACTGTGAGAGCCACCGATGCAGCCAGGGGTGTTACCAAACCCTCAACGCTAGAGAGAAGCAAAACAACAGTGGGGACTTGGAGGGTGGGCCCATGTGGTGGGGGTGCCACGGCTGGGTGTGGTATATGATAAACGTAGACAGAAAAGCCAGTCCTGGGTCAGTTTGAGGATCCAGGGCTAGCAGGGAGGGCTGGAAAGAATCTTCGCTTGTCATTTGCTCAGTAAATATTAACTAAGCATCCACTGTGCGCCCAGCAGCAGAGATGCGGCAGTGCCCTTGTAGAGCTTAGTTGAAGTCTGCACCAGCAGCTTGCAAATAGGGTTCATTTGCTCCCCGGGCGGGCACCGGCAAAGCCAGGAGACATCTGTGGTTGTCACAGTAGGAGGGGTTGGTAACAGCAAACGGCATCAAGGGAATGGAGGCTGGGGAAGCTACTAAACATCCTGTAATGGGCACAGAACAGTCCCCACAACAAAGAGCGATCTGGTCCAAATATTAATAGTGCCAAGGTGGAAAAACCCTGGCATACACTCAAATCCACAGGGAAACGAAAACAAGGCACACATCACTATGTTGTCAACTCGATGAGCCCAAGGCCTGCCTCCACGCAAAAGGTGACCACGACCCCAAATCACAACGACCATCTCTAGTCCTAGGTCCTGCTGGGAAATTGACTTTCAAATTCTCCCACAACCATGAATTATGGCACTGTTTAGTCTCTTGCTTTAAAAGAAGGAATTTTTAGAAAAAGAAAAAGAAAAAAATCTGACAAGCAAAGCCTTTCTGTCTTCTCGTCCAGAGCTCATCACTGCTCCCCTCGATGGCACTTTCTCCTGCTCAGGTCAGGGGAAGCTCTGGGCCTTTGGGAGAAAGGAAATCCACAAAGATAACACAAAGGGAGTTAGCTTTTGTCCTCCAAGAGGACTGTACTTGAAAACCAAGTCTCCAGCAACATGGGCAGCCTGGGCACCCTCCCCGGGAGACCCCCACTCGGAATCAGGACAGAAATTCTTGCTCTGGGTCCATGAAAAACACCTGTCAAGGTCTGTGTTGGAGATACTTGATGCGACCCTGGGTTGCTGAGCCTGAGTGTGTTAGGACACATCAAATGTGGGAGGAACTACCGTGTGGAGAAGAACACTTGTTTCAAACTGGACATGCCTCACATGAGTTTTGGGGGAGGCAAGTGAGCAAAAAACACCTCCCTGGAAAAGGTAGCATACAAGAGCTCCCAGGTAAAGCTGGCAGATAAAACCCAACATAACGAAATAGACCCTTTTTTCTGATATTTCAACATGTGGTGAGAAAGCAAAACTTAGCTCAGAATGAAAAAGTGAAAATCTGCCTAGCCATTCATCAGGCGGGCATACCAAATGCAGACACCACCAGCTGCAAAGTAAATGAGAAATAGTATTTCTCCCAAGCATGCACTGCAGCTGGAAAGGGTCCTAACTCCCCCTTCTCCGAGTACTACTGCTTTCTTACTCCCAGAGAAAGTTTGTCCTCTAACACCACAGACTATCAGAAATTTTGCTTTTGTTTATATCATATCAGTCATAAGGAAATGTTCCACTCTTTTTTTTTTAAGATTGTATTTATTTATGTATTTGAGAGAGGGAGCAAGAGCACATGAGTGGGGGTGCCTGATGGGGGGCTCAATCCCAGGACCTGAGAACATGATGCAAGCCAAAGGCAGATGCTTAACCGACTGAACCCCCCCCCCCCAGCGGCCCCTGAAATGTTCTACCCTTGACTGAAGAAACGAAGTCACTGTGACACATGCAAGTACGGAGCCTCATTTAGAGAGTTCTCAGCACAGCAGGAACACTTATCCTCAATTGGTGGTTCCCAAAGAAACGACCTGGGTGCCCCTCCCGGTACAGACCTCATATTAACCCCTTTCCGCACAGCCCTGTGCATCGCTTGGAGCCTAGCAAAATACTGCTTCATTTACATTTCACTGCATTCCTCCTCCTCCAAACTGATAACTACTCTTTTTTTGTTTGGTGCCACGGGGCTGCACAGGTTCTCCTATGCCGTCTCCTTAGTGCAGTGAGCCAATACACCTTCGTCAGACAAGGGTCTGTCTTGGTGCTCTTGGGTTGATCGGTCTAGAGCAGGGACTGCAAAGAACAAAGGGTCTGTCAAGCCCCAGGGAACTCTGGCAACCACCGCTAATCCCTCAGAAACCCCAAATAAGCTCGAGGGTCCTATTTGAACAAATGTGTCTTTTTCCAACTGGTGACTGTGAACTTGAGAAGGGGGACCCATGGCTACTACGTCAGTTCTGCAAGACTCTGTCCGACATAGAGCCTGGTTAAATTGTAAGTCATTTCTAATTCTCCACGCGCTCAACCATCACTAGTTATGAGCCCAGTGACTCCATGGCACCTTTCTGGGCTGTACGGTGGGGATATTGAGTAGAAGACCTAGCCCCCGCCTTGAGGGACCAATGATAGCCACAAGCCACCATGTGTTACCACCACAGGGGACAACTCCTAAGAAGTGAGTCAATGAACAAAGCGACCAGAAAGGTGGTACAAAAACCAGGGATGGAGTGAGGGGAGGTCAGGCGGGGGGTGGGGGGTTAGCCTTTGCCCCATGGTCATCATTTATTCCGAAGCCTGACCTGCCTTTGTTCAAATTTTATCAAGGGTTATCTTTTCCCTAACCCTCCTGCTCAACTGGTCCTCCGAATCTCTGAGACTGAACTGTTTGTTCAGAAAGATGCTAAGTAGCCATTTCTCCGGGCTATTTTTCTACCCCACAGAGGCCACAAATCTGCATCAATTGGAGTAAGAATCAGAGAAATTCCAGATGTGATGAGCTGGAAGAATCTCAGGGTACCTCATTTATGAATATTTAGACAGTTTTCCTCTTGTTATGAAAATCATGGCAATCTGTTCCCCAGCATGCGTTTCAGATGAGCTTCAATATCATAAAGGCTTTACTGGGGGAGGGGAGATAATGTTAGTTGTTTAAATAAACCCTGATCAGCTGAGTTTCACTTTCCCTCCAAAAAGACCGATCTACATGAACATTTTTTGCATCATCATAACTTAATCCTATAGCCAGCCGAGGACAGAGACGTGAGGAAGGGACTTCTCTCCTCTGAACTGCCAGACCGTTGTTAGAGATGTGTCTGCTAATCAGAAGCCCTGCTCCCAAGCTCACAGTCATTTCTTTTTTTTTTCCTTTCTTTTCCTAGTCTTTTATTTGTTAAACAGTAATCTTTAACCATAAATGCCAAAGGAAAGCAACAAACAAAAGCAGGGGATTTGCAGTTATAGATGGGAAATGACTGTGAGCCATGGCAGACCAGAAGTTTCTGTTTTCTTCTGTGGGGCCAGGAGTCCACAATGTGGTGTGCTCATCTTTCTTTTCCCCCACAAAGGTCACAAACAGCTTAGATGGGAGGCTGAACGCGATGACTGGTCCTAATTTTTGCTATTCAACCATTTTTCTTGATCTTGCTCTCTGACTCCATACATTCCAGACTGTTCAATGGATTTGTAATAAACTTCCAAGATGAAGGGAAATTTCTTGCTCATCGTTTGCCTGAAATCTTGGCTTGTGTTCATCTTATTAAATAAGAAATATGCTCCAAAAACGCCCAAGAGTTCAGCTACTAAAACTCCTTTAAAGATCTTCTTTGCCACTGGTTCCATAGTGCGGGCCATGATATAATCAACAGGCAGGTGTGTGGGTGGGGAGAACTGTTTTGCTGTTTACGATGCTGTACCGGAGGTGCTTGCACACAGCGCTCACGGTCATTTCTAATAGTCAGCGCTCTGTGTCCTCCCACCTGAACAAGGGATTTGCATCAAAATCCGAAAGCAACAAAATGTTCCCACTGCAGGGGGCTTTTTAGTGGACTTAGGTGCTTCGGGGAAATCAAGGGAGAACAAGTACCTCAAAATTTGCTCTTGACAATGAAAGCCAGAAAGAAGGTTGGGTGAGATTAACTGCAGAAATTCTTGCTCTGAGTCCATGAAAAAACCCTGTCAATAAACATCCTTCAAGCCTTCGCTGACAGTAAGAATTCTCCTTCTGACCTGCTACCCACTTACATGCATACCTACCCCCATACCCGTTGAGATCTCATATTCCTACTGAGTCATTCCCCTCTTTCTTCTGCCTCTCCCATCCGGCTGCTGTGTTTTCTGAACGCAGAAACTTTTTACTCTAAACCGTAAAGCTTTGGACTTGAATCAGTGGATGAGGATGCTGGGAGCAACCTCGGGGGTACTTGCTAGCACAACTCTCTGACTTCACGGGCAACACAGACAATGAAGAGCAAGGCCAGAGAAATAAAATTACTTGGCCCAAGGTCACACAGCTAGAGAATAACACAGCTGGCCCTAGAATCCTCACTGCCAACTCTGAGCCAGAACATACCACCCAGCCTCTGTAAAAACACTCGTCATTAACAACCCGTCCCCTCACCATGATGCTTCCAGAGCGGTGCCGGGAGATGGACGTAATTAATAGATACTCGTAGGACTGGACAGGATTGGGCTAGAGCCAGGATCCTCCCACATGCTTAAAGGACCTGAATATTCAGATATGTGTTAATACCTATGCCTAGGAAGCCTGTCTTAGGTCCCAGAATTACTCTCAAACTACACTGTCCAATATGGTGGCCACTAGGCATATGTGGCTACAGAGCATTTGAAATGTGGCTGCTCTGGGTTAGATGAGCCATGTAAAATACATGCTGGCTAAAGAAGATGTGGTATATATATATACAATGGAATACTGTGCAGCCATCAAAAGAAATGAATTCTTGCCATTTGCAACGACGCGGATGGAACTAGAGGGTATCATGCTAAGCAAAATAAGTCAATCAGAGAAAGACAATTATCATATGATCTCCCTGATATGAGGAATTTGAGAGGCAGGGTGGGGGGTTCGTGGGGCATAGGGAGGGAAAAAATGAAACAAGATGGGATCAGGAGGGAGACAAACCATAAGAGATTCTTAATCTCAGGAAACAAACTGAGGGTTGCTCGAGGGAAGGGGGGGTAGGGATAGGGTGGCTGGGTTATGGACACTGGGGAGGGTATGTGTTATGGTGAGTGCTGTGAAATGTGTAAGACTGATGATTCACAGACCTGTAACCCTGAAGCAAATAATACATTATTATATGTTAATAAAAAAAAATACAGGCTGGCTTGTGAAGACTCATATAAATAAAGAAAAAAATATCTCACTTAATAATTTTATAGGGGTTTCATGTGAAAAATAACACTGGGGATATATTGAGTTAAATAAAATATATTGAAATTGACAAGTTCACCTGTTTCTTTTTCAAAAACATGACTACTAGATAATGTAAAATTATGTATGTGGCTCACATGGTATTTCTATCAGCTAGCACTGCTCTAACACACAGCTATCTACCTCCCCCAGCCACCTAATGTTTCCCAAAAGACACAAATGTCCTGTCTACAGACATTACAGAGGGTGATCTTATCCTAGGGCTAGTTCCTGAGACCTGAGGATTAGCCACTTAAGCAGGCCCTGCAGACTGTCCTGCTTTGTGCCACATCCCAACAAGTGACCCTTCGGGTCCCTACTGCTCAGTCTCCCCCGAAAGCAACCCACAAGTCACCCAATCTACAGGGAATTTCAACTTTGTTTCTATGTTTGACTTTACTTCTATGGAAACTTCTATGGAAACTCCCATGAAGAAAAATTCTGTTTCTCAGATTACTATTTCTGCAAACAAGTCAGGTTGGTAAAGACCACTGGTTGTCGCATGTCATGAGGACAGCCTGTCCTAGAGACCACATTCCAATCACCTTTGAAGCTTGATGGGTCTTCTCCTTTTCCTGCCTATTCCCCATCCCGGCCGTCTAAGCAACTTTGCTAATAACAGTGATCGTTTATAAATTTGTTAATAGCCGTAACTACAGAATAAGCAGTTGACTGGAAGGCCAGGCCACTGTTCAACAAAACAAATGTTTGCATACATGATTTAATGTTTAATTCTTCAAAATTCATCAGTGCCTAAAGGCAGGCTTAGCATGATAAGCCTGTAACCTGCTTGAATAAATATGGGGCCAGTGTCTCCTTAGGAACATGTAGGAGCTCCAAACAGTGGTTCTAAAAGTGTGGGCCCTAAACCAGGAGGCAGCAGCAGCACTTGGAAATTCCTTAGAAAAGCACATTATCAGGCCTCCCCCAGACCCAGTGATTCAGAAATTCTGGAGGTGGGACCCAGCAATGTGGGGGTCTCTAGGTGATGCTGGAGCATGCTCAAGTGTGAGAACCACAGGGTTAGAGCCTCAGACGGGGCTCTCTGCTAGTATCAGGAGTCTGACTGTAGCATTGCCAGACAGAAGGCATGTGGAACTCATCCGAACCCTAAGCAGTAAGGCAGAGCTCTAGCATTTGCATCTGTATCATCCACGAACTTATTTATCAAAGCCACCATTTTGGGCTTGGCAAGTCCCACAAATTCATATTCTTAAGTCTAGGGCACTAGCACTCATTTGTTCTAGAAACTACCTGTTTTGCCCTGCAAAACGAGTTTCTGGTATATTATTTTGCCATTAGAAGAATAGAGCCGTGCTTTGCTCTTATATTAATCATAATTATATATGTGTGATTTATGTTCTTTCAATCTTGGGCTTTCCAAACTAGATTAGTAGTCTGTCCATATTATCCTTGTAAGTAAATCTGAGGCTGAAAAGAAAAAAAAAACCATAAAATCTGTAAAAGGAATTGAAGTAATTGTTTCTGACCAGAGCCTGCCCAGAATGCCCTAGTTATTGGAAGGATAACAAAAGGAGTTGGAGACTTGCCAGGTTAAGAACTACAAATTCAGGATGCCCAGGTACATTTGCATTTCAGATAAAAAACAAATAGTACATGGGGCTTACTCATAACCAAAAAATTATTCACTGTTATCTGAAATGTAAGTGTACCTAGACATCGTATATTTTAACTGGCAACGATCTAGAGTAGGGAATACTGTTCTTTGGGAAGGTCGTGCGGCAATAGCGCGCCTCAAAATACTTAAAGAGCTGTTAGGAGAAAAATGGGCTGGTATCAATATAGACTCAGAAACTAAAATTCATGGGTAAAAATCACTGGAAGGGCATATCTGACTCAATGAAAGAAAGACATCTGTACGTAGACTGATTACAGCCAAGAGGCATGGAGGATGCTGACAGGAAGGCAGGCTTGGAGAGCGCTGGCTGCAGGTGGAGGCTAGAAGGTTGGGCCTCCCAGACCTGAAGGCCCGTGAATCCCCAAACTGCTTGAGTTGTCATTCTCTAGAATCTTCCTGCTTTCTGAACTATGCAAAGTGCTTGGGTATACATAGGAAAGAACCACATTCCAGAAAGGAGAAAACCCCCAGGAGTTCTTTAACCTACCCTGTGCCCACCCACTGGCAGGACCTCGTGAAGTACATCTGGGGTCTTTTTTCTGATGCTTTTTAAAAAGCCATTAAGGTGAAGGGGATTAAAGAGTACACGAGTTATGATGAGCCCCGAGGAAGGTACAGAACTGCGGAATCACTCTATTGTTCACCCGAAACTAATACAACACTGTATGTTAACTACACTGAAATTTAAAATTTTAAAAAGAAAGTGAACTAGCTATTCAGATTACGTGAGGATTTTTCAAAGGCATTTCAATGATGAGAAAACACGTAACTGCTTCCAAGCGTAAAATGGAGAAACAAGGAAACTCACTCTTTGTCCTGCTGTCCATTTCTGGTTTTGACGGGTCCGGAGTTGCAGCAGCTGGAGGTAACTTCTTTCCAATAGTCTGAGGAGGAAAGAGAGCAGTTTACTTAACGAGATGATTCTCTCCATTAAGCAAAGAAATAAAATGAAGTTCATGATGAAGAAATGCTTCGAAAAACCACACACTTAAGTTTTCACTGCTCTGTCTAGTGGCTGCGGTTCTCTGCCAGGCCGGACCCTCGCTGACAAACGAGTGGGAGAACCAGGGAGCAAGGGCTTCATCCTTGGAGGCGCTCAGTACCTTTTATTCCCATTCTTCCTTGATGTCCTTATTAAAAGGTTGATTATTTCAGCAGACTAGACAGGCACATTTCCCCTCAGGCTACGAGAGGCTGCGGAGGCACAGCCCCGGGCCCAGAGGAGGCACCACAAGGGTCTGTAGAGTCGAAGAAAGGGAGTAAGAGGGCAAGAATAAAAAGGCAGAAAGAAGGAAAGGAGAAAGGGAGGGAGAGCCGGAAGGTCAGCTGGACGGGCACGTGCAAGGCTGGGCAGAGGCCAGAGCGTCCAGAGAAGCGGAGTCTTACCGCATCTCCCAGCCACCGAAAAGCCAGCCTGCCTCGCGGGGTAGGAGTAAATACCCCCACGTCCCCGAAGACAGCTCTGTCTGCCCTGAAGACAGAACACGGAGGCCCGGGGGCCCTCTTCCCACTAGCCTTTGAACCCTCCAGGGCTTTGAGAGCGACCAGTGTCACAGACCTTAGGTGTTTATTTACTAGTCAAAAAAAAAAAGAGATGAATTTGTTTGGAGTTTATTTTCTTTCCTTCATTCAAAGCTAACTCTATTACCACTGATTATTTATAAACCATCCACGGAAAAGACTAATATTGTCTCTGACTAAAGACGTTCCTGAAAACACAGGCGACTCAGAGACTCAAAATATCAAAAACAAAAAACCAGACAGCCAATAAAATGGTGGATCCAAAGGTGAGGTCTCTGCCCACTCTTCTCTCTTGCCACCACGTTTGCGTGATGGTGCGTGATGCCCAAGGAGACGGTCTATGGATACCAGGAAAACAGCTGTCAAAATGAAGGAGCTGGGGAATCAACCTTCCCAGCAACGAACGGTTTCCCTAGTGAGAATTCCAGCCACTGGGAAAACCAAACATATCCTCCCCTCGAACACACGAAGAGGAATGAACTACAGAATTCAAACACCAGCCTGGTGGAATGTGGCTTCAAATAAAACTAACTCACCACTGTTTTTAATCTGAAAAAGTTCTTCATGCCTCAAATGTTGAAACCAACATTAAATATGAATAAATCACAGAAAGAGGATAAGATAAATCAAATCCTCAGCCCTTCATGAATTTTTAAAAACATTTGTGACAGAAAGCTTTTACATTTTACACAGTGACATTTTTATTCAGTGCCACAGGGCCTTCTAAATGGGATAAAAAATGAAATCCAAAATACCATGCCACCCTCAACTGCTGCAAAGTACTCAGACTAATAGTATTTTGTGATTCCAAGGAAGCATCAAGGAGGAAAAAAGTGTGTTGTTATTCGGCCATAAGGTCAAATTTGACGAAAAACCATCCTAAGAAATTATCTTGAAAAATCAGGAAGTGAAGATAAAAGGAGACATTGTCAAAAGTGTCATTCACATTCCTGTTTACATTTCCAACGGTGGTGCCCCCCTCCATCTCCGTTCTTCCCCTATGGACCCACCGGAACAAAGCATCACTGTCATTAACTCATTAGGAAGAAGAAAAGCAAAACTGTTAATCCTTGAGTGATTACTGACAGTGGGGAGAGGAAGTCAGGAAAATACTGCTCAATCCTGACTCGGGGTTCCTTTCTGGGTAAAAAGGAGGCTTCTAATGGTTTGGGCTTTAAACCAGATGCCTTCCTTTAGGGAAACCTTCACAGGTTGTGTGTTCTTATAACTTCCCCTTATTTAGTAACAAAGGGAAGCGCTGCCCATGGTCTCTGATGCCCTGCTTTATAGGACAGTGTAAGCTAAGAGACATCAAGAAAAAGCCACCAGTTAAGTGCACTTACTTCTATACTTCTGTCACAGAAAGACACGTGAATGCAGAGCTTACTCTGTTCTTTTTCTCACTATTTCAGAAAATACAGCACACTGGCCTCCATGTGGCTCCCAGCAACGGGTGACGGTGAGGCTGGTAATGGGCGCGTCTGCCAGGGGTGCTAGACTTAAATTAACTCTTCCTTTCTTCTTCTTGGGCCATGATTGAAGGTCAAGAGTAAGGCAAGTTCCTCCCCACTCAGCCTGGTCCCCGAGGTGTCCCAGAGACGGGAATCGTTCAGCTGTTTCTCTCTTCTCCAGGCCTACCGAAGGATGGCTCCCAGGCGGGCGGCACTGGTATCACTGGGAACTTGCTAGTAGAGCAAATTCCCGGGCCCCACCCTAGACTTTCTCAATCAGAAACTCTGGGGATGGTGCCCGGCAGTCTGTCTGAACACACCCTCCAGGGGATGCTGGTGTACGCTCAAGACTGAGAAGCACTGACCTAGATGTGGGTGGGATTCCATCAGCACTGACCAAATACCTTTCTTGGGTGAACAATGCAGTGCCTATTCTCATAATCAGATAAGTCATAAACCATCTTTTTCACTCTTCTTCCTCTTCTCGCTCTCCTTCCACTAGGCTTTGATGCCTTCTACCTTCTCTGCTCTCAGCTGGCATAACAATACTAAATCAGTCAGCTCGGAAAGGAACGAGAGTTTAGTGGGGCTGACAATGGGGCTATATCACTGAGGGGAAAGAATAGGGAGCCCACGTGGCTATGGGGTCCTTCACCAAAGGAGCTCTGAGAGGATGGATGGGTGAAGGGACAGACAGACGAATGGATGGAAAGATGGGTTTTTTTTAAATATTTTTTTAAAAGATTTTATTTATTTATTTGACAGATTACAAGTAGATAGAGAGACAGGCAGAGAGAGGAAGGGAAGCAGGCCCCCCGCCGAGCAGAGAGCCCAATGCGGGGCTCGACCCCAGGACCCTGGGATCATGACCCGAGCCGAAGGCAGAGGCTTTAACCCACTAAGCCACCCAGGCACCCCGGAAAGATGGTTTTGTGTCAACAATGGAAGACGGTTCCTAGCCTCAGACTACCCTTAAGGCCAAGTGGATCTGCATGACTGTACTAACCTTCAGTGACAGCCAAACCCTGCGGCTCCCTCAGAGTGTTTCTCTCTACGGGCATGGTAGGTGTGACATCTCTTCATTGTAGGAGACTGTCTCACACACTAAAGGACACTTGGCCACCTGTGTGCTGCCCACTGATCCCCCGCAGTGGTCCTGATCAATGCATCCGCACCAAACGTCCCACACCTTTCTAAACACCCCATTCGAGAACCCCTGTCCCCTGCCCTTCCTCTAAATACAAGAACAAAGACACGGGGCAATGAGACACTGCTTTTCCACTAGGCTTTCAGCTTCCCCTACACCTCTGAAAACATCTTGGGTCCACTGGTCTAAAAGTGAACAGAACCCCAACTTGCAAAGGGCAACGCCTAGCTCCAGCACACACAGAAGTCATATACAATTGAAAGCCAGGCCCAAGTGGACAGAAAAATCAGGGAATCCCATCCAAACATCTCGCATCCACCCTGTAGGCAGTGAAGAAGAATGTTAGGCTTCCAGCAGCTGTGGAAGAAGATTCGGGATCTCTACTCCTTGCTTCCTCAGCAGAGTTCCGAGTTCTTGCCCTCCTGAGAAGATGGCTTATCCAGGACAAGGACTGGCCATGTACTTGGGGGCTGTGCTGACTCTGCTCAGGACACAGCTCCTTCACTCCTAAGAGTTGGGCAACAGGCCCATTTTACCATCTGCCTTGTGAAGGAACACTCGGCAGCTCCACTCCACAGCTCAGCCCAGCATTTTCTCTTCCCTGTGCTGTGGCCTAAAGATTTCTCAGTACCCACATCTGCGCTCCTGTGCTCTGCTTGTCCCCCAACTCTGAAGCTGCTGCTGGGTCTGGGAGCAGACATATATATGGATGGCTGCAGAGAGGTGAAAGCTCTACAAACAGACAATGATTGATTGCCACTGATAGTGACCTACAATTGTTAATCATCTACTGCAACATACAGTCGTCACCAGGCTGCCGTCAAGTTCTGTCTCTCCTACCACACCCTAATCTCCATTTAAAACTGACTTTTAAAAATAAATACTTCAAAAAATTCATTCCTTTGAAGATTTAAGACCAGAAGTCTCTCTCCTATTGGTTTTTTTTTTTTTTTTTTTTAATTTTTTTTATTTTAATAAACATATAATGTATTTTTATCCCCAGGGGTACAGGTCTGTGAATCGTCTGGTTTACACATTTCACAGCACTCATCATAGCACATACCCTCCCCATCCTATTGGCTTTCTTGACAAAAGTACTAAATAAAGTTTCTGGGGGTTTTGGTCCCGTAGAGCATCATATCTACTCCTAGCTCTATAAGATCTGGTTATACAGCATCGGGAAGGATAACCCCCATATGATTTCAGTTACTGGAGCAAGTAATTTTTTTTGCCTTTTCTGTGCCAAAATGAAGAAACTAGTGCTTGTAGGAAAGACAATCCCTGGATTTGAGCCCAGTGGAATCCAGTTCCCTAATGACTAATTTATCTGTTTCTCTTTGTGACTGCTGGAGCGTGAGACTGGGGTCCTGCTCAGATCAAGTCACTCCTGTGACTTCATTCTAATTCAGATGCAAACTCCTTGCGTGTATAAAATTTTCTAATTAGAGGACAATGTTAAAGAGAGTTTAAGTCCCATCTCTGAAAGTCTCCTCTCCAAGAATACCAAACATAACTCTTAATCACAAAGGCAACCAGGTTCCGTGGATGGGGGAAGAGAGAAAGAGAGCTCCCTATGTTCTAGCAGTCAGGGAAGCCTCTCTGTTGGCTGACCAGGCTTTCGGATACCCATTCTAGAAGAGGGTGATCTTCTGAGAAGCTATACGTAGAACATTACTCAAGTCCTCACAGAAAGCCAAACACAAGAGACGACTTTTCAAACAGCTGGTAAAATATACGCTAAAGGATGGCTCTTTCTAGGCATTCCTGTCGCTGCACTCATGTTTAACAGCATTCCTTCCCTTACTGCTCAGTGCAGATTCATTAAGTGCCTGTTCAGTGCGAGGCAGGGAAGCAGACAAAAAGGCAGGACGATGCCGCACATCACTGCAAACACTGAAACAGCAATTCATTGGGTTTTCCGGACTGCTGTGTTGAGGAGCGTCCAGCCACTGGGTGTGGTTATCCCAAATGTTCGTCATGCATCGGATACAGAGAGATACAGGCTATAGGACATAGTAACAGGAGAAAAGACGAAACAGTATGTATATATAACCATATCCACACCCTTTTAGCTTTCATTTACCATCGTAATTCAGAAATAAACACGAACTATTAAAACGCACTGTAAAATTTTAATATTTCTTTTTACACACTCCTTTCACGAGCACCTATAACTGATGTTATTATGAAAAAGTCTTCTTGGTGCTCGGCCGGGAGCGGTAGCAGCAGAGCCGAAGCCCAGGGGGCCAGCTTGTGTCAGAGCCAGAAGAGAAAAGCACAAAGGAGCATCCTTACAATGGGCGCCTGTGAGCTTCTAATGGAAGCTTTTTCTACTCGCTGGGAAATTTACATTAGCAACTGTCAATTTGCCCGCCTTTGGTTGGCTCGGCTTAAACTATTTGATATCAACAGGACATAGGGCAGAGTAAAATACAACTCAAAATTCTAAGATAAAATGCATGGTCCAGTCAAAGAAAAAATATATTTGTAGCTCCATTCGAGGGACAGAGGTCACCTTTAAAACAGCTCATATACCACTATGTCAATTCTGACACCTCCAAAAGGGCAAGCTTCAGTCCATTTTTAAACCTTGCTATAAGAAAAACAATTTTTAAAGCAATCTTCTGATTATAAAATTGGGCTTATGACTTACAGTTCGTTCATATAGTGTTTATTTCCCCGCTCGTCTTGAAAAGTTAGCAACAATTCGAGTTACGTTAAACCTCTGCCCAATCATGGTTGAAGACCTTGTCAGAATCACAGATGCTCTAGAAGCATTTAACTGTATTACACTTAGAAGTTTAACTGCTTTTCTCCCTCCTTCTATTCAGAAATAGTGGTCTCCTTGAGAGCAGGACCTGGATGTTATTTATTCTCTTATCTCCACAAAGGATATGAAGGGTCAGTAAGTGCTGAATGGAGCAGGGAGCTTGGGGACACCATGGTCTCACCCTCTGCCCTAGCATTAGCAACCCCTCCACAACACAACTGATGGAATAGGGGAGATGTCCTTCTTGACAAACCAGACCAGGAGGCCCTCTTGGAGCCCCCCGGTTTGTCACTGCCACATACCAGATCTTTCCAGCACAGTTTCAAGTGACAGCATATTTTCCAGGTTATCTTCCTAGAACTCTGTTGCCCCTGCCTTACTCCCTTGTACCCATGCACATGCCCCTGAGCTCCTATTAATTATTGGTCACCACCATAAAGAAGAATCCAGTCTCAGCTGTGTTTCTGGTAGACGGCTCTCTGCCTGTGATTTCCAAATATTCATCCCAGCCTGATCCCTCACATTCCCTCAAGTTCCCATCTATTACAATCAAAAGACCATCATATGCAGGGTTCATTATCATCTGGGTATTAGAACACACACACCATCCTCTCATTCTGAAATAATTTTCCAAAGTATGTTCCCAAGATGTTCCACCAACCAACCGACTTCCAATTCACCTAATCCCACACTCTGGTAAATATGGGAAACACAGAACACTTGGTCTAATCCTTGCATAATAGCATATTAAAGTCTCTGAGAAGTCCTGTAGTTACTGCTTAACTCTATCCTTAACATTATTTAAGTGTTTTCCAAACTTAACGGATATTCCTTGTGCTACCCATACACACATCACAAGAATGAGGAGTGTATGGAAGAGCTGGATAAACATCACTACCTCTACTTCCTAAACCCTCTCGGCTCATCCTCTTTGTTTCCTAGGCTCACGACTTGGAACCCACCCTTGATGACCCTCTTACTGTATCTTCTCATATCAAATGCACCCCCAAGGTCCTGTTTTCAGATTTCTTCCCCTTTGACCCCTGCCTAGAGCCTTGTTACTAGAACAGGGACTGTTTCACTAATTTTCCAGACAAGGATCCTGTTCCCCAATTCAGGCGACTTCTTCTGACCTCGCATGAGACTCAACTTTTAGTCTACCTCCACCATCACCCCCTACTATATCTACTTCAAAGCACTCAGGTTAAAAAAACCCACTCAGGATATATACTGCTACTTAATGGCTGCTTATAAAAATTCCCAAAGCCCTGAAGAAATTTACTTCCAGTTGCTGCGACTTGCCATATCTCTCAAGGGCTGGTGTCTTTCCCTCGTGCTCTTAAGACTAATAGCAAACTGGAGCGCCTGGGTGGCTCAGTGGGTTAAAGCCTCTGCCTTTGGCTCAGGTCATGATCCCGGAGTCCTGGGATCGAGCCCCACATCGGGCTCTCCGCTCAGCGGGGAGCCTGCTTCCCCCCGCCCCCCCCCCCCCCGCCTGCTTCTCTGCCTACTTGTGATCTCCATCTGTCAAATAAATAAATAAAAAATCTTAAAAAAAAAAAGACTAATAGCAAACTTTCTCTGGATATAAAACACCAAAGCCCAACTTAAATGTTTCCATTAGGCCTCCTGGGGCTCACTCTTTCAATCCATCCAATAAAAACTTTAGTATCTGTCATTCTACTGAACATGTACATATGAAGTTTGTTTTTATATTAGTATATCTCTCTCTCCCTGAGACATACGTGTGCATTTGTGTGTATCAGTAGAAAGATATGGCTGTGAATTTCAGCCAGTTCTATCATTTATCATGAACTTTATCTTCTGCCAGGATTTGATCTTTTGGGTCATTTGTTTGCATTCTGAAGAGCTCTAGAGAGCATGCCCTAAAAAAACTGGAAAGGGCCCTAGAAAACATTCAAAGGTAGGGAAGGATTTTCTCTTTGTCAAAACACAGTAAGGTTTAGCAGGGGCTTCTCCTCACACTGGGGACACACAATGTTGAAGAACGAATCAAAGCCGACTTAAGGGCTCAATGAGGTAGAGAATGTACATTCAAGACAACATTAAAATCATAGAAGGCAGCTCTCCAAACATCTGACAGTATATGAAGATACTATTTATATTTTACCCCCACTGTTCCCAAGAGAGAAGCCTGCATGCTATTTTGCTGTAGGATCATCTTATTCACAGAGGATGAATAAGCCAAAGTAAATTTCCATTTCATGTACCACTTAGACAAAATACAATTCGCCATTATACTCTAAAAGACTATTTTCTGCTGTTATGACAGATAAAAGGAAAACGTAAACCTTCCTTCTCCTAGAGGATTAGTTTTATCTTTTGATTAACAAAGCTCTCTTTTTAGATGCATCTGGAGAATTTAAAAAGAGTATGGGTAAGGGAGAGAGAAGTATGGTAAGGCAGGAGTGAATGCCATGGGGCTGGTTTGAGTTTTGTTCATCCAGAGCTTTAACAGGAAACTTGCTGTACTTTGGGGGACCAAGTCCGAATTTCCCTAAAAAGTAGCTGTATGAATCCAATTAACATACAAAGATGCTATCCGGATTTAAAATATTTTTATTTATTCAATCACAACCTAGTCTAGGTCATTTCCCTTGCCTGGGATGGCACCTCCTCCCCCAGAGTCTTTGAATCCCATCTCACTTTTAAGGTTCAAGTGAAGTCCAAATCGCTAAAAAATGAGGTTTCAGTAATGTTTCTACTGACATGCAGCCCACAGTGGATCATGACATTTTTATGACATACTTGAGGGCAAAACCCCACTTGTTAGTTTTCCTTAATACCTCAAAAGCGAAGGTTGGCCTGCCCCTCTCTCTCCCTCCCTTGACCCTCCTCCTGCTCTCCACTCGCTCCTTCCTTCCTTCCTTCCATTTAATCATTCATTCAGTGTTCTTTTCTGGAACTGCCATGAGCCCTGATTGCTGGAGGCTGGGTTAACGAAGATGAGACGGACAGAGTCCTGGATCTTTACTAAGTTCAAAACTGAGCAGCAGAGATGGACTCTAACAGAGCAGCATAATACAAAGGGATAAACACTACAATAAAAGTGTCTAGAAGAGAAAATAGGAGCCAGCAATAGCTCCACAACTGGAAATCAGTCTCACTGGATTGATGAAGCTTGAGACAAATTCCGAAAAGTGAGCAGAAGCTTGCCAGGCAGAGAATGATGGAAGGGGTATTCTAGCTGAAGAGAAGCAGGAGCGAAGGTGAGAATGTGTGTGGGGAAGGGGGTGCGGTCATGGGTGAGGGAACGGAGAGCTACTTGGGTCGGAGGCCGGAAAGGTAAGTTGGGGCCGATGTTAAGTTCGTGCATCATCTTCAAGGCAACTGGTAGTAAGCAGAGGTGTGGCAGGATCAACTTTGCAAGTTTAAGGCCGATGGTCCGGTGGCATCAGGGGAACGCAGAAGAAAGTAAAGACATGCCAAAGTCAAAGAGCTAATAAGTAGGAGGTTGACACCATGATCCAGCCGAGACAGTGAAACTAAGAATGCAAAAGAGAGGTTTGAGAAATATTTAGACCTCTCCATACTTCACCGGCTCCACAGGGAGAAATCGGTGATCATGAACTGGTTTGAATATACAGGGACAAAACCCAAACTCTGTTACATTCTTGAGTCTATATATATGCATTCTACAGAGGTCCTGAGTGCCAGTGATGTGCTGAGAGCGACATGAAGTTCAGATCCTCCTCATTAGAGAGGCCAAACAGCCTGACGCAGGGGTTCAGGGAAACATTTTGGAGAATCTGTCCTAATGGAAAGAATCACAGTGAATGTGTTCTCAGTGTTCCGAGGCTGGTGTGGTGATGTTTTGGAGAAAAATAGTAGGCCTGTGATGGTCATGAACAGTTAGCTTACTGTTAAAACACAAATCCATCACTTGAAAACTAAAATATTTTTTAAAAAACAGACACATAAACTGAGGGTTTTGGAGGGGAGGGGCGTAGGGGGCTGGGTGAGCCTGGTGGTGGGTATTAAGGAGGGCACGTATTGCACGGAGCACTGGGTGTGGTGCATAAACAATGAATTTTGGAACACTGAAAAAATAAAATAAAATTTAAAAAAACTAGACACATAAGCTCATGACACATATGAAAAAGTATCTTTCTAATCTGACAAATTTAAACTAAACAGTTTAGTCAAGTATGTCTCCGAAAATGTTTTAAGCTAGAATCAAAAATGGGAAATCTCTTTCCCCAAAAGAAATTTCCAGAGAAGGGGCACCTAGGTGGCTCAGAAAGTTAGGCATCTGGCTCTTGGTTTCCTCTTAGGTCATGATCTCATGGCCCTGGGATTGAGCCCCATGTTGGGCTCTGTGTTCAGCGTGGAGTCTGCTTCTCCTCCTCCCTCTGCTACTTTCCCTGCTCTCTCTCGAAGAAGAAGAAGAAGAAGAAGAAGTAAATAAAATCTTAGAAAGAAAGAAACTTCCAGAGAACCTTTTATGTCTTTCAGAGTAAGGAAAGGAAATGAGACAGTTTTAATCAGAGAGGAGATAATATTTACAATGATGTTTTATTGTTTTGTTTTCAAGCAAAACTGCTGTTTACTAGGCTAGGGCACACACTGAAATATTATTCAGCCTTAAAGAAGAAGGAAATCCTGACACAGGGAACAACATGAATGAACCAGGAAAACATCACAGCAAGTGAAAAAAGCCAGTCATGGAAGGACAAATACTGTATGATTCCACTCATGTGAGGTACCAGGAGTAGTCAGATTCATAGAGACAGAAAGTGGAAGGGTGGTTGCCAGGGGCTGTGGGCAGGGGGAAAGGGGAGTTCAGTGTTTAAGGGGTATAGCGTTCTGGTTTGGCAAGATGATGGGATTTCTGAAGATGGACGGTGGGGATGGCTACCTAACAATGTCAATGTACTGAATGTCATAGAAAGATGCACTTAAGAATGATTAAAATGGTAAATTTTGCGTGATGTATATTTCAGCACGTTGTTAAGAGGCTTAGAGTGTATTCTTCTTTCCCTCCCTACAAGCCTCTCCCTACGTATGAATGTTGACTAGAATGGCAAGAAACTGCTCATGAGCCTCTGCTATCCAGCTGCTTAATATTCAACCACAAAATAATCAGGGGTGCAGACAGCATCAAATGAGGTGAGTTGGAGAACAAACCCATCTTTGTCCAGAAGCTCAGTTCAGTCCTACAGGAAACACTCGTTCCACTTCTATGAAAGATAACCTACTGCTTCCAGAAAGACAGTCTCTCAATCTGGCTACTGCTACAGAGCTCAGGCTTTAATGCCAAAGGACTCATTCTTCACTTTCATTGCCTGCCCCGCAGATTCCCAAAGAATAACACTTACTCTTTTTTTTTTTTTAAATCATCTGGTCTCCCCGATTTTAAAGAAGAAGGGAAGAGAAGATTGCATCAAATCTTAAAGACTCAATATCATCTTTATGTTTTATTTCATTGGAAAGAACAAGTTCATGACACATACTTACTCAAAACAGGAACTTCCTAAATATACGCAGAGGTCAAGTACACATTGGTTACATCTTCTAGATAGAGAGCAAAATACTTAGAAAGAAGACCCTGAGGTGCCTCAAGAATGGAAATCCTCAAAGAGAGGTCAAATTAATCTCAGGGCACTCTAGTTACCAGTTACTATGCCATATTCGACAAGAAGGGGTGAACACAAATTCTGTGCCTTCCGTGAAAACGTCCTACGTGTCAACCATTGGGACTCTCTCACCACTTCCGTGTTCCTACTGCAGATGCTTTGAATCTCCTGAACAGCACTCACTACCCTCTCTGCTTTGGATTGCGACTACTTATGTATATGTCTGTTTTGTGGACTAGAATGTAAGTGGGTGTGGGGCAAGAACGGTTTCTTGGTAATCTCTGTATCCTTTGGTGGGTCTTGCACATTGGAGGCATTAAATATTCATAATTTAGTTTAGTCAACAGTAAATTCATTCATCAAAAATAGATCTATGGAGAAAGTACTGCGTGCAATGCATTTTCTAGATGCTAGGGACAGACCAACGGAATGAATAAAGCTTCCCCACCTCTCATGATGGCATCTAGCAAGACGAGTGACTTCATATTAGGTAGGATTCCTAAGAGCACAGACTTACCGCTACGGGATCCCGGGCAAGTTACTTAACCTCTCTATAACCCTGTCTCCTGGTCTGACATGGAAATGATACTACGTACCCTATAGATTTTCTAGGAGGATTAAATGGAAAAATGTATATAAAGTGCTTAGCCATTATCGCTGTTATTGAATTTTACTGAATAAAAAAATCAATCATCATAATGCCTCTTTATGAGTCTAGTTACAAAGAATGACTGTTTGGATTACAGCAGCTTTTTAAAACAGCAGGTTAACTGGCCCGTTCCTTTGTTTGGGGAATGGAGAGCATGAAGCGACTTTTACAAGACAGTCACATGGCAGAGACATGCTTGGAGCAAAGCGATAATTCTGAAAAATGAGCAACGAAGAAAAGCAACAGCGATCACCATATAGTCATTGCCTGGGAGGAAAAGCGACAGAACAAAGAAAATCGGAGAAACAACTAAGGCCAGAGCCGACAACCCACAGAGCTTTCAGGTCAATAAAGCTTCAGTTAAGGTGGCGCCCTACAGTGAGTGGCCGGAAGACTGTTCCAGAAGCCCCTCAAATACAGGCCCATGCCAACTGCTTCTGGCTGCATCCAAACTGTTATCTACTGTTAACGATAGAAAAACAACAAGGCGTGTGTCTGGGAAAAATGGCCCGTTGTCAGAGAACAGAAAGCCTTTTATTGAGAATTTTGATACTCAGGAGCAAACACACCACCATAGAAAATCACTCCGAGCCATCTTTTACAAAGCTTGGCATCCATTCAATAATGGATGAAGAAATCCTAAATCATTAGGCCAAACAGATACTCCTCCCAAGGCAGTTAAGAAACATGGGCCAAATGAGACCATATACTCATGTGGTACAGATACCTAAAGCCACTAGCAAAAATTACTGACAGATACTTAGATGTAAAAAATGGGATTCCCAGTCTCCTACCTCAAAGCAGCCAGGGCTCTGGCCAAAGGCTGCTCTTAAAGGCTTCTTTCACTATAAGCAAGGATGGGACAACTGGAATTCTGTTCAGACCCTACAGACCCTATACTACCTATCCTACAGGTAGTACATCAAATTCAACAGACCTTTGCAGAATGCCCACCACTACAGAGCGCACAAGCCCAGACTGCTTTCCTACGTTATTTTTCTTCTTATGTTTTCAAGAAGATGCTGTGTTTTCAGCTATAAAGTGGGGGATTTAAACATCATGTTGATGGGAGTCAATGAAACCACCAAATTCCAGTTCTCCCAGATCCACAAGGTTATCTAAAGCCTTACAACTAAACATTCTACAGCCTTTAAAAGAGATGTTTCACTAAGTCTGTAATGACATGGAAAATTTTAGATAATGCTAAGTGGAAAAGATGCACAAGGATGGTGTGTGTGAAAAAAATTATGTGTGTGGTATGATCTCAACCAGTTAAAAATGTATGGCAAAAGGGCTGGAAGTAAACAAACAAAAAAGTCAACAGGGTTCACCCCAAGGTGATTAAATTACAGTGCAGTGCTTTTTACTTTCTTTTATATTTTTCTACTTCCCAGTGTTTCTACAAACCAGTTACTACTTTTGTAATGAAAAAAAAAATAAAATTTTAAGAAAGTAAGGTACACTAACGTTAACTAGAAAGGATGACCTACCTCTCCACATTACTGATTTCTTTCCATAAGGCCGGATTTGATATGCGACACCTCCTAACTAGAAATCACATGGAGCTTTTATTAGTGGGTCATTATACTTCCTCTTCCAAGTCATTAGTAAGGATGTTAAGAATATCAGATGTAAAATGAGTTAGCCGATGATTAACTCGAAGTAAAGGGTGGTGATAAATGGCAGGCAATAATTGGAAATGATTTTATACCATCTACTTAGTCAAATAAAGTATCAAGGTATTGTATCATGTTTTCAAAGTTAAAAAAAAATATATTTCCTGCTCTTCTAATTAAACCCATGAATTCCTATTCACATGTATGAAAGGAACTGAAAAAAAAAGTGAGTTTACGGGGCGCCTGGATGGCTCCGTGGGTTAAAGCCTCTGTCTTCGGCTCGGGTCATGATCCCAGGGTCCTGGGATCAAGCCCCGCATCAGGCTCTCGGCTTCGTGGAGAGCCTGCTTTCTCCTCTCTCTCTGCCTGCCTCTCTGCCTACTTGTGATCTCTGTCTGTCCAATAAATAAATAAAATCTTTTAAAAAAAAAAAAGTGAGTTTACTTTGTAACTTTTTCACGTATGATCAAAGACAACACTTCCAGATTCCTCATTTCCCAACATTTGAAGAAGTCCTGATCGAAAGGGTAGAATTTATTTGCATGGCTTTATTTGCATGGCTTTATTTGCATGGCTTTATTGTTCTGTTTTCTAGTGGTTCTCTGGTCCTTCACAGAGAAAAACTCTTTTTATTTATTTTAATGTTTTAAAAAACTCTTGCTAAACACAAACCAAAGTAATGATTACAGTTTCTCAAATGGGAGAAAAAAACAAATGTGATGAAAACCAGGCCCCCCAATTTTGAGGTTTCATTTTTTTCCTCCTGCTTTTAACACTACTTAAGTGTATCATAATCTTAAAATTACATGGATTTCAGTTATTTTCCTTTCTCAGCTATTTGACAACCATTTCCACTTAATGTGAACATACTTTGATTTTGCGCTTTTCAAAAATCACGCCTTTTTTTTTTTTTTTTTTTTAAAGGGGAACTGAGTTGAGGGCGTGGATGGATCGACTCAATGCACTTTAAAGAGGAATCTTTTGGTGGAATGATTTCCGGTTTGCTGGAGAAAAAGTTCAGTTCAGCCTTGTGCTGGGCGATCAGGCATATTCATTCACTCACTCAAAGTTACAAGTCTCTTCAGTAGCAAATCTTGGGTACAGAAGGAGTTCTGTGAAGGCTCGAAATTCTCTCTAGGGTGCATGATGAGTTTTAGGCAAATTAGATCCTCACTAAATGAAGGAATGCTACATCTTTCATTACTCATTGTGCATGTTCTCATTTTCCTGTCCTAAAATATTTCCCCATTCTCTTCTCCTTTCTCTGTAACACACACAAAATAGAGAGGAAGAAAACCCTCATTTGGAAAACAAAACAAAACAAAACATGAAATCACCTATTTTAATCATGGGCTTTCTTAAATGGCACTTTTTATAGTTCTATGTTTTTTTTTTAAAGGTATGTTTTGTTTGTTTTACAGAGGTAGGGGAGCAGAGAATGTGCACAGTAAAATCTCCCAACTGATGCATTTTCTGGCCTTGAGAAATTCCTTGTCCTTTTCTATTACAATGCAGAACGTTCTCTTCAGTGCTTTCCACTTCTGCAGTCCCGAGAGCAGCAGTTCCTCTCTGTGCCTTCCACAAAGTCCCGCTACAGGCTCCGTGCAGGGAAAACAACATAGATTCACAGAAGACGGTGACAGAGGAGGACAAAGAGCAAGCGTGGAACTTCCGGGGTTTCTAACCTATTCCCTAACTCCTGAGTTACTACACTTAATTTATTTCAGAGAGATGTTATCTATCTATCCAATTCTATGAGGACTTTCAGGAAAAGATTTCCACATCCTCCTTGCCATAAACAAGGAAGACTTTATCAGGCCTCAGTATTGGCCACTTCTCCCTTATTCCTAACCTGACCACCATGGCTCAGGTTATAGAGGGCTCCCCCTTTTCAGCCACCGGGGGACCAGAGAATAAGCAACCCTCAAACCCCACGTAATTCTTCACTTCCTCCCAAACTCCCTTTATTTTTTTTCTTTTTTTCTTTTTCTCCCAAACTCCATTTAGCCTTCTCTCTTTGCAACGATGACCACAGCCCCCGATTTCTAGTTTCTTGACCATTTCCATTCACTCCAGTGACTGCCTTCAGTCACTGCCTCTCTGGATACCCCAGTCTCTTTCCAGTCATTGAGTTTCATAACGAGATGATCAACCCACATTAGAATCTTCATTTCATATAGACTTTCTAGACTCAAGTCAGGGATGGGCTACATGCAAGAATACTGCTCTACGGCCCCATAAAATCATTTCTTAGCAACTGGAAACAGCAATCCCTCTCCTGACCTGGCTGTATCACTTTTGGCCTCACTAATTTTTTCCAGGCCTCTTTTCATGTCTTATTTGGACACTTTTCTGCTCTCCTGCCTAGTGACCTATGACTGAAGGCTCTAACTGGGAAAACCTGGAGTTGTTTGAACTCGGGCAGTGCACACAAAAATTACACCAAAATGTTACAGATCCCATCCCCTTCCTGGAAAGCGCAATAAGGTTGCCCATCCATTATGTCCCGCTCACCTCTATACTGCAAAGAGACTGTGCGACGTGCCTCACCTGGACACAATACTTACATGTGTGGGCACAGAGTTACCAGCTTTGTAACATTTCAGCCTCTTGCAAATCAAAAAACAACAATAGCTGTATTCCCATCACCGGAAAAAAAATAGGATTCTAAATTATGAGCAAGCCAACCTTCTCAGTTTGTAACAACGCGTGAACGTGGAGGGTACTAGGGTTTGAAGCAGAAGAGCTCTATCCGAAATGAGACACACGGGACACATAACATGGGCAGCTCTCTTGGTGCAGCAACCTGACAAGGCTAGCACTGTATGGGGTGGGGGGGTAAGTCGGGACTACTCCAGGATTGAATGTCTTGATACTTTACATCATTACTTCTCTTATCCACTTTCTTAATAGTCTAGAAAAGGTACTCAAGAACTCTTGGAAAAACTGCTTCTGGTACAGAGGGAAAATGAAAAACCCAACTAAGAAATCAAAATAAAAAGAACAGACTGAACAGATGCTACCAAAACAAATGGAGCAAAACATATTAAAATCGCTGGTGGGTGAAAATGCTTAGCAAGTGAAAGAAGAAAAAAGAAAATGAGGCAGTAAATTCATCTTTACCACTTCTAACTTCCTCATCTTAAATGGGCAAACAGAAATACGGCTTCTAAGTGACAGAGACCCCAAATACCTGCCTTTAGTTGTCCAAACATTGCCTCCTCTATTCCTAAAGGTTCAAGCGTAAGTTTAATTGAGGTGAGACTCCTGAGTCAGGGGCCATCCATGAAGTGGCTTGACGATGCCCTTTCATGAAGAAGCAGCTTTTAAGGCAACTCCCGCTCACTCTTAATTTGTCAATTGTTCATTTTATAGCCCAGGTTGAGAGAAAGAAAGAGAAAGCTCCATCAGAGGTGTAAGTAGGGGTTCCTGCGCCTCTGCCTGCATTTGCTTCAAGAGGGTTTATGGGCACACATCTGTGTGGGACCTGGCCGCCACCTTTAAAAGCCTGCGTCAAGAATAGGCTGTCATTTCATCCTTTCTAAATGGCCTCTGATGCCACAGAAAAGTACAAAACAGGTTGCTCACAAGCTTCGTGATCTAAATTCTCTAAATGTAAGAAAAGGTGCATCATCATGCAAAGTGAGCTGGGCAGTTTATTTGAAAGTTGCCAGTTTGGGGATGCCTGGGTGGCTCAGTCGGTCGAGCGCCTGACTCTTCGTGTTGGCTCAGATCGTGATTTCGGAGCTGTGGGATGAACCCCAACATCGGGGTCTGCGCTCAGCATGGACTCTGCCTGAGGTTCTTTCCCCCTCCCTCTCCCTTCCACTCTGTTCCTACCCCAACTCAAGGGTGAGCGCATGGATGGTCTCTCTCAAATAAATAAATAAATAGATAGATACAATCTTAACAAAAATAAAGTTGCCAGTTTTTATAGAGCACTCAGCTTAAACCATCCCACTGAAATTCAGTTGTCTAGACTATCGTTTTACAGGTAGCAAGAATATCAGCAAGAAAAAGACCAGTTAGGTACATATGCCTGATCTTTTTAATGGCCACACAGAGATTTGTAAAACCTTGACTTTCAGGAATGCAAAGCATCCACAAACTTCAAGATTATAAATATTATGAAATAGTTATTAACGTAAGTAAAGAAGAAAAGAGAGCCACAACGAAATACTTGTAGATACTTTTGCCCACCCCACTGAAAAATATCAATTGAACCAAATGAATGATTCGGTGAATGTGCAAAAGAAAGGACTTTCACTTCCCATCCCCAAAGAATCCCAGAGCAGAAGCTGAGGACAGAAAAAGTCAATCATAAAAATGGCTTTCCCTACTATGGAGGATAAATGAGGTAATATCATTTTGAATTAATGATAGCACAAAAAAGAAATTCATCTTTTCAAAGAAGAACTATTTTGAATCCACTCTCCATATTTTTTTTGCAGGGGGGATGAAGAGAAGCAGTCCTGGTCACTATGAAACCTGGAAAGCAAGCAACCACCTGGGTTCCCTGCTCCTCTTTTCTTCAGGGACTCGGGAACAGGGGGCCTAGTCCTTCCCTCAAAGCCATCTGCGATCTCTTGGGACTGTGTAACTGACATGCTAGTTCATGGGGCTTCTCAGACAGAGGACCTTTTCCTCAACTCATTATTCTACGATGAGAAGAATGGTATTTTTTTCTCTTTGTGATAGGCAACACGAACATACATTAAACACCAATTCTAACAGCAATGAGCTACCACTTCACACCCATTAGGGTGGCTATTATAAAACACACAAAAAGAGAATGACAAGTGCTGGTAAGGATGTGGAGAAACTGAAACCCCCAGGCATTACCCGTAGGAATGCAAAATGGCGCAGCTGCTGTGGAGAACAGTATGGCAGCTTCACAAAAATTAAAAATAGAATTATATATGATCCAGTAACTCTACTTCTGGGAATAAACCCAAAAGAATTGAGAGCCAGGACTCACATAGGTATCAGTAGGCCAGTGCTCATTTTAGCATTATTCACAGTAGCCAAAATGCAGAAACACCCTAAATGTCTATCAGTAGAAGAATGGATAAACAAACTGTGATATAGCCATACAGTGGAATATTATTCAGCCTTAAAAAGGAAGGAAATTCTGACACGTGCTACAACGTAGATGAAACTCGAAGACATTAGCTAGGTAAAGTAAGGCAGGCAACAAAAGGTTAAATATCTTATGACTCCACTTATAAGAGGTACTCAGCAGAGTCAAATTCACAGAGACAGAAAGCTGAAAGGTAGTTGCTAGGAGGAGGGGAGAATGAGAAGTTAGTGTTCTAATGGGTACATTGTTTCACTGTGAAAAGACGAAAAAGTTCTGGGTTCTGGAGATGGATGGTGATGACGGTTACACATTAACATGAACATATTTAATGCCATTAATTATATACTTAATAATGGATAAATGGTATTATGTATATTTTACTGTAATAAAAACATTCTACATTTCTTTCTTAAAAAAGATTTTATATATTTATTTGACACACAGAGAGCACAAGCAGGGGGAGCAGCAGGCAAAGGGAGAAGGAGAAGCAGACTCCCCACTGAGCAAAGAGCCTCATGTGGGGCCCGATCCCAGGACCTTGAGATCATGATCTGAGCTGAAGGCAGGTGCTTAACCGACTGAGCCACCCAAGCACCCCCCAAAACCCTCCATTTCTATAGGCATACAAAAAAAGCTTTTATGGGGATTTCTACCGGGAAGTAAAGCTGAGTGCATGAAACTGAGAAAGTCTTACTTTTGTTCTGTTGGAATTTTTTTACCATGTACTTAGGTTATTTTCATTACAAACATAACCAGCCAGAATTAGGTCAGCCTTTAACCCGAAATTCCTCTCTTAAAAATTGAGCCCGAAAAAAAAACCAGGGCAGACACAGTGATGCATATATAAGAATGCTATTTTTAATATTAAAAATGTGGAGGCAACCTAAACAGTTATTATAGGAGGATCGGTTCAATAAATGGTGGTACGCCTGTACAAGGGATGACCGCGCACTTGTCTGAAAGAAAAGGGGGGCCCATTATATGTTAAGTTCTAAAATCAGGTAACATTTAATATGACCTCAGGGGTATACTGCACGGACACTACCGTTGTGATAAAAGTCTGGAAGGATACATATTAAATGGTTGTTCCTGGATAAGAGGATTAAGGGCAATTTATTCATATTCTTTAACTTTGAGTTTTTATTATTATAATAATTATTGCAAAGAACTCCTGTAATCAGAGAAGTAACGGGGCTATTTCCATTTTGAGAAGCAAATAAGCAAAGGATTGGTGGGGCATTCAATAATGCAAATTAGTAGTTTGGAAGTCACAAAACTTTAAAGGGTCCCAGGGGCTCCCCTGCCTGTGTCATCTCCAGGCTCTAGCCTGAGGGAGCCAGAGAGGCTCCCGCGGGAGCCCAGTACCATTGGTGAGCCTTTTCTGTAGGTCACGTTTTACAATCAACATACTTTCACTCCTTTCTCAGTCGCCAGCTGAATTTTGCATGTAAATATCTAATTGCCATGTCTACTTTTCAGAACTCAGAACAATGCTATCTGGCAATAATAATAATAATAATAATTAGCAGCAAATTTAAGATAGCTTTCAACAAGAAAATTCTCTCAATCCATCGCAGATGAGTATATTTTTTCTTTTAGCCAGCTGCTGTCTGCACTCACGTCCTTCTAGACAAGCTACAGACGCCATTAAAAAACTTTTCAAGAAGTTCTCCTACTCTTAAAGTAATGTGTTAAAACAATGTGTTTCCTTTTGTCATGTTACCTTCCTTTTCATGTAATTCTGAAGACATTACAAGTTAAAGCCAATAGAAAAAGGCACAAAGAGACATATTTTATAGATATCATCCACTCTCCCCCTTACAATTTGTTTAACAAGAGACAGGACTATGGAAGACATATGACGCATTGCAAGCCTTACTTATCCTGTGCTTTATTTAGGGAATTTTATTTTCTGTTTGGAAAATGACAGACTTCTGCTTTTAGGTAGATAAATATGAACAAGTCACAGAGAGAAACGAGACCACTTATCACTAGCAAACTTTTAGAAAAGTCAAATAATTGAGTGTCTTTATTCGACTGTATATATAAGCAAATGAATATAAACGCTCAGTCCTACACAATTAGCCAAATATCTTTACCTCTATAAATTAAAAAACAACAACAACAACAACAACAAACCAGCTCGGCAGCACCCAGAAGTCATTACTCACAGCTTCTCCACTCACCAGGAAAACTCCCAATGTCCATGCCTCCCAAGAGTGAAATGCCCTGCAGCTGGCCCACTCTGCGAGGACATACTCTTCTCTCCTAAGTTAACCTGAAGAGCAAGCTGGATTTGTTTACTGCACAAACATCTGTAATTGCTAAAGCTCTCGGTGGCATGGTGTAACAGTTACTGCTTATGCAAACTGCCCATCTAAATGACTCTCTGCAGTGTGAGCACATGAAAACCCAAGACACAGAGAAATTGAAAACATCTGTAAAAATCAATGGCCGGATTGACCAAAGGGGTGGGGGGGGGGGATTAAAACAGCTACAGAGTTCCAGTGCAACATCTGACTTGAGAAAAGACTCCTCCGCACTATAGGTTCTTCCTTACAATATCCACAGCTCCCCCCCCCTCCACCCCCAGGGGGATCCTGGCCGGCAGACACTTCTTGGAACCCACCAGGGCAAACCCATTACAAGCCTTGTTAGAAAACCCGCGCAGACAAGATGCAAGATTAAGGGGACTTATTACATCTCTAAAAGCAAAGAAAGAAATACCTCTTCTCCCATCATGCAGTCAGCCTCCTTTCTTCAGTTTGAAAAGGTCCCAGAACTACCCTGGGACCCTCCCACTTCCTTCCAACAGCCAAAGGCACAGAGCCTGAAGGACCCAGCCTAACCCTGAGTCATACTTGGGACCAAATGAGCAATAGGGAGAACAAAGCTCGCATTTGTTTACGGTTCAGGAAGCCAGGGCCGATTCAAGGCTTGGGTGGCTTTGCGAGAAGTCCTCCTCCCTCCCCTGCCTCGCTGCAGGAATGTAGCTGTCTCCCGGGGACCCACAGGTGCGACCATTCAGACAAGGAACACACTGAAGGAGTGTTTATTTGGCAGGACCCAGCGGCCACTTCTGTTTAAAAACACCAGAGAGAAAATAAAAAGCCCACTATCTCTCAGCAGATAATCTGATGGGGAGCGACAGAGCTAGAATATGGCCATTTCTATGTGAAATGTCCATGGTAAAAATACCTGTATTTTAAAGATGTGAAATTAGTGGTAATACACAGAAATTACTCATTAAAAAAAAAAAAAGAAGGAGGAGGAGGAGGAGGAAAAAAAAAAAACCTAAGAAGGGAAAAACAGCCGTGGCTTTATAGAAACATTTGCCCTAGGAAAACTCCAGCAAAACTGTTGCCAGCCATGTCAGTGGTAGTATCCTCGCAGAATGGAATAAAATGTTTAATTAGCAATCTTGTTTTGGCCCCAAATGAGATACCATTTTAATCACCACTTCAATGGATTTAGAGGCCAGTGGTTAAGAGATCAAAACTCTAGAGCCAGCGTGTCTGAGATCAAAAATCCCAGCTGGACCACTTCCCAGGGGTGTGATTTTGAGCAACTCATTTAACCTCCACTCAGCTCAGTTTCCTTATCTATAAAATGGGGATAAAAGCACCAATCTATAGGGTTGTCTGCAAGATTAAATAGGTAATATGTTGAGTGCTTAATAAAGTAGCTGGTACAAAGTAAGCACCCTAGTAACCACTATCACAAACTCAGGGCAACATCACAAGGCAGGGTGCCAAGTCAAGAGTACCCTCACCTTACCATACTTCTCATGTGCTCAGACTCCGAGGGCCCGTTTCACTTCCCTAACTACGAGGAATTTTTGAATTTTTTAATTGTACTAATTTAAAAGCCACTTATTCAATATTTAGTAACTGCCTGTGGTGTCGGGGGTTTTGAATGAGATGCTATCTCAGCGCTTAAGAAATATGCAATCTGCTTGGGTAAATAAGACATAGGTCTGTTTATATATCATACAAGGAAACAAACGTGGGAGATGTCAGCAGGATGCAAATGGCAAGGTGGTATGGGTGGGAGGGAATTAATATCTGGAATTTAGGAGGCAGATAAAAAATCACCTTATCAAAACTTAATTAGTATGAAGAGGATAGACAAATTGCCTGCCCAGAATTCCCACTAATCTATGACGATACTCGTCCCTCAAGGAGGGGAGCGGAATCCCCCACTCAAGTGTGAGGTACACATTGTGACTTCTTCCTAAAGAGTTGAATCTAGGGGTGCCTGGGTGGCTCAGCCGGTGAAGCGTCTGCCTTTGGCTCAGGTCGTGATCCCATTGTCCTGGGATCTGGCCCCATGTCAGGTCCCTTGCTCAGCAGGGAGCCTGCTTCTCCCTCTCCTCTCTGCTCATGTTCTCTGTTGCTATCTCTGTCACTATCTCTGTCTCTCTCTCTCTCTCTCAAATAAATAAAATCTTTTTTTTTTTAAGTTGAATCTAGAGAAGGGGAAAAAACCAGAACAACTTACAGTGAAGAAACCTGATAAACATGACCTCAGTCAGGTGACCAAAGTCAACAACAACAGTGAGAAGTCACCTTGACAGGATGCGCCCCTGACGTGATGAGAATGGCACGTCCCCACTGTGGTCTTCCTCAGTGGTGGATTTAGCACCACTTTGGTCTAAGCATGAGACAAATGTCAGACAAATGCTAATTTAAGGGCATTCTGAAAATTTTCTCAAAATGGCCAAGATTATCAAAAACATGGCAAATCTGAGAAAAGGTCATAGCCAAGAGGGGCCTGAGGAGATGTCCTGTAATAGAGTGTCCTAGATGGGATCCTGGAACAGAGAAGGGACATTAAGAAAAACCCAAGGAAATCTGACTAAAGGATGGAATTGAGTTAATAATCATGTCTCAGTACTGGTTCATTAATTGTGACAAATACACCATATTCATGGGAGATGTTAAGAACAGAATTCTCTGAAAATTCTGTGGGAATTCTCTGTATTATCTTTACAACTATTCTACAAATCTAAAACTGTTCTGAAATTAAAAGGTTTTTAAAAAGATTTTACTTGTTTATTTGAGAGAGAGAGAGAGCGCGCGCAAGAGAGAGAGAGCACAAGCAGGGGGAGCGGCAGACAGAGGGAGAAGCAGGCTCCCTGCTAAGCAGGGAGCCCAATGCGGGGCTCGATCCCAGGACCCCAGGATCACGACCTGAGCCGAAGACAGACGCTTAATTGACTGAGCCCCCCAGGCGTCCCTAAAATTAAAGTTTATTAAAAGGCGAATTAGGCACATAAGCTGGCTGCGCATACATGCTACATAAATAAACGTGTATGTGTGAGTTAGAGACGCATGATAACATTCATGAATATATCTACAGAAATGAATTCAACAATGCCTTCCCAACTTCACTTATTTATTATCTCTCTATCCTTAGCCTATCTCTCAACAAAGACAGCTGAATGCCGAGTCCTAGCCTTTTGCTTCCCATAATAACAAAAGAGTTTTCTTTGAAAGGAAACTTGGCTCTTCTATCAGTTCTGCTGCCAACCCAGGCTACAGCGGCCCAGCTCAACGAGTGTACATGAGGTGGGCCCATCTGCCCCTTTCCAAGAGCTACTAGAAGTTCCTGGGGCCTGGCCAATTAGTCATCAACCACGGAGCCCAGGGGCTGGCAACTCTCCCAGCTACTTCCTCCCCATCTCCAGTTCACGTTGCTCGGCACTTCCCCAGTTATCTCTCAAGTGCCAATCTGATCATGCCACTCCCCAGCGGAACTCCTCCGCTGACTGGCCAGGTCGCCTCAAAGAAGTACAGCTTGTGTAAAGCGGCTGGCGGAGCCCTGGGGGAAGAGGGCCCACCTCCCCTCCAGCCCCTTACTTCCTCCTCTACCACCGGGACCACATCCCCTGCACTCCAGCCAAACACAGTCCTTCTGCATAACCACGCTCTCTCTTTGTCTGTGCACAGGCTGCCAATACCGCGAAAGCCCATTTATCTTGTAATACTTTGCTCAAATCTCACTTTGCTTGAGAAGAGCTCCCTGATACCCCATCTCTTCATTCGGAACCTCTAGGAGAGGTAGTAGCTCCTTCCCCTATTCTCTTTGATGCTTTGGATGTACCTCTGCTAGTCCCTTTCCCCTGCATCAAGTGACTTTTATACCTGCCCACTTTTCTCCCACGCATACATACTGCAAAGCACTAAATGAGAGGCCTGTACGTGACAGCTGATTCAAGGCGTGATGCAGGGGAGGAGGTGTTAACTCCATTGCAGTGAACTACACCAGATCCACCTCATCCCAAATAAATATACTGCCAGGTAAAAAAAAAATGTATGTATCATGCTCATACAGAATCCAGACATGCCACCTAGCCAACTCCTTTACAAATGGATTGAGCTCATTTATTATCTAGAAATTTCCAGAGCTGCCACTGCATATCCATAAAAGGCATTAATAAAGCCTCAGTAAGTGAATGAATGAGCAAATTAATAAACAAACGAGAGAGTGAATCTGTAGCCAGACCACAAGCAGACCCCAAACATAATGAGTCTTCCTTTATGATTTCAGTTGGATTAGGACAAAACATTATATTTGTGTGTCCAGTCCACAAATATTTATTGAGGGCCCGCTATAGTTTAACAAGGGTTTTCAAGGAGTTATAAATAGGAATATGATGGCAAGGTCCAAAATCATGGCACTTACTTTCTAATGGCTAATATTTAAGACTTGGTGATGTCAAACAAACAGCTATCCAGACAGCAAAATTCAATTCTCCTCCTGTGCGTTTATATTTTTCTATAAGAAAAAGTTAAAGAAATGATCCTGGAAACTGCACTACTATTTATAGGCACTCCTTCTGTTCTAATAACCAGAAGGGCAGCAATAATAACTATGAAAATTAATCAAGTGATGATTATATGCCACGTACTTTTCTATCCATTTTTTTGTGTGTGTGTTACTCATTCCTCGTGACAACCATATGGAGCACGTCCCATTGGTATTCTAATTTTACAGATGAGGAATCTAAAGCACTGAGTGCTTAAGTAGTCTGTCCCAGGAAGAGTCAGAGGTGGGATGTGAACCCAGGCAATCCGGCCTGCATGCTTTATAACCACTACACTCTTAAAAACGCAAATTTAAGGCCTTACGGGAATGCAATCCTTGGTGATATTCTGGCTGCAATTAAACATTTCTTAGAAAATAACTACTATGCTGAGTGTTTTAGAAAGTCTGTGTCAAGCATATGTAGAACAGTAAACAACATCTAACATGTCAAAGAGTAGTCCTGTAATACTGTATCTTGTTCCCTTTTCCTACCAACACCCCTGTCCTTACTTCTCCTAGATAAGGAAACTTAACAGAGACACTTTGGGGAAAGAGAACACAGAAAACAAAGTCTGAAAACCCCAGACCATTCACCTAGGCAACCAGTGGGCATCTTAACACCATCTACTCATTAAAACCCATGGATTTTCCAACTGCTCAAGAGATGTCACATAATCTTATCATTCAACCAAAAGGAGGGTCATCCAATACTATAGGTCTCAGGAAATCACAACAAAGTTTTGACCGAGTTGTGTTTATTAGTCAAAGAAGACACCTTTTGCTCCTGAAGAGCTTATTTCTAGTCTTCAAAGGATTAGAGACATAAATCTCTCATTTTTAATGAATGAAGATCATCACTTTAACTGTTTACAATTTTTAATTGTACTTAAGTATACAGCTTGATGAATTTTTACTAAATGGATAAAAAGACTGCTTATGTACGAAAATAGTAAAATTTCTCTTACTGCAATTTGGTTGATTAAAAGAATGATTAGTAGCTCATTTATATACAATTTTAATTATCACTCTCTGTTACAAGTGAAAGCTACAATGTTGATATCATAAAGGCATTAATTTGGGTGAAAAATGAGATCTAAGATGATTAGAGTTGAAGAGACTGTCACAAACACAATGTTGGGTTGTGGGATATGGTAGTAAATGAAGAAAGAAAACAGGATCACTGTAAGAGGGAGACATCAGAAGTCACAAATGGCAATCAGCTAAGACAGAAAGACCATGGGAAAGGAGCTTCTTGGAGAATTTCTTTGTGGCGAATCCAGTAAGCAACCAATGTAATGAACCTGAAAATGGAATGAGCTGGCATCAACGACTGGCTATTTACCCCAAAGATAGTAGTGAAAAGAAGGGCCATCTGTACCCCAATGTTCATAGCAGCAATGGACACAGTCGCCAAACTGTGGAAAGAGCCAAAATGTCCTTCAACAGACGAATGGATAAAGAAGATGTGGTCCATATACACAATGGAATATTATGCCTCCATCAGAAAGGATGAATACCCAACTTTTATATCAACATGGATGGAACTGGAGGAGATTATGCTGAGTGAAATAAGTCAAGCAGAGAGACTCAATTATCATATGGTTTCACTTACTCATGGAGCATAAGGAATAACACAGAGGATATTGGGAGAAGGAGAGAAGTGAGTTGGGGGAAATCAGAGGGCGAGACAAACCGTGAGAGACTGTGGACTCTGAGAAACAAACTGAGGATTTTGGAGGGGAGAGGGGTGGGGGGATGGGTGAGCCTGGTGGTGGGTATTAAGGAGGGCACATATTGCATGGAGCACTGGGTGTGGTGCATAAGCAATCAATCTTGGAACACTGAAAAAATAAAATTAAATTAAAAAAAAAAAAGAGAGAGAAAAGCCAAGATTATTCTACAAAAGGCCTGTCAGGTTAGGTCCTGGAGATTCCCCTGAGTATCTGTCATTTACCCACCCATGTATAATACCTGCCATTCCCTTCCCTAAGTGTTTGGTCAGAGTGATCATCTGAGCGACTCATGAAAAGGGAAGGAGTTTACAAAAAGACTGGGGCTAGGCTGGGGTCACAGGGAAGCAGCCTGATGAGGAAATTCCCTCCTGGGTCCACAGGCGAAGGATAGAAGGTACCAGCTGTACTCATGAGAATAAGGTCCTGTCTGGATTGCCTTCTTGCTTATAGCCTTCTAGGCTGATGACTCCCAAACCTACATCTACAGTTCTCTCTAAGTCACCAGACTGATTTATCCAAGAGCCCGCTGGATGCCTCCACTTGATGGTTCCACAAGTACCTAAGAAATCCAGCTAGTCTAAGATAACCTATGACCTCTCTCCTCCCCAGATATCTCTCTTCTCCAGCAGTCTCTAACCAGGGAATGATACTACCACCCAGGTACTTAAGCCAGTTGCCCAAACCATCATCTTCAAGTCCTTCCTCTCCTTTATCCTCCACATACTATCAAATTTCTTCATTCTACCTGCAAAGCATCTCCCCAAACCATCTAGGACAACACTTCAAAGCTGTCAGAGAGAAAAACTATCTCTTCTCTTGTTGTTCCCTGCCATGCAAAAGGGATCCCAAATGGACACTTTCTGGGCACACCTGGACACTCCTGGAACTCTCTGCTTTCCTCTGGGAGAATGAAATGACTTCTTCTACAGGCAAATTTCATAAAAATAAACTAGGCATGTTCAGCTCAACTCTTCCCTTTTCTCCTCTTCGAAGTTAGCCTCTGCTCTTCCCCAAGGGTCAGGCCCTTCTATCTCACATGGGTCTGCTTTACTATAATGTTGCTGAGAGTGGGTGAGTGGGTCTATCTAATTCTGGGGATAAGCTGGCAGGCCCATTTGGCTCTCACACTCATCTATATCCTTCAACTTTGCCTTTATCAATAACAACATTGCTATATAACATAGGTAGAGAAAGCTGCACAAATCTTAAGTGTACAGCTTTGAGGAACTTTCACAAAATGAAATAAGATGACATAAATAGAGGAAATATACCATGTTCATGGATTGGAAAGGTATCAGTTTTTCTCAAACATATCTATAGAGTCAATGCAACTCCAATCAAAATCCCAAAGGTTTTGTTTGTTTGTTTGTTTGTTGGTGGGGGGAGATGACAAGCTGACTCTAAAATTTCTATGAAAATACAAGGGGTCAAGAATAGCCCAGGAAATCTTGAAGAAGAGGAACAAAGATTGAGAACTTAAATTGCCAGGTATCAAGACTGACTATAAAGCTACAGTAATTGAGGTAGTATAGAATAAGTGCAAGGACAAATATAGACCAAGAGAACAGAGTCCAGAAACAGACTAACACATACATAGCCACTTAAATTATGACAAAGGTGATAAAGGCTGTGCAGTGCAGAAAGGATGATCTTTTCACTAAGCAGTGCTGGATGAAATGGATAGCCACACTGAAAACAAGGAGCAAAAGTATTATTTTGATTCCCCATCCACTGATTCATCTTATTCATTAACTGATTTAGAACCTAGACTGTAGGGGCAGTGGGGAGCTTACTGGGAGAGCCAACATAAGTTTCTGTTAACCTCTCTCCTCAATTTTAGTCACCCTGTCTTCTGTAATCCACTCCTCCCACTGTAAATTGGAATACTTTCTCTAAACCACTTACCTGACTGTATCACTCTCTTGTTGAAAATAGCTCCCCACTGATAGCTTCTCACTGCCTTTAAGATCAAGTCCAAACTGTTTAACAAGTCACCAGGCCTTTCCTGATCTAGGCCCTGCTCCTTCTCTATTCTCATCTTTCCCCACTTCCTGCTAAAGCCTCGACACATGTTCTGTGCTATTTTAATTTCCATTTAAGACATGTTGCTCTTCTTACCTTGATAACTCTATGCTCCTTGGCTTAATGAATGTCTACTGGACACCATGGTTCTCAGCCTAAACACTACTTCTTGTAGGCCTAAGAGCATTACTTCCCACAGGAAGTCTAAACATTAATTCCTGGAGGAAGGAGGTACACACACTCATACAGGAGCACTCTTTCTCCAGTGTCCCTCATAACTCATCACTTCCTATTACGCCCAAGGGCTCCTACAGCTCAGCACTGTGTTCTTAAAGTGATCTCAACTTGTGGCATGTCCCGCACTGTATTATTACGGCTTGTTTACTTTTCTGCAGCTCCCTGAGGGCAGTGACCCAGTCTTGTTTACCACCGTATCCCCAGCGCTGAACACAGAGTCAGTACTCAATAAATACTAGTTGAAATGAGTTACATTTATAATTTCAGAGTGTTTTCTGTTATATAACATTTTTTAAAAGTCTTACGTGGTGGGACAGGTATACAGAGTATTCCCATTTTACATATGGCTTCATTGAGGTTAAGTAATTTTGTCAGGGTCAGTGAGCTAGGACAATGGTACCATCCCCTTCTAATCTTATGATATTCAACTTGGTTCATCTTTAGACACACTGTATTTTCTATTATTTTAATACAACACATACTTAACTCTGGGCTTAGTTTAAATGTTATATTTTCCCCCAAGGTTCTTCTTTATTTCTTTAACCTTTTATCAAGGGAAATTTACAATATATATAAAAAGAGAGTACGGGGTGCTGATCCCAAATGTATGTACCATTCAGTTTCAACAATTATCAACTCATGACAATCTTGTTTCCTCTGTGCCCTACACACTCTTCCATCTTCCAAATTACTGTAAGCAAAATCCCAGATATTAAATAATTTCATCTGTAAGTATTTCAGTTAAATGGTGCATCAAACAAATCACTCACAGTGATAAAAGGACTCATAAACGGGGTCCTTCCTTATCGCTCAGTAAATTGAGAGGCAAGATTACTCACTATGTCCCATTGTTGGGGTTGGGGAGAGTTACATAGTATCTGTACTGGTATAATTACCAGCATTTAGTCACTCGGGTTAGGCTGGTATGGATTAGAGCATAGGGAAAACAAGCACAGAACTTTCCAGTGACTGAGAAAATTGGATCCCCAAACTTCCCAACTTGAATGAAAAATATAATATGCTTGCAGTTGTTAAAAATTACCAGATTCCTTTTTTTTCCTTCACCCAAGTTATCAAACCAGCCATCTCGGAAGGCCAACTGCCCAGCCTATGTAGAAGATCACCTGGGTCTCACCTAACAAATACTGTCACATGAGATCCAATTTGTGCTTCCGCAAAATCAAACCTGCGTGCTCAAATCTCAAAGGAAGCTTCCTTCCACAAACATAAATCCTGGACACAAAACCATCTCAACAGTGACAAGAACCAGGTTGTGCACTAGTAAAACATTATCGCATTCATCAGCTCTCGTTCCATAAATCTATGCCACCATCCATAGTGCCAACGACAGGGGGTGGAGATAGTTTCGAGTCCTCTTAGATGCTATAAAAAATTGTCCACAGCCAGTAAAGCAAGCTGGGCAGTTGACGTTTTCCCCAGAGGCTTCACAATGAGGAGCAGGTTAAGACTGCTGCCAGCACATGGTTTCCTTCTGCAAACAAATCATGAATCAAGATGCACACACATGCACACGCACATATATATTACTCCAATGACGTTAACGTGTCATGTCTCTGAGACCAATACAGTAAATCTCTGCTTCACAAAAACACAGCGAACCACACAGCTGCTATATTTCCAACTATATAACTGTTACATTCTCCCACCCAGTCCCCTCATTTTATAGAGGTCTGAAATGTCAGGAGTGCTATGTTGATACAGTTTTGATAGTACCCGTACATCTAATACTTACTGAACACCTAAGCTACTGTGTGCCGCCTGTGTTCTAAGCACAGAGCACAGATCAGGGAATAAAATAAATGATAATCACGATAAAAATGACTATTACGTTAGAAAGGGTTGCAGGCTAAGGAAACCAAGAAATGCAGCACAAGTGAGCAGGACAGGCCAAGAGGGCAGGTTTTAGAATGAGTGCACCAGGGTAGGGCTCACTGAAAAGGTCAAGTCTGAGCAAAGTATGGGGAGAAGAGGCAGAAGAGGCAGGCGGCCAGTGGGCAGGTGGAGCAGGGTGTCTACCCAGAGGGAAGCATTGTGAGAAAGGGCCCCAGGTGGGAGAGTGCTTCGCATGTTTAGGGGAAAATGAGGGGCCAGGACAGAGTAAGCAAGGGGAGAAGGTGAGGGGGAAAGCTGGGTGGTAAAGGAGCCCAGTCACTTTGGCCTGAGGGCCCGGGGCAGGCCTTTCACTCTGGTTCTCAGGGGAGCCTCTGCAGGGACACGAGCAGGGGAGCGCCATGACTGGACTTGGGCTTTCGAAGGATCACCCTGGCTTCACTGTGGAGATGAGACTCTAGGGGGAAGGGGAGAAGCAGGAAGCCTATTAGGAGGCCAGTGAGTGATGGCGAGAGAGCAGGGGAGCAGCGAAGGGGAGGGGGGGTAGTGGGTGTCAGCCGGTCAGGGGCAGTGGAGCTGATGGAGTCACCTGACGGGTGGGGCGTGGATTGTGAGAGAAGGAGAAATCAGGGAAAACCCCAAGGCTTTAGTCCTGCTGTGCAGGAGGGGGAGTGGCATCGCCTTCCCTGAGATGGGGAAGGCTGTGGGCAGAGTGGTTCGAGGGGAATGAGGAGGAGTTCAGGGTTGGGTAAGCTAGTAAGTAAGAATTTAAGATCGTCAGGTGGAGATGTGCAAGTTGGCAGCTGGGCACGCGGCCCTGGGGTTTAGAGAAGTGGGCTGAGATCCAAACTCGGGGGTGTTACATGTGACGCTACCCACTTTAGTGTTGTGCTTAAAACAAATATTCAAACCAATAGGCAAAAGTCACACACACAGACACGCACACACACACGCGCTCGTGCACACACACATGATGTCCTACGCAGAGAAGAATATAAGACCAAGAATCAAAAAGCAAACAAAAGGCGTTAACTGCTTGTTGATTGAGTCAATGGTCACATTCATTTCAACCGGTTGAGTAAAATGAAGAACTACATCCATTGTTTCTTCCCAAGATGGGGACTTGTTCTTCTGTAAATATTTACAGGAATCTGAAAGCAATCATGTGACGGAGAAATGGGTTCGCAAGCTGGGATACCAATTAGATAGCTTTCAGATTTCGAGAGGTATCATAGGCTGCTTACTGAAAGAAACAAAGCTGGCTCAGATAAGCTGCAGCGAAAGGAGAATGCAAATAGAACATTCTTTCACGTCTAAGTCTCTGCCCCTTCCTGCCTTTTCCATCTCTAGGGGTCTTAAGTGTCCCAAAGTTTCCTTTCCAGATTCTAATGCACGATGACACCAGGCAAGGTTGCTGGGGGCTGGGGGAAGGAGGCAGCCAGAAGTTCTGCAGCTGTGGAAGGTGATGCAACTTTTAAAAAATTCATCTCACCTGAAAAATGAAAAACATGTAAAAGCCACTGATAAACCTGCATTAGAGATGCTGCCAATGCCCCATCCCCTGAGCCTACTGGCACAAACATCAAAGCAAAAGTTTCGGCACTAAATCAAGTTAACAAACATTCCTTAAGCACAGCATGGGTGTAGCTTATTACAATCTGGAAAATTCCACAGTATTTCTCAAGTCCTAAGTGAAGCTATGTTGCTCAGAAGTGTACCACAGTAGATGTCACTGACAGCCACAAGCTCGATGGCTCTGGGTGTGTTGCTGTAGCAACCGCGTACTCAGCAGCAACACACTGTCTGCCTCTCGCAACCCAGAACCAGAGAGGTAGAAGAAAACAGCCAGCTTCCTGATGGTAGCGACGCAGGGAGTCACAGCACGGCCCATCTCCATCCTACACACATGCGGGAGACTTCTTTTCAGCGGACTAGAAATCATTCCCACCTAACTCCTAGAGAAAAAACCCACACAACTCCTTTGGTCTAGTGCAGAACCAGTCAACACACCCAGGCACGAAGCACTAAAGAAACGGACAAGGAGAAGTAATAGATCAGTCTGCGCTCAAAAGTGTCATGGTCATGTGTTTAGCTGGGTCCAGGCATGAGGGCCTTTTCGGGGGGGGGGGTGTCATGGTGGAGGGGAATGGAGACATGCAGGACCATTTGAAAAGTCATACCGAGATGCATTCCATGGAGAGGTCAGTAAGAAGAGTAGACGCAAACTAGAGCATGAGCCTTTCCAGAAACACAGAAGGAGAGCCTCAAAGGGGAGAAGGCAAACAGCTAGCCTGTGAGGATGCCGACAACCCAGAAGAGGCACAAGAAGTCTCAGATGCCCTACACAGGACTTTTGGGTACTCCGCACTGTGTTGAAATAAAACAGAAACTGTCGAACCTACCTTCTCCACTGGTAGAAAGTCATTCTCTACTTCAATCGACCTTGGTCTTAGTTTTATTGGTTTGTCTTTGAATATATCTCCAAAGCCCACTCCCTTAACTTTCTTCGGCTGGATTGCTGCAGTTGCGACTGTCCCGTTGGCACCTTCGGATTTGGTACTGCTTGAGTCACCCCCGTCACTCTCGGAGCCTGTGGTTTCCCTTAAACCTGTCAAGAGTGGGGACGGGGAGAGAAAGAGCTCAGAAATCAGCCATAGCCGTGAAGCGCCTCACAGCCAGCCAGGAACCACCTCTAAAAGTGTTACCGGGCACAGGGCAACCTACACTGGGGCTTTCCATTTCATGTGTTGAATACATTGCGTTTGGGTGGCTCTGAGTTTTATTTGATTTCCCCACCGCCAGCCTTTAATTTAAAGGAGTCAAGATTCTTAAAAAAAAAAAAAATCTAGTTTCAAAGCAGATCTCTGTGTAAGTGTGACATTTCACCACTCTTCAACCGGAGCCTGATTCTGACACAAACTTGTTTTGCCACAGTCTGTGTGCGGCAGCAACCCTTCCCACCCTGTCCTCGCCTTCCCACCCCGCCCGTACCACATACTGTACCTCCAATCTCTATTACTCATGGCAATTAGCAATTAGCAATGAAAGTAACATTTCCTAAAGGGAAACTGTAAAGCTAAAAGCCATTTAAACAAATTAGCAATTAAAGAAACCCCACAAAATTATGACTGCCAAAGAATTAAATCACTTTGGATGGCTTCACAAGGAATAAATGCATGCAGACATGTTTCTCTAGGAAAGCATTAAACCAAACTTGACACTGAGACGCTTTCACTGGCGAGATCATTGTGTTTGTTAAAGAGGGAAAGGAAGCTGCTCCCGGAGGCCAGCTCTTCTTTCCTCCTTCAATGCCATCATTTCCCCAAAGGTGAATCCCTTTCCAAAGAAGAACACTGGGGACATGACACCCTTCCTTTGACTTCTTGTGGCATGTGGTGGAAGTCATCAAATAGTTATCAGTAAGACAGCATGAACACTTACCTCCCAGATTCTTTTTTCCCCAGGCTCTGCCCACAATCATGTTCCTAAAAGGAAGAGCCTATTTGTTTCTAGTTAATTTCCGGGTATACACTCTTACTTTGAAAGTCAGTGCATTAGTCAGGCCACCGAAGGGCAGGATTCAAAGGCTATCTTAGGGAAAACTAGTTTGCCATTCAATCTGTCTCTAAAGCCTCTAGATGTGTAGTAGTATAGCTCCTGAACATTTACTGTATATCCCCTGATGACAACGATGTCCTTGATGAAAGCACATCATCAAATTTTGTTCCGTATTAGCCAATCGTGCACTACCCTTCTATCCGAAAGGTGGGTTCCTAGTACATAAGAACAATACACCAAATAATTGCTCACATAAAATGTTATAAAATGTTGAAGTCATTCAAATAAAGAAGTCTCAGGGCAGGAAGGAACTGTTAAATGAAAACAGATAAAATATCAAAAGGTCATTATAAATTGCTAACAAGTTTCAAAATCAAATCCTTAAAATTAAAATAACGGCTGTGTTCGTTGCTGCTGCTGTTTTCAATAAAATTGCATTTATAGGCCAAAAAGGAAGGGGGGAGGAGGAAGATCCCCGGTATACATTTTAATTAAGTAAAGAACCGCATTTGTGAGCAAGAACAGAGGGCAGAGCAATGAGGAGAGGCCTGCAGCCGTGGGGTCGGCTGCAATTTCTAGGACTGGATTTGAGTGTGCAAACATGGAGAACCCCCCTGGATTAGCTATCCATTCGTGTGTTTATTTGTTCATTGTTTTTGGAAATATCCCTGCTGGAGATATAATTTTGGAGTCTAAATATTGTGTCACTTCCCCTTTAACATGTTCTCATTTTGCCGTATGGATTCTTTCTATGTGATAAATGCCTTGTATATTCTTTTCTGGGTTGGAAAGAACCATTTGAGGGTGGAATAAAGAAAGAGTTAGTGGAAAGAAACCATCACCATCCTGCCCTCCCCTTCCCCCACCACCACCAGCAGCAGCAGCAGAAGGAGGCAGGGCAAATGGATTAGGGCAAGTGTGCGTTAGTTCTTCAGAGAGAGGAATTTGAAGGAGTCCTCTATCATTCCTCATTAGTCAGAACCATAATGTTTTCAACCACTGCCAGTCTGATTTCACCGAGCTTCTGGTTTCACGGATTTGCTGCCTTCCGGGCTCCTCTTAATGACTTTCTGTTAATCCCTGTGAGAAATGCTCTTCGCACTACACGGGGAGAGGGGGCAGTCATTCAGTCACATAAGCATGGACTGGGAAGGAAATACGTGGCAGATTTTTCTTCCAGACATTCTGGCAGCCTGCTTCTATCACTTTTAAGTATGCAAATTGTATAGCTGAATATCTGGGTTGGTGAAATAACTCAAAATCTAGTTCCTTCCCTTTGGAGGGAAAGAAAGGTGACATTTCATGTCGATTGGGTGCTGCAGCTCTTAGCTACTGGTGCGCATCACACACGCTTTCCCGTAAACTGTCCCCATGTCATGCCCAGAATGCTAGGTGACACCCACAGGCAGTACAGCGCAGAGGGTCGTCTGTGGTCTGGGGCCAGGTCATGAAGGGGTTGTGACCGGTACAAAAGCGTGCACACTTGGAAACGCTTAGAGCGCTGGGCACCGGTATAACTTCAGACGGGTGGCCAGGGGACTCATCTAGGTGACCAGGGGACAGACCAGTCCTGGCCTGTCAAACGCCCGTGGTGAGGTGCAGACGGCACGCAGCATGCGTAGTAAAGTCACGTACAGCAAGACCAGCTCTCCGTCCATGGGGGGGACAGAAATAAAAACAAGCTTCACCACAGACGGTGTGAGAAGCATGGCTCTGGCGTTCACATCTGAACCTCCTCTTCCACTACTTCTGCGGACACAGGGTGCGTGCCTACGTCTATCTGCACACCACGGAGGAGGCTTTGCCTTCCAGGTGACAAAAGAACAAAAGCCTCAAGTTTTCTCCGTTCCATGGCTGGCCAAATAACATTATAAATTACACTTGTGTGTAATTTACCATAATATTCCAGCATGGATCAATTCAGATCTGTGAGCCATTTCTGTTGATTTGAAATTTAGAACTCACGTGTCTAGTGCTATTCAGCGGCAGGAACCATTCTAAGAGCTTCATGAAACTCATTCATTAATCTCATTCATGTCCTTCCCCCTCAACTTTTGGCAGCTTTATCTTATAACACAAAAGGCTATACGTGGGTCCTGTCAAAAGAAGTCTGTCGTGCGATGACTAGCAGAATGAGCAGAGCAGAACGCCATTGCTGGCATGGGCTTTCATGCCACATTCTTATTTCTTTGAACAACACAAGGAAGAAATGGTTTATTGGCTTCTCATGAGCCACTCAGGAAAAGCAGTAACCAGGAGAGGTTGACATCTCCACGGGAAGCCATCTTACGCCACCCCGGAGGCCCAGAGAGATACCGGTACAAGGACGTATGCCATGACAATGCCACCGGTCCCTTCTCCGCACGCATGGTTCATGCACGCATGTTACACACATGGCAGAGGCACAAAGCAAACAAGAAAGCGCCAGGGCTGGTGATGAGGATGCTCCCGTAGCACGCACCAAGGAGACAGCACTTATTCGGGGAAATAAGTCCATGTCCTTGGATCGGAAATTCACACAGACACTTGGCAGAAGCATGAGCAGCTCAGGAAAGTGCGGCCGTGTCAAAAACCACAAGTACCGGATGGTAACTTTACAATTGCCTCCTGCCGTTAAGGTCACTCACTGTAATAGCGTCTGTGGCCCTCCGTCTTTCCCGGTGCAGCTCGGTACAGAATTGTCCCTTCAAAGGTAGTCTTTCCTGACAGTGAATGAGAGAAGAGAAGGGGAGAGAAAAACAAGAGGAGGGAAGGGGGAGCAAATGATGGCAAAAGAAGGAAGAGGGAGAGTCTTTAACTGAACTTGCCTTCAATGAATCCGCTGTAAGAGTTTTATCGGCAAATTAATTAGAGACCATTAGGCAGAATTTAAGAATGTTATAGAATGAGCCCCAAGTCCCCACGCAACCACGATGGCAATGAGCACCCAGAAGAGGGGCTTGCCTCTGCAACTAACTGGCATGTAGATTACGCCCAATTTAAACCTGGAAGCCATTTCCACATTTTAACTCAAGAAAAGGAAAACCTCAATTACCCAGAGGACATCAATTAATTGGATTCCTTAAGGAACTCAATTGTACAGGGCAAACTCCTCTTTGGAGAGTATGACCTGTGCGCAATATAGATTTAGGCCCATTATCTTTTATCTTCTACCCCTAGGCCCCTGTATAATACAAAATGATATACATGACCATACATGACCCCAAGATTCTTGACAAGGCACAGAATTCTCTTTAAAGATTTTGCCCTTTGTACCTTTCAGCAAGAAAAGGTACTAATATGCTGGGGGGGGGGTGGTTCATCAATGAGTATTGAAACCAATACGGTCCACGTAGATGTAAGGGGTTTTCTTCTTAGCAATGTGGACAGCAGAAAACCCTATTTCTTGAAACACCTTAATTGAGCTTGTGCCTTATCAGTCATGAGACTGTACTTAAGCATGAGGACATAGGACTCACCCACTGTCAAATGTCAAATTATCTCTATTTTGTTGTTACAAGCAGAGGTTATCAAGAGCATAGGACCGGACACACAGCGAAAGCCCAAATTTCTCGGGAATTGTAAGTACAGAAAATACACACACACTGTCCTAATTTGAGTACACACACACACACACACACACACACACATACACACACACACACACACCTTACAGAGAATACCATGGGCAGGTAAAATGGTCTGCTAAAGGCAAATTCAATTAATAAATGCATTACTCTACATTACCCAACAAGCAGGTTCTCTTATGGCTTATGAGCTAACCATCAAACTAGAGGCCAGTCATACAGCTCACTCAGAGTAAGTCTGAGGAGGGAAAGGCAGGCTACGTTTACAGAGGAGCTGAGAGGGAGGGAGCAACTTGTCTCACTTCTTAGAACGTTCTTTAGGGAAATGGAAAACTCAAGTCAGCTTCTGGCCCACGTCACTCCTGAGACATGAAGAGAACTGAAAATGACCAGATGGACAACTGAAGTGCCATCAGGCATTTCCCACGTCCATGTCCTACAGGCATGGTGGGATACCCTCGTTCTGAAATCTGCCCTTTTTGACAAATGTGCTGTGCTCCTTCCAACTAAAGGAAAAACCTAGATGTTCAAAACCACCGGCTACCTAAGAATCATCCAGAGAGACAATAAAGTGTTTCAAAGATTCTTGACAACTTTGATGACAAAAAGAAAAAAAAGGAGAAAATAACAGCAGCTTGTTTTATTTGGGTAATTTTTATTCTGCTTCACTTTGGCCACCAAGGTGACATTATTCCTAAGGAACGCAGAAGTTTTGCAAGTGAGGCCCTCCCAAACGAAACTGCGGGGGTCCTCTCAGTGTCAGAAAAAGGAAGTGGAAGAAGAATCAGTATTTTGATAAAGTCCCTCCAAGTACAACAGCACCTCCCTGTGTTCTTCCCCAGGACCAAGTCTGAAGATCACTGAGGGAGAACACAGCTCTGATGTCTCTGAACGGCCAGGCGTGGGTGCAAAGACCTGATCCACTGGCAGCAAAGTGACAGGAAATGGAGCCTGGGCCGCAGGTGAGTGAGGACACACACATTCTATCTAAAGCGCAAAAGAGACTGGCACTTGGAAAGTTCATGAATATGAGTGCTGTTTATTCCATTGGAGGAGATATACTCTCTACTATCACTATTAAGTACTAATACCTGAAGGCAGCAAACACTCTAGAAGGGAAGAATTTTAGAATTCCAACAGAAAATTATATGCTTATCCGAGCATCTAATTTTGCCTTAAACTGTTTCATCAATTTGCTAATTGCTCTTCAATGCTAATAGAAGGTCATATACAAAACAAATACCATCTAATATTAAAAGGAATAAAATGCACAAAATAAAAAATAATCTTTATCTTATAACTAATGAAATACAATACTTCTATATCATGAAAGTGATTTGCCCCAAGTTTTAAAAGGCCATCTCCATCTTTGTCGTAGCTTGACAAGTCACTAAAGCTTCAGAATCTAAAATTCCAAGATAAGGAATTAGGAAAACAACAAAGTCAAACAGAAATCTCCTGGTTATTAATGGTTATAGAAAGAAAATGTAAATTTTGTCCCTCTGAAAATTATGGAGACTAATAGAAAAAGTTTCTGTAGCTGATTTTTTTTAAGCTAACAGGAATACTTTTTTGTTTTACAACAATTACTTTAGAATCTGAGATATTCAGTAATATTTAAAAAGATGTTAGAAATGAAAGAAACATTTATGTCTTAAATGTGAAGCAAAATTTGTGTGAAAAACAGTAACATCTGGATTTACCTCAGCATGCAAATAAATCTTATGGATTCAGGATATTCTCTGATTATATCTTAATATAATATCAGTATAATTAATGATCTGCAATACTAAGTAGAAATAATCTAAACTCTACTCAAATTTGAAATTTGTCAGATACTCTGTGAAATGGTAAACTGCAGGCCAGAATAAAGGCAATACCAAAGTGTGTGTGAAAAGCCTGCATGTAATTGTAGCCTCATCACTCATAAGCCATGCCACATCCAGGACTCAGTTTCACTGGACTTTAGGGTTCTTATCTGAAACCAGGCTGGAAGATCTCTGAATGCCTTTCCATTCCTAACGTAAGATTCTGCCTACACTATTATTATAACCTCTTGGATGTTTTCTTTTTTAAAAACCTAATTTAAAAAAAATTAATTTATTCAAAATTTTTTCACCATTGGTCTGCTACATGGGAGCCCATTGCATTCTTTAAAAAAAAAATTCCTCGTTGGTGTCATTTTGCAAGTCCCAGCAGATCTGGATGAGAATCATCGGTGGCTGCTAACATTCAAAAAGAAAGACAGCTAGACATTATGAGCCTCCATATAGATGATACACCACCATCTATGACATTTTAGGGAATATATATGAATATATATATATATATATATATATATATATATATCAAACCTCAATTTAATCAAGCCCCTGGATGTGATTATCAATATATATGAATACAGAGTCAAGAGTATAAAAGAGATGAAATCAGCAAATACAGATGGTGGGAAATTAATGGACAAAGGACCTCAGTTTGGTCAGTAAAAAATTAAAAGGGAGGGGCACCTGGGTGGCTCAGTCGGTTAAGACTTCGGCTCAGGTCATGATCTCAGGGTCCTGGGATTGAGCCCCAGGTCAAGTTCTCTCTTAGCAGGGAGTCTGCTTCTCCCTCTCCCACTACCTGCCACTCCCCTTGTTTGTACTCTCTCTCCATCAAAGAAATAAATTAATTTAAAAAAATTACAAGAGAGACTGGAGACATGGAGGAATCTACAGATTTAGTAAGACTTGCAACACATCTGATTATAATCAGATACAAGCCACAATGCATGCACCCCCTCTGAATGCACAAACTAACAAACTGTATTCAAAATAGAAGACTATGGGGTGCCTAGCTGGCTCAGTCAGTAGAGCATCTGACTCTTGATCGGGTCATGAGTTCGGGCCCCATGTTGGGTATAGAGATCACTTAATAAAACTTCAAATAAAACAGAACACTATGAGGGGAAAGTGAACACTGACTGTATATTTAATTACACTGAGGAACTGCCATTATTTTTTTTTGGTGTGATAAGGATTTTAAGACCCCCCCCCTTTTATTGATGCATATTGAAATATTCATGCCTGAAATTACATGCTATGTGGAGTTTGCTTCAGAATAACATGGGGGAGGACGGGGCCACGGTATAATTGCAATGGAGTGGCCATAGGCTAATGGATGTTGAAGCTGGGTGCTGAGACCACCAGGAGTTCATTACACTATTCTCTCGACTTGTGTATTTGTTAGAAATTCTCTATAATAAAAACCTCTGTGAAAAAGTACCTTTAATATTCCATGAATTGTATAAAATACAATAGTGTTTTCAAATTCAAACATGGAGCAAAATGTTTCTGCTACTACATAGCCATGAATGTTCTCATCTGAGGTAAAAGGTTTAAATCAACGTTTCAACCAATACAATTGCTGTAATTCTTTCCTTGACAGATTAGACTACCCTGAACAAAGATCTAAAGTTCAGAGATTTTCATAACCAACCGCCATATATAAAAATACATCAGGGTAAAAGAAAAGCAAGTTCAAGGAATTTGTACCTGTCATTCAAAGATCAAAATGCCTCCTTAGAGTAAGAAAGGATTCAGCAAGTGCTTATTGAACACCTGCCACGTGTCAAGCCATCTGGGCACACTTCCTTAGAAATATAATGCCAGGTTTCTTGTATTACATTCATCCATCGGTTGACAAAATTCAACTTAATAACTATGCTCAAATACTTTCTGGAAATAGAAATGTGAAGAGTACAAATACCAAATAATTATGTGCACACGTAGGGGTGTGTGTGTGTGTGTGTGTGTGTGTGTGTACAACAAAGATATATACAAGGATACAATGTATACAAAGTTTTCTTTATATGTACCAGGACACAGATTTTACCTGTCTTAAAAAAACTCAGCCTGATGTCTAGTAGCGTTTAAATTAAGAGGACTTTTTATATGAAGCCACAAGACTCTCTAAAAATTACCAAAATGGCATAAACATTAGGAACACTAAGTGGACTGGTCTAACAAAGACCCTGATTAAGTACACGTTAGCTCATACCAGTGTAAAAACCTAGATTTCTTTTGTGCATGAACTACCTTTGTCTTTCTCAGTTTTATGATAAAAGTAAACAGGTATTTCCTACAGTTATACAAGATGTTATCCTTGGGGAAAACTGGATGAGCAGTACATGGGATCTCTCTGTACAGTCCTGGGTTTATTGGGTTTTTTTTTTCAACTTCCTGTGACTCTATAATTCCTTTAAAATAAAAAAAAATTAAAGTAAAGCATACTGAAACTACTGATGGCATTCTCTGCGAATAGGGAATAAACAGAATCATTCTAAAACCAAAGGTTCTGTTTAGACAAATCCTACCAGTATACCTACTTCTGTACGTGATCTGGGCTGCATTTTATACATTCTACCATCCTGACAGACATTGTATCATCAGAGTGTAAATAGCTACGGAAAAGCCTGAATGCTGAGAGATGCTATTTCTCTTTCAGGGGATTACTTCTATTCAGCAAGCCCCGGGGACATTACAATCACATCTGCTTTTGTATGAAGTCCTTTGTGACCACCATTGTTCCCACAACCCAACAGGACTGGCCTTTCCACCTTTTTCCTCAGACACTCATGGAGCACCTGGGGCACCTTTGCGAACTTCCGAACTTCCGGTTTGGTTTGTGTACTCCCTTTCTGTAATGTGAGCTGACTGATGGCAGGGACTTTGTATCTTCAGTGTCTTGTGGAATGTCTCAGTAACAATAGGGGCTCAGCAAAGGTTGAATAAATGAGGAAAAGAAGGAAGGAAGGAAGCAAAGAAGGGAGGGAGGGAGGATATGGGTAGACGGAGAGATGGATAGATGGGCCCTCTTGTCCTTATCCATATATACAGGAAGACTGCCAAGGCCATGTAGTTTTTTTCAGAATCACCCATCTTTGTTAGGAGACAATTCCTCTTCAGGAACCTCAAAACCCCTCAATAAAGGACAGGTTCTGTGGTAACTTAACATGGCTGCTGAAACTTTGGGGCTCCCCTAGTTCTGAAATGGAGGGCTTTTAACTGAATGAGTGTCGGTGGAACCCCTTTCCAAGAGAAGCAGCCCCTTCTGAACATGTGAAGGAAAGCTAAGTGCCCAGAGAGACTATTCCACTCAGTCTCCTAACCTCCTGTCCCAGAAATTCCAGCACCATGCACTTTGAGCCAAGGGGGGCAGGCAGGCTCAAAGGTCCATATTAAGTTAGAGCAAGAGGAGGCAGTTTATTTCAATGGTTGCAAAATACAGAAGGCATTACTCCTTTGCCCTTCCTGCTGTGAAAGCATAGCTAACATGGCAGAACACCGAGAAGTCAAGGTTTTCCCAGAGAGGTTGTCCCATACCTCTCCAGATCTCCTTTTCTGCATCGGTAAAGGAATCTCAAAGTAACTTCCACAGGCAGAGACAAAATGCTTCAGTGAGCAGGTTACCAGTCAGTATACGTCACCCTTAACATACAAACTGGTTATATTCCAAGAGTTTATCATGATTAACAATGAAAGTGACCATTTATGGACAGCCTCATATGCGTGAGATGATTTATATACATTACTGCTATTAGAACTCATAATGCACTTCCCCACAGAAATAATGGTATGATGACCTGACTTGGTCCTCCCTCCAAGAAAGCCCATTTAATCCACAACACCCCTGAGGTAAAGTATTCTTATCATAGGACCCAATTACCAGCTACGGCACTATCCCCATGTATAAAAGGAGACACCAAGACAATTAGAATCGATGAGCAGTTCAGGACCTATAGCAACTCCCATTATCACAAGGTCAAGGACATTCACTGCCCTCCCGGCTGTACTCAATAGCCAGGCTATGTGAGCGGAGAATAACCTCACCCCAAGCCAGAGAAGGCAGCAGGGGCTCCAAGGTACTTCGCTTGCTCCAAAATCACCTCCCATATTTCCTTGCATAGACCCTCGGATGGAATGGAGTTCAGGGGTAGGGTCCCTGGCATTGGCAGTAGAGGGAAAGGGTACTGCTGAAGCCTGTGAGCCAACCAGCTAGAGCTGCTGTTTCTATGTATGGCAGGCTGTACAGGCCTGAGCTGCTGAGAGCAAGTGAAGAAGGTCATCCGAGCACTTTTCCAGAAGTGGCTTTACCTCCAAACTGGGAGACTGTCCAGCGGACTACTGGTTAAATAAAAGAGACACAACTAACTTGGGAACACCGCTCTAGTCAGATTTTTCCAAACGGAAAAGAAAGATGTTTCAGTATTATTTTGGCAGCACAGAGTTTAGAAAGGGAGGTCTGCAACCCCAAGGAGTACCGCGCCACCATGACACAGTCGAGCCTCTTACGACATTCACGCCATGACCTCGGCTCAAGACGGCACGAGAGATACACAGACGCCCACGTGGGAAGTTGGGTTAGCGACTGGGAGAACAAAGTTTCCCGGTCCTGACCTTTTGCTCCATGAGCTGGAAAGGGCAGCAGAGAAGCTGGAGGGAGGAGAGCTTCAGGCCCTGGAGAAAGAAAGACCTGGAGTTCGTTCTCACCATCGCAGAAAGACTCGCATGCTCACCCAAGGTGGGGCTGGCCTCTCAGCTGTCTTGTCAAACTGGTAAGGAAACTGGCACGCAGTCGTCCCGAACACAGCACCTCTCACCACCAACGGTTTTTGTGTGTGTGCGTGTGCCATTTTCCTCCAAGTTCCTCAAAGGACGCTGAGAAATACAGTCTCATTTGGTTCATTTAAAAAATAATGATCCACTTGCAGTGAGAGAAGGGTACGGAAACAGTAATATGAGCCATAGGGGAATATTAAAATGGCACGAAGGCTGATGGTCACCTATCGAGAGATGGACAGCATCCGCCTGTGCACGCGTGAAGGTGTGCAGTTCACACCTTTACAAGGATAACCCACTACACTACAGGGGTGAAGGCAGCACAAGCTGAAGTGTACTCGTGAGCTTCTGTCGCCGTCCCCCGGCACGGGCTACAGAACAGCGGGGAGGCTGGAGCAGCACCCGCCGGTGCCCCCACCCCCCTTGCATGGGGGACTTCCTTACTTGACTTGGAGAGCTGCTCATCCTGAGAAATGCCCAGGTCATCCGACTCCCCTGACAGTTCCTTGATGAAGTTGGAAGGAAACATTCCGGTCTTTCCATTGAGAACGCCTTCCCACCATCCTTCTTCCACCTGCACAGACGCAAACAGAAGAACAGAGATGCAGAGCTCAGGTTAGACACCGTGGCTCCCGGTTTTCTCTCCCATCTGTATGGTGCACAGTGCAGAGCCCACACAGGGAGAGCAGGAGGAACCAAAGCTGACAAGCTGACCGGGAATGAGATCGCAGACCTCACAGAGCCTTGAGATTCAGACTCAGGAAGGCGGGGGGGGGGGGGGTGGTGGTGGTGGCGGACTGAACCTGGGGGCCAAAAACACAAGTGGAAAGGAATTAACAATTTATGTTCACTAACGTCAGACTGACATTTGGCATTTCCTTTGGTCACAAAATGAAGATAAGACAGTCGTAGTAGAAGGACCCATGACTCGTCACCAAACAAATGATGGACATTTTCATATCACAGCACAGAAGCTGCGGGGATCTCAAGATATCGCTTGCCCCGAGGACTACTAGGAAGTGGTGGTAGTTACCACACCTGCTGGAGACCTTGTCATTTAATATCTGCATTACAGAATTATTTATTAATTATAATAGGAAATCACACAGATTTGCATATCAAAATTTGCTTTTAAAATAGCTTGATAGCTATTTCAACGGTTCCCTTTTGTAATCCTGTATTTTAAGCATTGAAAACCATTATTTAACAAGTGACAGTGGCTTCCCTAGACTACCCAAACTAACTAGACAGCCTAACAAAAACAGGTAAGATGCCCTGAGCTAAGAACTCAATTGGAAGGTAGCAGGACTCCCTGCCGGTTTCCGAAGGCTTCTAGAGTACCCTGAGATGAAGCGCAACAGGGTGAAGGGAGCGAGGGAGGGCGGCCGCACTGCAGTCCCCTGCGTAGGGGAGGGAGGGCCGGATGTGGGGGAGCGGTGACAAGGGAGAAGGCAGGTGTGCATCTGAAGGCCCTTTGAGGTAGTAACTGGTCTTGAGCTACCAATTAGCTGGGACAAGCAAGAGGAAGGTAAAAAGTCATCCCAAGATTTTGTGATGGAACCACTAACAGAAGAGCAGAAGTCACAAGTCAGAACACCGAGGTGGCTTCTTGAAGGGAAATAACAGGACATTCTGGGAACAAGCACGTACTCGTGCTTGTTACTCGTGCCGTGCAATGTAACAGAAAGAGACCCTGAACGTTTGGACTTGTTTTTTTGTGTTTTGTTTTTTGTTTTGTTTTGTTTTGTTTTTACCACATGCTTTTAACACCAACTCAAACTGATAAATAGGATTTAACAGCTAAAACAATTAAAAAAGATAAAGAATATTAAAGTCAAAAGCCCAGGTCAAATCCTACTGAAGCTCAGCAGTTACATAACCTCATTCACACTTCCTACCAAAGGAACCCTGGCTCCTGTTTGTACAATGGGGATAGCGCATACACTCGATCAGTGTTAGAGACAGATGTATTATGACTCTGTACTAGGGACTAGGGACACAAAACTGTATAGGACATGGTTTTTGTCCTCCCTGAAGCAGATGACAATCTACCGAGGTAGAAAGGGCATGTGGTTAAAAGGGAGAGGATGGGTGTGACTAAAAACTAGCAATGGGAGGTAAACAGATGGGGGAAATGCCACGACTTAGCACAAACAAACTTGTTGCACAAAGTCAAGCTCACCCAGGTGGGGGATGCTACAGAAAGGCTTTGAGAAAAAAAGAAATAAAAAATTAAGGTTGGCCTTGAAGAGGAGAAATGGTAAATACATATAAGTAGGGCAGGGGGGCGTGTTTGTGAGACACCCCAGAAAGGGGGAAGCTGACAGAACCTGTGGAATGGAGACAATCAGAATGGTGTCTGGAGCATTTGTGAGGGAGCTCACGGGAGGCAGGCTTGCGGAGTGGCAATTATATCTGCGTGATCACAGAATCTTTGGGAAAGAATCCAGACATCTATGAACAACTGTCCCAGTGACTATTCAATACCACATCGTGGCATTTAACAGCACTTTACTTGAAACCATTCCATGTTTCTATGCCGACTCAACCGATATGTGTTATTCTTTCAAGCAGCTTTTTATAGGATTAGGACGGTTGGGAAAATTCGCCATGAGCCTGAATAGAAATAGTCACCGGATTTGTGGTAGGGGATCCTTTGTGCCTGTCCTGAATGAGGAACCATAAAATGACCTTCTTTCTCCCAGAATCATGGGGCAGGAGGGAAAAACTAAGGGCATGGACTGCAAATGAGCAGTCCCTAGCAGAATCCCCGACAGCGCAGGGCAGCTGGGCCAATTCCATCTGATTCAGCTCAACAGTATCTAAAACATCCCTGTTCCCAGTAATAAGCAGCTGGAGCCTGAGATCCCCGAAGGAAGTACTCCCGACGTGAGGGATTGGTTAGCTGCCTGCCGGGAAGACAGGGGTGTCTTTGCCTCACCACACCCCCAGATGCCGAGATCAGTGTCACAGCACAGTCTGAGAAGAGTGGCCAACAGGGAAGCAGCAGAGCTCTATCATTAGCCACGTGGTGTGGAGGGGCAGGCAGCGAAACCACCGCTCATGGCCTGGGGGGTTCATTTCTCATTACAGGCGCCATGGCGGCGGCACCGGGGTGGGGGGGGGGCTGGCCCCTGTACCAGCGAGAACCTTTCAGTACTATCCCTTCTTATAGCCAGCTGCTTTGGTTCTAAGATTCAGGCTAGAGATATGAGAAAAAGGAAAAAATGATCCTCATTCTCCCACTTTCCCTCTTCAGCAATATTCTAGGGTTCAACTTCCTGTATTAAGATGAGGACAGTAAAGCCCAGAGTGATTACATTCATTCATTCACTCATTCATTCAAAGAGTAAAGCACAGTACCCCACACTCTGAATGAATAAGAATGAAAAGCAGGGAAATTTAGGGGAGCCCTCCATGGGGGGTCTCTGAAGCCCTGATTACCCCACAAAACGATGTGTTCTGCTGTGAGGAGCAAATGGGACCAAGAGACAGGATGATGTTAGCCACTGTTCTTAATTAAGTACCACCAAGCCCAGGTCTCTGTGCCCCTCCCTATTTGACCTACATTTAATAAGCACCTATCCCGCACTGCTCCAGGGTCTTGGGGCAGATTCACTGGTGAATAAAACAAAGACAGTGTGCTTGAGAAGCTCCTGCAACAAAGAAAGGACCATACAGAACCCGTGCACCCCCGCTTAGAAATCAAGCTTGCTTATGTTTGTTTCTATATTTAAAAGAGAGAAAGAAATGTGTCCCTTTGTAATAAACTGTGGATTATGGATATCACCAAGGGCTTACCATTTCTGTCCCAAAGGGACTAATAAAGGGGAACTGATGCACCCCCCCCCACCCTCCGCAACACACACTCATCCATAGCCTGCCTCCGGCAGTGCCTCTGGGCTGAGAACAGCCTCCACACTGCACCCCTGAGCCCAACCCAGCCAGATCTGGAGCCCAGGGCTCTGTCCTAAGAGAGAACCCTGCCTTCGGTTCAGAACTGGAAATAGGGTAGTTTACACCTGGCTGTGTTCGAGAAAGAAAGACACAGTAAAACCACTTCAACAGTTTGCGTTGGGGGCCTTGCAATTCCCGTGTCTTCACAGTCACCAGCATCTAAGTGGGTTCAGAGCCCAAGGAGCTCATCTCTAGCTATTTAGCCCTGCTGGAAGTTGGGGAAGCAGCTGGGCAAATGTCAACACATCCCCCCAATTTTACACACATTATCTACATTTGTAAGGCACTACAGAGAGAACGCCTGTGGATACAAAGATGACCATGGCTGTCCGAGGTACAGAGAACAGTTTCGACTTACCAGCATTGAAGTTTTACCTGGTAAACAGTGCTGAGAAAGGGAACAACAGCTTTACCAGGTCTAAAGTCTACCTCAGGTGTGAGTAGCAAGACAGAAAAACCCATTTAAGGGCTGTTATGGCTTTCTATGCGCAATTAACCCTTTGTAGTCCAAATCTCAGTCAGAAGAAGGGGGCGGAGGGAGAGGCGCACAGGTAAATGAGGTCGGCTTTATTGTTCCTAGAGCTGTTTTACCACTCTTTCCAGAAAGAAAACGGAAAAGTCAAGCTTTAAGGAAAGGCCCACACCTTAACATTTCTAAAAATTTCCTCAAAATATATTCAGACTTTATAGGTCTAGGAATTTATCCATTTCCTCTAGGCTGTCCAACTTGTTGGTAAATAATTGCTCATACTAGTCTCCTTCAATCCCTTGTCATTCTGTGTTATCATTTGTAACCTCTCCTCTCTCGTTTCTGATTTTATTTGAGTCCCCTTTACTTCTTGGTGAGGCTAGCTGAAGAGCTGTCTATTTTGCTTACCTTTTTGGAAGACAAACTCTTAGTTTCACTGATCTTTTCTATTATCTTTTAAGACTCGATTTCATTTACTTACACTCTGATCTTTGTTATTTCCTTCCTTCCACCAATCTTGCAGTTCATTTGTTCTTTTTCTAGTTCCTTGAGGGTAGGACCCTAGGTGGAGTTAGTCAGAGCAAGACAAGTACTATATAATTTCACTTCTATGTAGAATCTAAAAAAAAAAAAAAAATCAAACTCATGGATGCAGAGAACATGGTGGTGGTTGCCAGAGTCAAGGGCTGGGGGGTAGGTGAAAGAGGTGAAGGGGTCAAAAGGTACAAAATTCTATTTATAAGATAAATAAATCCCAGGGATGTAATGTATAGCAAGGTGACTATAGTTAATAGTAGTGTATCATATATTTGTAAGTTGGTAAGACAGTAGATCTTAAAAACAATTTCTTTTTTTAAAATATTTTATTTATTTATTTGACAGACAGAAATCACAAGTAGGCAGAGAGGCAGGCAGAGAGAGAGGGGGAAGCAGGCTCCCTGCTGAGCAGATCCCAGGACCCTGGGATCATGACCTGAGCCAAAGGCAGAGGATTTAACCCACTGAGCCACCGAGGTGCCCCAACAATTTCTAACTAGGTATCATTGCTATAATCTCATCACAACATAACTATACATGTATCAAATCATTATGCTGTATGTCTAAAACTAATACAGTGTTTAATTTTAATTATATCTGAATTAAAAATGTATTCAGACATAATTAAATGAGAATTTCCACACTGGCCCTTTCACCCATCTTTGAGAGGTAAGGGAAAGTATTTTCGAAAATTTTTAAATGCCAGAGAAATACTTAGTTTTTTAAAGTTTTTAAAATTGAGGTACCATTCATATAATGCACATGTTTTAGTAGTACAAGTCAATCAGTTTTCATATATGCACCCATGTAACCCATACCTCTATCAATATACAGAAAGTTTCATCACTCCAGAAAATTCCCTGTGCCCCTTCCTAGTCAATCCACCACCACAAGCAACCACTTATCTGATTTTCATCACCTATGACTGATTTCACCTTTTCTAGAATGTCACATAAATGTTCTAACACGTAGTTTTACCTTTTGGATATTGCTGAAAAAATACAAATTGTTTCTAGAAAGCATCTTTTTCTATTAGTGGAATTAGTGAAAAAATATTTTTAAGGGAACCACTCCCTAATGGCATAAACACCTATATTATTTTCCATTTTAGTTGCTTTAAATAACCATCCCTGTTGATGTGGGGGACAGGAAAGCTGGTTGAGCCAAACAGACAAGTGTTCTCTAGGTCCTAAAGGCCAGGGCCAATATTTTCCCCCAATTCCTGTGTAGTTCACTGTCTGATTACCTCTTTCTGGCAAGGCCACAACATTCCATACACATAGGAAAGTGATTTTTTATTCCCTCTTTCTTCTGAGAATAACCCTATTCCACATGAAAGAGGCCCCTCAAAAGAGAAATCTGCAGAGTAATTCAAAAGAGAATGACTGAAGAAAACGTACACAATTTCCATTTAAGACTTCAGCAAATTCTGCCCAATGAGACAGAGCTATAACCATGATTTGCCTCACAGTGGAAAGGGTTTTTGATAGGGCTGTTCTCGAGAAGAGGACAGTCCTGTCCTTCAAAATTGCTACAGGCTAGTCTACAGGTTCCCCAATTCCTAAATGACCCTATGCTAAAGCCTTACTATCACTCCAACTTGGAAATCTGAGCAAAGAGTAAATCAAGCCAACAAAATAACCTTTCTGATGAATCAAGATCCTGAAGTTTTGTCCTGCCACTATTCAAAGGTGACAAAATTATCTATGGGTTTGTGTTAATCTTACAAAACCCGTATGTTAAGATACCTTCATGGGGGTATTCCTTTAAAAGTTCAGTGTAGGAGGGGCACCTGGAGGGCTCAGTCATTAAGCATCCGCCTTCGGCTCAGGTCATGATCTCAGGGTCCTGGGATCGACCCCCACATGGGGCTCCCTGCTCAGCAAGGAGCCTGCTTCTTCCTCTCCCTCTACCTGCTGCTTCCCCTGCTTATGCTCTCTCTCTCTCTCTCTCTCTCACTCCCTGACAAATAAATAAAATTTAAAAATCTTAAAAAAAAAAAAGTTCAGTGTAGGAGGCACTGTCACTTATCTCATGTGCATTTTGTCGCAGGGGCCAGCTTCTGCTCCTGATACCCCACACCCGCCACGGAAGCTTCACAGGTCATCCCTGACTCTGGAGCAGGGCTGTCCCAACACCCTGTTCCCCCCCATCCCAGACTAGCCGAGCACCTTACACAATATACCCCGTGCTTGCTGAAAGAATCCAAATACTTCTCATCTTCCCCGTGCCTGTGTTGAAGTTCTTCTTGTTCTCGGAAGCACCTTCTTTACCTTTGCTGAGTGCCTTTGTTTTTAAATCCTTCCTCATTTGTCATTGCCATCGTTTGCTGCTCTCCTAGCATCCTGGGTTCTTAGTTAGCTTCTTAGCTGTGCATATCTTACGCTTCCTGACTATACTGAACATGTTTCAAGACAGATTCCGTTCAATAAATCTCTAAATCTCCATGAACCCAGCTTCTGTCACAGAGTAAGAGCTCAAACAGTTGATAAATCCCATAGCTATGCAAATCTCTTATAAATACATTTTGACTTGCAAATATGTTGCTTTTATACAGTTGTAGTCTGTTTTGCGGGCTGATGATGCTAATCTAATCACCTTTTCTTCTAATCGTGACGTCCCTCTCCTTAACATGCTCTGTCACCTCTGCAAATTACATCACCAGACATGTCTACCCAAAATCATTGGAAGAAATGACTGTAGAGCAGCCCAAGCATTTTGGATTATCACATTCTAATAAACAAATTTTTATATTAATGATATCTCTTTTTTGGAAAAGATAAACCCTTCTAAAGCAAGGGGTGCCTTGATGGGTAAGAATTTGGGTATGCTTGGATTACCTAGCAACTAATCAGCTTTTAAATAAACTTGACTTCATGGGGCGCCTGGGTGGCTCAGTGGGTTAAGCCTCTGCCTTCGGCTCAGGTCATGATCTCAGGGTCCTGGGATGGAGCCCTGCATCGGGCTCTCTGCTCAGCAGGGAGCCTGCTTCCCTTCCTCTCTCTCTGCCTGCCTCTCTGCCTACTTGTGATCTCTGTCTCTCTAATAAAAATAAATTAAAAAAATAATAAATAAATAAACTTGACTTTTCATGGGCAAGCACAAAACAAAAGGCAAGTCTTTGAAGTTCTGACACCAAGAATGAAATGAGGATTTCCTGCTATTTGGGATCCCTGGACCCACTTCCAATGTGTGTGGGGGTGAGAGAGGTTTCCCCACACCAACAATCAATTCTTCAGACATCAGCTGGGTGTCCTACCATTTAACTCAATTCTGACACTCTCTACTCAGAAACAGCTGCAAGGTTAAGAGCTCGGACCTGCAAGACTGCTCTGTTCCCTGCCCCCTCACTGTAGATGCCACTTGCAAGTCCAGATTGTCACCTACCCTTTGGACCCATAAATCAGAGGTTCCTATGATCCCCTCCTTGGGTTCAATTAATTTCCTAGAGCAGCTCACAGAACTCAAGAGAAACATTTTACTTACCAGTTCACTGATTTATTAGAAAAGGATATAACTCAGGAACAGTCCGATGGAAGAGATGCACAGGTCAAGGCACGGGGAAAGGGCGTGGAGTTTCCATACCCTCTCCAGGCACCACTCTCCACGCACCTCCACATGTTCACCAACCCAGAAGCTCTCTGAATCCTGTCCTTTGGGGTTTTTAACGGAGGCTTCATTACACAGGCATGGTTGATTAACTCACTGGCTACTGGCACCTGATTCGACCTCCAGCCCCTCTCCCCTCGCCAGGGTCAGTGGGTGAGACTGAAAGTTCCAATTTCTAACCACACCATTGGCTCCACTGGCAACTGGCCTCTTTGCTCAGGTGTTTCAAAAAGTCACCTCATTAACATAAGGGAAGACACCTTTATCACTCTTATAGGAAATTCCAAGAGTTTTAGGAGCTCTGTGCCAGACAGAGACCAGATATATATAGTTCTTACTATAATTCACAATATCATAACTGCGCATCTGTATCCACAAAGGTTGTCTGATTGAGTTAAACTTCTGGAGAATTTCAACAGCTCATTGAACTCGAGGTGAGAGAACCAAACCCACTGTTGCGGGTATGAGAAGATGCCTATGTTTCTTGAAAGTGCAAGTTACCATCTTTGCAAACTATAAGGCCAGGTCAGGCTTTAAATCTGAAATGAAAGCCATTGATCTTCAGCGAGCCTGACTAGGGACCACTGAAAAATACCTCAAAAACAAACCACAAGGAACAAATAAAAGCAAGAATCTCTGAATATTCCTTGGGCCCCCACTCAGACAGACTTGTTGAGACCAAGCTCATCCAACATGAGAAGAAAAGTGGCTCATTTCCCAGGCTCTGGATAACACAGACAGGAAAACACAGAGGTTTCAATGCACTTAAAAAAATAGGTCAATAAGCCAGGTTTGAAACTCCAGAGGCCCTCAAATGCCATTACTCCTGACAAGCTTGTCTATATACCATCTCTGGTCTTATAATTACAATTTCACCTACATTGATCAGTCCTCTCCACTCTGGACAAAAAAGACACAAGTGTGTATTTATAGTGATTTTCTTAAACAACAACAACAAGAACTCAGTCTGCTATCCTTCCTTTCGAACTGGCAGCCCAGTTCCTTTGGGTTCACAAAGCTGAATCTAACGATGAGTGCTGGGTCCCTGTCTCTAGTCAGGAGATAGAGGAATTCTACGTGCTCTTCTGAGGAAGGTGACTTTGCCAGGTGCACTTAGCCCGGCCAGCCCTGCCTTCCCCATTCCTTCTCTGAGCCACCCTGTGCAGGCCCATCCGGCCTGAGCACTCAGGGCTGGCAGTCGGCTCCTGCCAGGCGGGGGTCAGGCTGCATCTACCCAAACCTATGCCAGGCCGCTGCTCTATGAGCCCACCATGTGGTTACGTGGCTCAAAAAACAGGTAAGTGTGAAGACAAAGTTTGTGGTGATGAGGGGAAAAGGTGAACGATGTGAAAGTTAAAAAAAGTTAAAAAAAAAGTTAAAAAAAGTTAAAAAAAAAAGAAGTTAAAAAAAAAAGAAACCTGCTGCCAGATTAGGTGCAGATAAGACAACCGGAAGAGACAGGGTGGGGGGCACTGGACTGCAGAACTTTCTTTAGAAGGAGGGGGTCCTCTGGTTGCTTTCCTTGTGTTAGTATCAATCCATTTTAAAGAAACTGATGGAAATCATGAAGGAGGCACTATGGAAGCAGAGAGGATGGCACTCAAACCAACAAACCCATATTTAAGGAAAACACCTTGACCCTATGAGCTTATGGTGACAAATGGCAAGTGAATGTACATTTTTATATTTTCAGGCAAAATTATATAAGATATAAAATATCTTAATTTGTCTTAAATAAGATATATATCTAACTGAATTAATATATATGAAATATCATGTTTTAAGATTCTCTACTTGATTCAACCCTTTTCAAAAAACCAGTCCATACCTCCAAAATCCTCCTAAGAGTTGTCTGTTTTTTTTTCCTTTGGGGTAGGGTGTGTGTGTGTGCATTGGTGTGTGTGTGTGTGTGTGTGTGTGTGTGTGTGTGTGTGTATAGCTTTGCAAGACTGTAGGATCAATCTGTTAATCAGACAAGAATAATATAACATAAAAAAAGAATAATATAACATATTTAGACACATATACATGATATCATCTATCATATTTTTATTGTCCAATAGATTGACTGGTTTCCAAGTCTTGCAAAGCTAAAACTATGGTCTTACCTCAATCTATCCCTGTGATTGAAGAGTTCTTATTGATTTGGGATGTTTATTTTTAGTTTCCGGTGGAATGAGAAAATACCCACTGGCGTTTATACATCCATTATAAAAAGACATATTTTATAATATGCAGTGACAATGGCCCAGTATCTGCAATATTACAAGTCAATTGACATAATAGGAAAACTCATTTTCGATCATATAATTTTTAAAATGTGGTTGAAAAGGCCAACCTTTATGTTTTATTTTACATAAATATCCTAGGTTACATATTTTTCCTTTTTCCTCTGGGAAGCAAGACCATCATGAAGCCTGGCACTGAACAGGACGCTGGTCCTGCCAGCAGCAGGGACGTCCTAAGTCATCTCCATGCAAAGAGTTAACTAACAACTGTGATCCCTCCTCTCCTTCAGTGATCCACACCCGCATTCCCTACAGCCAAGGGGCAGGGGAGGGTGGGCACTATCTCCCAGGAGTGTGTTAATAATTTTCCTCATCTTGCTTTGTATTTCATAAAACATTATTACAACATTAAAGGAAAAACTGCTCTTGTGACACAACCATTTTCAATTCTCATTCCCTTACAGTCTTCAATCACACAGACAGAGATGTATTTTACATGGCTGCATCCTAGTATATGCAATTTTGTGTCCCAACCTGTTAATTTCTTTTGCAAAAAAATCTTTTCATATTTCCATTTATTCACTTACTTATTCAGCAAACATTCATTAAGGTACATACTAGGTTTCAGGCACTCTTCCAGGTACCACGTAATTTAAGATAGATCAAAACCAGATCCCTGCTGTTGAAAAGCTCTCAGGTTAGCAGAATTTAACAGAAAATTACAGTGCACAGTATTGTAATAAATACAGATTTAAAGACCTCTGGGTTTACCATCTTAATGTCTTCACAATCTTCTAGCTGAATAATATCACTTAATTCACATAATTATTCTCTCTCTTGATTATTTTTCATTATCACAAGCAATTAACATGTTTCACATATTTTTTTTCTGTTAACCATTTTCTTTGGATAAATTCCTGGGAGTGAGATTACTGGCTCAAAGGATGTTAGATCAGCTTTTTACAGCTCTTGACATACCCTGCTAAATAGCTTCGTATTAGGATCATAAAGATATACAAAGTCGTCACTTCTCCTCGTCTTAACCGCAAGTCTTAACCAAGTCTTAACCGCAAAATGTTTTCTTAGGATTCTCAAAAGCAGGACCCATTATTGCCTTAATTTGCATTTATTTAATTAAGAGCAGTGTGGAACATTTCCTCACGGTAAAGGTTTTTCTTTCCCTTTGTGGGATTTGTGTTTATGGCAGATTTATTTACTATTTATCATCGTTATAGTACCCATTTAATATAATTTCATATGTGATATATATAATAACTTTTCATGATCATTTATTGTACAATGTTTCTTATTTCTTGTTCTCTGGGGGTTTTTTTGCTGAAGTTTCTTCAAATTATACCAAAATTTTAACTTTTTTTAAAAGTTAGTCACACTATTTCCTCTTTCCTTTGGAACTTCTTGCATGGATTTGGTCTTACGAAATTTGTCCTTCTACCACTGGCATAAATGTTCTACTCTGTTGTCCATTCATGTTTTACTCAGTCAGCTTTCGACAAATGTCTCCTAAGTGCCCTGCTTGGCAACGGGGATACAAAATGATGAGTGAGGGATGCCCAGGTATTTCAGCTGGTTAAGCATCCAACTCTTGATTTCACCTTAGGTCATGATCTCAGGGTCGTGAAAGTGAGCCAAGAGTCAAGCTCTGCGCTCAGCTTAAGATTCTCTCTCTCCCTCTCCCTCTGCCCCTTCCCCCGCTCACTTGCACACACACACACACACACTCTCTCTCTCCAAAATGATGAATGACCTATTAATACAAATTCTCCAAAACTAGGAAATAGGCAATAGGGGTTATTTTGTGTCCTCCCAGTGCCACACTGGGAGTCCCAGTAACTGATTCTTGAGAGATATGTATCTTTGTCTGACACCCTATTCACTATGATTCCCTTAGTGCGGATGTTAACCAGCAGAAAACCAAAAGTGATGAGAATGATTCTGTTCAGATAGCAATGAAAGTAAATCTGGACAGCCGGAGATACAAGTGCCTTATCCCGGAGAAGAGACAACCTCAAAGGCTGCAGTGTACTGCCCTGTGGGATCGTATGTACTTCTGCATCTGCCTTAGCAATCTGAATCAAGTATTTTCTCTCTCAGTCATTATAAATACTCTTCCACAATTCTCTTTGAGCCAACCGTACCATCTTGCAGATCCCCTCGTTAATAAGTTAAATAAAACTTTGACGCATGCTCACTTTATGTTTATATGAGCACTAGGGAATCTGGTGGCTAGGCCTCAGCCCTGCTACCTGGACCCAAGTCACAGTTCACTTAATCCCCTCCTTGACTTCTAGCTTCTTTTTTTGATCATGGGTTTCTGTAAGGTCCAGTGGTACTCATGAAACCAAAGCTCTCGGAGAACTGTATTTCTATATACAGACACATGAGTTGAATCAGAATGAATGATAAGGTTCTAAGTCTGAAGCCCAGGATTTCCCAGGACAGGGGAGCGGAGCCTGAGAGGCCCGTGTCAGTGCATGGTGGGATACTCCACCAGCAGGCGTGGTTCCGAGTACCCAGGACCAAGCAGCAATAAGGGAATGTGCTGCAGTGGAGGGAACAATCGGTCTGCAGCCAGGTGGGCCTCGCTCTAACCCTCAGCCCTGACTCTTCCAGGGTCACTCTCTTTTTCTTTCCTTCTAGAGTCTCTTGAGCCCCTTTCCTCATCCACAAAACAAAGTGCTTGCGATGGGCCACCCGATGGGCCAATGTGTAAAGAACCTTGTCACGCCTGTCACATACTACTAGTCTTCTATAAATGTCCCTTCTTCTCCTTCCTTTAGAATCCACAGTGTCCCCCATGATGAATACTGAATTCACCCTTAAGAGACGACTCAGGGTCACTCTGCAGAGCCAGAGTCTACTGGAAGTTGAAGGAGAGGAGAAGAGCTGTGGCAGTGGCCCGGGATCTCAGAAGCCTTTGTAAACTGTGTGAGAAAGGCTGTAATTTCAAATGGCCTACACCTGCTCCTAATGGGCTTGGTGGCATTCCTGTCTGGGAACCCAGTTCCTCGGAGAAGAGACTCAGCCAGATAGCGTCTAAGGTCTCTTTAGGCTCTAACATCCGCCACACCAAGGCCAACCAGGGGCGGGTCCTGAGCGCCCACACGAGGTCACCCACCCGCCCGCCTGGCACACTTACCTCTCCTACCACTTCTATGATGTCGCCGACCTTCAGCTCAAGCTCATCGTCATTCTGGGGCAGGTAGCTGAATGCCACCTGGCAGCGGCGCCTCCGTCGCTCGCCTGAATGGGAAAAGCAAAATATTTAGACACAGCTCTTGGCTTAAAACTGGCTTTTAAAGAGAGGCTTCCTAGGCATGCAGGCAAATTAAGCTGACTTGTCTCAAATATGCTCTCTGGGACATGGCTAGAGGCACGGCAGCTCTGGTCTCAGAGAGAGGCAGTAGAAAGCAGAGCAATGCTTCTTGGTCTTTTAAAAGCTGCTGGGTCAGAAAGGCATGGGTATGAGAAACCGATCCGCTGGTGCAGAAGGCAAGAAGCCCTCCCCTGAAGCGCTGGGGCACAGTGCTGCCTTAAACGCTTTTCCACGGATGGGGCTTTGTACTTGCTGCTGTTGATTTTTAATGGAAGCTGATGTGATATGGTAGAATAAAAAGAATGGTCTGCTTCTAATGCTAGCAAGGCAGAGGAAATTTTTCCCAAATGTGCAAAGGAAAAGATAAAGTAGCCTGGCCTTTTTCTTACTAATCAACACCCTTTCAACACGCTGGAACTCAGGCGTGATAAGCAAAGGCTAGTAGATTTCAGCCTGCCCTTGGTGCCATTTCAAATGCCCCACAGGGCTTCAACAAATCCACTTCAGTCCTCTTCCCTCTGTCCCAGGGGACCCATTGGCAGGATCCCTGGCTGCTTCACCCAGGCAAATCAAGATAAAAGCCAGAACCACACTTCACTTGACCGGAGGGCACTCAAGGTCACAGCATCTCGCTCACCCAGAGCGGCCCAACTGGGAGGCCCTGGCTTAGAGCTGGTTCAAGTACAGATGCGACTGTCCACACCACAGACATGCACCGTGGGCAGAAAGAACATGCATGTGGTATGTGTGATGGGGGTGGGGTGGGGAGACAGACAGATAGGCAGCAGCGGAGGCCCAAGCCGGGGAGAGGTGGATAGCAGAGAAGTGACACCCGCATTGCTCCGAAGTTTGTCGCTCAAGGCTGACCACCTCACACTGTTCCCTCCTGCCACCACATGGCCTAGAAAACCAAAGGGATCAACGACTTCAAGGAAACACATTTAGAAATGCTGACATTATTTTTGGATACTGCCTACAGTGATTCTTTTCCTTTTCTAGTCTTTTCCCTGCGAAAGCAAACCCCTGCAGGAGTGATCACAGGCCACACTGAGGCCCCCATGCAGCATGACATCATACAAAGGGGAAGGTCTTTGCTCCATCTGATGGGCTCACTGATCAATATGTTTCAAAAGCCAGTGGCCTAGTTCTCTCCGCTCCATTTTTCTCTGCCTGAACCTCACTACGGAAGAACCGAGTCGAACAGAAGAAAGGGGGCAGAAGTTCAGAATCGATATCTTGTCTAATCACATCTTTGGCAACTGTACAAATACACTCCACCCCTTCATACAAAACCACAAGCCGCCTGGGCCTGATGAGAACAAAGGCAGAGCTCTCGGGCTAACTGCCAGGTGCCGCCAGCACTGTCCGCAGGCGGCACAGGGCGACCCACAGAGGACCCGACTCTCCCGGGCAGTGAAGGCGCATCCCAGCTGGCTTCTCCCTGGTGGGGAGTGAGGAAGAGTGGTAGTCCGGGGCCAAGTTCTCTCCTGTGATTCCACGGTGTCCGATGAAATGAGAGGCAAATCCAGCACTCTTGTTGTAAAGGGTACGGATTCCCCATTCTAGCTCAGAAGATCAAGATGACGGCAAGGCGATCTTGGCACCCACCTCCTTCTCCCTGTGACTCCCCTGCCCCCCCATAGACACCTCTTAAGATGAAGTTCTACCCTAAATGGGTGAAGAGCTTTATCTGCTAGATGTTATGGTAAAAGCAAACGCTGCACATACAAATCTAAATGCTGAACAAGTCAACACGCAAACCTCCGAAACCAAACACACAAGCAGAGAAGCCACCAGTCCGGACAAAAGTGACTTGAAAATAACATCTGAACACTCAGTGCTGGCTGAAATCATAAAATGCGGTTACATGTAAGTTCATTTCTTTATAAAACCCTCTGTAAAAAACAGCATGTAACCCGAAGCTACGCAAATGGCAAAAGAGAGAGCGATGTCTTCTTCAAGGAGAGACTAACGCCACAGACTCAGGACCTGGAACAGAATAATCAGATTGCTCTTGAACCAAATCTCTGCCTCTGACTTCTCTAAAGCCCTGTCTGGTATCAGGAAGAAAGACGCGTTTACTAGTTTCTGTCTGCCAGGCTCATCAATAGTTCTTAAAAGCCTCTAAGAAGGTTATTTCGTTGGTGGCACCAAGTCCTATCAAACACATCGCCAACATACAGGACCAAGAAAAGCAAGCCCCACAGTGAGGTATGCAGGGGTTGCTGATGGTAAAGGCCACCTGACCTGACCCTGGGCAGAAACCGTTATTCGCTGCAGCACTGGGATAACTTGTGGTCTTTTCTAAAGCACTTCTGCTATCCATCATCCAATCTCACCCTGCCACCACCTGAGTTAAAAAGAAATAGAAAGGAGCCAGAACGAGCAACCATTTTGCAAATGAGAAAATCGGGGTTCAGTGACTTATCCAAGGACACTGAGCTAGTGCTTGGCCTGAGTTCAGAGGTCTCCTTCAACATTGGACGAGCCGATTCTGCTCACATCTCGTCCCACATTCTCTGTAATCTGAACTTAATTGCTTTGTGCGACACTGTGTAACAGAGCCTCAGGTTTTCATGTGAATTCCCAGACCGCTGCTCTTCTAGGCCTCAACTTCTGCACTTCACCGTTCCAGTCTTGTTTGCCAGATCTACCCAATCTAAAACCCAGTTCAAGGTGGGTGGTCAATGTCAGGAGACACTGCATTTCAGGTGCCTCTGTCCATCCAACATTTAAGGGAGTTTAAGGATGTCATTGGCCATTTTTCCCCCCTCCCAGCATTTCACTGATGTTTACTGCTCAGTCTTGACCTCCCTTGAGGAGGTACATAGATGACAATGTCATCTCCCTTCAATAGTTGCTATAAACTGGAGAAGAATAAGGATGACTTTGCCTAAGGCCGTGGCTTAGCATCCCTGAACTTGAGCTACCACCTTCACTCCCAGAGCCCAATCCACATGAACTCATTCTCACACATTACTTTGGGCTTTTTTTCTAGGGAATAAACTGGGTCTTGAAAGAAATTTAAATGCATTTGCTGATCATGGCCAACAATACAAATCAATATCAGAACAACTAGAAAGAGGAGAGTACATATGTTCTCCCTCCTTCGTGTCAGGGCCATTGCCACCGTCCTTTGCCACTGTGTGTGTTTTCTAGGTAGGACCACTTAACTCCCAAGATACAACCGCAAGAAGTAACACATGCAGGTTTTACGGACATGCAAGCGTATATGCGCACACGTCCCACCAAAAAATGTGTGGACAAGGCAGACTTGACAGGGCACACCTTACAGATCTCTCCTTCATCGCCATACCATACAACAGCCACACACACACCTGGCCATGCATTCACACGTCAAAACACAGGCCACGGACGCCAAGGCAGGCACACTTGCAATGTCCACACTAGGCCGCGTTCATTCCCACCCTTATATTCGTGGCCAGCTTTGTGTAATAAGATAATAACAGCGAGCATTTACTGAGCACCTACTGTGTGCCAAAGACTGCTGAGTACTGCATATGTACTACCCCACCTAATCCTCACACCCAACCCCCTTTTTCCAAGCAGGCAGAGACACAGAGATTGAGTGTTTTACCAGAGGTCTTACAGTTCGAGGGGATGCAAGTCCAGGGCCACTGCCTCCCACGTCCGACTGTTCTTAAGAATTCTCAGCTATGGGTCTTGAGACGGCAAAAAGGACTCACTGGGCCAACGTGGGATGCAGTTTAAGATGTGAAACCAGGAAGTGAAAACCCACAAATCAGGAGCATTTCCTTACAGCTGCTGGATATTTTAATGAAAGAAAACTGGCTGGAAGGGGAGGAAATGAAGTACACACACACTCTCTAAAAATGACAGAGCAGAAACTAAAAAGGGCGCCATGACCCATCCTTAGAAACTCATCTATATTTTAGCATCTCCTAAGGTCTTACAACATGTGAAAACTTCAATGACCAAAAAATACAACAATAAATAATGCAGTGGTAGAAAGAAGTCTTTGGGTCAACTGAAAACTTTCAACACTCACACAGCTTTTATTTTTATTTTTTTATTTTTTTGGTTACGTCTCATATCCTCCATGACAGAACACCAGTGCAACTACGAGGGCCTGAATCACCTAGGGACGCCTCCCACAAAACTCTAAACTTCAGTAACAAATCAATGCCACTAATTACAGGGGACAACGGGTCGTAATGGATGACAAGGAGAAAACACCTTGCGGGAACAGGTAATCTCCCTTTAGAGGACTATAACCAGTGCCTCTCAGTCTTGGCACCTGGGAGCTTTCATAATCTCAGTAGCAGTCTCCGGAGAACTAGGTCTCCACGGGTTCATGGCTTATTCCAGTGCTGGGGCAAAGAGAACACCAAGCGAGAACAGAGTATCTGCTAATGCTAACATGAGTGAAGTTGCTCAAACACTTGAGGGGTACTTTCCAAAGGACACAGAGATCAACTTGATGGGGATTCCATTGGCCAAATCTGGGATAGTAACAGCTTGTACTGAGGGTTGTATTATCACTTATGCATTTCCAAAATAATTCCTGAGCCCAGACTGGTAAGTTCAATAGGTAGCTAGGTTAATAGCTACCTAGCCAGGTGAACGGATAAGATTAGATAGATAAGGGCAGGGCAAGAAGCAAAAGCTCTCCTTTAGACAAAGGATGTCAGGGACACCTGGGTGGCTCAGTCAGTTACGCATCTGCCTTCGGCTCAAGTCATGATTCCTGCCCACATCCGGCTTCTGCTCAGCAGGGAGTCTGCTTCTCCCTCTCCCTCTGCCCCTCCCTCCTGCTCATGCTCTCACTCTCTCATAAATAAATAAAGTCTTTTAAAAAAAGAATGTCAGCTAATAAATGGAGAAATGATAGAAACAGACAATCATTATTTTACAGGCATCATGAGCAGCCAGTGATTCTGGCCAGAATCAATGGTGGTTAAAACCACTGGGTGAAACCTTGTTGGGGATTAGGATATGTAAACAGTCTCAGAGTATTTCCCCAGAGATTATTTATTAATTACAAAAGGAAAGCGGTCCTCTTAGAATGGAGAAACCGGACAGATACAGTCTTAAAGCTCACATCGTCAATAATGACACTCCTCATGCAACGCATGAAGACTTAACATCACCTGTAGAATGCTCCCGCCCCAAACATTTAACCTACATCTGACTGTGAGAAAACAATCATGCAAATCCAAAATGATGACAGTCCACAGAAACTGACCTGATTTAAAAAAAAAAAAAACCTTAAGTTACTATCACATACAATTTTTTAAAGGCTAGGAAACTGTTCTAGGATTTAAAAATAGTAAAGAGACACAACAGCTAAATATAATGTGACCCTTAATTGCACTTGGGGTTTTTAAAAGGTTATAAAGGGCATTGTTGGGAGAACTGGGGCAATCTAAATATGGACCAATACTAGATGACAGCATTATATTAACTTTACATTTCCTGCATGTGCTCACCCTGCTGCAGTTACAGAGGAGAATGTCCTTGTTTCCAAGTATTTAGGGATCAAGTGTCCTGATATCTGTAACTTACTTTCAAATTGTTTAAGGAAAAAAGGAGTGTGTGTGTGTGTGTGTGTGTGCACGCATATGTGCACGCATGTGTGTATACATATACATACACACAGAGAGAGTGAGAAAACAAATGTGGCAGAGTGCTAATAATGGGGGAATCTAGATGGATGTTCATTGTAATACTGTTACAACTTTCCTGTACATTTGAAATTTTTCTAAATAAAAATTTGGGGAGAGAGGAAAAATACAGATGCCCAGGCCCCACCCTTTAGCAATGGTCTAGGTTGCAATGGTCTGGGTTTCTGTATTTTAAGAGCTCCTCAGGTGAATCTAACAAATGGTCAGGGTCAAGAGACATCTAGACAGATTGGTTATCCAAAAACAAATGGGATTTTCCGGGAACGTGCTATACGTGTTCTACATTCAGCTTCTTCTCCCAAAAGGGAGAAAAATCAAGCTCATCTAGCAATATTAGGCTAATACATAACCCAGGTGAATGGTGCCACGCTGTGATTTTCATCTCACAGAACTTTAAAGAAGTTTTACCAAACAGCCTCTGGCTCTGAAAGTGTGCTCCTGGGAGAGTGGGGGATGGGAAAGATGGTGGTGGCTTCTGGGATCCATTAGCCACCACTGCTGGGGGTGCAGCAACTCCCCAACTTAACTGAGCACATTCCAGATTCCTGAAGAGGCTGTTCTTGAGGCAGAAACCTCAATTTATGTAAAGGGCCTTTCCTATTTCAAGATAGAAAGACAATACAAAGTAAACTAAACAAATGTGGAGACTCACCCCTTTTAATCGAAACACCCAGTGGATTTGAGGTGCAGGGGAAGAGATAAAGGTGAATGACTGATCTTGCTGGACCCAGCATCATACCGTTTGCTGGGAAAATTCCCAATCTTCATCCTCTTCTAATGCAACGTAACTCAGAGGAAGAGGAGGACACTTCAGAGGTTGAAGGCATGCCAGAAAGATGAGGAACTTGTGGGTCTTTCTTGCGAAACCCCTCTGGTTCTGGCCGGATGGTTACAGTGGAAATGTATGGTATTTAATTAACCAGCACTGTTTGGTCCCTGGAGACGAGCCTCCTTGATTCTCTTAGGGCTGCCTATGGTCAACGTCTGTGCATGGCAGAAAACCGTTAATCCATTTGCCTGCTACTTCAAAGGGAAGGTTCATCTGAAAACAGGTTATAGCTATGCCAGTGCTCATTTGTTCCCAATCCCCCCAGAATACAGGAGGAAAATGTAGAATCAGTAGGGAACCATCTATGAGGGCCTCAAAACCATGGGGGATGGGAAGGGTGGCAGGTCAAGTCAAAAGTCACCAAAGGAAAATCCACTGAATCCTATTGGAGATGGAGACAAACATTGATGAGGTGTCTGCCATGTGCCAAGAACCGAGCTAGGCATGTTACATGCCTTCCCTCAAGTTCTTGACTGACCCTGTGAGGTGAGGGATGCTGCTCCCATCTTTATGAAAGGGCACAGAAAGGCTGGATAACTTGTGTGAGGCCCATGTGTTAAGTAAGTCATGGTCTATAGCCCTCTTCTTCCATGAACCCAGGGTAATACCAGGAAGGCACATTAGGTGTGCATTTCTGGGGGACTTCAGATGACGAGCTAGGGATGAGAACTTGCCCAGAGGAGGTTTCTGGACAGAGAAATGACTAAAAGATGTGATGAGAACGGTGCTATAGAGAGAAGTGGCTGGGGTCAGTGGTGTGCAGGTGGGCTTGGGGGAGGGAGCCTAGAAGCAGGCAGATAGCCCAAAAGAAGACAATGAGAGACAAAGGTCTAAAAAATATGATGGAAGGAATCCTATACACAGATACACAGTCTCATCCTTAGTTGATGGGTTTCAGTTGTTCCCTTTGGGGGTCAATGATCCTCTCTAACTTGTCTTTGATCCCCAGCACCTAGCTCAGGGGCTGTTAAAGCAGACACCCAATCCATCCTTGATGATTGATGGATGAATGAACTAATGAGAACCTATTCCACATTCTGTCTGTGGGTCACTGTTTTGGGAACAAACATTTTTTAGACAGTCAGAGGGATGCTGGAGAAGGACAGAAAGGGTAGAGGGGAAGAGTTAAAGCCTCAACCTGGTGTTAAACAGGGCACCCACCCACACATGCTTAAAAGCCAATGCTGACACAGTTAAGATGGTAAATTTTACATTTTGTGTATTTCATCACATTTTTTTTTTTTAAAAGCTGATGCCACCTTGAATCGTTGCAGCTATAGGGATAGAAAGATGTTGGCCCGTCATCTTGCCACGGGGTCAAAAGGGCCACATTCTCCAACAGTGTACTCTGAAGCATTAAACAATGCCTGATACGCTCCTAAATGCTTTCTTCTAAGGTTACGGTCCGCGCTCAATCACCCATACCCAATGACAGAGCAGGGATACAACTGAGCGAGAAATTATGTATATTGGATTTTAAATTTAGTCCCGGGAGAAGAGAAAATAGCTAAGTAGGGAGAGATACCTGTTTAAGAAAGTTCAGGGCAGCAGTGTTTCTCATAGCAAATGCTGATATGGCCAGAGACCTACACAGGAAACATCCTGAATGCCCACTGAAAGGGAACGGCCGCATGGTATAGCCAGGCCATGGGAAACCAAGCAGCCTTTTAAATTGAGCAAGCAGTTCTGCATGTACTGACATGTAAAAGGTCTCCATAATATGTTAAATTAAAAGGGAAAATCACATAAAGTTTGCAATGTGCTCCCAACATTGTAAACACATACACATTCCCTCCTTCCTTCTATAACCTCCACCCTGGACCCTGATTTACTTCGATCACCCAGAAACTAGTCACAGAGTATTCGCTCAAGAAATATTAATGAATAAATGGATTCATCCAACATTCGATTAATATGTGAAGGACTGATAGAATTAAATAATTGAAAGAAGGGGTCTATGCACAAGAACCCGGTTGTGCAAGCACAGAAAAGGGTATGGAAGGGTATGCCCCAAATTAACAGTGGTATTTTTGGAAAGGGGGATTAGGAGAGTATAAAGAGAGACTCACATAAATGTTTCTGTACATCAATTTGTTTTTACAAAGAGCATGTAATAATACACTGTAATAATTTTTAAAAAATCACTACATTTGCTTATTAAAATAATTATCATGCATTATGAAACTTACATTTTTCTGATTACGCTTTGATGACATTAATAGTAAAGTTAGTTCCTATTCTCCAAGTAAACAAATAAATACCAGTTGAATCAGATGGAAAAGTGGTGTCACAGGCTGAATGTCAAGGGGGGGGGTCTCAACTGGTTACGGCTGGTCCATAAAGACAGCAGGAGGTGTGAGCCAGAGAAACAGCTCCACACCTGTAGCCCGCACTACGTATTACTATGATCAGACGCTGTTACAAGAGCCCAAAGAGCCCCATCACACCCTATCGGTTATGGATGCCTGCTCATTTTTCCTGGCCTGACCACGCAGACCACACAGCCCAGACGGGCCATCTCCCTCCCGGCGGCAGGAGGCCATGGGGGTCGTGGGGCTCTGTGTCTGTCTTCTGAGCTTGCTCACGCCCACTCACTCACAGGAACATGCACACACCCAGCCACGGAGGAGCCTCGTCTGGGCTCCCCAACCCCAGCCACTGCCCTCCCCTAGCCCTGCCCTCATCCCAGCAGTCAGGAACCCCTGCTGAGCGGCCTCATCTGTTTGCCTGGGCCCCTTCATCTCTGACACCTGTCAACTCGTTCCTGCATACCTTCTTCAACAAATGCCACTCATCTCCCCACACCCACACACTCCTCATGATGGTTATGAGGATGCCATTTCATCACAAATGCCCACTCTCTCTTACTGATGTAGAAGCAGAGGGCGGGACACAAATCCCTGATCTAGTCTTCCTTCAGTCCTACAGGCTTCGGAGTCTAATGTCCTGTTTTAAAGAAGCCACTGAAGATAGTCTCAAAGTCAGTCAGTTAACATATGATCAAAGCTGTCAACTTTCTTCCACTAGTGTGATATAGAAAGGGACCATCCATTAAACAAACTGGGCTTCTGCTGCCTCTGATATTTCCAGTGTTAAAGAGATGCTGCCTCTGGATATTTTCAATGTTAATACCTGATATTCCCCAGCGCCTGAGTGGCTCAGTGGGTTAAGCCTCTGACTTCGGCTCGGGTCATGATCTCAGGTTCCTGGGATCGAGCCCCGAATCGGGTTCTCTGCTCAGCAGGGAGCCTACTTCCTCCTCTCTGTCTCTGCCTGCCTCTCTGCATACTTGTGATCTCTATCTGTCAAATAAATAAATAAAATCTTTAAAAAAAAAAGAATACCTGATATTCCTTGAGAAGCCACATCTATAATTCAGGTACCAAGGGCATGAAGAACTTCTACCACCATAATGCCCTCGCGCTCAACCATTTTCTATCGGTGGTCCATGAGTTAGGCTATGGAGAGGATGTATAACTTGGATTTACCCGGGGTCTGCACGGATAGCACTAAAGGCATGAAGAGTGTCTGGGGCTTCACGACACAGGAGAGACGTCCAATCTAGAGGACCCAGCTCTGTGACCTCCTCATGCTCTCTGCCACTTCATGGCCTTCACCACAGTTTTCTTACCTCTCCCCCTGCAGTGACGGGTTCAGGCCTACTTCACAGAAGGGTCTGCAGCCACCTGATGCCCACCCTTTTCTCCACTTATCTTGTCATTCGTGAATTTGTTAAAAGGCAGCCGTGTTAATGATTTATGCCAGCGCAACTAAATTTCTTTTCACCATCCTTCCTTTTCCATCAGAGCAAGATAAAGGAATCCTACTGGAAGACACAGTCAGTGATGTCTCTAATCATTCTTCGGGTCTTCCCCTTTCTCTAGGCTGGTCCCAGGGGGTGGCTTTGGCCTTTCAGGATGCCCGTTAATCTAAATGACCCAACGCACAGCAGACCATAGCAGGAGACACTTCCCCAAGTATCCCTGCTTTGACTTCCCCAGTACAGGGCCCCATGTCTCTGGGGCATGGAGTCTGGATGTTCAGAAAAGAAAATCTAATACATAAAGCACATTGCTTTTCTCTGCTTTAGCTAGGCTTATTTTGGCAAAATGCCCAAAAGAACTCAACATATTTATAGGGTTTTGTTTGATCTACTTTTAAATGCTCCATGCAGAGTCATTCAAGTGAAATGAGAATACAGATTTTCAAAGGAAAAACTGAAGGAAGATTCTAAATATAAGTTATTTGTTGAGCATAAACAAGATTTCTCCCTTCTATCCAACACACTCCCTTTAACACATCTTTTTTTAGAGGCATTCTCAAACTTTGTGGCTGATGAATAGATCAGACCCCTAACTTTTACAGTTAAGGAGCGGGGGAGTGAGGGCGGGAACAAGAGAAGGGAGAGGGAAGTGTGCGTGAGCACATGCCCACTAGGAGGTGTAGCAAAGGTCTACAATCTGAGAGATCCTCATCTGGGGGTCATCTCCCTTGCCTATGCTAAGAGAGCACAAACAAATCTAGAGTCTGCCAGTTCTTTAAAATCAGTACCCCAAACGGCCATTGTCCTGGGAGATACCGAGAATGACAGAAGATTCCACATTTCTGTCTTGAGGCAGAAGGGAAAAGATCTTTATTGCAGCTAGTCAAAATGTGTTTTTTGTTTTCTAATTTTGACTCGTTTTTAATACAATTTCCCTTCTCATCCCCATCAGAATCAAGAGGGGGGGAAGCCTGGGCATTTTATGAATTTCCTTGATGCAAAGGGGAGGTGTGCATCCCCACAATTCCTTCTTCTGTATCTTAAAGCAGAGATTCGTAATGGGGGTTCATGGACAGAGTTAATTCAGGGGTCTGAACATGGGTGGGAAGAAAATCATATCTTTAATTTGATTATCTTCTAACTGAAATCTGACCTTTCTTTTCACTACACATATGAGGCAACGAACTATACTGGTACTGGCAGCACTTGTGGATTTTACTGATTTGCTTCCATGTGGATAGATCTTTTCATTTCTCATCCCGGTCACTGCAGTTATCATGAAGTATCATTTATACTCACCCTTACTTCAAAATTATGATAGCTTGTAGACCCACTGCTGGATCCTGCTATTAATGCATCCATACAGAAATATGTATTACTTACGTTTTTGTAGTGTTTTGGTAACTGTATTACAGTATAATTGGTTTCCGTTGCAATCCTACGGGTTTTATTTTATTCATGTACAAACATTATTCTGAGGAGAGGTCACAGGCTTCACCAGACTGACAGACTGTACAGTAGTTCCAAAAAAAAAAAAAAAAAAAAGCTAAGAACTCCCAATCCCTGTTTTCAAGACTATGGTTTGCAAGAAAACACATAGGGGTAAGGGAGGAATTATGCATATGAAATAGGGCAGTAAATGGAACATTTGGACTCTGCTGGAATGTTTCACTGGCTTTGGAGAAGCACATCACAACAAAAGAACCACACGAGGCAACATCACCGGTCCTGATCCCTGAGTAGCCATGTGGCACAGCCTTCAGGAGGCTGCTTGCCAAGGGCCCTCTTATTACCCAGGTCAGTGGCTGGCTAGAGCTCTGTCATCTGGCGCCTGGGCTCAGCTGAGCTCTGTGCCCACACTCCCTTCCATGAAGGCCAGGACAGCTCATTTGCATGCTGACGCCTGCCACCACCTCAGTGTCCCCACTCCAACTGGGCCCAGCATTTCCCTTCCTTTGCTAGCTACTGAACTTACGAAAGGCACTACAAGGTTCCCTCCCCGACCAGGGATGAAGTGGTCACTTGGGCTGCCCTGTACCCACACCTCTTCCTCCCAGCCCTCGTCCGCTGTGCTGTCATTCCCTGCCTGTGAGTCCCTAGTGCCCGCGGGGCGGCGAGTGCACAAATGTTCCGTGAATGCAGAGGGAAGTTTGTGCCAGGGCTTGCAACTGCACAGGGTTTACCTGGAGGGGCTGCCTGACTTCCACTGCAGTCCCATCTTTGAGGTATCCCTAGAGGATGAAGGACCATAGGGTCAGCAAGTCCAACTGAGATTAGAGGCATCTGACCAATTCTTCCAAAAAATTTTTTAAATAAGAAAACCAGCAATTTCACTTTTAGAAAGTTATACTTTAGATAACTTACATGAAATATACAAAGATATATCAAAATGTTCAATGCTACATTATTTAGAATAGTGAAAAACCTGGATCATCCTAAATGTCCTTTACCCAGGGGACTGGTTAGTCTACTCGTGGTGTAACACGTGGACTATTCACGAGGGGCATAGCTCTAAATGAACTACGCCAAGTATGGCAAGATCTCCAAGATTCTCTTCAGCCTAGCTTAACAAATCATGATACAGAATAAACACTAAGATCCCATCAATATTTAAAAAAAAATACCAACAAGTCTACATCACTATGTGTTTGGATTAGGTCATGCTATCTGAAATTGACAGTTTATGGTCGACTATCTGCGATATCTTCTGATTCATCCAAATGCACATATGTATGTATATGGAGATTCGATAAGATAACCGTGAGCTAGGTCTTCCCTGGAGAGTGTATGGGGGGGGCGGTTATGTGACCCTTTATACCCTGACTTTCCTGTATTAAGTTTTTGTTTTGTTTTTTGAGAAAGGGAGAGAGTGAGAGAGAGCAAGGGGAGGGGCAGAGGGAGAAGGAGAGAGAAGATCTCAAGCAGACTCCACACCCATGGCACAGCCTGACCGGGGTGGCAGGGGAGCTCGATCTCACGGCCCTGAGATCATGACCTGATCTGAAATCAAGAGTCAGACACTTAATCCACTGAGCCACCCAGGTGCCCCTATATTACGTTTTTACACTGTATATTATTTTAATACTAAGTCTAACTGAGAAAGCAGGCTGAGTCTAAAAGAAAACTACTACTCAAATCTTTAAAAAAAAAAAAAAAGAGCAGGGAGGTTTACACAACACGCTAGCACACAAGCTGCCTTCCAAGGCAGCAAGTCTGTGGTCATCAGAACAACAAAGCCCATTACAGGGTGGGGGAGCTTCCTCTAGGGGCTGCAAGTGGTTTTGATGTCAAGGTCCTTCTAGACAGGTGTCATCCAGAAAAGGATGGGATTCTAGAAGCAAATGAGCAGTGCAGATGAAGGGACTAGGTAGGCTACTATGAGGGAAGGTTTCTCAGCAGACTTTTTTTTAAGCAAAGAGATTAGTAATGCACATATTAGTTCTTTGTTCAAAGCAAATAAAGGTTTTTCTCATTTATTAAAGCAAGCCCTACATTCTTTTTAAGTATGGGAGAGTGGCAAGGGTACATTTAAAAGATGGTATCTCATACTCAGACTTTTCATTTTCTAAATTGCTGTGCACCTTTACTCTCCCCCTCAGAGGGAGGGAACCGAGTGTCATGAGAAGTGTAAATTTAGAAATTTTAAACCTAGAAAATGTCAATCTAGAAATCCTGAAGCAAGAAAATGAATGTGGAGGGGCACCTGGGTGGCTCAGTCAGTTGAGTGACCAACTCTTGATTTCAGATCAGGTCATGATCTCAGGGTTGTAAGATCGAGCCCCGTGTTGGGCGTGGAGCCTGCTTAAGACTCTCTCTCCCCCTCTGCCCCACCCCCACTCCTGTGTGCATATGCGCATGCAGGTGCACCTGCGCCTGCCCGCACTCTCTCTCTCTCTCTCTCTCTCTTTAAAAAAAAAAGAAAAGAAAAGAAAAGAAAGAAAATGAAAGTGGATTCGTTTGTGGACTAGAGAAAGCAACAGCATAGGGAAGGAGAGAGAAATAAATGCGCATGAATCCCTCCCACAACACTAATTTTTGTCTGTACTGTTTGGTCCAGCACTTAAAAATCTTTTCCCACCAGACTTCATTAATAAAGTTTCCTATAGATCACACATAAGCAAGTCTCCTTCTGTGAGATGAAACCTCCTAGAGGGCAGGGATAGGCTTTTTTTTGCCTGGCTACAGCAGGGCTTGGCAAAGCTGGTCTGTAAAGGGCCAGAGAAGACATATTTTCAGCTCTGCAAGCCAGGCCGCCCCTGTGGCAGCTCTGTGACTCTGCTGGTGGACAGGAAAAGCAGCCACAGATCATGCATACACGAAGGGGGATGGCCGTGTGGCAATAAACCTTTATTTACAAAAATAGGCAGTACCAGATTTGGCCCATAGGCTGTGGTTCGCCAAATTCTGGTCTACAAGAAGTGATAAGGGTCTAATCAGAGACTAGGGCTGAGTTTGTTGTTGTTGTTGTTTTAAGAATGAGAGACCTTGCCAAGGTGGAATCATCAGCTTTGAAGTGACGCGCTCCTGGACACTGTCCCTGACTGGCTCTGAGGCAGCGTTAGGCGGCCCTACTACAGCCACGGCGGGACGGCACAGCACCCCGCACATACCACTCTCCTCACCCTGCCCCTGCTGCCCAGGACTGTCAGATCAATCCTAGGCTCCTGCGAGCAGACCTGAGTTGGCCTCCTTGGGGATTACTAGAGGCCCCCCCAGAGCCCTGCCCCAAAACAGTTCCTTAGTGACAACCTCAAAAATAAAAGGAGGAACAACAAATGATGAAGGGGATGCAGAAGAAGGACAAGTTAAAAAGGGCTCTCACGTGCTGATGGGAAGAGCTGGACGTGTGGATGTCACCAGCTAAAATGCAGAAGAAAGCAGCAGAAGGAGAGTCCGATGCTCAATCACACGGGGACAGCTAGGGACCCAGTAGTTGTGCCCCCGTCCGGCAGCCGTTCAATAGACCAGCAAACCTGGTCTATGAGGCCCAGCCAGGGATGGGGATGGGGATGGGGACGAGCAGGAAGCCAGGGAGGCTTCAGTGGGAGATGAAGACGGATCTGCCCAGGGCATCTCCAAGCAGAGAAGCCTGCTGCCCCATCTCCCACTAGATGTAACCAGGGAAGCCCATTGCTCTGCTCACTACCCACAGCATGAAGCCAACCCAGTGTGAGAAGAAAGCTGGCCCCGAGGAGCCCACCTTGCCTCTGGACTTCTGCTGTGCAAGATGGACAGGTCTTTTTTTTTTTTTTTAAGATTTTATTTATTTATTTGACAGACAAAGATCATAAGTAGGCAGAGAGGCAGGCAGAGAGAGGGGGAAGCAGGCTCCCCACCGAGCAGAGAGCCCGATGCGGGGCTCAATCCCAGGGTCCTGGGATCATGACTCGAGCCGAAGGCAGAGGCTTTAATCCACTGAGCCACCCAGGCACCCCAAGACGGACAGTTCTTTATGACCTAATTCAGGTTAAGCCAGGGCGAGTGCAGCTTGTAGCCGAGAGACCGTTAACCAGCACAGGGTATCTGAGAGCAGAGGTGAGGGGTGGGGGAAGCAAGGAGGGAGGGCTGGCCCAGAGGTCAGCTTTGGGGCTTGTTGCTTTCTGGCACTGGCTGAGCCCAGGGGCAAGCAGACACAACAGAAGATGCCAAAGACAGAACCACTAAAGCAGCTTACATTTAAGAAGCTGGAGAAGAGGAGACAGCAAAATAAAGACGTATAGTTGGGCTGAGGGGTGCAAATACAGAGGCACAGAAGGCAAGGTCGGTGTTTCGGGAAAGAGGCAGTAACCAAGGAAGAGGACAAAACATGCCATGTGGAGTCAGCCAGAGGCAGCATGGAGGAAGAGGTTGGACAGACCCAGGTGCAAACCCAAACTATGCCGCTCACTAGAATTGTGGCCTTGGACAGGTCACAGAACCTCTCCGACCCTCAGTTTCTCCAACTGTAACACGAGGACGATGCTACCTTGGCTCAGGGCTGTTAAGAGGATTGCCTACATGTCTCAACTACAACACTCTGCACAGGGTGGGGTGGGCTGACCGCATTGAGCCCAAATTCTTCACCCCTCTCCTAACCTTGCCCTTCATCACCTGACATTAGGGTGCTTCCCTTAAAGACAGAGTAGGTTTCCCCAACCATGTGACTTATCTCGGAAAGCCAAGAGAAAAGGAAGTGGCCGTGTGCCAGTTGGAAACACAGGCCTCAGGAGAACTCAGATGTTTCCAACTGCTCTGCCACACCCCCACCACTGCAATGGCAGAGACATGCAGGGCAGGGCCATCACCCCGGGCATGTGGCTGAGGGCAAGCCAAATGCTAGCTGACCTCCAGACGTGGGAGGAACCCCCAAATCAGAAAAGCCACCCAGCTAGCTTCCAGCTGACCCCCGATTCAAAAGCAATAAATGCTTACTGTTGTACGCCACTGAGGTTTTGTGGCTATTTGTCGTGCAGCATTACTGTGGCAAGAGATAACTGATACAATGCCCAGCACAGAGGAGAACCTCAAAAAATGTTTAAAACACACATGCAGGGAGGATAACAGCTGCAAATCTATTGTCTCAGTCTCCCGTCCTGCTAAGTTTAGTGTTATTTCCCTCAACTGTTTCTCCATAGTCACCGAGGCCCAGAGAGTAAAAGAAGTTTGTAAAAAATTTTCTTTTTAGAAGTTTCTAGAAACACTAATTTTAAAGGACAGCAAGTTTATGCATTTCCTACTTGTTGTAGCATATCTATCTTTAGATAACAAATGCAAATGGAAAATAAAGCAGAAGAAAAGCTCTCCTGACACAGAAGTCTCTCACCTAAGACATCATTCACTTCTCAAATTACACACAATGAAATTGAGACACCGTAACACAGGAGACACACCAACGGCAATTCTTCATGTTTACAATTTCTTAGCTGATAGTGGGGAGAAGGGTATGGGGTATTTGTCGTATTATTCTCGATCATTTTTTTATTGTGGTAAAACATACATAATATCTGATTTACCATTTTAACCACTTTTAAATGTACAACGCAGTGGCATCAAACACACTCACATTACTGTAAACCATCGTCACTATCCATCTTCCTCTTTCATCTTCCCAAGCCCAAACTGCATATCCATTAAACATTAAGTCCCCATTTCCTGCCCTCATCCCATCCCCTGGTAATGCCACTCTGCTTTCTGTCCCTGTGAATACGACGATTCCAGGGACCTCATATAAATGGAATCCTACAGTGTTTGTCCTTTTATGGCTGGCTTATTTCACTTACATTAAGTTCTCAATGTTCATCTATGTCAAAGCACGTTTAAGAATTTCTTCCTTCTTAAGGCTGAATACTATCTCACTGTACGGATACCACATTTTTTTCATCTATTCATCCACTGATGGACATGAGTTGCTTCCAGCTTTTGCCTATCGTAAATAATGCTGCAATGTACATGCGCGTACAAATATACATTCATATCCCTTCTTGATCCGTTCTATATATCTTTATTAAAATCTTACTTTGAAACTTGAAACAAACTGAAAGAAATTCTTCCCTGGGGTGCATGGCTGGCTCACTCAGTGGACTGTGACACTTTTGATCTCAGGGTTGTGAGTTCGAGCCCCACGTTGGGTATAGAGATTACTTAAAAATAAAATCTTAAAAAAAAAAGAAAGTCGTCACTTCGCTAGCAGTCTTCAGGCATCACCTAAGGAAGTCGAGGGGATGGAACTGGTACCTAGGGCTTGCAATTCAACGCAATTTACCATGAATGATTTAATCCTACACCCACTGAAATAAACATGGCGATGAAATGAAAAGCCTTTGGAGGAGACAGGATTCTGAAGCATGCTGAGCTGAATGCAAAATGAATACACAGCTCACCACCCACTCAACCCCGTGCAATCAAGCAGAGTAAAGAGCCCGCAATGCCATGCGGTGGGCAAGAATGGGTGGTTTACCAAAGGCAAAACACTGTTTTAACTTCACTACTCAATAAAATCACCATAGGGCTTTCTCAGCAAAAAGCCAGAATCCTCTCAAGTTCTCCCAGAGCTTCTGACAGGTCATGTGGAAAGCTGATTCATCCAATAAATGTTTGTTGGCTATAGGAGCTCAAATGGACTGCACAGAGTGTGCAGCATGGACCACCATATTCCTTCCTGGGGACCCTGGAAAGGGTTGGAAAGAAAAGAGTGGGATCCTTAATGGTTTTTCAATATTCTAAAAGGCTTATTATCCAAAACGAGCATACAGGTTCAAATGCTTTGCAGGACTATCTATAAATAGCACCTTGACCCTAATCTGAAGAACTAGTTATGTGTTAATGAAGACACAGAAATTTGCCATCCAAAGGGTCAAAAACTTTTAGAAAGGGCCCTCAGATTTAAAAAAGACTTGAAACAGGCGCCTGAGTGGCTCAGTCGGTTAAGCGTCGGCCTTCAGCTCAGGTCATGATCCCAGGGTTCCGGGATCAAGTCGCACAACAGGCTCCCTGCTTGGCAGGGAGTCTGCTTCTGTCTCTGCCCCTCACCCCACTTATGCGCGCGCGCTCTCTCTCTCTCTCTCAAATAAATAAAATCTTTATTTTAAAAAAAACTGAAAAGTTCTCAATCTTTCAACTTGCTTATAAAGAAACAGACGCTTTGAAAGGTGAAATGACCCTCCCCAAATGGCTATGGGCCGGAAGGGCTGAGAAGGGCAGGCATGTCTCAGGGGTACCCCAACAAGGGCCTCTGAACCATCCTAGGTAGAAGTATGAGGGAGAAAAAAAAAACACATGGTTTCCATGCCTCTACCAACTGACAGTCAAGTTCTAAGCCACTGAAAACAGACAGGATATTTGTCAACTATTATCAAGTCTTGCTAGTGGCCCAGGCCCTATCTGCCTCCGGCCACACACAAGCCAAGGGTTGAAAGGGAGGCTTTTGTTTTGTTTTGTTTTAGCATAACGCTGACATGCAGCCCTCATAAATGATCACTTTCCATTTTCTACTTCAGCTTGGGCTTTTGATAGAATGAGTTCATACATCAATATGAATAGATCGATACAGTTCATAATTTATGAAGATGGGGAGGGAGGGGCAGATTGATCCTGCAGAAACATCCAGCCAATGCCTGCATCTCTCCTTCCTCCCTTCCTTCTTGCTGCCTGGGTTCGGTCATTTTTCAGTGCATTAACAACCCCACCGGAGAAGATTGGCAGGGAGTGAGAAAAATTAAAATGCATCCTACATAAGCTTTGCTAATAAAAGATTTACAGTTAAACTGCAAAAACGGTTTCTGTGGGTCATCCCTGGATTTCAGTGATCTATATTATTCCTGTCGAGCCTGCACCAATGGAAATAAAAGCTAATGACACACACGGACATAGCCTAGGGACCAGATCCAGGATGGGATGGAGCTTAGAGTAAGTCATAAGAGAGAAAGAGAGAGAGAGGGAGAGAGAGAGAGAGAGAGAGAGAGAGAGAGAGAGAGATGGAGAAGGAGCCAGGGAGAGAGAGAAGGAAAAAAGAAAGAGGGAAAGAGGCTCTTAAACATGACTATGAACTGCACTCGAATTCCATGAAACAAAGGTCAGAGCCATAGGGCCACAGCTGAAGAGGAAAGGGTGAAGTATTTTTTAAAGCATATATCTATGCACAAAACAGATACAGAATTTCCATTCCTGCCTTGCTTTGGTTTGCCTATCCCTGTCCACAGTGTTGTCAGACACACCAGTAACTTGGTTACTTTTTCTCTTTGTATAGATATATATTATCTTATATCTCAGTGATTTCGTCAAAAGTAAATTTCAAAGGAAGCTAACTTCTTCAAAAGAAACAAGCTACTACTCCCAGAGATACTATCAAAGAGTTACTTTAAAGCTTTCGAAAAGTCAAACATAAAACTGATGTCATTTTTCCCCCAACAATGTGTTTCTTCTTTTAAAGATAACCATTAACTGCATGCTTGTGCTCATTTGTTTGCTTTAATCTGTGAAAATAACATGGCCTAGAAAAGGGTCAAAAAGAATAAGAGGAAAAACTCAATAGCAAAACATTCTGGAAATCTGATTTTCCTTCGGAAGGAATGACAATACCAGAGAATCCACCCAAGCCGGAGGTGGGGAGAAGGGAAAGAAGCAAGAGAGAGCATTTACAGGAGGGGGTGGGGGAGGGGTCCCTGCTCCAGACAGGCAGCATCTCTAGGAACCCACCTGGAGATGGCTACACAGACAAGTCTTACTTAAACGGAAATCTGAAACACAGTACTAATCACTGGTAATTCATAATAATGGGTTCCTGATGAGCAAAATTAACATATAATCACATAATCCAACCATCTCTTTTGATTAATATCTTCGTGTTCTCTCCCCGGCTCTGACGATAGTGATGATGAGCAATCAAATATCAGAGAGGAAAAAGCCCAGAAAAGAAGGGAAAGCTAAATCTGGCCTGTGCACTCCAACAAGAGCAGACACACTGCTGTACGTAAAACAAACTGAACTCTCCATGTCTATCTAGAAAACCTTGGGGAAGGGTGAAAAAACAAATACAGATTAAAATGATGCCAAAAATAGGGGCACCTGGGTGGTTCAGTGGGTTAAGCTTCTGCCTTCGGCTCAGGGTCCTGGGATCGAGCCCCGCATCGGGCTCTCTTCTCGGTGGGGAGCCTGCTTCCCCCTCTCTCCACCTGCCTCTCTGCCTACTTGTGTTCTCTCTCTCTGTCAAATAAATAAATAAAATCTTTTAAAAAATGATGCCAAAAATGAAAGCTGCTCTTACCCTGGAAATATTGCCCTACTTCCAGCTCATGTTATACTAGGAAATTGGAAAAATTTCAGAGTCTTCTCTCAAACACGGTCACCCTCATAAAAATTCTCCTTTCAAAATGGCTCAAATCTCCTCCAGTGGAAACCTATTTGGCTTTTGCACCCTCCGCTAATGGCCCATAAACAGGCTGAGAGCTAGATTTAGTAGGTGTTCTCTTGATCCACTTTCCAAAACAGAACCTTAATAAGTTTCTCTCTCCCTCGGCACTCAGGAACCAAGACAATTTCTCTGAATCACAGAATTTCAACAATTTTTCCTTAAATATATAACTTAATACAAAGCTATTCTCCCTCTGGTACTTTTCTTTCCAGTAACTCACTTTTCAGAGGGTTAGGGTGTTTGAGTACAAGTACATACTGCCATCTGAGAATTAAAGTTGGCTCCAACATGACTACAATATGGTCTCTTCCTTCAAGGAGCTTATAATCTAGCAAAAAATAATCTAAATCTAAACATGGATACACACTCACACACACACACACACACACACACACAAGAATATAAGTGTACTAATAGAATAAAATGCAGCTACAAGTATCTAAAAATCCTCGTTTTAGATCAGCTATTTACTAAGGCTTTCTGGAATGCTATCATTCATATTACTGCTTGTGTTTTTCTGAGGTGAAGGCAGCAAGAGACCTTCCACGTCTGCCTTTATGGCTGCAGCCAGTGAGTCACTTCACTTCTTCCCACCTCGGTTCCCTTCTATTTAAAAGGGACCTATGATGATGCTTCTCCCCCCCCCCCCCCGCCCGCATCATTCATGGTTTAGCCCAAGATGCGAATGAGTCTTTCAGTCCCTCTCTACATATACAAACTGCGAAGCTCTATCCAAGCTAAGGAATTTTTGTTCATAAAATGTCATTTGGGGGGCGCCTGGCTGGTTCAGTCGGTTGAATGTCTGACTCTTGGTTTCGGATCAGGTCTTGGTCTCAGGGTCTTGAGACTGAGCCCCAGCGTCAGGCTCTGCACTCAGTCTGCTTGAGAGTCTCCCTCGCCTTCTGCCCCTCCCCCCACTCACTCACTCTCTCAAATAAAGAAGTACATCTTTAAAAAAATAAAAATAAGATGTCATCTGTTCAAATATAGCATTTTGTAATTTCCTCTCATCCACCTTCTGAAAGCTAGGGACTGACGAATACTATCAATTCCCTCAATATTAAAGGGGAACATTTTTCAATTAACAAGAGTGTTCCACAAAGAGCTATTATAACATAAATATTCAAAAGTTAAATTCTTCTGTGGATCAGTGATAAGAAAAAAACACAAGGGGGAAAAGATTCTATTTGCAAAAACCAACAATAACCTCAATCTATATAGGAATGACATCAGGAGTTAGCAAGACTGCGCAAATACAACGTTAACTGCCGCTTGACTAAACCGAGTAACGCCCTGTGTCACCAGATCACTAGAATTAGCTGTTCAGCATTCAGGAGGGATGTACATTTTAATCTGGTGATATAGTTACCAGAATTGGTCCACGATGATGTGTGCGGAAGAGGAGCAAGACAGAGAAAGGGGTTTTATTTATGCATTGTACATAAAGACATTTTAGACAACACAACACAAAACTATTAAACAAAAGAAGTTGGGGAGATGTCAATTCTTTCTAAATTGATGTGCAGTTTTAATGTAATTCAAATCCCAATCCCAATGAGATTTTTAAAAACTTGGTAACAGGGTGGCTGGGTGGCTCAGTCAGTTAAAACAGCCAACTCTTGGTTTCGGTTCAGGTCAGGATATCAGGGTCCTGGGATGGAGCCCGGCATCAGACCCTGCACTCAGCAGGCAGTCTGCTTGAGAAGTCTCTCTCTCCCTCTCCCTCTCCCCCACCACCTCACTCTAAAATAAATAAATAAATCTTTAAACAATTTTTTAAAATTAAAACTTGATGACGTAATTTTAAAATAAACAAGTGAGAATAGCTAAAATATTTTTGAAAATGAGAAGTGATAACAGAAGGACAAAAGCCATATCACATATTAAAATGTACTATAAAGGCACTATAGTTAACTATATTGATACAAGAAGGGTGAGACAAATTAATGGGACAGAAGCAAAAGTCCAGAAAAAAATGCCCTAATATATACAATAACATATGATAAATGAGATATCACAATTAATGGCGGAAGGGCTAGATTATTCAATAAACGGTCCTGGAAAAGTGGCTGTTTCAAAATAAAAATCAACTTGCACACTAACTGCATACTATCCATCAAAATTCCACAGAGATTAAAAATTAGAAGTCTAAAAATGAGACCAGTATAAAGAAGAAGAAAAATTATTCAGGGAAATCATGGAAAAAATCAACATGTGAATCTGCGTAAAAAAGTACTATTTCTGGGACGCCTGGGTGGCTCAGTTAGTTAGGCCACTGCCTTCGGCTCAGGTCATGATCCCAGGGTCCTGGGATCGAGTGTCACATTGGGCTCCTTGCTGAGCAGGGAGCCTGCTTCTTTCTCTGCCTCTGCCTGCCACTCTGCCTGCTGTGTGCTCTCTCTCTCTCTCTGACAAAGAAATAAATAAATAAAATCTTTTTTAAAAAGTACTATTTCTGTACCTCAAAATCAACTATAAACAAAGTCAAAAGCCAACCAAGTGGGAAGCACAATTTGCCAGAAATGACAAAGGAATAATACACTAATCAGTAAGAAAAACATAAAGACCTCAATATGAGAGCGAAGAATACAAACAAATGACAGAGGAAAGAAAATGTGCAAGAGCTCTATTAATCAAAGAAATTCAAGCTTGAAACACTAATAAGTGCTCTTCCCATGTCTAGTGGTGATGTAAATTGGAACAACCCTTCAAGAAATCAATTTCATAATAATGGCTTAAAGTGCCATAAAATATACACATGCTTTCGCCCAGTAATTCAACATCTAAGAATCTTCTGTAAAGAAATCATCAGAGTTGCAGAAAAGATTTATGAGCAAAAATAGCCAGCACAGAGTTACAATGGCAAGAAAAATTGGAACCTTAAATGGATTCGTTCCTTTCCAGCAAAGGCTCTCTCAATGAAGCTCAGAATTAAGAATATAAGAGGTTTGCCTTTTGATTTATAGGCACTCTCTCCTTTCTTCTCAAGAAATGAACAATAGACTGCCACAGTCAGTTTCCTACCATTCTCAAATCGATTCTGTAATATTTAGGTCATCCCAGCAAAACAGTGTCTTTTTGATCCTTCAGACTCACTATCTCCTAGGCAACTGATTGAATGAAAAAAAATATATAAGGCTTCACTGAGAAACATATAATTTTTAAAGACTTGAATAAACAGAATGACACATCTTGTCCTTCAGCTGGGAGGGGGAGTGGCAGGGGATGTTAAAGGGAAAGAGACAGACAGACAGACAGGCACAGCCAAATAGTGCATTAACAGCACTTTGTGTCGTAATCTTTAAAAAAAAAAAAAAAAGACCCAGCTTTATTGAGATAAAATTTACATGCCATAAAATTTACCCATTCTAGGTGTGTGATTAAATGGTTTTTCTAGAGTTACCGAATTGTGTGACCATCACAACAGTGTAATTCTGGAACATTTCTGTCACCGCAAAAGAAACCTCTTGCCCATGAGCAGTCTACCTTCCATTCTGACACCCAGCTCTGGGCAAGCACTAAGCTACTTTCCATCTCTACGGATTTGCCTATTCTGAACACTTCATACAAACAGCATCACACAACAAACATACAATCTTTAGTGTCTGGATTCTTTAATTCAGCATCATGTTTTCGAGGCCCATGCATGTGGTGGCATGTATCGGTCCTTCACTCCCTTTTATTGCCGAATAATGTTCCACTGTGTGGAAAAACCACATTTTGTTCATCTGTTCAGTGGATGGACATTTGGGTTGTTTCCATTTGGGGGCCATTATGAATCATGCTGCTGTGAACATGACTGTCCAGGTTTGAATACAGACATATGTTTTCATTTCTCTTGGGTATGGACTGCTGGGCCATGTGCTAACTCTCTACTTAACAGCGTGAGGCGTGGCCGGACTCTTTTCCAAATCAGCGGCACCAGTTCACATCCCCACAAGGAGTGTATAAGTTGTTCATAGTATTCCCTCACAAGCTTTTTAATTTCTCAAGGATTGGCAGCGAGGACCCCTTTTGAATTCTTCATATTAGGATCTTAATCCTGCTCTCCTTTTTTTCATAATCAGTGTTAGCTAAAGTCTGTCAATTTGTTGACTATTTCAAAGAACCAATTTCTGATTTGAGTAATTTCCTGTATTTTCCTATTCTCTCTTTCACTTATTTCCACTCTAATCATTATTATTTCCTTCTCTCTAGTTGCTTCAAGCTTGGTTTGCTCTTCTTTTTCTAGTTTCTTTTTAAAATATTTTTTAGTAAGTAATCTCTATGCCCAGAATGGGGCTTGAATTGAACTCGCAACCCTGAGATCAAGAATCACACGCTCCACCAACTGAGCCAGCCAGGTGCCCATCTTTTTCTAGTTTCTTAAGGTAGAAAGTTAGGGTACTGACAATCCCACTTCGGGCAGATATCCAAAGTTAACGAAATCATGATCTCAAAGAGATACCTGCACCCCCATGTTCACTGCAGCATTATTCACCAGAGCCAATACATGGAAACAACCTAAGCATCCAGCAAGTGATGAATGAATGAAGAAAATGTCACACAAGTGTGTGCACGTGCATGCACACACATGCGTGCATACAAACACACATACTGGAATATTATTTAGCCATAAAAATAAGGAAATCCTTCAATTTGTGACAACATGAATGAAGCGTTGAGGGCATTACACTAAGTAAAAATGATAGAGAAAGACAAATTTTGTATCTTCTCCCATTAACAACAACTAAAAAAAAAGATAATTATGGGAGCTAAGAGATGTGTTAACCAACCTTATTGGGGAAATCATTCCACAATATGTACATGTATCATATCATCACACTCTACACCTTAAACCTACACCTACACAACATTATGCATCAATTATATCTCAGTAGAGCTGGGGAAAGAAGTAAAGTTGGGGTTTGATTTGAAATCGGTTTTCTTTTTGAATACAGGCACATAAAAAAGCTGTCGTTTTGCTCTAAGCAATGCTTTAGCTATATGCAGGCGATTTCTGGAGATTGTGTTTTCATTTTCATTCATTTCTAAATATTTCAAAATTTCCCTTGGGGATTCTTCTTTGACCCACTGGTTATTTAGGAGTATATGGTTTAATTTCCATATATTTGTGAATTTCCCAAATTTCCTTCTGTTGTTGATTTTAATTTAATTCCAGTATGGTTGGAGAACATACTCTGTATGATTTTAATCCTTTGAAATTTACTGAGCCTTCTTTTATGGCCTAACATATGGTCTATCCTCCATGTGCATCTGATCACTGGTAGCTTCATGGAAACAACACTTCATTATTATTGTCCATAAATCTAATTTCTTCCCAACATTCTGGGGTCTTGTCAGCAGTTTACCTCTTTTAATAACAACTACTACCGTATTCAGTGATTCCTGGTTCACTCTCTCATCATCCTCTGCCCCAAGCTTCATTCTCTTCCCTCGTTTTTATCCTGACAATTCCCTGAGGGAATTAACAAGAGTAGGCTCCTTATTTTAGAGATGGGAAAAGAGAGTATAAGACTTGCCTAAAGGCCCAAAGAAACTTCGGGGGTGAAGCAGAAGTCGGGGCCGGAGTCCACCAACAGTGCTTCTTTCTGCAACAAGGCCCTACTACCACTGAGCTTATTCAGGTCTCCAGGAAACTACAAATGGAACAGCAGTTCACTCCTCCTCAAATGTGTTTCCTTGAGTGAGCACATGCGCATGCCCTCACACACACACATGCGCGTGCACGCATACACACACACACACACACGGCGGTTTCTGACCGTTCTCTATTTCCCTTCCTGGTTGGGGACTGTGCCGGTGGTCCACCTGGCACTGCAGCTGGGCCCACTGTCCGTCTGACCATGGGTTAGGGAGGTATGCCAGGAAATGTCCTCGTTGTTCAGGGCACAACGGTCCCAGGGCCTCACAGGCACAAAAAAGCCATGAATCCGAAGACTAAATTGAAGCCACAGGTAACATCAGGGGACCAGGCTGTGATGACGGACCAAAAAGTGTAATTAGAAGAAACTACAGGAGAAAAGCCTCCTTTTCCATGGCTTTCAACAAGTGAAGACAGTTGCCGTCCCAATACAATACCTCTAATCAATTACCTTTAATTAATCTATCAGCTCTCCACCTGGATTAATCTCCCTTTGGGAAAGAGAATCCTACGTGGGCCTTAGCTAAGTTCAGTCCCTCTGATCAGAGGGGTCCCTGGGAAGAGGCTCCATGTCCTCCTTCGTGGCATGTCAACAAGCAGGTCCCTATACCAGGCAGAAGACTGGGGCACTTTCAGGGAGGGACCTCAGCCACCGCAGGAATCCTAGATTCCAGAAGTCTAAACGGCAGGCTATGTGGGTTTTCCTCACAGCTCCACAAGTGGGTTCATTACCTGAACTTAGGATGGCAGCCTCTTTCACTAATAGGAGGAGAGAGCAAACAAACCTCTTCCTTATGCCCAATCGGGGCTTTAATGGTATCAAGGAGAGCTAAGATCCCCAGTTTTCAATTGAAGCAGGTAGAGAAGGTGAGGGGGACTCTCCTGACTCTATGGGGCTACTGTTGTGTCATCACAAAATCCGCCCCTAGAATCCCAGTTGTGTCCTGACCCAAGTCCCAGGTAGAGCTGGCCCCACATTCACTGGGCCGGTCCCCTCGGCCCACTTTTCCTGCCAAAGCCCAGCCTAGGCGCTCTTCAACACAAGGACCCAAGAAATGAACAAGAGAAAAAAAAATCCCTTTCAGCTTGTCACTTGAGGACCTCCCAAAAGGACTGGTTTTCAAGTTTTAGATTCAGGGAATGTTCTCCCAGCCTCGCCCAACTTGTGTTTTCATGGCCGCGGGCTTTAAAGGCTTCCTGAGCGTCTCTCACAGTGCCGCTGCGCTCGCGTGGCCACTGCCACGCACTAACTTCAACACTCTCTGTGCAAGGCCAGAACCGAAGATGAACTCAAGAGATGCTCAGGCAGCTCCCTGCCCTGAGTTTTCAAGTTGGGCGCATCCCAACTAGTATTCAGTAAAATGCGGTCCGAGGATCAAACAGAAGTGGGTTTCCCTAACAGAGGACATCTGAGAGCCTATGACATGCTATGGTGATTGTCGGTGTCAAAGACGGTGTTAGTGCAGGCTGTCGTAGCCAAAATTCATGCGTCCGGAGAGCCAATTTTCTCTCCCTTTTTGTTTCCTTATCGCTCTTTCTCTCCGTCCCTCTTTTGTGGGATATTTTGCAGGGCCCTAACTCTGCAATGCACACTGGGAAATGTTGGCCTGGTGTCTATCTGAGCATGTCACACATGTTGCATGGCCTCCTCTCTAGGAAGTGAGAATATACAATAGCATCCCTTTTAGAACATGCCTTTCAACAGACAAACCCAGGCCCCCCAAGGTCCAACCCAGAACTGATGAAAATAAGCACTGCCTACAACAGGGTTATGTGGTTGGTCAGTACTGTCCTCGGAGCCTGGTGTGCTGGAGGGAGGTTGCATGATTCTAGCATTCTGTACCAGGTGAATTGTAAATGACTCTGTAACATGAGAAAACTGCAGTCATCCAGATTACATGGACTCTGTGCTTTTCAAAGTTACCTAAGGCTTCAGGCCAGCAATGAAAAAACCAAAGAAAGAAGTCAGATTTACAAGTGGGTTATGCACTATGCAGTGTTTGAAATTCCAAATGCTTTTTCTCATAGAAACAAAGTCATAAGTGGTGATTAAGTTCTCAGACTAACCCACAGTGTAGCTAAAACACATCTGCAATGTCATCAACTAACAAAACCCCCAAAACAATGAAATTAAAGAAAAAACATTTTTATTTACTGAGAATACTCATGCTCAGTGGTATACTGAGGGGAGCGCGGTGGGGTGGGGGTGGGTGGCTCATGCCCAGGCAAGAAGGGGCTTCCTGTAGAGAACTGACAAATGATAATGAAGCTAGCAAAGTCAGTAGGCTCTTTATTTCACCACCTGCTGACAACTGAAAACAACATCAGTCATAAAATATTGCTCCTTTCAAGAAAATTGGGTTCAACAAGAAGTAAAGAAGTAGTTGGGGTACCTGGAGCTACCTGGTAAGACTCTGGCTTACCTACAGGAATTTTAGTGGGCTTCTTCACTGTGTTCAAATCAGTAACTACACTTAGAGTCATGCCTACAGGAGTTCTTCCCCCCCCCCCCCCCGCCCCAACGCTTATCGACAATGATCCTGGTCAGCAGGGGTATAACAGATGGGACAAGGATGGGGAAACGGATTCTATGAGTTCAATGAACAAGAATTAGAAGAGAAAGGAAAGGAGCTAAAGAGAACACATGTGTAATGTGAGAAGCTGTGGGTCTAAGATGGAATGGCAGGAACTGAGAACACCAAAAGTCAGAGGAACCAAAGGCTTCTCCCGCCGGGACAAAGAAAAGGCGGGCAGGAGGAAGAGTTTCCTAGGAGAGCCACCAGGTGGAGCCACCACCGTAGAACCCCTCTGTGGCTGTCCTCTGTATGGACTTGGGTGGAAACCCAGCGGGATCATTCCAGAGGACACTAACTCCTCTAGTGTTAACACCTTGGAACCAGGACACAGAGACTGAAAGGAGATAAATATAATACAAGAAAATTTCTTAAAGCCAAGTTCATCAGTTCCATATAAAAATATACGGAAAATGGACAATGACAACACCCACTTGGAAGGGCATTTTCCACCCATTTCGTCACCATCCCTAGATCCAAGAGGCAGTACTACTCTGATAAGAGAGTAAGTAGGGGCAACATGGCAACATACTCTAACAACAGCTACCGGTCCCACCGAGCCCATAACACAGGCTCCCAAGAGAACCCATCAGTAATACAGCCAGGGATCAATTACTTAACAAAATCTCTTTATGGTCCCTTTACTCTCAAACTTTCAAGAATAAGGCGCCCTGGGAAAGAAGATGATAAATGCACACACAGACACATTTATACAGATGTATTATTATTGAATTGCTATAAAATTATATCCATCCAGGTTCGCTGCCAGGTGGCCAGCTTTATTTCCATCTCCCCATTACCACCAGCTCAGGTGATAGCCAAGAGCTTCCACACAACAGTAATGCCTTCTCTTAACTTCCTACTCTTCCGTCTGACCATAAAAGCCAGCAGTTCAGGTAAAGTCAACAGGTGATGTGGAGAGTTGGAGAAAATCTGACCCAACACGCCACATTTTCAGATCCCTAGGTAACCAGGGTGATTCACATTTGCTCCTCCAAAAGGAAATTTGAAAGGAAAAAAGTCTTGTTTCTATAAACCAATTCCCAGATCTCGCATCTACCTTAAACAACAAAGCACTGGAAAACCAAAGCAGTTGACATTTTCTTTATTAAAGACACACTTTTTCCATCCTTTGTTTACAGTTTCATTTCAAACAAAGAGCCCACAGCCTATCAAGGGAACCAGGCCACCTCCTTGGAGCCAACCCAGAGTTCCACAGCAGCACGTGCACGTTCGCACGCACGCGCACTCACGTCCTGACAAACAAGGCAACACGTACCTCGAGAACGTTACTCTGAGGAGCCAAGTAAAGGCTAAAGAAATGGGAGTTTGAAAAAACATTTCCCCTTCAGTAGTCATATCTGTTCAGGGACTGCAATGACTGGTGCTGGGGGAAAAGGAAGATAAACATTCGGTACAATTCTTCTGACAGCGACAGGCAGCAGACCAGAATGGAGAGGCCTTCCATGTGGCAAACACGAGGCCCATATCATGCTGGGGGGGGTGTGTATACATCACCCATCCACACGCAAAATGAATTCTGAAGCATTTCTACATTAACTTTTAAAGCACCAGTGTGTCACCAGAGGCAGAGCAGCTGTCGGTTGCTCTGTCAAGGACAACTTTTGAATGAAACCTGCCTGAAGGACTAAACACACGCAAAATGAGCCCACAGAGTCATGTTCTACAATCCAAGTCATATCCACATGGCAACTCCGAGAGCAACCCTCCCCCAGCTCAACTTGAATCCCATCTTGTAACATCAGGGCTAGACCTGTTACGGATAACATCTTTGAGACCATCAGATCTTCCAGCATTAATCCCTGGAAGGGGCAGTAAAATGCAGATGCACAACAAACCTTAAATAAAGATGGTAAAAGCAGTTTATCTTTCAGAAGGCAGATGCCAAAGTAGCAGAGCGACTTAAAAAGATGATCATAAAAGACATTTTATATTAGGAGAGCATAATAATAATAATAATAATAGCAAAGAATAATAAATGTGCAAAATACAATAGAGACTTACCAAACACTGAATTCATGATAAACTGGAAATAGAAACAAGGACACATAAAGCCAACCAGAAACCTGCGGAGTGGCTTCACATTCAGAATGACAGAAATAAATAAGAGACATATCCCCAACTCGCCATTAAAAAGATTTAAGAAATGCACACAGCTTTCTTAACATTTCCCACAGGATACAACAGACTGCAAGGGCTTGCAGGCAGGACTGTTGGTGTTCATCTAGGGCTTCTATCTGTCCCAGCACCAAGCACAGGGCCAGTAGACGTGCACTGCTGAACGTTCATTCATTAGGATGCAGGTAAAAGTGAGGAAGGAACAACAGCCCAAATCCTGTGTGGCAGGGGGTTCTGAGAGAGGCAGCTTCCCCATGAGGTCTGCTAATGATGCAAAACCTGAGGAACTAAAGCCCCAAAATAGAAGCCAGTCCTTACAAAGGCCAGTGCAGTATTGATTACAGGCTGGATACTGGACCTCTCACATAACGAAAGTTGCTTGGGAAACCCTTCTGAGGATGAAAGCAAATGATTTTTTCTTTCCTTTAATTCAAGTAGAAATGGACAAAATCCTCCTTGCTCATTTTCAAGTATGTATCGAATGTATTTGCTTGTTGACTGTGAAAATGTCGACTTTGTTCAGTTTTGTTTTTAAACTCAAGGTTTGAATGTTTTTTTCAAAAAAAAAAATTCCTCCATACATCAGTATTTCAACTTAGGAGTGTGCGTTGTTTTTCTATACGGGCTTAATGAGAGAAGAAACAAAAGAATAAATCATTCTCAGAAGGAAACAGACAACCTTTTTCTGTCTGGTTCATGAGAATGTCATTTGGCTCCAAGAAAAATTTTCAGATTGTCTGGCTACAATTTGTCAGCATTCTGGAGTCTGGGGTAACTTCAGGATATACAACATCCATGCTGCAAGTGTAAATGAAAAATGACTTCTTGCTCCTTGGGAAAAGCTTGTTTTAAATGGAAATCTCCTTCACCATGACTCGGGTAAGGCCCAGAGACATGGCCAGGGGTGGGAGCAGACACAAATGTCCTCACAGCCCTAATGCCTGGGATGTATAACCGACAGCAGCCAGGCCATCTGGAGGAACTGGGGAACTGTTCTCTCTCTCTCACTCTGCCTGTCTTTCTCAGTTTCAGTCACATCTTTTTCTCAAATGAAAAGCACATGGAGTCATTCCAGTACCTCCCTAAATCAACTCTGTAGAAATCCGCAAAGGTTAAAGTTAAAAACTGAAACTAATCAGTCCCCAAATGGTTTCCATGGTCCTGGCCTCTCCTCGGGGCTACTAGTAGCTTCCTTCAAACCTAGGGTGGTTCTTGATCTTGTATGGGGGCCTGAGGAAGGCGAGCTCATCCCACGCTTTTGGGTGAGCTCATCCCACAGAGGTGAGGTAGTACAACCCACTTGCCATCACCGCAAAGTGGGGCATGTCCCCAAGCTGCTGGCCACAAGTGGCAAAGTTCTTCAGCTAAGTCTGTCTCAAGTTCAGGACCCGGTGAAGTAGTTCAATTTCAGACTCATAACAGATTTTGATCTTTCTTTATTAAAAGAAGAAGAACCCGTGTTAATTCTATTAAATTCTGACAGGGTCCAAGGGTGAATCACAAGGTGGACTCAAACACCCCAAGAGGGAGCCCATGTTAATGAAACAAAGCAGCCTGTTACTAAACTCTGAAAGCAACTGCCCTCCGTAACAACAGCAGCAGACAAAAACATCAGGAGATTTCTAGGGACAAAGCTTGGTGGAAACAAAGGAAAAGAGAAGACTTGGGTCATTGACAATAACTCATAAAACTTGAAAAATTAGTTGCATGGAAGTGTTTACAGTAACCAGAAACATCCCACAGATTTAGCCTCTGATCCTAGTTTTAAGAGGGAAAAAAGTGGTTTTTCATTGATTTGGGGTGGGAAAAAAATGTAGCTTTTGAGCTCAGCACAATGAACTATTTATCTGGCCTGACAAGGCCAATCAATCCACCCCGCTGTTTATTATAAGGAGTAGTAGGATACTGTTAGTATTGACGGGTGGGGGCAGGGCCAAACACGGCGCTGGCCCTGGGTACACAATGCTTCCCTTCAACTGGAAATTGATGTTTGGCCCAGGTGACCTGGGGGTCAGTGTGAAGCCTGGGACAGAATGAAGATGGTATTTTATGTGTTTCCTATTTACAGAACGCCTCCATGGGCTAAGGTCTCGGATCTACCAGCAGATTCATTACATAAAATACCCAAGAGTCAAAGGTTGGTCATAATCAGGCTGCGGGCCTAAAAGGAAGGACCCTCTCCCCCACCCCCCCCACCCCACCGTTAGTACCTTTTTCTGGATCATGACAAATTCCGAGGAGGATCTCAGAGGCCAGATTTTTAGTTGTAAAGAGGCAATTATCTGAAAAGTTGGATTCCTTCTTTGATTTAAAGTTCTCAGGTAATTTTTACTCAACTCATCTGGATAATTACCTTAATTCCTTAACTTAATTAATTCCTTATCTTGTTAAGTTAATTAATTACCTTAATTCTCTTATTTACTTTACAAGAGCAGGGCTGGCAGGAGAAGCCTTGCGGCTCGTCACCACGTGTGTGCCCGTCCTTGGCTCACTGGCCCAAGAAGCCTGAGGAGGAACAAGAGGGGCTCGGGGCAGCAAGCAAGGGTTGGGAATACAGACAGACACACTGACTTCTAACTCTCTGAAACCCAGGAAGGCAGGCCTCAGGAGTTCTGGAACTTATTTGCAAGAATGCAGGAGGCACTTCAGGGGACAACTATAGTCTGACAGCAAAGTATGCTTCATTCTTAACATGGGAAACCCCCTGCATTGGTAGGATGGGCTTTAAAAAAAAAATAGAAAACAAGAAAAGAAAGAAAATCCTATAGCTGCTAACCAGCGTGGGCCGCCAGCCAATACTCCATTTGAATAATTAAAAAAGGAAATGTAACTCAGGGCAGCTGGAGGGGGAAGAGGAAGAGGCAGGAAGGAAGAGAGACACAAAGCTAATGTCTCAAGCACTATGATCAATGGACAGTTTATTGGACAAATTCTTATGCTGTCTAAATTTTATGAAAGATTAGCTGTTCTTCCCTGTGGTTATGTAAACTTGCCATCTTTTTTCTTTTTAATGGAACTCTTTGCTAATACATTTCCTGCTCCTGCTTTTGAACAGCTCTATATTTCTGTTTAAGGAAGTAATCAGCCCATGAAAAGCCTGCCACTGAACACTACCCTGCCCCGGGGCCTGCTCTGTGTGAGCGTAGGGGCAGGAAAAGCTGAGGAAATCTCCTGGGACCACAGGAGAAGTCAGTTGAGCCCTCTCTTGTCATCTCAAACAGCGGTGACACGAAGGGCCAGGTATGGGAGAAAACAACACCCCAGCGAGCTAATACCTGAGAATCTGCCTTGAGGTCTCAACCCAGGCAGACAAGATGGTTAAAGTTCCCTTGGTGAGAGCGATGTCTGAGCTCTATCTGTGCACATCTGTCTCCTAAACCTAGAGAGACACGGTCTGTGTTTGGGAGGCCAGCAGGCAGAGAGAAAGACCCTGACAAAGCCTGCCTTTAAATTAAAAACAGAGCATGGCCAGACACGCACAGCTCAGCACGCGCCATAACATTCTCTAAAGTCATCTTTCTTCCACAAAAATAGATATGAAAGTGAAAGCTAATGTCCTAGGAAAATCATCATTTGCAAATCTAGTCTACTTTCTTGTTGTGAAAAAAAATTGTATTCGTTCCCTTTACTATAGTCATTACATTGTTACTCGCTGTGTGTGTGTGTGTGTGTGTGTGTGTGTGTCCAAATTATACGAAAAAACAAAAGGCAACTGCCATTCAATTTTTCAGCAATTCAGAGTTTGACACAGTTCACCCGGAAGTTTCCAGTTTGGGTTTGTATGGGGGGAGGGGTTTGTTCTTCTTTTTCATACCTCTCTTATTGGTTCTCAGAATTGTTTCAGAAGATAGCAGAGCGTTTCCGCTGGACACTTCATGCATGGGTTTTTCTGGAGCTTTGCTGGAGAGAGGGTCTTTCTTCATTTCTTTCTTTATTTCCTGTGCGGATAAAAGGAAAACAAGACTATTGTTTGAAATTTTTAAATAGCTCTTCGGCTATGTTAAGCTTCAGCTTTCTGGAAATGAACTCTAATGAACTCAACTCGGTATAACATGATGTTTGAAAAATACCATTTCCGATGTTGTTGTGGCTTGTTTTCCTTACATTTATTACTGAAGCACCTGCTCCCGTAAAGTAAAATGATGTCCACTATGGTGACGTGACCTCATGTGACTCTGACCAGAAAGTCATAGTGACCAGAAAGGGAATACCGTATTGCACAGCTCCAAGTGACAGCCTGTCCTACTTTTTGAACAAGGACAAGCTTTGGCCAGGTAGATTCGCCCCCTAAGAGCCTTCTGGTTTCTATCCTTCCCAACAGGGGGTTAGAGAAATATATTCTCAAATCACCATTGTCTCACAATTATGCTAAACCCAAAAGAAGGGGACTTAAAGTTCATTTATACTCAACAAGTTCCTCTGGGTCTCTTTAACTCCTGACAAAGAAAAATATAAGGAGGACAAACAGAAATAAAGATCATCATTCTAGGCCAGGGATCAGCAGAGCCCACCACATGTTTTTATAAATTAAATTTCACTACAACATGACCACCTTTATCCGTTGAAGAATTTTCTAAGGCTGTTATGATGGCAGAACTGAGTATTTGGAACAGAGATCAAAGCATAAAATACCTGGCCCTTTATGCAGAAAGTTTGCTCTAGCTGGTCTCTTATCAAAGATCCATTAAAGGGGGCGCCTGGGTGGCTCGGTTGGTTAAATGTCTGCCTTCAGCTCAGGTCATGATCTCAGGGTCCTGAGATTGAGTCCCGCCTCTGGCTCCCTGCTCAGTGGGCAGTCTGCTTCTCCCTCTGCCCTGCCCCTCCCTACTGCTTGTGTGCGCACTCGCTCTCTTCTCTCTCTCTCTATTGCAAATAAAAAAAATAAAATCTTTATAAAAAGCCATTAAGATATAGAATTTAGCGGTGCTTAGGTGGCTCAGTCGGTTAAGCATCTGCTTTCAGCTCAGGTCATGATCTCAGGGTCCTGGGATGGAGCCCCTGCATTGCATAGGGCTCCCTGCTGAGTGGGGACCCTGCTTTTCCCTCTCCCTCTGCCTCTACCCTTGCTTGTGCTCTCTCTCTCTCAAATAAATAGAAGGGAGTTGAGGGAAACTGGAAGGGGAGGTGAACCATGAGAGACTATGGACTCTGAAAAACAACCTGAGGGTTTTGAAGGGGCCGGGGGTGGGAGGTTGGGGGAGCCAGGTGGTGGGTATTAAGGAGGGCACGGATTGCATGGAGCACTGGGTGTGGTGCAAAAACAATGAATACTGTTACGCTGAAAAGAAAAAAAAAAGATACAGAATTTAAAGACCTGATGGCTGAGACAATTACTTCAAATTACTCTAATAATTGACATAATTATTTTTGAAAGCATCAATAGCCCAAAATGATAGTAACTCACAAACTGCAGGTCTGGAGCAGAGGGTTACCAAGCCTGTCTGAATCCATGATTAATTACACCAACTGGGGAAAAAGCGAAAACTAAGTGGCTAGACCCAGAGCATGGCTGAGCGGCAGGAAGGGCGATGTGTTCTTTAGGAAGAACATGGGGCAAGAAATGGAGATGGGCTCCTTCTATGGAATAAACATGAAGAGAGCAAATTAGGTAGGGGGCTGAGATTCAGCCTGGGCAGAGTGCAGAGGCAGAAAGAAAGGAACAAAAAAGGTTGTCAAAACATAGCTACTGGCCAGCAGCTTCCTACACACCCGGGTGTTAGTTACCGTATCCAATTCCCCAGCTGCTGGCTCAGTTCACAACAGCCTCACCCTCCCTCCTTCACCAGGGCCCCACCGGAAATCAGCAACTGTGGCTGGCACTTTGCTGGGTTGAGAGTTTCAGCTGGCGTCCCAGGCCAACCCAGCACAAAGCTGTGTGCACGCGTGTGTATGTACACGGACTCCCACCTCGGCAGCCGTGGCACCTGCTAGAACAGCAGTTGCCGGGGGTTTCTGTAGCCTCACAGGCAGATGGCATCAGGGGATAATCTGCAAACATTGGCCGCCTGAGCCACATGATGGGATGCTTTCTTAGTGATGGCTGGCAGGATGCTGTGGCTTGAGAAGTAAAGAAAACAAGCCACCACGGGGGCTCATTCCCCAGAGGTTGCTTCTTTGGGGGGAGAACAGTTGCTCAAACCTCCCTTTGCGCTGCAATGTGGACATGACTGTGCTCACACAGACCTCCCAGCTGGACACAACATAACATGGCGATACAACATCCAAGGTCACCAAGGACTAATTCAGAGAAATTCTGTGGGTTGTGGGCGACATGTCAAGCATCTGCTTAGCACTAACTGCTAAAGGCATGCAGTTGGGGAACGGTGAGGGAGGGACAAAAGTCTGAGAGACTGGCGTGATCACTGGCGAGAACTTTAGAAGCTGTGACTGGTTTTTGTTTGTTTGTTTGTCTGCCTGTCTGTCTTTAAGTAATCTCTGTACCCAGCGTGAGGCTCAAACTTGAGACCCCAAGATCAAGAGTCACATGCTTCAGCACCAGCCAGCCAGGCACCCCTAGAACTTGTGATTGTTAAGAATACTCAAACCCGGGGTGCCTGGATGGCTCAGTGGGTTAAGCCTCTACCTTTGGCTCGGGTCATGGTCCCAGGGTCCTGGGATCGAGCCCCACATCGGGCTCTCTGCTCAGCAGGGAGCCTGCTTCCATTCCTCTCTCTCTGCCTGCTTCTCTGCCTACTTGTGATCTCTGTCAAATAAATAAATAAAAATCTTAAAAAAAAAAAAGAATACTCAAACCCAAGGCTTCAGAGAAGCACCCTGTGAGGTTGGAAGGACGAACCTGATCAAGCAGGTGCTTAAGGGCTAAGACAGCAGCACCAGAGAGAGGTTGGTTCATAAAGCCCAGATTCCACTGTCCCCTCAATGACTGTTTATATGTGCCACACAGAGAAGCCTAACAGTGACCACATTTCTTAAGTTCCTTCTTAGATGGAAGCAGGAAGGAGACAAAACTTAAAATATGCCCCATATTTTTCCAGAGAAACAAGACACACAGATACAGCAGTGCCCCGTGTAGACCCTTCACCTGTGCAACACCCAGGCACACAGGCTCAGTGTTCCCCCAGACTCAACATCTTCTCTCTGACCTGCTTCTTTTCTGGAAGGGAGGGGAGCTATCCTGCCTGAGAGCCCATCATCCACCCATTTACACAGGCTGGAAAACTCAGTGTTAACCCCCATACCTAACCAGTCACCCAGTTGGGCTCAATCTACTTCCTCAACCTCTCAGTTTCTCTCTGTTCCTCCTAGGCTACCTTAAAACTATGAATACTGGGCAAAGAACTCAAAGAGATGTTTCTCCAGAAAGATAGACATATAGCCAGTAAGTACACAACAAGATATCCAACATCATTAGCCATTAGGGAAATACAAATCAAAACCATAATGAGATGCTCCTTCATACCCACTAAAGTGCCTAGTAATTTTTTAAAAAAGGAAAATAGTGTTGATGAGGATGTGGAGGAACTGGAACCATTGTGCATTGCTGGTGGGAATGGAAAATGATGCCACCACTATGGAAAACAGTATGGGAGTTCCTCAAAGTTAAACACAGAACTGTGTGACCAAGCAATTCCACTCATAAGTTATATACCTGAAAATACTGAAATCAGGGACTCAACATTTATGGCAGTAGCCAAAAGGTGGAAACAACGTAAGTGTCCCACAACAGATGAATGGATAAACAAGATGTGGTATATCCACACAACAGAGTATTATTCAGCCTCAAAAAGGAGTCAAGTTTTGAGACATTCTACAACAGGTATGAGCCTAGAAACCATTATACTAAGTGAAATACACCAGACAAAAGGACAAATATTGTATGATTCCACTTATATATTGCAGCTAGATGAGGCAAATTCATAGAGACAGAAAGACTGCAGGTTACCAGGAAGTGGAAGGGGGGATGGGAGTCAATATTTAATGGTTACAAAGTTTCCATTTGGGGTGACTAAAAAGTTTTGGATGGAGATAAGGACGATGGTTGCACAACATTGTTCATGTAGCTTATGCCACTGAACTGTACATTTTGAATGGTTAAGATGGCAACTTTTCTGTTATATGTAATTAACCACAAGAAAACAAACACGTGCTAACAGGGGAACACTTGCCATGCGCCCAGGCTGCTCTCAGAGCTTCACCTGGATGGCAATTTGTAGTCTGCACGACAACCCTGTTCCCCAGTGACGCACACAGCAGGACACGGAGTGCTGAGAAAGCCTGCCAAACAAACAGGAGTCAGAATCGGAACCCAACCCATCTTGTTTCAGAACGCACCTCTCAACCACTCTTCCTGAGTCCTGCCGGAGGGGCCGTGACGTCTCCATGTCTACACACTGCCGCCAGAGACACTCTCCAAAAACAAAGGTATGCTCTTGTCACTCCTCTGTGGAAATCCCCCAGTTACTTCCAAAAGACCACAGGACAAACCCTTTCATTTAAAAACTTTTTAAATTGCACAGCAAGCCACAAATCCCCACATACTGGATTCTGGCTCAAACTGTCCGCCATGCACGCTGGCTCCGTGGTGCTCATTACCATGCACATGTAACAAGGGGGATGCACCTCTCTAACAACACCTTGACTTTCACAGACATCTGATGTCCTGGACTCCTATTGGTAGGCTCTAAAAATAGGCAACAATGCTGGCAATGACACAACCTTACAAGGGCAAAGGCTTAGAGAAATGAAAGTGTTTCAGCAGATATTTCTTCACTTGCTCCTCACAGTAACATTGTCATTATGTTATTGGAAAAAAAAAAAAGTAATAGAACCCTGATTCTGCCAGACTGATAGATTTTTGCATTCAAGAACCATGAGACCCAGAGAGGATGTAAGAACAGCCAAAAGCCACAAGGCTAGTCAGGGGCATAGTGGGTCATGGGACCCACCTCTGCGCCTTCTGGGCAGGGCTGTCCTGCTACACCTTGCCTCCAAGGAAGAGTTAGTGCCATGGCTATAAAGGGGAGACTCAAAATCACCCCACCTGGGGCTCCAGTGGAACACTTCCCTTCCCTCCACATCTGAAGAATATCAGGTACTACTTTATCCATAAATCTACCAGTACTGAGGCCCCAATCCTTTAAGTCCTTTCTCATGCACACATAAAAGCTCTTTGCTGCAGAGGAGGGTGGGCTTGGCACTGGAGTAACTCCTGCCTGCCTACAGCTCCCAGCATCTGGTTACCTGGAGCTCTCCGAGGTTCTGATCCAGGTCATGGGACTCCGGATTTCCTGGGTCTGAGTGTTCCTAGCCCCCAACCCTCAATCTCCATTTTGTAACACTAGGCCTATATTTTATTTTATTTTTTTAAAGATTATTTATTTATTTATTTGACAGAGAGAGATCACAAGCAGGCAGAGAGAGAGGAGGAAGCAGGATCCCCGCCAAGCAGAGAGCCCGATGCGGGACTCGATCCCAAGACCCTGAGATCATGACCTGAGCCGAAGGCAGAGGCTTAACCCACTGAGCCACCCAGGTGCCCCTAGGCCTATATTTTAAGCCATTGTTCAGAACCCGGATCCTACTATCCTCGTGGTAGAGGCCACACCCCGGCCCACAGGCCATGGGGACTTACAGAAATTCATACATCCCCACATATATAAATTAGCAACGGCTGGGCTTGCTTTAAAACCCTACAAAATCATCAGGGTATTGACGAATCTCTTTAAGAGGTAAAGGAAACCCAGCTTTTCTTTATCCTAAATCTGATGCTTCAACAGTGGAAACTCATCAATACAGTAACACTGAGGCCATCAGTAAGATATCAATGCTGTGATAACACTAGAGCTATGTCACAAGGGCAACGTGACTGAAGGGAGAGGAGAACTTGTACCATTCCTGTTTCCCAGAGCACTACGTTGATCAGAGCCCAAGATGGCTCACCCACATCTGGAGGCCAAAAAGCCCCAACGATGCCACTCTAGCAAAAATCTGTCATGACACATTTAGCAGCCTGCAAACAACAGCCTCACTGAGCAAAGGCATAATTTGTGCACAACTGGGAACTAGACGAGCATGGTCTGCTTTGTGTTAAATGGAGTTGCCTGGATGTGGCTGGCGGCTGAGCTAAGCTGGCTTTCCCTCTTTTCTACTTAGCCTCCCCATTCATCACATACTAGACAGGTGCTGGGGGGGGGGGGTGGATGGCTTGGTTGAACCTTAACTTCTTTCAATTAACCGAAATACTCCCCAGTAAAACACCAGTGAAGGTCCGGTCTGGGGGTCCTTGCCTCCTCTCATCCTACCACCAACCTGGACACAAGTTAAGAAGCAGGCCTCACAGTAAACAGGGAGAATGATGGTGTGAGTCAAACAAAACCAAACAAAACAGAAAACAACTAGTGTCGGCGTCATCATTTATTAGGTGGGTGACCTAGGGGCAATACCGAAAGCCTCTAAGCAGCTCCCCTGTCATCTCTAAAAGACCTAACCCTAAATGCTCTGGCACCATCACAGAGTTGTCTTCGGGGTCAAAGAGTAAACCAGGGAGCAGCATACAGGTTGTTTCTTGTCATTATCAATGTCATCATTAAATAGCAAGAGCTATAAAAAAGAAAAACACTTAACAAAACGGAGGAAGTTCGCCACCAGAATGTTCAGTGAAAGAAGCCAGACTGAGAAGACCCCATGCTCTACGCTCCTGTTATGTGAAGCTCAACCATAGACAGCTTATCAGTGGTGAGAGATCGCCAAAGGGCAGTTGCCCTTGGGAAGGTAATGACCGGGAGGATGAAGAGGTTCTGCAATCTGGTCTGGGTGACGGTTGCACAGGCATATACACACCCACACCTTCATGGAGCTGTGTTTGCGTATAAGATCTCCACACTTCACTGTATGCTGTTTCCACTTCAAGTAACAACATGAACGCTAAAGCCAGAAGACAACACATTCTTTTAAAATGAAATGTGCTAGTATTTCATCCTAGAAGGTCAAAAACATGAAAAAGCTAGTGCTTGGGTGTCTTAAAATTCATCTCAGGGGAAAGCTTCCCGGGATCAACGTCAAGGGCACAAGTAGTTGGAATGCGCCAGATGCTGCTTACCAAGTGGGTGAGCCAAGGGGTGACTCATGTAATTGACACAATCAGCCAAGTAGATCTCCTCCCTCCACGGGGTCCTTCCTCTCCACCTCAGCTGCTTGCCTCACGTCTTAAACTATTTCCTTCTCTCCTGCCCCCACATTACAGGCCCACAGAGCGGGCTGGTGCCGATGACACCAGGGGGAGGCCGGTGCTGTGCCGACCTGCAGAAAACACTGGTCCTGGGCTTCCCCGTGTCTTAGCATGAGCCTGGACAGGGTCCTTTCAGTTTAGGGTAGAAGCACAGCAAGGGGGAAAAGGGAGTCATTCATCAGCCTGCCCTCAAACCTAGTCTGTTTCTTTCTCCAGGTAAGGCTCCCTTTAGGGCGGGGTGCGGCTGTGGGATCCCAGCTGTGCCCCCTCTGCTCTTCATGGAAAACCTTTTTGCAAAATTACCCCTGGCAGGAGATAAAAGGAAATCACTAAAGCAAACCCTTCCACCAAACGTACTGCAAGAGAGTTTTGAATAGATAAGGAATCCTAAAATAGCACATTGCCCACCCCCCCAAGCGTACTCTCTTCCTGCCTGCCCCCCATATAAAAGGCAAAATTGAGGAGCAGCCACCCCATGAACATTGGCTGCTTGCAGAGCCTGGGATTTCCCAGCATTTGGCTCCCTTCAGAAAAGGCTAGTCAACCTCAAGACACCTGGGAAGACACCACAAGTATCTTGAAAGCAAATAGCAGAACTCCAGGGGAGCTTCAGCTGTGAGATTCTGTTTCTCTAAAAAAGATGTATCTCATTATCACAATTTAAAAAATATCAATGTTGGGGGGCGCCTGGGTGGCTCAGTGGGTTAAATCCTCTGCCTTCGGCTCGGGTCGTGATCTCAGGGTCCTGGAATCGAGCCCCGCATCAGGCTCTCTGCTCAGCGGGGAGCCTACTTCCTCCTCTCTCTCTGCCTGCCTCTCTGCCTACTTGTGATCTCTGTCTGTCAAATAAATAAATAAAATCTTAAAAAAAAAATCAATGTTGGGGCACCTGGGTGGCTCAGTGGGTTAAAGCCTCTGCCTTCGGCTCAGGTCATGATCTCAGGGTCCTGGGATCGAGCCCCGAATCGGGCTCTCTGCTCGGCAGGGAGCCTGCTTCCTCCTCTCTCTCTCTGCCTGCCTCTCTGCCTACTTGTGATCTCTGTCTGTCAAATAAATAAATAAATAAATAAATAAAATTTTAAAAATTTAAAAATATCAATGCTGTCGAACCATGAAATGCACCAACTTCATTAGGAAGACAAAGAATACACACACACACATACACTCACACATAAAACATCTGAAAATATGGCAAAATATGAGGATTTGATATATCAAGGGGGTGGACACACTGGTGTTTGCTATTTAGTTTCTGCCTCTTTCTAATGCTTGAAATATTTCATCATTTCCCCTAAAAATTACATAGTGAACCTATGCCAGTATCTCATACCACAATGGTTTTCTTATACTTAGCAAAATATGTTCCCACTTAGAAAAGTGCTCTGACATATCACTGACCTATGATATTTTCAGCTCAAAGCTAACAAGGTTCTTTTTTTAAAGTAACAGGATACCTATTGTCATGTTTCTATGTAAATCTTCAACTACATATTTCTAATATCATACATTTGCAGTATTATCTCCCAATAATCACTGATAACACAAGCCCAGGAAGGAGTTCTTGACCAGCAGGGTGGGAATAAACGTTGAGAAGAGTTCAGGAAGTGCCACAGGCTGGACAAAGATAAGAACAGCTTCCTTCGTGTCCCAAAGAGGTAACACAGCTTCCTGATATATGCACAATGTGATTACTGTCATGAGAGCCAGTGCCTTTACAACTGCCCATGCTCTGCTAACCATCTAGATTATTACCAGTGGATCAAAGGGTGTCAATACCAACCAGCTGTTTGGACATGCTTTAGTAAGCACTTAATAACTATCTGTCAAATGAATGGCCAATTTAGCAGAGTGTTATGGGCAGGACACCTATTACAGACAAGGGGTATTATTTCCAATTCAGCCCAAAGCTATGACAACATGGAAGTCTCTATCATTCCCACAAAAACCCAGCTAGCATTCACTGGATCACAACCAACTTCTCACCTGCCAGGATAGGATTTGGTTTAAGAGCAGTAGGAAGGAGATACAGTAAGAAAATTCACACACCACCTCATTTTCTTTAAACAAGCAATACCTATTTCTTTATTAAACTGGGAATGTTATGGGGTGCTGGGGTGGCTCAGCCAGTTAAGTGTCTGCCTTCGGCTCAGGTCATGATCCCAGGGTCCTGGGATCAAGCCCCACATCGAGCTCCCTGCTGGATGGGAAGACTGCTTCTCCCTCTCCCACTCCCCCTCCTTGTGTTCCCTCTCTCGCTGTCAAATAAATAAATAAAATCTTTTTAAAAAATAAACTGGGAATCTTAGACATTCAAAATAAATTTACTCATTCAAAAATGAAACCTTAAAAGCACTAGAAGAAAACATGAGAGAAATAGTTAATGACCTCAGAGTGGGAAAGAGGATTTGACACTCGGCCACAGAATCCAGAAGCTGCAAAAGAAAAGACTGGTGAGTTACGGAAAACTACAACCACAAAATAGACAAAACCAAAATAAAAAGAAAGGAGATTCATCAACAAAAGTCCAAGTGGGGGAGCGTTGCTTGTTAGAGAGAACACCTTCTACAAAGTGTAGGCAAAGAGATCAAGAACCCAACAAAAAGAGCAAAGGACAATTCATAGGGAAAAAAATGAGTCCACTGCGTGAAAAGATGGTTAACCACACTCATAAGAAAAATGCAAATTACAGTGGAATTCACGTGATAATATCTGTGCAGTGCTCACTGGACAAAAAGACCTGAATCGTTTTGGCTGCATCCCTATACTGAAAGTGCAGTGCTTACACCTACTGTCTTACCGTGCTCACACCAGTCTTCTGAGGGTCCGGGACCTCTCAGAGCACTGTCTGTTCTCACAGCATGTAGCACGGTGCCCAGCACACAGGTTCTATCCATGCGAAGAGTAATAAGTATGGAGGGCAGTAAGCACAAAACTCTCCAGAAGCAAATAGTCTAGATAAGAATGTATATAATCTTGGGGTGCCTGGGTGGCTCAGTGGGTTAAAGCCTCTGCCTTCGGCTCAGGTCATGATTTCAGGGTCCTGGGATCGAGCCCCACATCGGGCTCTCTGCTCGGCGGGGAGCCTGCTTCTCTTTCTCCCTCTGTTGCTCCCCCTGCTTGTGTGTTCTCTCTCTCTCTGACAAATAATAGAGTCTTTAAAAAAAAAAAAAAAGGAATGTATATAATCTTGGGGCGCCTGGATGGCTCAGTGGGTTAAAGCCTCTGCCTTCGGCTCAGGTCATGATCTCAGGGTCCTGGGATCAAGCCCCGCATCGGGCTCTCTGCTCAGCGGGGAGCCTGCTTCCTCCTCTCTCTGCCTGCCTCTCTGCCTACTTGTGATCTCTGTCAAATGAATAAATAAAATCTTTTTAAAAAAAGAATGTATATAATCTTTACTATGATGAGATCTCTTTTTTCCCTTGGTATTAAATACCATAAATCTTCTCAATGGATCTCTCTGATACCCAGTGACCTTATTAGTGTGAAAAATCTTTTTTTTTAACCTGTCTGATTGGCAACAATCGAAACAATATAATTTTAGTTGTGGCACAGAGAAAGATACCCTCTCATGCTCTCCAATGAGTATAAATTGATATAAAAATCGGGACAACGCCTGTGGGAAGCAATGTGGCAATTACCTATCAAAAATTTAAATGTCTCTGCCTTTTGACTCAGTATTTCCACTCCTAGGAAATTAAACTACATGTATACTCACACACGTGCAAAATGGTATTACGTACAACACTGCTTAAATTAGCAAGACTGAAAAAATGTAAATGAGGGTCAGTAGAGAACTGGTTACCTGAATTACAGTAAATCCATCCCAAGCAGCTCTCTCCAAGAATGAGGTGTGTCTCTAAGTGCCAATAAGGATAATTACTAAGACATGTTGCTAGGTAAAAAAGCCTGATAATGTATGCTAGCATTTCTGCAAAAGTGTGCACATGCCTCATTGTGTGATACAGAACAAACTGATAACTGCGACTTCCTCCAGGGCGGGGAACAGGATGACCAAGAGACAGGGAAAGCATACATTTTGTCCCTTTTAATTGCTACCATGTGCCTGTGTTAGTCAAACAAAACTTTAATGTAAAAAGTAATCACAGGGGCGCCTGGGTGGCTCAGTTTGTTGGGCATCAGCCTCGGGCTCGGGTCACCATCTCAGGGTGCTGAGATCAGGCCCCGTGTGGGGATCCTTCAGCTGGGGGGCCTGTCACTCCCTCTCCCTCTGTCTGCCACTCCCCCTGCTTGAGTTCTCTCTCTCTCTCTCTCTATTAAATGGATAACTAAAGTCTTAAAAAGAAAAATAGGGGCGCCTGGGTGGCTCAGTCGTTAAGCGGCTGCCTTTGGCTCAGGTCGTGATCCTGGGGTCCTGGGATTGAGCACTGAGCAGAGAGCCTGCTTCTCTCTCTCCCTCAGCCCTTCCCTTGCTTATGCGCTCGCTCTCTCTCTCTCTCTCTCACTCTGTCAAATGAATAAATAAAATCTTTAAACAAACAAATAATAATCACTAAAATGTGTTTACTATTTCCTAATAATTAGACTATTGACCGCTACTTTTTCTGCATACAAGGAAGACGTTGCCGCCGCCCCCTCATACAGTTCAGTTATATCCTTTCCACCGCTACTGTAATAATCCCAGGGTTGCTGGGTCCCAACATATGAACAGATACAAAGCTTAAAAGAGAGCCCTCAGTCCATCTACTTCATCAAGAAGGGGAGATAAGAAAGTTAAGATGTGGGGAAAATCATACCAGGCCCAACAATTTTTTTAAAATAAATATGATATAAAATTCAAAATTTTGGAAATACAAGTATAATCTATGGCATGACAACAACCCAGAAAACCAAATAAAATGCATATAAAAAGGCAATGTTAAGCCATAGCGGTAGTTTTACACAGGCAGAATACGGTTTACTTTGGTACCCAGAGTATAACAAGACTTAAACTGTGGGATTGGTTAATTATGCTCAAAAATGTTAATTACATGATCTCGAATTGAGCTCCCTGAGGGGTGGGCACTGTCTCCAAAGCCTCTTCGGAAAAAATTTTTAAATGTTTCTGATGACGTCATACCTACTCCCTGACCAGTACAGCCTGAATCACAGGAATTGGGGGATGACATCTAGGTAAGCAGCCTGCTCTTGGACAAAAGAGAAGGACCATCAAAGGTCAAACAGTCATTTCTGCCATCTTTTTTTTTTAAGGTTTTATTTATGACAGAAAGAGACAGCGAAAGAGGGAACACAAGCACGGGGGAGCTAGAGAGGGAGAAGCAGGCTCCCTGCTGAGCAGGAAGCCCAATGTGGGACTTGATCCCAGGATGCTGGGATCATGACCTGAGCTGAAGGCAGACGTCTAATAACTGAGCCACCCAGGGACCCCAATTTCTGCCATCTTTTTAAAAGCTTTGATGATGAGCCTGGGCCCCTGTGGCCCCTGCCGGGAACCCCTGTCACAGCACTGACCCCAGGACACTATCTAGGTCTCTCTCCCAGCTACTCCGTGAGGACCTCGGGGGTAAGGAAAAGGTCTCAGTCATCTTTCATTCCCAGACACTCAATAAATGGTGGCCATCATCATGAGCTCTATCATTCTTCTAACAGATATATTTGAATGTCTACTTATGTGCCAGCTATAAGTGCGTCTAACCCAGTGAGAATTTTCACAGCCACAACCGCTGCTAAGACTAATAAGCTAATGGGGAAAAAACGTAAATGCACTAGGATCTCTTACATATAAAAAGAAACTCAATCTACCCTTCATTTCCCTAAATCTAAAAACTCTGGAGTTCGCCTGCAATTACAAAGAATATAGTATAACAAGGTACTGTTCTAAGGGTTTGCATGGAGTAACTCACTGAAGGCTCACAGCCATGCTGAGCGTCAGTATCTCTCTTGACAGCTGCGGAAGTGGGTCCCAAGAGGACACAACACAGCAAAAGGGCTGAGTGAGGACTGAGGCCCAGGCAGTCTCGTGGCCAAGCCTGCACTCCCTGAGGTCACACCCCACCCCACCTACTCGGGTATGCTCTCCTCACTTGCTCTGAAAGGCCAACTTCCAAAAACTGCCATTTAAAAGAGGACAGACAAGGAATCTGACCATAGAAAAGACTTCCAAGAAGTGTGAGCGGTGTGAGGACCAATGGTGTGAAAGCCACTCCCATGTAAAGAAATTCTTGAATTTTGAACAAAAAAGCACCTGTTTACTGGTTGTTGAAAGAATGTTTACATACATTTCCATCCTGGATAACCCGATTGTCAGGAATAAATTATTCCAAGCCCGTGACAAAACAATGCCATTTCATGCTCATTTCCTGATTAAAGCTTTTAGACAGCTGGGCATTCTCATTTCTCAGAGCTGTAGGGAGCTATGCAAATTTCCACACAGCAGCTCCAAGATCATTAATCTAAGGAAACCATGTGCCAACAGAATACCAGATTTTATATTGTTTCAGTAAAGAAGAGGAGGGGCAGGTTAATCTAATTACCCTATGTGTGGTCACCTGACTCTGGTTAACAAAAAGATCAAATGCTAAACTGTGCAATCAGCAGAAAACTGCAAAGTAATGAGGCATTGCAGATCACAAAAGGAGCAGGAAGAGGGGGTGAAAGTCTTGCATTGCTTGGAACTAGATTTTGGAGCAATAAAAATAATCATACTGAGCTCATATGAATGATAGGCAGAGCATTTTAATTATTGCAAGGAGCTAGAAGCATAACTATAAATCAATCCCCCTCTTATACTCCCATACATGCTCACACACAGGCACAGTCAATAAGACCGGAAGATACTTCTAGCAAAGGACGGCTAACTCGAGCTGAAGCGCTCAGGAAGCAGACACAGGCGGGCACTCATGATTAGACTCACCCTGTATCCGTGACCATGCGTTTGGCACTTAGCACTCAGGGCCCACTACTGTTAATTCTCCTTCCAGTAAGGAGCAGCTGGGTTTGGAAAGATGGGAGCACTGGCTCATACAGCTGATTCTTCAGTTCAAGTTCTGGCGCTGACATTGCAGCGGGTATGACCATGATGCCTCCGTTTTGTGGGCTGTAATATGGGCGACTGGTATATTTTGAAGATTGAATGAGAGCTTGTGGGTGAGGCACAGCTTCTGGGTCCCAGAGGTGTCAGGCTCCATCAGCAGGAGCGGGGGCCCCACCTGCCAACAGCCACAGGCCAGGCCCTGAGAAGTGGTGAGTATTAAAAGGGAGAAACTTCCCAGTACTCGACTCCTGCTGCGGTGGGTCTAGCAGAAGTCTCAAAAAATGAACTTCCATGTACTCTTTCTGAGAGAGCTACTGGAAGGGTGTGACCCACCAAATCCAGTGAGTAAAACAAGAGAGCAAAGGAGCCAGGACCCAGGACCCAGGACCCAGGGCAGTCAATAATGAAACAGGTGGGGGGAATTTCCTGGCTGACTTCTCAGCAGTAGCTTCAAGAGCAACCGGTTCACGTTGGAAGGGGCTGGTATTTTTGTGGGGATAGGGGCGGGGGTGGATCAAGAGGCACTTTACAGAGCTATTTAGTTCAAGGTATGGAAAAATTTGCACGTCTGGGGATAAGTCAACAAACAAAGAATTGTTACCTCTAGGAAAAAGAGGAAGTCATATAAAAGAATTATATTCTTGTTTCAATACTCAGTATCAACATTGTTAGAGTAATGAACACATTAAATACAGATTAGACCAAAACCTGAGCTGCAACCATATAGGGAGGATGGGGTAAGGTGGGAGGGGGCCATAAGTGAGCTGAAATCATTAACTACCATAACAAGTAAAAGATACTATCTAGAATTGACAAACCAAGAGACAGCAGCGCACGTGTATTACTTAGAAGTACAACATCAAATACTAGAAGCAACAGCTTGAACTGAAAAGCATCTCCTAGAAGACAAGGATATGAGAAGGGACACAGAGCTGCTGGATCCTCAGATGTCTTTCAATACTACACAAGTTTTTAATCTATGTACCTATGCATCACTTCGATTTTGAAAATTAATCATTCTAAAGACATACATGCTTGCTCCACAAAATTATAAAAGAGGATATAAAGCAAAAGGTAAAAGTATCCCCATTCCCCAGTGAAATCCCAGCCCTGCTCCCCTAGGAACTATTAATGAGTCATGTGTGTGTGTGTGTGTGTGTGTGTGTGTGTGGGTTTATACATGCGTGTGTCCCTACTTGTTCTTAAGACAAATAGACTCATACAATAGGTGGTGTATTGCATCTTCCTTTCTTCCATTTGGCAATGCCTCTTGGACCTCTTCAGCTATCAGAGCTCTGCCCCTCTTTCCCATGGCTGCACAGAATCCAGCTGTGGGATTTGCCAGTATCTGAGGGGATGATCTGCTTGTGCCGGAAAGGAGATTTCAGAACTCGGAAGTCTGACCAATCAGAACCACCCAGATTAAAGAGCACTAAGTCAGAGCTGGAGACCGGGTGGGTGTGGGGCGGGAACTAGGAAAATGAGGGGACGAAAAATCAGAGGAGAGATATCTCCTTGGGGACATGCGGCTACTGTCTCTGCCTTCCACTCCCCTGAATGAACAAATGGGTTTGCTGGAGTCGAGTTCAGTTCACGAACCATGGGAGCTGCATGTTTCTCACCATACCATAAACGGAAGTACACCAGCTGTCATTGCTGGCTCTTCTGGAATGCTGATGGAGAAAACTCATGGCACAGCAAACTGGCTGTTTCTGAGATCTGGCAGAATCTCCGCTGCTGAGCAGACCCCTGGAATCTAGGGGCGGAGACGGGTGCATGAAACACACCCTGATATATACTTCATCTGCTCCTGCCCCGAGGCCATCCCCCTTCTGCTGAATTTCTGTATCCTTGGCTAAATGGATGATTTACTATAATCTGGGGCTGCAAAGGAAGAGTCCTCTCCCCTCCAGGTTATAGCCCACATGACACTATGTGCTGGTCTTAAGTCTTTCGCAATTACAAACACTACAGTGAGCATCACTGTGTCTCCAAATCTGCACATATGCACGTGTATAACTGGGGAACAAATTCTGAAAGTGAAATTTATTTCACTTTGCAGTCTGGTGCATCCTTACTTTTAAAAGACAAACAAGATTAGCCTCCAAACAGTTTTCCTCCATTATGCTCCCTCTAAGAACATGAATGAGTGCCAACTTCCCTGTATTCTGGATCTTTAAACTTCTTAATTTTTGCCAATCTGACCACAGAAAACGAAATCTAATTTACATTTCTTTAATCAGTACAAATTAAGGTTGATCAGCTTTTCATATGCTTGCCATCTATTTGACTTTCTTTTCCAGTGATCTGCCTGCTCATGTCCTTTGTCAGTTTCACTACAAAGCACTTTGCCTCTTTCCCTTTCATTTCTTTTTTTTCCCCTTTCATTTCTAAGAGATCTCTGAATATTAAAGAATTGTCCCTTGGTCTTTCATATGTCGCAGAATTTCCCGTTTGTCATTTGTCTATTTATTCTATCAATTCCATTTCTTTCCATCCAGAAGTTTCTCAATTTTTTTTTTTTTTTTTGCAAAATCTACTCTTTTTCCTTAGGTCTTTTTAGAGGTGTGCCATGATTACAAAGACCTTGTCCACTGAACAAGAGAGAACACTCATTTTTGCTAATAATTTTATGGCAAAAGTTAATGCATATTATTGAAAGGCCTCTTACTCCCCACTTTCATCCCTCCAAAAAGAAAGAAACATCCACAACCTCAGCTTCGAATAAATAACTCATTCCAGGGGCCTCTGGCTGGCTTAGTCAGTGGAGCGTGTGACTCTTGATCTCAGGGTTATAGGTTCGAGCGCTACGTTGCTGTAGAGATTACTTAAAAATAAAATCTTAAAAAAAAATAACTCATTCTGAGAAGTAGAAAGCCCTGATTTTAGGTGCCTGGTTTCCAAAACTTAGATTTGAGGCTGATGAAGTATTTTGTCATGGGAAACTGCCCATTGATGGCAGCTGAGACAGGAGTCTCTTCATTTGTGCCTGGAAATATCTGCCTTTATTTAGCATGAACAGACTAAAGAGAAATAATACTCATTAACAGATTAACAGGTTACAAAACTGAAATTCTCTACCCATTAAATAAGAGCTACCCACTCCAACCTCTTCCCAGCTCCTGGTAACCAATATCCTAACCTTCTGTCTCTGAATCTGACTACTCTAGGTATCTCAGAAATGAAATCACACAGTATCTTCCTTTTTGTGACAGGCTTATTTTACTTAGCATAAGGTCTTCAGGGTTCATCCTTGTTGTAGTGTGTGTCAGAATTTTCTTCCTTTTTAAGGCTATTATTCTATTATATGTGTATGCCACATTTTGTTTATTCATTCATGCATTAATGGACACTTGGGTTGCTTCCACCTTTTGGTTACTGTGAATAATGCTGTTATGAATGTAGGTGTACAAATATCTTTTCGAGAACATGCTTTCAATTCTTTTGAATGTAGAATTGCTGGGCCATAGGGTAGCTCTGTTTTTAACTTTTTGAGGGACCTCCACCCTGTTTTCCGCAGGGGCTGCACCAGTTTGCTTTCCCACCAACGGTGCACGAGGGTTCCAATTTCTCCGCATCCTTGCCAACACTTGTCATTTCCTGTGTTGTTGTTGATGCTGTTGTTGTTTTAATAGTAGCCATTCTAATGGGAGTGAGGTGATATCTCACTGTGGTTTTGATCTGCATTTCCCCGATGATGAGTGATGCTGAGCGTCTTTCCATGTGCTTGTTTACTGACAGTAAATGTTCATCGGTACGATATCTCTTCAGGTCCTTTGCCCACTTCTTATCAGGTTGTTTTTTTGTTGCTGTTAAGTTACACGAGTTATTATTCTGATACATGATACATAGACTCTTCCTCCCATCCCACTGCTTTTTCACTCTGTTGATTGTGTCTTTTGATGCACAGGACTTTTTAATCTTGATGTATTCTGACTTAGCTATTTTTATTTTTGTTGTCTGTACACCTCCCTCTCATAAGGACCCTGGTGATTATCAACTCCCCATCTTAAGAGCCTTAAGCAAAGCTGCAAAGTCTCTTTGCCACGTAATATATCTGTAACATACTTCACGGGTTCTGGGGATTAGGATGTGGACATCTTGGGGAGCCATAGACAGCCTAGTTCCTCTTCAAAATGAGAATATTGGTGACACCTAACTCAAGGGTTATTAAGACAACTAAATAAAATAAAATCTGAACTGAACTTAGAACAGTGAGTGGCCCATGATAAATGCCCGTGATCAAGATAGCACGATACCGAGTGTTGCAGGAGACACGAGTCTGATTATGGGGACTGGTAAGAGAAGAAGCTGGGGGCATTTATACCACTGAGGACAACAAAATGCCCCCAAAGGGAAAACCTACCAATTTGGTGATAAGAAATGAGTAGGGTTTGGAAGGTCTGAAAAGGGAGGCCAGAAGGAAAAATTCTGAATTTTCTTCCACATTCTTACACTGGCATTTATATCTTGGAAATCTTTCCCAAGAAGCCACATCTGTTTTCAGACAGTAGCTGCGAGGTGATTTTTTCCCCCTTATTTATAAGGAAACACACTCAGCTGAATCTCTGAGTCTCTCTTCAATAAACAATTCACAAACTTTTTCCCAGCATATTATTTTTAGAGTAGAAAGGGATTTTTTGAAAAGCAGCAGCAGCAGCTCACATTTATAAAATTTGTCCTCAGAGTTTAAAAATAGATCTAAAAATGTGATGACAGCCCTGCCCCATCCTCACCCATCAGCACCAGAAAGCTAGACAAAGCATGCTTTGAGACTCTGGAGTTTTAAAATGTAGCCTTGGCTTATCTCTTCTCCCTGGAATGTTCACAGTAAATAGCAGGTGGACAGAATAATGAAGGAAAATAATCAGTATTGATGTTATTCACATTGTTCCTTTCATACATGCTGGGAAGCTACAATAATTAATTGGCGGAAACATAGAACAACTTCTTAACTTGCCCTGGTCCTCTCCCGGTAAACCTACTCCCCGCCCCCACACCAACAGAATGGCTTCGCTTCAGCTCCTGCAGAGTCTGGGCAGTTCTGACTTGGAGGTTAATTTGCTCGGAACCCAGAACACACTGGGGAGCACCACAAATGGGTGGTGTGGCTTTGGGTCACATGCAGGAGATGTGCTGATTACAATACACTGCACTGGTATCAATTTTCTCATCACCTACAATCACACACACAACACGCAAACACACAAAACACACATGCTAGCTGCAACTGATGAGATTTTTACCCAGAGAATCACAGGATTTACTATCATCCTGAGCTATCTTGCTGCTCTATGCCCTCTTTGGGCAGCTATAACCACCCCAGCTCAACAATGAGAGGCACACCTCAAAGCCTAAAAGGTTTAAATACAGAAAGGACATGCTGGGGACTCTGTTTTAAGGCTCCATGATACATTGGTGGGGGGAAAAGAAAGACCATACGATAATACCTGGGGTTCAACCAAAATTAACAGCATCACTTTATAATTCCTACCCTGCCTTGTAAATGAGAGATATAAATCAATACATGTTATCTACAACCCCAGTAACCACTCAGGGTGAAGCTAAAAATCCATCTAATGTGACTAACTCAGCTACATAATCAAACAGCATGTACCATGGGCATTCCTGGACATACGAAGTCATTTTGGCTGGCATTTGTCTTGGAGCTTAGACAGTATGAGCAAAGAACTAAGTTCTCCTTAAAGGAAAAGAAACAGATACAAAATACTCATTTGTGGTGTCTGTTTGGGAGAAATAGAATATGCTGAATTTTCAGAATGGAATGGATGTTCACAATAGGAAGATTAAAACGAAGTCAAAATTTTCCACAACTGATCCCCAATTCTGCATTTGGGGATGAGTAATCCCATGGTCTGATTTCTGAGTCAACATATGAGAGTACATTAACTACTGAAGACGTTTCCTACATCCACAAAAACCTAGATGCAACTGCTGGAGGTATTTAGGTTGAAAAGAAAGAGAAATTGACATTCTGTACCTCGTTTTCCTGTCTGCCTAAGTTCAGTGCATTTTTTTTTTAATTAGTAAGATCCATGTAAGTTTCTTATCTTGAAACAGTGAAACCTCCTGTGAAGTTGAAAGATGCTTTCAACTTTATTTATATTATATTGAATGATAACAGTTTAAACCTGCATTATGATTTTTCTTTTTTTAATATTTTATTTATTTGAGAGAGGGAGAGAATGAGTGGGTTGGGGGCAAAGGGAGAGGGAGAATCAGGCTCCCCACTGAGTGAGGAGCCCAATGTGGGGCTCGATCCCAGGACTCTGGGATCATGACCTGAGCTGAAGGCAGAGGCTTAACTGACTGAGCCACCCAGGCATCCCTGTAATTTATTTTCATGGCAAATACTCACCACATGTTTTTCTCCTTTTCAAATCAATATTATTATTGATTTAGCATCACTTGGCAAACGGAAAGGAAAAAAAAAGTCAACTACTTTCCAGGCACAGACACCCAAAGCTACGATGCTATTTGTAAGGCTGATGTGACTCATGACACAAGTGCCAAAAAGCACATGGGGCACATCGTGTTTTCTCAAGTAGAAGATGTTTAATGCAGTGTGCGCTTGTAATAAGCCAAAAGACCGTATTTACGAATTCCAGCTTAGGTACTAGAATAATAATGATAAGTAAAACCCTAGACATGTCTCCAAACTTAATGTAACTGTTGGCTTTAACCTTCTTTCTAACAAATATTACGGAGCATTTCTAAACAGCTGCTAAGACATCCAATATGATAAAATCAGAGATCAAAATCCAGAGTTTTATCCTTTCCAAGTTCTTGTGTTGAAATCTGACTACGAGAATCTTGGCCCACAATCCTCTCCCATTTAAAATGTATACATACACTCACAGACCAAGGGTTCTTATCCTGGGATTCATGAACAAACACCTAAATTTTAGAACGGGCAAAGGGGGGCGCCTGGGTGGCTCAGTGGGTTAAAGCCTCTGCCCTCGGCTCAGGTCATGGTCTCAGGGTCCTGGGATCAAGCCCTGCATCGGGCTCTCTGCTCAGCAGGGAGCCTGCTTCCTCCTCTCTGTCTGCCTGCCTCTCTGCCTACTTGTGATCTCTCTCCATCAAATAAATAAATAAAATCTTTAAAAAAAATAGAATGGGCAAAGGTTAAGAACAGATAGTTGACCAAAGAAGAACTACACACCTATGGTCAGATACATGAAAATATAAACTTAGTAGTAACCAGAGATGTAAATATCAAACAATGAGACACATGGCAGGACACACTAAATTTTTAAGGGAGCGCCCACCCAGGGAAGGGGGAGATGGAGCCTTCTCCTAAACTCCCGGCAGCAGTCCAAGCTGGCATGTTTTGGGGAAGGCCAGTTGATAAGAGGGATCACACACCTTAAAAACAAAAACAAAAACACTCATACTCTAAACCCAGGAGCTCAACTTTAGGCACTTATCCACGGGAGGTAAACCACAGATATGCTCCATGGTAGACTGAAAGGATGTTCACAATTGCTCTTTTTGAGAAAATTAGAGCAATCTACGATATTAACAATTGAGCCACTACAAGGTAGGGCTGTATGTTTTCAAAGCTGACTACTGAGAGTAGCTGGGATGCCTGAGGGGCCTCAAGGATGTGGGGAGGTTGGCCCCGGACCATGGCCTTTAGAGGATGGGCCTGCACTCCCCAGTCCTGCCTCAATAGTAGGGCTCTGCTTCTGTCTTCCCTTTGAAGAGACGGCTCCGCAACTTTACAAAGCTTGCAAAACATTACAGTGTTGTAGATGACTAAGTAACATTATGTTAAACTTAAGAATTGGTTACAGTGGGGGGCCCTGGGTGGCATTTGCCTTCTGCTCGGGTCCTGATCCCAGGGCCCTGGGATCAAGCCCTGAATCGGGCTCCGTGCTCGGCAGGAAGCCTGCTTCCTCCTCTCTCACTCACCCTGCTTGTGTTCCCTCTCTAGCTGTTTCTCTCTGTCAAATAAATAAATAAAATCTTAAAGAATCGGTTACAGTGAACACTTGATATCCACATAAAATGAGGTTTAAGAATGTATATTTTTAGGGGCGCCTGGGTGGCTCAGTGGGTTAAGCCTCTGCCTTCGGCTCAGGTCGTGATCTCAGGGTCCTGGGATTGAGCCCTGCATCGAGCTCTCTGCTCAACGGGGAGCCTGCTTCCCCGTCTCTCTCGCTGCCTGCCTCTCTGCCTACTTGTGATCTCTCTCTGTCTGTCAAATAAGTAAATAAAATCTTAAAAAAAAGAATGTATATTTTAGTGCACCATTTTTCCATTTTTCTCCTTTGCTAAACACCAGTTTTATTTTAGTTTTATTTATTCCAAAAACAGAAATATTAATAGACATTGAATACTTTAAAAATTGGTTACAATTTTGTTATGTGTATTTTATCACAATTAAAACTTAAAAAAGATATTGGTTACAAACATATGATCCCATTCTTGTAGAAAAATAATAAAACCTATCTATGCATAAGGCAAATGACTGGAAAGCTAGAAAGTAAATTCTCAACCATGGTCACCTGTAGAGGGTACGATGACATTACTTTTTTTTTTAAGATTTTTTTTATTTATTTGACAGACAGATCACAAGTAGGCAGAGAGGCAGGCAGAGAGAGAGGAAGGGAAGCAGGCTCCCCGCTGAGCAGACAGCCTGACACGGGGCTTGATCCCAGGACCCCGAGATCATGACCTGAGCCAAAGGCAGAGGCTTTAACCCACTGAGCCACCCAGAAGTGCTCCCCCACCCCGCCTTTTTAAAAAGATTTTATTTATTTATTTGACAGAGAGAGAGAGAGATCACTATTGGTCAGAGAGGCAGGCAGAAAGAGAGGGGGAAGCAGGCTCCCTGCTGAGCAGAGAGCCCGATTCGGGGCTCGATCCCAGGAACCTAGGATCAGGACCTGAGCCGAAGGTGGAGGCTTTAACCCACTGAGCCACCCAGGCGGCCAAGGATGACATTACTTTCATCTCATGTTCCCTTCTTCATTTTATAAATTTTAAATACCTACAATATTTAAGAAAGAAAATGCGGATTAGAGGTTAAAAAAATTAAAGAGATTCAAAACACTAATTCAAGTAGAAGAGAAAAAGAAGGAAAATAGCTTAAGAAAGATATTTAAATCATTGTAGATGACAGTGTCCTTTTTAAAAACTCACAGCTATTACCGAGATGTAAGAGAGTCCCTTCGGCTTCTGGGTGTGACATTAGGAGAAATCCATTGCTGGCAGCGAGCTCAAACAGTTGAAGGGCAATCTTTTAATAAAGGGAGTTACCAGTCACCTCTAACAGCTTTGGGAAGTTTCAGGACCCTTGAGACAGAAGTAAGAGAAACAAGAAGATATCGAGGAAGAAGAAATGGAATGAGAAAGGTCAAAGGAAAGATAGCAATCAGAAATTAAGGCCAGAATAGCTTGGGGCCAGTTTTTAAATATTCAAGGGGAAAATTCTAGACATAATAGAGGATATTTCCCCAGGTTCCTGAGTCACCACTCACACTCTCTCATTTCCTCTCCTTTGTAACACTGAACACTGAACATGAAAATTAACAGGAGCTATAATAATGACTCCCAGGAGGAATGGATTCAGCACAAGAGAAAGTCAAAAGGAAGCATCCAGCATTCTGGGAATATCCCAAGGAGATGGGCGAGGATGAAAGTAATGCCAAATGAGAAATTCGTGGGTGGTTTGTCAGGCAGAGGGTGGGGTGGAGGATGAAATTAAACACAATTCCCAAACTTCCAGTTCTCCCCTTCCCGTCTCCCCTACCCTTGTGACAGGTATCACATGACCATGAGGGAACCTGCTCATGGTATGGGGCTTTGCGGTGTGCCTATTTCTGTCTGCTTGTAGTATCTCTGCACTGGTCAGAAACCAGACGTGGCAGCAACCCAGCCCAGCCCAGTCTGCCTAACGAGAATTTGTGGAGCAGTCCATTTACTCCGGGACAGTAAGACAGAAAGAGCCCCCCCCACACACACACACAGATAGACCTACAGAGGCACAGACATACAGACAGACACAGACCCAGAGACAGATCTGCAGACACACTCACACACACAGATGGACTCAGATGAACAGAGACACACAGAGGCACAGACACACAGACACACACACACATAGGGAGAGCAGAGACAACCGTCAGAAGAGATGGCCCAGGTCCAAGAGGCCATCCATCACGAAGGTCACTTTAATGACTGTTTCATTCCTCTTTGCACCTCTACCTCACCAAACTGTCACTCATTTCAGGGGCTCCTCTGTCCTAGATCACAACTCACTCTTTGGAATTTTACCTCATTTCCAATTCTTCAAATTGAGCGGAAAATGTATTTTTACTCTATAACTGCAAAGCCAGAGGTTCGTGTGCATGTCTGAATCATCCACACTCACTTGTCTTCTTTGACCTGCTCCTTCCACAGATGTCAGCTCCTATCTCTGAACTCAAAGGCAAATTATACCAAGCAATCTGCAGTCTCGCACGCAGGTGTGCACACACACATCTATGAGAATCATCAGTTTCCCAACAGCTCAGTGAGCAGCCAGGGAGGGTGTGGACTGGCATCTCCCCTCCCACCTCTCCTAGGTCCTGGATGACAGCATCACGGTGTCAAAGACACGGAGCTTTGCGGTCATGTCCTGAGAACACCCTGTCAGCCAGGGCAACCCTTCTGTAGAAAACAGAGCCACTGGCTATTCATCGGCTTTTGCAAATGCTACTTGACTTAAAAAGGCAGGATCCTGGGAAATCAGTGACTTCATGGTCACTAAAGTCAAGTGGTCCACAGCTCAAAAAAAGAAAAAAAAATCCCCATAATCCTAACTGTTGAGCGTTTCTGGATTGTCTTCTTTGAGGGTTTGACCCTGATTTTACCTTTCTCTTATTTTCTGGTCTGAATAAAAGTACTTGATTTCCTACTCTGTAGTGTGTGCTCTGGCTTTCACATCTTAACTTTTATAAGCAACCATTTGAACAAAGTAAAAATAAATCTCCAAGTACATCCTTTCGGTAATCTGCAGACGTGCTGCACTGGTTAACTTTTAAACCTGAGGAAATTCTACTTTATACTGTTTTCCCCAATACATTTCAAGAATGTATTAAAACACAAAAACGTGACTCTTTACCTTTACATTTTTAAAACTACATTCTCTAACTATAGAGAAATCCAGACAAGTTTTGACTAAAAAAAGTCGTAATTGCAAGGGCTGTCCTACTTTACAAAGCTAGACCTCAAAACACAGCCAGGCCTGCCAAGAGGCCATCTGCGCGTCACTCCATCCGGGCTTCTGAGGGTGGGGGAGATCAGTAAAGCTACAGCTGCACAGCACTTCCCCCAATCCCCTTCCTGAAAACTTCTCCATCCAGTAGTGTCATACAGAGTTTTCACAAAGAATTTGTCACCAGTCCCCAGAGTACAGTCTCTGGAAATTCCATCTGTGGCCTGACATTAGGGGATTTTATCAGACTCAAGGGCAGAAGGGGTCTGCCTTGACTTGAGGCAAATCTCTCCACAGCTCTTCACAAGGGCACTACCCATGCCCAGCAACAATCCCTCCATTCCCGTCAGCCTGGCTGAGGTAAAGCACCACACCACCATCAAAGGCTCCACAATCTGCCAGGAAAGTGATGACGTCGTGGGACTAGAGAAGGGTTTCTTTTCTTTCATATTCACTTGGCCTCTGAACAGTCTAAATATTGTGTGGGCTTGATTTTCTTCCAATTCATTGCTCTTATGTAGCCTTTCCCTTTTCTTTGGGAAAGTTCTACCTCCCATTTTCAATTATTGATTTAAACATCACGCCTCAATCAATTTTTCTCACAAAAGATTCGTACTGTCTCTTAAGCTGACAGGCCTGCTTACTCTAAACCATTCATTACTGGGGAGCTTTTCGTGTAAACATTACCTCCAAATGGCAGAATTGGCCATATCAGTCAAGCGTTGACTCCAGTCTATTAGGAAGCCACACGACAAATTAGTCCTTGGTCTCTTCAGAATACCTGGGCCCTCGATGTTGCCATCCTGCATTACAAGCATCCTGCACTCCGTGTTTATTCATCTTTTTCAGAGACTCACCCACATTTGTGCTTCTTAATGACCTAAAGGCACTAAAGATGTGGCTTAAATGGCCTTAAAGAAAATTACGTTCTCCATTAGAGCTAGGAAAGTATCTTAGCAGCTGTGTTTTCACTGAAAGAGCCATCCTATTGAAAGATTTGCCTGCTACTTCACATTTATTATCCCCCATTGATATTTAATAATTTCCCTCTCAAGCACCACAGCCTAATTTACCTCTGGCACACGGGCAAAAGTAAGGTGCTGTCCTTACCTTACAGCGTCCACACAGAGCTCAGCTGGAATGTAGCAGGAACATGACTAGCCCAAAGGGTCACAGAGAGTGCCAAGAATCTGCCCCCCGAAAAGGATTTAGCTGCTTCCGTCCGTTTATAGAAAATAAAGATCTCAGAAGATACTCTCTTCAAAATGATCTAAAGTCAGAACTCTCACAGAGAAGCATTTATGACCTGGGCCTACAGATTCTTGTTCAGGTGCTCTAGCAGAGCCTAAAAGAAGGTGCTGGGGGGGAGGAATGAAAGCAGGAGGGAGAGCTTGCCTCATACATGCAACTGTCTGGAGCAAACGCCCATCAGCAGGGGTGGATGCGGCAGGGGATGAGATGGCCACTAGGCAGTGACATCCCTGGGCAGACAAACAGAATTAAGTGGAAATCTAGCTTGACAGCCTGGCTCTTTAAGCCCAGTCACTCTCTTAGTTTCTACAGGAGCCCCTGCTATCCTGAATATTGTAATGTACGTCTCATTTATAATAGATCGCCAACCACCTGCCACCTGACTCTACCCGGAAACAGCACGCAGCCACCGCAAAGACTGGAAAGACCCATTAAGCAATGACTCAGCAATGAAGACCAACTTGAATCAAGATCGCCTCAACCTCCCCTAACTCTCTCCAGCTTCCAACAGTTGTCCTTAAGCCTTTGGGGTCAACAGAAAAGGTAAGCCCTTGAGGCATCACGACAATGCAGTTTGAGGACCCACAGCCAACTCCCCATTTCAGCAAGGACGGCAGCTTCTGCCACCAGTGGGGTGGGGACGGGTGGGGAAAGAGCCTGCTGCCACTGGGACCCTTCTGGAAGATGCTGCCCGACTCTAGCTGAGGGAACAATCCTACAGGGAAAAGAGGAAGTCAACGGAAAGGGCAGGGGCTGAAAGG